>NW_026683130.1:653336-1306673 GCF_027887145.1 Ammospiza caudacuta | reverse complement strand
CTAACCCTAACCCTAACCCTAACCCTAACCCTAACCCTAACCCTAACCCTAACCCTAACCCTAACCCTAACCCTACCCTAACCCTAACCCTAACCCTAACCCTAACCCTAACCCTAACCCTAACCCTAACCCTAACCCTAACCCTAACCCTAACCCCTAACCCTAACCCTAACCCTAACCTAACCCTAACCCTAACCCTAACCCTAACCCTAACCCTAACCCTAACCCTAACCTACCCTAACCCTAACCCTAACCCTAACCCTAACCCTAACCCTAACCCTAACCCTAACCCTAACCCTAACCCTAACCCTAACCCTAACCCTAACCCTAACCCTAACCCTAACCCTAACCCTAACCCTAACCCTAACCCTAACCCTAACCCTAACCCTAACCCTAACCCTAACCCTAACCCTAACCCTAACCCTAACCCTAACCCTAACCCTAACCCTAACCCTAACCCTAACCTAACCCTAACCCTAACCCTAACCCTAACCCTAACCCTAACCCTAACCCTAACCCTAACCCTAACCCTAACCCTAACCCTAACCCTAACCCTAACCCTAACCCTAACCCTAACCTAACCCTAACCCTAACCCTAACCCTAACCCTAACCCTAACCCTAACCCTAACCCTAACCCTAACCCTAACCCTAACCCTAACCCTAACCCTAACCCTAACCCTAACCCTAACCCTAACCCTAACCCTAACCCTAACCCTAACCCTAACCCTAACCCTAACCCTAACCCTAACCCTAACCCTAACCCTAACCCTAACCCTAACCCTAACCCTAACCCTAACCCTAACCCTAACCCTAACCCTAACCCTAACCTAACCCTAACCCTAACCCTAACCCTAACCCTAACCCTAACCCTAACCCTAACCCTAACCCTAACCCTAACCCTAACCCTAACCCTAACCCTAACCCTAACCCTAACCCTAACCCTAACCCTAACCCTAACCCTAACCCTAACCCTAACCCTAACCCTAACCCTAACCCTAACCCTAACCCTAACCCTAACCCTAACCCTAACCCTAACCCTAACCCTAACCCTAACCCTAACCCTAACCCTAACCCTAACCCTAACCTAACCCTAACCCTAACCCTAACCCTAACCCTAACCCTAACCCTAACCCTAACCCTAACCCTAACCCTAACCCTAACCCTAACCCTAACCCTAACCCTAACCCTAACCCTAACCCTAACCCTAACCCTAACCCTAACCCTAACCCTAACCCTAACCCTAACCCTAACCCTAACCCTAACCCTAACCCTAACCCTAACCCTAACCCTAACCCTAACCCTAACCCTAACCCTAACCCTAACCCTAACCCTAACCCTAACCCTAACCCTAACCCTAACCCTAACCCTAACCCTAACCCTAACCCTAACCCTAACCCTAACCCTAACCCTAACCCTAACCCTAACCCTAACCCTAACCCTAACCCTAACCCTAACCCTAACCCTAACCCTAACCCTAACCCTAACCCTAACCCTAACCCTAACCCTAACCCTAACCCTAACCCTAACCCTAACCCTAACCCTAACCCTAACCCTAACCCTAACCCTAACCCTAACCCTAACCCTAACCCTAACCCTAACCCTAACCCTAACCCTAACCCTAACCCTAACCCTAACCCTAACCCTAACCCTAACCCTAACCCTAACCCTAACCCTAACCCTAACCCTAACCCTAACCCTAACCCTAACCCTAACCCTAACCCTAACCCTAACCCTAACCCTAACCCTAACCCTAACCCTAACCCTAACCCTAACCCTAACCCTAACCCATAACCCTAACCCTAACCCTAACCCTAACCCTAACCCTAACCCTAACCCTAACCCTAACCCTAACCCTAACCCTAACCCTAACCCTAACCCTAACCCTAACCCTAACCCTAACCCTAACCCTAACCCTAACCCTAACCCTAACCCTAACCCTAACCCTAACCCTAACCCTAACCCTAACCCTAACCCTAACCCTAACCCTAACCCTAACCCTAACCCTAACCCTAACCCTAACCCTAACCCTAACCCTAACCCTAACCCTAACCCTAACCCTAACCCTAACCCTAACCCTAACCCTAACCCTAACCCTAACCCTAACCCTAACCCTAACCCTAACCCTAACCCTAACCCTAACCCTAACCCTAACCCTAACCCTAACCCTAACCCTAACCCTAACCCTAACCCTAACCCTAACCCTAACCCTAACCCTAACCCTAACCCTAACCCTAACCCTAACCCTAACCCTAACCCTAACCCTAACCCTAACCCTAACCCTAACCCTAACCCTAACCCTAACCCTAACCCTAACCCTAACCCTAACCCTAACCCTAACCCTAACCCTAACCCTAACCCTAACCCTAACCCTAACCCTAACCCTAACCCTAACCCTAACCCTAACCCTAACCCTAACCCTAACCCTAACCCTAACCCTAACCCTAACCCTAACCCTAACCCTAACCCTAACCCTAACCCTAACCCTAACCCTAACCCTAACCCTAACCCTAACCCTAACCCTAACCCTAACCCTAACCCTAACCCTAACCCTAACCCTAACCCTAACCCTAACCCTAACCCTAACCCTAACCCTAACCCTAACCCTAACCCTAACCCTAACCCTAACCCTAACCCTAACCCTAACCCTAACCCTAACCCTAACCCTAACCCTAACCCTAACCCTAACCCTAACCCTAACCCTAACCCTAACCCTAACCCTAACCCTAACCCTAACCCTAACCCTAACCCTAACCCTAACCCTAACCCTAACCCTAACCCTAACCCTAACCCTAACCCTAACCCTAACCCTAACCCTAACCCTAACCCTAACCCTAACCCTAACCCTAACCCTAACCCTAACCCTAACCCTAACCCTAACCCTAACCCTAACCCTAACCCTAACCCTAACCCTAACCCTAACCCTAACCCTAACCCTAACCCTAACCCTAACCCTAACCCTAACCCTAACCCTAACCCTAACCCTAACCCTAACCCTAACCCTAACCCTAACCCTAACCCTAACCCTAACCCTAACCCTAACCCTAACCCTAACCCTAACCCTAACCCTAACCCTAACCCTAACCCTAACCCTAACCCTAACCCTAACCCTAACCCTAACCCTAACCCTAACCCTAACCCTAACCCTAACCCTAACCCTAACCCTAACCCTAACCCTAACCCTAACCCTAACCCTAACCCTAACCCTAACCCTAACCCTAACCCTAACCCTAACCCTAACCCTAACCCTAACCCTAACCCTAACCCTAACCCTAACCCTAACCCTAACCCTAACCCTAACCCTAACCCTAACCCTAACCCTAACCCTAACCCTAACCCTAACCCTAACCCTAACCCTAACCCTAACCCTAACCCTAACCCTAACCCTAACCCTAACCCTAACCCTAACCCTAACCCTAACCCTAACCCTAACCCTAACCCTAACCCTAACCCTAACCCTAACCCTAACCCTAACCCTAACCCTAACCCTAACCCTAACCCTAACCCTAACCCTAACCCTAACCCTAACCCTAACCCTAACCCTAACCCTAACCCTAACCCTAACCCTAACCCTAACCCTAACCCTAACCCTAACCCTAACCCTAACCCTAACCCTAACCCTAACCCTAACCCTAACCCTAACCCTAACCCTAACCCTAACCCTAACCCTAACCCTAACCCTAACCCTAACCCTAACCCTAACCCTAACCCTAACCCTAACCCTAACCCTAACCCTAACCCTAACCCTAACCCTAACCCTAACCCTAACCCTAACCCTAACCCTAACCCTAACCCTAACCCTAACCCTAACCCTAACCCTAACCCTAACCCTAACCCTAACCCTAACCCTAACCCTAACCCTAACCCTAACCCTAACCCTAACCCTAACCCTAACCCTAACCCTAACCCTAACCCTAACCCTAACCCTAACCCTAACCCTAACCCTAACCCTAACCCTAACCCTAACCCTAACCCTAACCCTAACCCTAACCCTAACCCTAACCCTAACCCTAACCCTAACCCTAACCCTAACCCTAACCCTAACCCTAACCCTAACCCTAACCCTAACCCTAACCCTAACCCTAACCCTAACCCTAACCCTAACCCTAACCCTAACCCTAACCCTAACCCTAACCCTAACCCTAACCCTAACCCTAACCCTAACCCTAACCCTAACCCTAACCCTAACCCTAACCCTAACCCTAACCCTAACCCTAACCCTAACCCTAACCCTAACCCTAACCCTAACCCTAACCCTAACCCTAACCCTAACCCTAACCCTAACCCTAACCCTAACCCTAACCCTAACCCTAACCCTAACCCTAACCCTAACCCTAACCCTAACCCTAACCCTAACCCTAACCCTAACCCTAACCCTAACCCTAACCCTAACCCTAACCCTAACCCTAACCCTAACCCTAACCCTAACCCTAACCCTAACCCTAACCCTAACCCTAACCCTAACCCTAACCCTAACCCTAACCCTAACCCTAACCCTAACCCTAACCCTAACCCTAACCCTAACCCTAACCCTAACCCTAACCCTAACCCTAACCCTAACCCTAACCCTAACCCTAACCCTAACCCTAACCCTAACCCTAACCCTAACCCTAACCCTAACCCTAACCCTAACCCTAACCCTAACCCTAACCCTAACCCTAACCCTAACCCTAACCCTAACCCTAACCCTAACCCTAACCCTAACCCTAACCCTAACCCTAACCCTAACCCTAACCCTAACCCTAACCCTAACCCTAACCCTAACCCTAACCCTAACCCTAACCCTAACCCTAACCCTAACCCTAACCCTAACCCTAACCCTAACCCTAACCCTAACCCTAACCCTAACCCTAACCCTAACCCTAACCCTAACCCTAACCCTAACCCTAACCCTAACCCTAACCCTAACCCTAACCCTAACCCTAACCCTAACCCTAACCCTAACCCTAACCCTAACCCTAACCCTAACCCTAACCCTAACCCTAACCCTAACCCTAACCCTAACCCTAACCCTAACCCTAACCCTAACCCTAACCCTAACCCTAACCCTAACCCTAACCCTAACCCTAACCCTAACCCTAACCCTAACCCTAACCCTAACCCTAACCCTAACCCTAACCCTAACCCTAACCCTAACCCTAACCCTAACCCTAACCCTAACCCTAACCCTAACCCTAACCCTAACCCTAACCCTAACCCTAACCCTAACCCTAACCCTAACCCTAACCCTAACCCTAACCCTAACCCTAACCCTAACCCTAACCCTAACCCTAACCCTAACCCTAACCCTAACCCTAACCCTAACCCTAACCCTAACCCTAACCCTAACCCTAACCCTAACCCTAACCCTAACCCTAACCCTAACCCTAACCCTAACCCTAACCCTAACCCTAACCCTAACCCTAACCCTAACCCTAACCCTAACCCTAACCCTAACCCTAACCCTAACCCTAACCCTAACCCTAACCCTAACCCTAACCCTAACCCTAACCCTAACCCTAACCCTAACCCTAACCCTAACCCTAACCCTAACCCTAACCCTAACCCTAACCCTAACCCTAACCCTAACCCTAACCCTAACCCTAACCCTAACCCTAACCCTAACCCTAACCCTAACCCTAACCCTAACCCTAACCCTAACCCTAACCCTAACCCTAACCCTAACCCTAACCCTAACCCTAACCCTAACCCTAACCCTAACCCTAACCCTAACCCTAACCCTAACCCTAACCCTAACCCTAACCCTAACCCTAACCCTAACCCTAACCCTAACCCTAACCCTAACCCTAACCCTAACCCTAACCCTAACCCTAACCCTAACCCTAACCCTAACCCTAACCCTAACCCTAACCCTAACCCTAACCCTAACCCTAACCCTAACCCTAACCCTAACCCTAACCCTAACCCTAACCCTAACCCTAACCCTAACCCTAACCCTAACCCTAACCCTAACCCTAACCCTAACCCTAACCCTAACCCTAACCCTAACCCTAACCCTAACCCTAACCCTAACCCTAACCCTAACCCTAACCCTAACCCTAACCCTAACCCTAACCCTAACCCTAACCCTAACCCTAACCCTAACCCTAACCCTAACCCTAACCCTAACCCTAACCCTAACCCTAACCCTAACCCTAACCCTAACCCTAACCCTAACCCTAACCCTAACCCTAACCCTAACCCTAACCCTAACCCTAACCCTAACCCTAACCCTAACCCTAACCCTAACCCTAACCCTAACCCTAACCCTAACCCTAACCCTAACCCTAACCCTAACCCTAACCCTAACCCTAACCCTAACCCTAACCCTAACCCTAACCCTAACCCTAACCCTAACCCTAACCCTAACCCTAACCCTAACCCTAACCCTAACCCTAACCCTAACCCTAACCCTAACCCTAACCCTAACCCTAACCCTAACCCTAACCCTAACCCTAACCCTAACCCTAACCCTAACCCTAACCCTAACCCTAACCCTAACCCTAACCCTAACCCTAACCCTAACCCTAACCCTAACCCTAACCCTAACCCTAACCCTAACCCTAACCCTAACCCTAACCCTAACCCTAACCCTAACCCTAACCCTAACCCTAACCCTAACCCTAACCCTAACCCTAACCCTAACCCTAACCCTAACCCTAACCCTAACCCTAACCCTAACCCTAACCCTAACCCTAACCCTAACCCTAACCCTAACCCTAACCCTAACCCTAACCCTAACCCTAACCCTAACCCTAACCCTAACCCTAACCCTAACCCTAACCCTAACCCTAACCCTAACCCTAACCCTAACCCTAACCCTAACCCTAACCCTAACCCTAACCCTAACCCTAACCCTAACCCTAACCCTAACCCTAACCCTAACCCTAACCCTAACCCTAACCCTAACCCTAACCCTAACCCTAACCCTAACCCTAACCCTAACCCTAACCCTAACCCTAACCCTAACCCTAACCCTAACCCTAACCCTAACCCTAACCCTAACCCTAACCCTAACCCTAACCCTAACCCTAACCCTAACCCTAACCCTAACCCTAACCCTAACCCTAACCCTAACCCTAACCCTAACCCTAACCCTAACCCTAACCCTAACCCTAACCCTAACCCTAACCCTAACCCTAACCCTAACCCTAACCCTAACCCTAACCCTAACCCTAACCCTAACCCTAACCCTAACCCTAACCCTAACCCTAACCCTAACCCTAACCCTAACCCTAACCCTAACCCTAACCCTAACCCTAACCCTAACCCTAACCCTAACCCTAACCCTAACCCTAACCCTAACCCTAACCCTAACCCTAACCCTAACCCTAACCCTAACCCTAACCCTAACCCTAACCCTAACCCTAACCCTAACCCTAACCCTAACCCTAACCCTAACCCTAACCCTAACCCTAACCCTAACCCTAACCCTAACCCTAACCCTAACCCTAACCCTAACCCTAACCCTAACCCTAACCCTAACCCTAACCCTAACCCTAACCCTAACCCTAACCCTAACCCTAACCCTAACCCTAACCCTAACCCTAACCCTAACCCTAACCCTAACCCTAACCCTAACCCTAACCCTAACCCTAACCCTAACCCTAACCCTAACCCTAACCCTAACCCTAACCCTAACCCTAACCCTAACCCTAACCCTAACCCTAACCCTAACCCTAACCCTAACCCTAACCCTAACCCTAACCCTAACCCTAACCCTAACCCTAACCCTAACCCTAACCCTAACCCTAACCCTAACCCTAACCCTAACCCTAACCCTAACCCTAACCCTAACCCTAACCCTAACCCTAACCCTAACCCTAACCCTAACCCTAACCCTAACCCTAACCCTAACCCTAACCCTAACCCTAACCCTAACCCTAACCCTAACCCTAACCCTAACCCTAACCCTAACCCTAACCCTAACCCTAACCCTAACCCTAACCCTAACCCTAACCCTAACCCTAACCCTAACCCTAACCCTAACCCTAACCCTAACCCTAACCCTAACCCTAACCCTAACCCTAACCCTAACCCTAACCCTAACCCTAACCCTAACCCTAACCCTAACCCTAACCCTAACCCTAACCCTAACCCTAACCCTAACCCTAACCCTAACCCTAACCCTAACCCTAACCCTAACCCTAACCCTAACCCTAACCCTAACCCTAACCCTAACCCTAACCCTAACCCTAACCCTAACCCTAACCCTAACCCTAACCCTAACCCTAACCCTAACCCTAACCCTAACCCTAACCCTAACCCTAACCCTAACCCTAACCCTAACCCTAACCCTAACCCTAACCCTAACCCTAACCCTAACCCTAACCCTAACCCTAACCCTAACCCTAACCCTAACCCTAACCCTAACCCTAACCCTAACCCTAACCCTAACCCTAACCCTAACCCTAACCCTAACCCTAACCCTAACCCTAACCCTAACCCTAACCCTAACCCTAACCCTAACCCTAACCCTAACCCTAACCCTAACCCTAACCCTAACCCTAACCCTAACCCTAACCCTAACCCTAACCCTAACCCTAACCCTAACCCTAACCCTAACCCTAACCCTAACCCTAACCCTAACCCTAACCCTAACCCTAACCCTAACCCTAACCCTAACCCTAACCCTAACCCTAACCCTAACCCTAACCCTAACCCTAACCCTAACCCTAACCCTAACCCTAACCCTAACCCTAACCCTAACCCTAACCCTAACCCTAACCCTAACCCTAACCCTAACCCTAACCCTAACCCTAACCCTAACCCTAACCCTAACCCTAACCCTAACCCTAACCCTAACCCTAACCCTAACCCTAACCCTAACCCTAACCCTAACCCTAACCCTAACCCTAACCCTAACCCTAACCCTAACCCTAACCCTAACCCTAACCCTAACCCTAACCCTAACCCTAACCCTAACCCTAACCCTAACCCTAACCCTAACCCTAACCCTAACCCTAACCCTAACCCTAACCCTAACCCTAACCCTAACCCTAACCCTAACCCTAACCCTAACCCTAACCCTAACCCTAACCCTAACCCTAACCCTAACCCTAACCCTAACCCTAACCCTAACCCTAACCCTAACCCTAACCCTAACCCTAACCCTAACCCTAACCCTAACCCTAACCCTAACCCTAACCCTAACCCTAACCCTAACCCTAACCCTAACCCTAACCCTAACCCTAACCCTAACCCTAACCCTAACCCTAACCCTAACCCTAACCCTAACCCTAACCCTAACCCTAACCCTAACCCTAACCCTAACCCTAACCCTAACCCTAACCCTAACCCTAACCCTAACCCTAACCCTAACCCTAACCCTAACCCTAACCCTAACCCTAACCCTAACCCTAACCCTAACCCTAACCCTAACCCTAACCCTAACCCTAACCCTAACCCTAACCCTAACCCTAACCCTAACCCTAACCCTAACCCTAACCCTAACCCTAACCCTAACCCTAACCCTAACCCTAACCCTAACCCTAACCCTAACCCTAACCCTAACCCTAACCCTAACCCTAACCCTAACCCTAACCCTAACCCTAACCCTAACCCTAACCCTAACCCTAACCCTAACCCTAACCCTAACCCTAACCCTAACCCTAACCCTAACCCTAACCCTAACCCTAACCCTAACCCTAACCCTAACCCTAACCCTAACCCTAACCCTAACCCTAACCCTAACCCTAACCCTAACCCTAACCCTAACCCTAACCCTAACCCTAACCCTAACCCTAACCCTAACCCTAACCCTAACCCTAACCCTAACCCTAACCCTAACCCTAACCCTAACCCTAACCCTAACCCTAACCCTAACCCTAACCCTAACCCTAACCCTAACCCTAACCCTAACCCTAACCCTAACCCTAACCCTAACCCTAACCCTAACCCTAACCCTAACCCTAACCCTAACCCTAACCCTAACCCTAACCCTAACCCTAACCCTAACCCTAACCCTAACCCTAACCCTAACCCTAACCCTAACCCTAACCCTAACCCTAACCCTAACCCTAACCCTAACCCTAACCCTAACCCTAACCCTAACCCTAACCCTAACCCTAACCCTAACCCTAACCCTAACCCTAACCCTAACCCTAACCCTAACCCTAACCCTAACCCTAACCCTAACCCTAACCCTAACCCTAACCCTAACCCTAACCCTAACCCTAACCCTAACCCTAACCCTAACCCTAACCCTAACCCTAACCCTAACCCTAACCCTAACCCTAACCCTAACCCTAACCCTAACCCTAACCCTAACCCTAACCCTAACCCTAACCCTAACCCTAACCCTAACCCTAACCCTAACCCTAACCCTAACCCTAACCCTAACCCTAACCCTAACCCTAACCCTAACCCTAACCCTAACCCTAACCCTAACCCTAACCCTAACCCTAACCCTAACCCTAACCCTAACCCTAACCCTAACCCTAACCCTAACCCTAACCCTAACCCTAACCCTAACCCTAACCCTAACCCTAACCCTAACCCTAACCCTAACCCTAACCCTAACCCTAACCCTAACCCTAACCCTAACCCTAACCCTAACCCTAACCCTAACCCTAACCCTAACCCTAACCCTAACCCTAACCCTAACCCTAACCCTAACCCTAACCCTAACCCTAACCCTAACCCTAACCCTAACCCTAACCCTAACCCTAACCCTAACCCTAACCCTAACCCTAACCCTAACCCTAACCCTAACCCTAACCCTAACCCTAACCCTAACCCTAACCCTAACCCTAACCCTAACCCTAACCCTAACCCTAACCCTAACCCTAACCCTAACCCTAACCCTAACCCTAACCCTAACCCTAACCCTAACCCTAACCCTAACCCTAACCCTAACCCTAACCCTAACCCTAACCCTAACCCTAACCCTAACCCTAACCCTAACCCTAACCCTAACCCTAACCCTAACCCTAACCCTAACCCTAACCCTAACCCTAACCCTAACCCTAACCCTAACCCTAACCCTAACCCTAACCCTAACCCTAACCCTAACCCTAACCCTAACCCTAACCCTAACCCTAACCCTAACCCTAACCCTAACCCTAACCCTAACCCTAACCCTAACCCTAACCCTAACCCTAACCCTAACCCTAACCCTAACCCTAACCCTAACCCTAACCCTAACCCTAACCCTAACCCTAACCCTAACCCTAACCCTAACCCTAACCCTAACCCTAACCCTAACCCTAACCCTAACCCTAACCCTAACCCTAACCCTAACCCTAACCCTAACCCTAACCCTAACCCTAACCCTAACCCTAACCCTAACCCTAACCCTAACCCTAACCCTAACCCTAACCCTAACCCTAACCCTAACCCTAACCCTAACCCTAACCCTAACCCTAACCCTAACCCTAACCCTAACCCTAACCCTAACCCTAACCCTAACCCTAACCCTAACCCTAACCCTAACCCTAACCCTAACCCTAACCCTAACCCTAACCCTAACCCTAACCCTAACCCTAACCCTAACCCTAACCCTAACCCTAACCCTAACCCTAACCCTAACCCTAACCCTAACCCTAACCCTAACCCTAACCCTAACCCTAACCCTAACCCTAACCCTAACCCTAACCCTAACCCTAACCCTAACCCTAACCCTAACCCTAACCCTAACCCTAACCCTAACCCTAACACCCTAACCCTAACCCTAACCCTAACCCTAACCCTAACCCTAACCCTAACCCTAACCCTAACCCTAACCCTAACCCTAACCCTAACCCTAACCCTAACCCTAACCCTAACCCTAACCCTAACCCTAACCCTAACCCTAACCCTAACCCTAACCCTAACCCTAACCCTAACCCTAACCCTAACCCTAACCCTAACCCTAACCCTAACCCTAACCCTAACCCTAACCCTAACCCTAACCCTAACCCTAACCCTAACCCTAACCCTAACCCTAACCCTAACCCTAACCCTAACCCTAACCCTAACCCTAACCCTAACCCTAACCCTAACCCTAACCCTAACCCTAACCCTAACCCTAACCCTAACCCTAACCCTAACCCTAACCCTAACCCTAACCCTAACCCTAACCCTAACCCTAACCCTAACCCTAACCCTAACCCTAACCCTAACCCTAACCCTAACCCTAACCCTAACCCTAACCCTAACCCTAACCCTAACCCTAACCCTAACCCTAACCCTAACCCTAACCCTAACCCTAACCCTAACCCTAACCCTAACCCTAACCCTAACCCTAACCCTAACCCTAACCCTAACCCTAACCCTAACCCTAACCCTAACCCTAACCCTAACCCTAACCCTAACCCTAACCCTAACCCTAACCCTAACCCTAACCCTAACCCTAACCCTAACCCTAACCCTAACCCTAACCCTAACCCTAACCCTAACCCTAACCCTAACCCTAACCCTAACCCTAACCCTAACCCTAACCCTAACCCTAACCCTAACCCTAACCCTAACCCTAACCCTAACCCTAACCCTAACCCTAACCCTAACCCTAACCCTAACCCTAACCCTAACCCTAACCCTAACCCTAACCCTAACCCTAACCCTAACCCTAACCCTAACCCTAACCCTAACCCTAACCCTAACCCTAACCCTAACCCTAACCCTAACCCTAACCCTAACCCTAACCCTAACCCTAACCCTAACCCTAACCCTAACCCTAACCCTAACCCTAACCCTAACCCTAACCCTAACCCTAACCCTAACCCTAACCCTAACCCTAACCCTAACCCTAACCCTAACCCTAACCCTAACCCTAACCCTAACCCTAACCCTAACCCTAACCCTAACCCTAACCCTAACCCTAACCCTAACCCTAACCCTAACCCTAACCCTAACCCTAACCCTAACCCTAACCCTAACCCTAACCCTAACCCTAACCCTAACCCTAACCCTAACCCTAACCCTAACCCTAACCCTAACCCTAACCCTAACCCTAACCCTAACCCTAACCCTAACCCTAACCCTAACCCTAACCCTAACCCTAACCCTAACCCTAACCCTAACCCTAACCCTAACCCTAACCCTAACCCTAACCCTAACCCTAACCCTAACCCTAACCCTAACCCTAACCCTAACCCTAACCCTAACCCTAACCCTAACCCTAACCCTAACCCTAACCCTAACCCTAACCCTAACCCTAACCCTAACCCTAACCCTAACCCTAACCCTAACCCTAACCCTAACCCTAACCCTAACCCTAACCCTAACCCTAACCCTAACCCTAACCCTAACCCTAACCCTAACCCTAACCCTAACCCTAACCCTAACCCTAACCCTAACCCTAACCCTAACCCTAACCCTAACCCTAACCCTAACCCTAACCCTAACCCTAACCCTAACCCTAACCCTAACCCTAACCCTAACCCTAACCCTAACCCTAACCCTAACCCTAACCCTAACCCTAACCCTAACCCTAACCCTAACCCTAACCCTAACCCTAACCCTAACCCTAACCCTAACCCTAACCCTAACCCTAACCCTAACCCTAACCCTAACCCTAACCCTAACCCTAACCCTAACCCTAACCCTAACCCTAACCCTAACCCTAACCCTAACCCTAACCCTAACCCTAACCCTAACCCTAACCCTAACCCTAACCCTAACCCTAACCCTAACCCTAACCCTAACCCTAACCCTAACCCTAACCCTAACAGTAACCCTAGGAAGGTAACTCAGCCGGGTATTAGGGTTCTTCCTAAGGAAAAAGCTGTGAAAGCAGCCATGTTGTGGCACTTCTGCGCTCCCTTTGGGATGCCTTTGGCAGATGCAGTAAGCCTGGAACTCAGGGCTTCCTGCTTAAAAAAATCCTTGCCCTTGGCTGAGCCCTAACCCTAACCCTAGGCAGATAAATCAGCCTAGGTATAGGGATGGTGCCAAGGAAAAAGCTGTGAAAGCTGCCATGTTGTTGCACTTTTGTACTCCCCTTGGGATGCCTTTCACAGCTGCCGTGTGCCTGGAGCTCAGGGCTTCCTGGTTTAAAAAACCATGTCCCTAGCTGAGACTGGAGGCAGGTAATTCAGCCTAGGCTTAGCAATGGTGCCAATAAAAACGTGTGGAGGCAGCCATTTTCTGGCACTTTTGTGCTCCCCTTGGGATGCCTTTCGCAGCTGCCGTGTGCCTGGAGCTCAGAGCTTGCTGGTTTAAAAAGCTCTACACCTAGGCGTAACCCTAACCCTAACCGTAACACTGCTCATTTAAATCAGCCTGGGTTTAGGAATTATCCCAAGGGAAAAGCTGTGGAGACAGCCATGTTGTGGCACTTTTGCGCTCCCCTTGGGATGCCTTTCACAGCTGCCGTGTGCTTGGAGCACAGGGCTTCCTGGTGTAAAAAACCACAACTTTAGCCCAAACTGGAGGCTTCTAAATCAGCCTTCGTTTCGGGACGTCCTCAAAGAAAAAGCTGTGGAGGCAGGCATGTTGAGGCACTTCTGCGCTCTTCTTGGGTAGTCCTTCGCAGCTGCTGTGTTCTTGGAACTCAGGGCTTTCTGGTTAAAAGAACACTAACCCTAGGCCTAACTCAAACCTTAAGCCTAGGAAGGAAAATCAGCCTATGATTCGGGATGGTCTCATGGAAATAGCAGTGGAGGCAGCCAAGTTGTGTCACTTTTGCGCTCCCCTTGGGATGCCTTTAACAGCTGCAGTGTGCCTGGAGCACAGGGCTTCCTGGATTTAAAAGTCCTAGGCCTAGGCCTAACAGTAACCCTAGGAAGGTAAATCAGCCGGGTATTAGGGTTCCTCCTAAGGAAAAAGCTGTGATAGCAGCCATGATGTGGCACTTCTGCGCTCCCCTTGGGATTCCTTTAACAGCTGCAGTGTGCCTGGAGCACAGGGCTTCCTGGTTTTAAAAGTCCTAGGCCTAGGCCTAACAGTAACCCTAGGAAGGTAAATCAGCCGGGTATTAGGGTTCTTCCTAAGGAAAAAGCTGTGAAAGCAGCCATGTTGTGGCACTTCTGCGCTCCCTTTGGGATGCCTTTGGCAGATGCAGTAAGCCTGGAACTCAGGGCTTCCTGGTTAAAAAAATCCTAGCCCTAGGCTGAGCCCTAACCCTAACCCTAGGCAGATAAATCAGCCTAGGTATAGGGATGGTGCCAAGGAAAAAGCTGTGAAAGCTGCCATGTTGTTGCACTTTTGTACTCCCCTTGGGATGCCTTTCACAGCTGCCGTGTGCCTGGAGCTCAGGGCTTCCTGGTTTAAAAAACCATGTCCCTAGCTGAGACTGGAGGCAGGTAATTCAGCCTAGGCTTAGCAATGGTGCCAATAAAAACGTGTGGAGGCAGCCATTTTCTGGCACTTTTGTGCTCCCCGTGGGATGCCTTTCGCAGCTGCCGTGTGCCTGGAGCTCAGAGCTTGCTGGTTTAAAAAGCTCTACACCTAGGCGTAACCCTAACCCTAACCGTAACACTGGTCAGTTAAATCAGCCTGGGTTTAGGAATTATCCCAAGGGAAAAGCTGTGGAAACAGCCATGTTGTGGCACTTTTGCGCTCCCCTTGGGATGCCTTTCACAGCTGCAGTGTGCTTAGAGCACAGGGCTTCCTGGTGTAAAAAACCACAACTTTAGCCTAAACTGGAGGCTTCTAAATCAGCCTTCGTTTCGGGACGTCCTCAAAGAAAAAGCTGTGGAGGCAGGCATGTTGAGGCACTTCTGCGCTCTTCTTGGGTAGTCCTTCGCAGCTGCTGTGTTCTTGGAACTCAGGGCTTTCTGGTTAAAAGAACACTAACCCTAGGCCTAACTCAAACCTTAAGCCTAGGAAGGAAAATCAGCCTATGATTCGGGATGGTCTCATGGAAATAGCAGTGGAGGCAGCCAAGTTGTGTCACTTTTGCGCTCCCCTTGGGATGCCTTTAACAGCTGCAGTGTGCCTGGAGCACAGGGCTTCCTGGTTTTAAAAGTCCTAGGCCTAAGCCTAACAGTAACCCTAGGAAGGTAAATCAGCCGGGTATTAGGGTTCTTCCTAAGGAAAAAGCTGTGAAAGCAGCCATGTTGTGGCACTTCTGCGCTCCCTTTGGGATGCCTTTGGCAGATGCAGTAAGCCTGGAACTCAGGGCTTCCTAGTTAAAAAAAATCCTTGCCCTTGGCTGAGCCCTTACCCTAACCCTAGGCAGATAAATCAGCCTAGGTATAGGGATGGTGCCAAGGAAAAAGCTGTGAAAGCTGCCATGTTGTTGCACTTTTGTACTCCCCTTGGGATGCCTTTCACAGCTGCCGTGTGCCTGGAGCTCAGGGCTTCCTGGTTTAAAAAACCATGTCCCTAGCTGAGACTGGAGGCAGGTAATTCAGCCTAGGCTTAGCAATGGTGCCAATGAAAACGTGTGGAGGCAGCCATTTTCTGGCACTTTTGTCCTCCCCTTGGGATGCCTTTCTCAGCTGCCGTGTGCCTGGAGCTCAGAGCTTGCTGGTTTAAAAAGCTCTACACCTAGGCGTAACCCTAACCCTAACCGTAACACTGGTCATTTAAATCAGCCTGGGTTTAGGAATTATCCCAAGGGAAAAGCTGTGGAGACAGCCATGTTGTGGCACTTTTGCGCTCCCCTTGGGATGCCTTTCACAGCTGCAGTGAGCTTGGAGCACAGGGCTTCCTAGTGTAAAAAACCACAACTTTAGCCCAAACTGGAGGCTTCTAAATCAGCCTTCGTTTCGGGACGTCCCCAAGGAAAAAGCTGTGGAGGCAGGCATGTTGAGGCACTTCTGCGCTCTTCCTGGGTAGTCCTTCGCAGCTGCTGTGTTCTTGGAACTCAGGGCTTTCTGGTTAAAAGAACACTAACCCTAGGCCTAACTCAAACCTTAAGCCTAGGAAGGAAAATCAGCCTATGATTCGGGATGGTCTCATGGAAATAGCAGTGGAGGCAGCCAAGTTGTGTCACTTTTGCGCTCCCCTTGGGATATGCCTTTAACAGCTGCAGTGTGCCTGGAGCACAGGGCTTCCTGGTTTTAAAAGTCCTAGGCCTAGGCCTAACAGTAACCCTAGGAAGGTAAATCAGCCGGGTATTAGGGTTCCTCCTAAGGAAAAAGCTGTGAAAGCAGCCATGTTGTGGCACTTCTGCGCTCCCCTTGGGATGCCTTTAACAGCTGCAGTGTGCCTGGAGCACAGGGCTTCCTGGTTTTAAAAGTCCTAGGCCTAGGCCTAACAGTAACCCTAGGAAGGTAAATCAGCCGGGTATTAGGGTTCTTCCTAAGGAAAAAGCTGTGAAAGCAGCCATGTTGTGGCACTTCTGCACTCCCTTTGGGATGCCTTTGGCAGATGCAGTAAGCCTGGAACTCAGGGCTTCCTGCTTAAAAAAATCCTTGCCCTTGGCTGAGCCCTAAGCCTAACCCTAGGCAGATAAATCAGCCTAGGTATAGGGATGGTGCCAAGGAAAAAGCTGTGAAAGCTGCCATGTTGTTGCACTTTTGTACTCCCCTTGGGATGCCTTTCACAGCTGCTGTGTGCCTGGAGCTCAGGGCTTCCTGGTTTAAAAAACCATGTCCCTAGCTGAGACTGGAGGCAGGTAATTCAGCCTAGGCTTAGCAATGGTGCCAATAAAAACGTGTGGAGGCAGCCATTTTCTGGCACTTTTGTGCTCCCCTTGGGATGCCTTTCGCAGCTGCCGTGTGCCTGGAGCTCAGAGCTTGCTGGTTTAAAAAGCTCTACACCTAGGCGTAACCCTAACCCTAAGCGTAACACTGCTCATTTAAATCAGCCTGGGTTTAGGAATTATCCCAAGGGAAAAGCTGTGGAGACAGCCATGTTGTGGCACTTTTGCGCTCCCCTTGGGATGCCTTTCACAGCTGCCGTGTGCTTGGAGCACAGGGCTTCCTGGTGTAAAAAACCACAACTTTAGCCCAAACTGGAGGCTTCTAAATCAGCCTTCGTTTCGGGACGTCCTCAAAGAAAAAGCTGTGGAGGCAGGCATGTTGAGGCACTTCTGCGCTCTTCTTGGGTAGTCCTTCGCAGCTGCTGTGTTCTTGGAACTCAGGGCTTTCTGGTTAAAAGAACACTAACCCTAGGCCTAACTCAAACCTTAAGCCTAGGAAGGAAAATCAGCCTATGATTCGGGATGGTCTTATGGAAATAGCAGTGGAGGCAGCCAAGTTGTGTCACTTTTGCGCTCCCCTTGGGATGCCTTTAACAGCTGCAGTGTGCCTGGAGCACAGGGCTTCCTGGATTTAAAAGTCCTAGGCCTAGGCCTAACAGTAACCCTAGGAAGGTAAATCAGCCGGGTATTAGGGTTCCTCCTAAGGAAAAAGCTGTGATAGCAGCCATGTTGTGGCACTTCTGCGCTCCCCTTGGGATTCCTTTAACAGCTGCAGTGTGCCTGGAGCACAGGGCTTCCTGGTTTTTAAAGTCCTAGGCCTAGGCCTAACAGTAACCCTAGGAAGGTAAATCAGCCGGGTATTAGGGTTCTTCCTAAGGAAAAAGCTGTGAAAGCAGCCATGTTGTGGCACTTCTGCGCTCCCTTTGGGATGCCTTTGGCAGATGCAGTAAGCCTGGAACTCAGGGCTTCCTGGTTAAAAAAATCCTAGCCCTAGGCTGAGCCCTAACCCTAACCCTATGCAGATAAATCAGCCTAGGTATAGGGATGGTTCCAAGGAAAAAGCTGTGAAAGCTGCCATGTTGTTGCACTTTTGTACTCCCCTTGGGATGCCTTTCACAGCTGCCGTGTGCCTGGAGCTCAGGGCTTCCTGGTTTAAAAAACCATGTCCCTAGCTGAGACTGGAGGCAGGTAATTCAGCCTAGGCTTAGCAATGGTGCCAATAAAAACGTGTGGAGGCAGCCATTTTCTGGCACTTTTGTGCTCCCCTTGGGATGCCTTTCGCAGCTGCCGTGTGCCTGGAGCTCAGAGCTTGCTGGTTTAAAAAGCTCTACACCTAGGCGTAACCCTAACCCTAACCGTAACACTGGTCAGTTAAATCAGCCTGGGTTTAGGAATTATCCCAAGGGAAAAGCTGTGGAGACAGCCATGTTGTGGCACTTTTGCGCTCCCCTTGGGATGCCTTTCACAGCTGCAGTGTGCTTAGAGCACAGGGCTTCCTGGTGTAAAAAACCACAACTTTAGCCTAAACTGGAGGCTTCTAAATCAGCCTTCGTTTCGGGACGTCCTCAAAGAAAAAGCTGTGGAGGCAGGCATGTTGAGGCACTTCTGCGCTCTTCTTGGGTAGTCCTTCGCAGCTGCTGTGTTCTTGGAACTCAGGGCTTTCTGGTTAAAAGAACACTAACCCTAGGCCTAACTCAAACCTTAAGCCTAGGAAGGAAAATCAGCCTATGATTCGGGATGGTCTCATGGAAATAGCAGTGGAGGCAGCCAAGTTGTGTCACTTTTGCGCTCCCCTTGGGATGCCTTTAACAGCTGCAGTGTGCCTGGAGCACAGGGCTTCCTGGTTTTAAAAGTCCTAGGCCTAAGCCTAACAGTAACCCTAGGAAGGTAAATCAGCCGGGTATTAGGGTTCTTCCTAAGGAAAAAGCTGTGAAAGCAGCCATGTTGTGGCACTTCTGCGCTCCCTTTGGGATGCCTTTGGCAGATGCAGTAAGCCTGGAACTCAGGGCTTCCTAGTTAAAAAAAATCCTTGCCCTTGGCTGAGCCCTTACCCTAACCCTAGGCAGATAAATCAGCCTAGGTATAGGGATGGTGCCAAGGAAAAAGCTGTGAAAGCTGCCATGTTGTTGCACTTTTGTACTCCCCTTGGGATGCCTTTCACAGCTGCCGTGTGCCTGGAGCTCAGGGCTTCCTGGTTTAAAAAACCATGTCCCTAGCTGAGACTGGAGGCAGGTAATTCAGCCTAGGCTTAGCAATGGTGCCAATGAAAACGTGTGGAGGCAGCCATTTTCTGGCACTTTTGTCCTCCCCTTGGGATGCCTTTCTCAGCTGCCGTGTGCCTGGAGCTCAGAGCTTGCTGGTTTAAAAAGCTCTACACCTAGGCGTATTCCTAACCCTAACCGTAACACTGGTCATTTAAATCAGCCTGGGTTTAGGAATTATCCCAAGGGAAAAGCTGTGGAGACAGCCATGTTGTGGCACTTTTGCGCTCCCCTTGGGATGCCTTTCACAGCTGCAGTGAGCTTGGAGCACAGGGCTTCCTAGTGTAAAAAACCACAACTTTAGCCCAAACTGGAGGCTTCTAAATCAGCCTTCGTTTCGGGACGTCCCCAAGGAAAAAGCTGTGGAGGCAGGCATGTTGAGGCACTTCTGCGCTCTTCCTGGGTAGTCCTTCGCAGCTGCTGTGTTCTTGGAACTCAGGGCTTTCTGGTTAAAAGAACACTAACCCTAGGCCTAACTCAAACCTTAAGCCTAGGAAGGAAAATCAGCCTATGATTCGGGATGGTCTCATGGAAATAGCAGTGGAGGCAGCCAAGTTGTGTCACTTTTGCGCTCCCCTTGGGATATGCCTTTAACAGCTGCAGTGTGCCTGGAGCACAGGGCTTCCTGGTTTTAAAAGTCCTAGGCCTAGGCCTAACAGTAACCCTAGGAAGGTAAATCAGCCGGGTATTAGGGTTCCTCCTAAGGAAAAAGCTGTGAAAGCAGCCATGTTGTGGCACTTCTGCGCTCCCCTTGGGATGCCTTTAACAGCTGCAGTGTGCCTGGAGCACAGGGCTTCCTGGTTTTAAAAGTCCTAGGCCTAAGCCTAACAGTAACCCTAGGAAGGTAAATCAGCCGGGTATTAGGGTTCTTCCTAAGGAAAAAGCTGTGAAAGCAGCCATGTTGTGGCACTTCTGCACTCCCTTTGGGATGCCTTTGGCAGATGCAGTAAGCCTGGAACTCAGGGCTTCCTGCTTAAAAAAATCCTTGCCCTTGGCTGAGCCCTAACCCTAACCCTAGGCAGATAAATCAGCCTAGGTATAGGGATGGTGCCAAGGAAAAAGCTGTGAAAGCTGCCATGTTGTTGCACTTTTGTACTCCCCTTGGGATGCCTTTCACAGCTGCCGTGTGCCTGGAGCTCAGGGCTTCCTGGTTTAAAAATCCATGTCCCTAGCTGAGACTGGAGGCAGGTAATTCAGCCTAGGCTTAGCAATGGTGCCAATAAAAACGTGTGGAGGCAGCCATTTTCTGGCACTTTTGTGCTCCCCTTGGGATGCCTTTCGCAGCTGCCGTGTGCCTGGAGCTCAGAGCTTGCTGGTTTAAAAAGCTCTACACCTAGGCGTAACCCTAACCCTAACCCTAACCGTAACACTGCCCATTTAAATCAGCCTGGGTTTAGGAATTATCCCAAGGGAAAAGCTGTGGAGACAGCCATGTTGTGGCACTTTTGCGCTCCCCTTGGGATGCCTTTCACAGCTGCCGTGTGCTTGGAGCACAGGGCTTCCTGGTGTAAAATACCACAACTTTAGCCCAAACTGGAGGCTTCTAAATCAGCCTTCGTTTCGGGATGTCCCCAAGGAAAAAGCTCTGGAGGCAGGCATGTTGAGGCACTTCTGCGCTCTTCTTGGGTAGTCCTTCGCAGCTGCTGTGTTCTTGGAACTCAGGGCTTTCTGGTTAAAAGAACACTAACCCTAGGCCTAACTCAAACCTTAAGCCTAGGAAGGAAAATCAGCCTATGATTCGGGATGGTCTCATGGAAATAGCAGTGGAGGCAGCCAAGTTGTGTCACTTTTGCGCTCCCCTTGGGATGCCTTTCACAGCTGCAGTGTGCCTGGAGCACAGGGCTTCCTGGTTTTAAAAGTCCTAGGCCTAGGCCTAACAGTAACCCTAGGAAGGTAAATCAGCCGGGTATTAGGGTTCCTCCTAAGGAAAAAGCTGTGAAAGCAGCCATGTTGTGGCACTTCTGCGCTCCCCTTGGGATGCCTTTAACAGCTGCAGTGTGCCTGGAGCACAGGGCTTCCTGGTTTTAAAAGTCCTAGGCCTAGGCCTAACAGTAACCCTAGGAAGGTAAATCAGCCGGGTATTAGGGTTCTTCCTAAGGAAAAAGCTGTGAAAGCAGCCATGTTGTGGCACTTCTGCGCTCCCTTTGGGATGCCTTTGGCAGATGCAGTAAGCCTGGAACTCAGGGCTTCCTGCTTAAAAAAATCCTTGCCCTTGGCTGAGCCCTAACCCTAACCCTAGGCAGATAAATCAGCCTAGGTATAGGGATGGTGCCAAGGAAAAAGCTGTGAAAGCTGCCATGTTGTTGCACTTTTGTACTCCCCTTGGGATGCCTTTCACAGCTGCCGTGTGCCTGGAGCTCAGGGCTTCCTGGTTTAGAAATCCATGTCCCTAGCTGAGACTGGAGGCAGGTAATTCAGCCTAGGCTTAGCAATAGTGCCAATGAAAACGTGTGGAGGCAGCCATTTTCTGGCACTTTTGTGCTCCCCTTGGGATGCCTTTCACAGCTGCCGTGTGCCTGGAGCTCAGAGCTTGCTGGTTTAAAAAGCTCTACACCTAGGCATAACCCTAACCCTAATCGTAACACTGGTCACTTAAATCAGCCTGGGTTTAGGAATTATCCCAAGGGAAAAGCTGTGGAGACAGCCATGTTGTGGCACTTTTGCGCTCCCCTTGGGATGCCTTTCACAGCTGCAGTGAGCTTGGAGCACAGGGCTTCCTGGTGTAAAAAACCACAACTTTAGCCCAAACTGGAGGCTTCTAAATCAGCCTTCGTTTCGGGACGTCCCCAAGGAAAAAGCTGTGGAGGCAGGCATGTTGAGGCACTTCTGCGCTCTTCTTGGGTAGTCCTTCGCAGCTGCTGTGCTCTTGGAACTCAGGGCTTTCTGGTTAAAAGAACACTAACCCTAGGCCTAACTCAAACCTTAAGCCTAGGAAGGAAAATCAGCCTATGATTCGGGATGGTCTCATGGAAATAGCAGTGGAGGCAGCCAAGTTGTGTCACTTTTGCGCTCCCCTTGGGATGCCTTTAACAGCTGCAGTGTGCCTGGAGCACAGGGCTTCCTGGTTTTAAAAGTCCTAGGCCTAGGCCTAACAGTAACCCTAGGAAGGAAAATCAGCCGGGTATTAGGGTTCCTCCTAAGGAAAAAGCTGTGAAAGCAGCCATGTTGTGGCACTTCTGCACTCCCCTTGGGATGCCTGTAACAGCTGCAGTGTGCCTGGAGCACAGGGCTTCCTGGTTTTAAAAGTCCTAGGCCTAGGCCTAACAGTAACCCTAGGAAGGTAAATCAGCCGGGTATTAGGGTTCTTCCTAAGGAAAAAGCTGTGAAAGCAGCCATGTTGTGGCACTTCTGCGCTCCCTTTGGGATGCCTTTGGCAGATGCAGTAAGCCTGGAACTCAGGGCTTCCTGCTTAAAAAAATCCTTGCCCTTGGCTGAGCCCTAACCCTAACCCTAGGCAGATAAATCAGCCTAGGTATAGGGATGGTGCCAAGGAAAAAGCTGTGAAAGCTGCCATGTTGTTGCACTTTTGTACTCCCCTTGGGATGCCTTTCACAGCTGCTGTGTGCCTGGAGCTCAGGGCTTCCTGGTTTAAAAAACCATGTCCCTAGCTGAGACTGGAGGCAGGTAATCCAGCCTAGGCTTAGCAATGGTGCCAATGAAAACGTGTGGAGGCAGCCATTTTCTGGCACTTTTGTGCTCCCCTTGGGATGTCTTTCGCAGCTGCCGTGTGCCTGGAGCTCAGAGCTTGCTGGTTTAAAAAGCTCTACACCTAGGCGTAACCCTAACCCTAACCGTAACACTGGTCATTTAAATCAGCCTGGGTTTAGGAATTATCCCAAGGGAAAAGCTGTGGAGACAGCCATGTTGTGGCACTTTTGCGCTCCCCTTGGGATGCCTTTCACAGCTGCAGTGTGCTTAGAGCACAGGGCTTCCTGGTGTAAAAAACCACAACTTTAGCCTAAACTGGAGGCTTCTAAATCAGCCTTCGTTTCGGGACGTCCTCAAAGAAAAAGCTGTGGAGGCAGGCATGTTGAGGCACTTCTGCGCTCTTCTTGGGTAGTACTTCGCAGCTGCTGTGTTCTTGGAACTCAGGGCTTTCTGGTTAAAAGAACACTAACCCTAGGCCTAACTCAAACCTTAAGCCTAGGAAGGAAAATCAGCCTATGATTCGGGATGGTCTCATGGAAATAGCAGTGGAGGCAGCCAAGTTGTGTCACTTTTGCGCTCCCCTTGGGATATGCCTTTAACAGCTGCAGTGTGCCTGGAGCACAGGGCTTCCTGGTTTTAAAAGTCCTAGGCCTAGGCCTAACAGTAACCCTAGGAAGGAAAATCAGCCGGGTATTAGGGTTCTTCCTAAGGAAAAAGCTGTGAAAGCAGCCATGTTGTGGCACTTCTGCGCTCCCCTTGGGATGCCTTTGGCAGATGCAGTAAGCCTGGAGCACAGGGCTTCCTGCTTAAAAAAATCCTTGCCCTTGGCTGAGCCCTAACCCTAACCCTAGGCAGATAAATCAGCCTAGGTATAGGGATGGTGCCAAGGAAAAAGCTGTGAAAGCTGCCATGTTGTTGCACTTTTGTACTCCCCTTGGGATGCCTTTCACAGCTGCTGTGTGCCTGGAGCTCAGGGCTTCCTGGTTTAAAAAACCATGTCCCTAGCTGAGACTGGAGGCAGGTAATCCAGCCTAGGCTTAGCAATGGTGCCAATGAAAACGTGTGGAGGCAGCCATTTTCTGGCACTTTTGTGCTCACCTTGGGATGTCTTTCGCAGCTGCCGTGTGCCTGGAGCTCAGAGCTTGCTGGTTTAAAAAGCTCTACACCTAGGCGTAACCCTAACCCTAACCGTAACACTGGTCATTTAAATCAGCCTGGGTTTAGGAATTATCCCAAGGGAAAAGCTGTGGAGACAGCCATGTTGTGGCACTTTTGCGCTCCCCTTGGGATGCCTTTCACAGCTGCAGTGTGCTTAGAGCACAGGGCTTCCTGGTGTAAAAAACCACAACTTTAGCCTAAACTGGAGGCTTCTAAATCAGCCTTCGTTTCGGGACGTCCACAAAGAAAAAGCTGTGGAGGCAGGCATGTTGAGGCACTTCTGCGCTCTTCTTGGGTAGTACTTCGCAGCTGCTGTGTTCTTGGAACTCAGGGCTTTCTGGTTAAAAGAACACTAACCCTAGGCCTAACTCAAACCTTAAGCCTAGGAAGGAAAATCAGCCTATGATTCGGGATGATCTCATGGCAATAGCAGTGGAGGCAGCCAAGTTGTGTCACTTTTGCGCTCCCCTTGGGATGCCTTTAACAGCTGCAGTGTGCCTGGAGCACAGGGCTTCCTGGTTTAAAAGTCCTAGGCCTAAGCCTAACAGTAACCCTAGGAAGGTAAATCAGCCGGGTATTAGGGTTCTTCCTAAGGAAAAAGCTGTGAAAGCAGCCATGTTGTGGCACTTCTGCGCTCCCTTTGGGATGCCTTTGGCAGATGCAGTAAGCCTGGAACTCAGGGCTTCCTGGTTAAAAAATCCTAGCCCTTGGCTGAGTCGTAACCCTAACCCTAGGCAGATAAATCAGCCTAGGTATAGGGATGGTGCCAAGGAAAAAGCTGTGAAAGCTGCCATGTTGTTGCACTTTTGTACTCCCCTTGGGATGCCTTTCACAGCTGCCGTGTGCCTGGAGCTCAGGGCTTCCTGGTTTAGAAATCCATGTCCCTAGCTGAGACTGGAGGCAGGTAATTCAGCCTAGGCTTAGCAATAGTGCCAATGAAAACGTGTGGAGGCAGCCATTTTCTGGCACTTTTGTGCTCCCCTTGGGATGCCTTTCACAGCTGCCGTGTGCCTGGAGCTCAGAGCTTGCTGGTTTAAAAAGCTCTACACCTAGGCATAACCCTAACCCGAATCGTAACACTGGTCACTTAAATCAGCCTGGGTTTAGGAATTATCCCAAGGGAAAAGCTGTGGAGACAGCCATGTTGTGGCACTTTTGCGCTCCCCTTGGGATGCCTTTCACAGCTGCAGTGAGCTTGGAGCACAGGGCTTCCTGGTGTAAAAAACCACAACTTTAGCCCAAACTGGAGGCTTCTAAATCAGCCTTCGTTTCGGGACGTCCCCAAGGAAAAAGCTGTGGAGGCAGGCATGTTGAGGCACTTCTGCGCTCTTCTTGGGTAGTCCTTCGCAGCTGCTGTGCTCTTGGAACTCAGGGCTTTCTGGTTAAAAGAACACTAACCCTAGGCCTAACTCAAACCTTAAGCCTAGGAAGGAAAATCAGCCTATGATTCGGGATGGTCTCATGGAAATAGCAGTGGAGGCAGCCAAGTTGTGTCACTTTTGCGCTCCCCTTGGGATGCCTTTAACAGCTGCAGTGTGCCTGGAGCACAGGGCTTCCTGGTTTTAAAAGTCCTAGGCCTAGGCCTAACAGTAACCCTAGGAAGGTAAATCAGCCGGGTATTAGGGTTCCTCCTAAGGAAAAAGCTGTGAAAGCAGCCATGTTGTGGCACTTCTGCGCTCCCCTTGGGATGCCTTTAACAGCTGCAGTGTGCCTGGAGCACAGGGCTTCCTGGTTTTAAAAGTCCTAGGCCTAGGCCTAACAGTAACCCTAGGAAGGTATATCAGCCGGGTATTAGGGTTCTTCCTAAGGAAAAAGCTGTGAAAGCAGCCATGTTGTGGCACTTCTGCGCTCCCTTTGGGATGCCTTTGGCAGATGCAGTAAGCCTGGAACTCAGGGCTTCCTGCTTAAAAAAATCCTTGCCCTTGGCTGAGCCCTAACCCTAACCCTAGGCAGATAAATCAGCCTAGGTATAGGGATGGTGCCAAGGAAAAAGCTGTGAAAGCTGCCATGTTGTTGCACTTTTGTACTCCCCTTGGGATGCCTTTCACAGCTGCTGTGTGCCTGGAGCTCAGGGCTTCCTGGTTTAAAAAACCATGTCCCTAGCTGAGACTGGAGGCAGGTAATCCAGCCTAGGCTTAGCAATGGTGCCAATGAAAACGTGTGGAGGCAGCCATTTTCTGGCACTTTTGTGCTCCCCTTGGGATGTCTTTCGCAGCTGCCGTGTGCCTGGAGCTCAGAGCTTGCTGGTTTAAAAAGCTCTACACCTAGGCGTAACCCTAACCCTAACCGTAACACTGGTCATTTAAATCAGCCTGGGTTTAGGAATTATCCCAAGGGAAAAGCTGTGGAGACAGCCATGTTGTGGCACTTTTGCGCTCCCCTTGGGATGCCTTTCACAGCTGCAGTGTGCTTAGAGCACAGGGCTTCCTGGTGTAAAAAACCACAACTTTAGCCTAAACTGGAGGCTTCTAAATCAGCCTTCGTTTCGGGACGTCCTCAAAGAAAAAGCTGTGGAGGCAGGCATGTTGAGGCACTTCTGCGCTCTTCTTGGGTAGTACTTCGCAGCTGCTGTGTTCTTGGAACTCAGGGCTTTCTGGTTAAAAGAACACTAACCCTAGGCCTAACTCAAACCTTAAGCCTAGGAAGGAAAATCAGCCTATGATTCGGGATGGTCTCATGGAAATAGCAGTGGAGGCAGCCAAGTTGTGTCACTTTTGCGCTCCCCTTGGGATATGCCTTTAACAGCTGCAGTGTGCCTGGAGCACAGGGCTTCCTGGTTTTAAAAGTCCTAGGCCTAGGCCTAACAGTAACCCTAGGAAGGTAAATCAGCCGGGTATTAGGGTTCCTCCTAAGGAAAAAGCTGTGAAAGCAGCCATGTTGTGGCACTTCTGCGCTCCCCTTGGGATGCCTTTAACAGCTGCAGTGTGCCTGGAGCACAGGGCTTCCTGGTTTTAAAAGTCCTAGGCCTAAGCCTAACAGTAACCCTAGGAAGGTAAATCAGCCGGGTATTAGGGTTCTTCCTAAGGAAAAAGCTGTGAAAGCAGCCATGTTGTGGCACTTCTGCACTCCCTTTGGGATGCCTTTGGCAGATGCAGTAAGCCTGGAACTCAGGGCTTCCTGCTTAAAAAAATCCTTGCCCTTGGCTGAGCCCTAACCCTAACCCTAGGCAGATAAATCAGCCTAGGTATAGGGATGGTGCCAAGGAAAAAGCTGTGAAAGCTGCCATGTTGTTGCACTTTTGTACTCCCCTTGGGATGCCTTTCACAGCTGCCGTGTGCCTGGAGCTCAGGGCTTCCTGGTTTAAAAAACCATGTCCCTAGCTGAGACTGGAGGCAGGTAATTCAGCCTAGGCTTAGCAATGGTGCCAATAAAAACGTGTGGAGGCAGCCATTTTCTGGCACTTTTGTGCTCCCCTTGGGATGCCTTTCGCAGCTGCCGTGTGCCTGGAGCTCAGAGCTTGCTGGTTTAAAAAGCTCTACACCTAGGCGTAACCCTAACCCTAACCGTAACACTGCCCATTTAAATCAGCCTGGGTTTAGGAATTATCCCAAGGGAAAAGCTGTGGAGACAGCCATGTTGTGGCACTTTTGCGCTCCCCTTGGGATGCCTTTCACAGCTGCCGTGTGCTTGGAGCACAGGGCTTCCTGGTGTAAAAAACCACAACTTTAGCCCAAACTGGAGGCTTCTAAATCAGCCTTCGTTTCGGGATGTCCCCAAGGAAAAAGCTCTGGAGGCAGGCATGTTGAGGCACTTCTGCGCTCTTCTTGGGTAGTCCTTCGCAGCTGCTGTGTTCTTGGAACTCAGGGCTTTCTGGTTAAAAGAACACTAACCCTAGGCCTAACTCAAACCTTAAGCCTAGGAAGGAAAATCAGCCTATGATTCGGGATGGTCTCATGGAAATAGCAGTGGAGGCAGCCAAGTTGTGTCACTTTTGCGCTCCCCTTGGGATGCCTTTAACAGCTGCAGTGTGCCTGGAGCACAGGGCTTCCTGGTTTTAAAAGTCCTAGGCCTAGGCCTAACAGTAACCCTAGGAAGGAAAATCAGCCGGGTATTAGGGTTCCTCCTAAGGAAAAAGCTGTGAAAGCAGCCATGTTGTGGCACTTCTGCGCTCCCCTTGGGATGCCTTTAACAGCTGCAGTGTGCCTGGAGCACAGGGCTTCCTGGTTTTAAAAGTCCTAGGCCTAGGCCTAACAGTAACCCTAGGAAGGTAAATCAGCCGGATATTAGGGTTCTTCCTAAGGAAAAAGCTGTGAAAGCAGCCATGTTGTGGCACTTCTGCACTCCCTTTGGGATGCCTTTGGCAGATGCAGTAAGCCTGGAACTCAGGGCTTCCTGCTTAAAAAAATCCTTGCCCTTGGCTGAGCCCTAACCCTAACCCTAGGCAGATAAATCAGCCTAGGTATAGGGATGGTGCCAAGGAAAAAGCTGTGAAAGCTGCCATGTTGTTGCACTTTTGTACTCCCCTTGGGATGCCTTTCACAGCTGCTGTGTGCCTGGAGCTCAGGGCTTCCTGGTTTAAAAAACCATGTCCCTAGCTGAGACTGGAGGCAGGTAATCCAGCCTAGGCTTAGCAATGGTGCCAATGAAAACGTGTGGAGGCAGCCATTTTCTGGCACTTTTGTGCTCCCCTTGGGATGTCTTTCGCAGCTGCCGTGTGCCTGGAGCTCAGAGCTTGCTGGTTTAAAAAGCTCTACACCTAGGCGTAACCCTAACCCTAACCGTAACACTGGTCATTTAAATCAGCCTGGGTTTAGGAATTATCCCAAGGGAAAAGCTGTGGAGACAGCCATGTTGTGGCACTTTTGCGCTCCCCTTGGGATGCCTTTCACAGCTGCAGTGTGCTTAGAGCACAGGGCTTCCTGGTGTAAAAAACCACAACTTTAGCCTAAACTGGAGGCTTCTAAATCAGCCTTCGTTTCGGGACGTCCTCAAAGAAAAAGCTGTGGAGGCAGGCATGTTGAGGCACTTCTGCGCTCTTCTTGGGTAGTACTTCGCAGCTGCTGTGTTCTTGGAACTCAGGGCTTTCTGGTTAAAAGAACACTAACCCTAGGCCTAACTCAAACCTTAAGCCTAGGAAGGAAAATCAGCCTATGATTCGGGATGGTCTCATGGAAATAGCAGTGGAGGCAGCCAAGTTGTGTCACTTTTGCGCTCCCCTTGGGATATGCCTTTAACAGCTGCAGTGTGCCTGGAGCACAGGGCTTCCTGGTTTTAAAAGTCCTAGGCCTAGGCCTAACAGTAACCCTAGGAAGGAAAATCAGCCGGGTATTAGGGTTCCTCCTAAGGAAAAAGCTGTGAAAGCAGCCATGTTGTGGCACTTCTGCGCTCCCCTTGGGATGCCTTTAACAGCTGCAGTGTGCCTGGAGCACAGGGCTTCCTGGTTTTAAAAGTCCTAGGCCTAAGCCTAACAGTAACCCTAGGAAGGTAAATCAGCCGGGTATTAGGGTTCTTCCTAAGGAAAAAGCTGTGAAAGCAGCCATGTTGTGGCACTTCTGCACTCCCTTTGGGATGCCTTTGGCAGATGCAGTAAGCCTGGAACTCAGGGCTTCCTGCTTAAAAAAATCCTTGCCCTTGGCTGAGCCCTAACCCTAACCCTAGGCAGATAAATCAGCCTAGGTATAGGGATGGTGCCAAGGAAAAAGCTGTGAAAGCTGCCATGTTGTTGCACTTTTGTACTCCCCTTGGGATGCCTTTCACAGCTGCCGTGTGCCTGGAGCTCAGGGCTTCCTGGTTTAAAAAACCATGTCCCTAGCTGAGACTGGAGGCAGGTAATTCAGCCTAGGCTTAGCAATGGTGCCAATAAAAACGTGTGGAGGCAGCCATTTTCTGGCACTTTTGTGCTCCCCTTGGGATGCCTTTCGCAGCTGCCGTGTGCCTGGAGCTCAGAGCTTGCTGGTTTAAAAAGCTCTACACCTAGGCGTAACCCTAACCCTAACCGTAACACTGCCCATTTAAATCAGCCTGGGTTTAGGAATTATCCCAAGGGAAAAGCTGTGGAGACAGCCATGTTGTGGCACTTTTGCGCTCCCCTTGGGATGCCTTTCACAGCTGCCGTGTGCTTGGAGCACAGGGCTTCCTGGTGTAAAAAACCACAACTTTAGCCCAAACTGGAGGCTTCTAAATCAGCCTTCGTTTCGGGTTGTCCCCAAGGAAAAAGCTCTGGAGGCAGGCATGTTGAGGCACTTCTGCGCTCTTCTTGGGTAGTCCTTCGCAGCTGCTGTGTTCTTGGAACTCAGGGCTTTCTGATTAAAAGAACACTAACCCTAGGCCTAACTCAAACCTTAAGCCTAGGAAGGAAAATCAGCCTATGATTCGGGATGGTCTCATGGAAATAGCAGTGGAGGCAGCCAAGTTGTGTCACTTTTGCGCTCCCCTTGGGATGCCTTTAACAGCTGCAGTGTGCCTGGAGCACAGGGCTTCCTGGTTTTAAAAGTCCTAGGCCTAGGCCTAACAGTAACCCTAGGAAGGAAAATCAGCCGGGTATTAGGGTTCCTCCTAAGGAAAAAGCTGTGAAAGCAGCCATGTTGTGGCACTTCTGCGCTCCCCTTGGGATGCCTTTAACAGCTGCAGTGTGCCTGGAGCACAGGGCTTCCTGGTTTTAAAAGTCCTAGGCCTAGGCCTAACAGTAACCCTAGGAAGGTAAATCAGCCGGATATTAGGGTTCTTCCTAAGGAAAAAGCTGTGAAAGCAGCCATGTTGTGGCACTTCTGCGCTCCCTTTGGGATGCCTTTGGCAGATGCAGTAAGCCTGGAACTCAGGGCTTCCTGCTTAAAAAAATCCTTGCCCTTGGCTGAGCCCTAACCCTAACCCTAGGCAGATAAATCAGCCTAGGTATAGGGATGGTGCCAAGGAAAAAGCTGTGAAAGCTGCCATGTTGTTGCACTTTTGTACTCCCCTTGGGATGCCTTTCACAGCTGCTGTGTGCCTGGAGCTCAGGGCTTCCTGGTTTAAAAAACCATGTCCCTAGCTGAGACTGGAGGCAGGTAATCCAGCCTAGGCTTAGCAATGGTGCCAATGAAAACGTGTGGAGGCAGCCATTTTCTGGCACTTTTGTGCTCCCCTTGGGATGTCTTTCGCAGCTGCCGTGTGCCTGGAGCTCAGAGCTTGCTGGTTTAAAAAGCTCTACACCTAGGCGTAACCCTAACCCTAACCGTAACACTGGTCATTTAAATCAGCCTGGGTTTAGGAATTATCCCAAGGGAAAAGCTGTGGAGACAGCCATGTTGTGGCACTTTTGCGCTCCCCTTGGGATGCCTTTCACAGCTGCAGTGTGCTTAGAGCACAGGGCTTCCTGGTGTAAAAAACCACAACTTTAGCCTAAACTGGAGGCTTCTAAATCAGCCTTCGTTTCGGGACGTCCTCAAAGAAAAAGCTGTGGAGGCAGGCATGTTGAGGCACTTCTGCGCTCTTCTTGGGTAGTACTTCGCAGCTGCTGTGTTCTTGGAACTCAGGGCTTTCTGGTTAAAAGAACACTAACCCTAGGCCTAACTCAAACCTTAAGCCTAGGAAGGAAAATCAGCCTATGATTCGGGATGGTCTCATGGAAATAGCAGTGGAGGCAGCCAAGTTGTGTCACTTTTGCGCTCCCCTTGGGATATGCCTTTAACAGCTGCAGTGTGCCTGGAGCACAGGGCTTCCTGGTTTTAAAAGTCCTAGGCCTAGGCCTAACAGTAACCCTAGGAAGGAAAATCAGCCGGGTATTAGGGTTCCTCCTAAGGAAAAAGCTGTGAAAGCAGCCATGTTGTGGCACTTCTGCGCTCCCCTTGGGATGCCTTTAACAGCTGCAGTGTGCCTGGAGCACAGGGCTTCCTGGTTTTAAAAGTCCTAGGCCTAGGCCTAACAGTAACCCTAGGAAGGTAAATCAGCCGGGTATTAGGGTTCTTCCTAAGGAAAAAGCTGTGAAAGCAGCCATGTTGTGGCACTTCTGCGCTCCCTTTGGGATGCCTTTGGCAGATGCAGTAAGCCTGGAACTCAGGGCTTCCTGCTTAAAAAAATCCTTGCCCTTGGCTGAGCCCTAACCCTAACCCTAGGCAGATAAATCAGCCTAGGTATAGGGATGGTGCCAAGGAAAAAGCTGTGAAAGCTGCCATGTTGTTGCACTTTTGTACTCCCCTTGGGATGCCTTTCACAGCTGCTGTGTGCCTGGAGCTCAGGGCTTCCTGGTTTAAAAAACCATGTCCCTAGCTGAGACTGGAGGCAGGTAATCCAGCCTAGGCTTAGCAATGGTGCCAATGAAAACGTGTGGAGGCAGCCATTTTCTGGCACTTTTGTGCTCACCTTGGGATGTCTTTCGCAGCTGCCGTGTGCCTGGAGCTCAGAGCTTGCTGGTTTAAAAAGCTCTACACCTAGGCGTAACCCTAACCCTAACCGTAACACTGGTCATTTAAATCAGCCTGGGTTTAGGAATTATCCCAAGGGAAAAGCTGTGGAGACAGCCATGTTGTGGCACTTTTGCGCTCCCCTTGGGATGCCTTTCACAGCTGCAGTGTGCTTAGAGCACAGGGCTTCCTGGTGTAAAAAACCACAACTTTAGCCTAAACTGGAGGCTTCTAAATCAGCCTTCGTTTCGGGACGTCCTCAAAGAAAAAGCTGTGGAGGCAGGCATGTTGAGGCACTTCTGCGCTCTTCTTGGGTAGTACTTCGCAGCTGCTGTGTTCTTGGAACTCAGGGCTTTCTGGTTAAAAGAACACTAACCCTAGGCCTAACTCAAACCTTAAGCCTAGGAAGGAAAATCAGCCTATGATTCGGGATGATCTCATGGCAATAGCAGTGGAGGCAGCCAAGTTGTGTCACTTTTGCGCTCCCCTTGGGATGCCTTTAACAGCTGCAGTGTGCCTGGAGCACAGGGCTTCCTGGTTTAAAAGTCCTAGGCCTAAGCCTAACAGTAACCCTAGGAAGGTAAATCAGCCGGGTATTAGGGTTCTTCCTAAGGAAAAAGCTGTGAAAGCAGCCATGTTGTGGCACTTCTGCGCTCCCTTTGGGATGCCTTTGGCAGATGCAGTAAGCCTGGAACTCAGGGCTTCCTGGTTAAAAAATCCTAGCCCTTGGCTGAGTCGTAACCCTAACCCTAGGCAGATAAATCAGCCTAGGTATAGGGATGGTGCCAAGGAAAAAGCTGTGAAAGCTGCCATGTTGTTGCACTTTTGTACTCCCCTTGGGATGCCTTTCACAGCTGCCGTGTGCCTGGAGCTCAGGGCTTCCTGGTTTAGAAATCCATGTCCCTAGCTGAGACTGGAGGCAGGTAATTCAGCCTAGGCTTAGCAATAGTGCCAATGAAAACGTGTGGAGGCAGCCATTTTCTGGCACTTTTGTGCTCCCCTTGGGATGCCTTTCACAGCTGCCGTGTGCCTGGAGCTCAGAGCTTGCTGGTTTAAAAAGCTCTACACCTAGGCATAACCCTAACCCGAATCGTAACACTGGTCACTTAAATCAGCCTGGGTTTAGGAATTATCCCAAGGGAAAAGCTGTGGAGACAGCCATGTTGTGGCACTTTTGCGCTCCCCTTGGGATGCCTTTCACAGCTGCAGTGAGCTTGGAGCACAGGGCTTCCTGGTGTAAAAAACCACAACTTTAGCCCAAACTGGAGGCTTCTAAATCAGCCTTCGTTTCGGGACGTCCCCAAGGAAAAAGCTGTGGAGGCAGGCATGTTGAGGCACTTCTGCGCTCTTCTTGGGTAGTCCTTCGCAGCTGCTGTGCTCTTGGAACTCAGGGCTTTCTGGTTAAAAGAACACTAACCCTAGGCCTAACTCAAACCTTAAGCCTAGGAAGGAAAATCAGCCTATGATTCGGGATGGTCTCATGGAAATAGCAGTGGAGGCAGCCAAGTTGTGTCACTTTTGCGCTCCCCTTGGGATGCCTTTAACAGCTGCAGTGTGCCTGGAGCACAGGGCTTCCTGGTTTTAAAAGTCCTAGGCCTAGGCCTAACAGTAACCCTAGGAAGGTAAATCAGCCGGGTATTAGGGTTCCTCCTAAGGAAAAAGCTGTGAAAGCAGCCATGTTGTGGCACTTCTGCGCTCCCCTTGGGATGCCTTTAACAGCTGCAGTGTGCCTGGAGCACAGGGCTTCCTGGTTTTAAAAGTCCTAGGCCTAGGCCTAACAGTAACCCTAGGAAGGTAAATCAGCCGGGTATTAGGGTTCTTCCTAAGGAAAAAGCTGTGAAAGCAGCCATGTTGTGGCACTTCTGCGCTCCCTTTGGGATGCCTTTGGCAGATGCAGTAAGCCTGGAACTCAGGGCTTCCTGCTTAAAAAAATCCTTGCCCTTGGCTGAGCCCTAACCCTAACCCTAGGCAGATAAATCAGCCTAGGTATAGGGATGGTGCCAAGGAAAAAGCTGTGAAAGCTGCCATGTTGTTGCACTTTTGTACTCCCCTTGGGATGCCTTTCACAGCTGCTGTGTGCCTGGAGCTCAGGGCTTCCTGGTTTAAAAAACCATGTCCCTAGCTGAGACTGGAGGCAGGTAATCCAGCCTAGGCTTAGCAATGGTGCCAATGAAAACGTGTGGAGGCAGCCATTTTCTGGCACTTTTGTGCTCCCCTTGGGATGTCTTTCGCAGCTGCCGTGTGCCTGGAGCTCAGAGCTTGCTGGTTTAAAAAGCTCTACACCTAGGCGTAACCCTAACCCTAACCGTAACACTGGTCATTTAAATCAGCCTGGGTTTAGGAATTATCCCAAGGGAAAAGCTGTGGAGACAGCCATGTTGTGGCACTTTTGCGCTCCCCTTGGGATGCCTTTCACAGCTGCAGTGTGCTTAGAGCACAGGGCTTCCTGGTGTAAAAAACCACAACTTTAGCCTAAACTGGAGGCTTCTAAATCAGCCTTCGTTTCGGGACGTCCTCAAAGAAAAAGCTGTGGAGGCAGGCATGTTGAGGCACTTCTGCGCTCTTCTTGGGTAGTACTTCGCAGCTGCTGTGTTCTTGGAACTCAGGGCTTTCTGGTTAAAAGAACACTAACCCTAGGCCTAACTCAAACCTTAAGCCTAGGAAGGAAAATCAGCCTATGATTCGGGATGGTCTCATGGAAATAGCAGTGGAGGCAGCCAAGTTGTGTCACTTTTGCGCTCCCCTTGGGATATGCCTTTAACAGCTGCAGTGTGCCTGGAGCACAGGGCTTCCTGGTTTTAAAAGTCCTAGGCCTAGGCCTAACAGTAACCCTAGGAAGGTAAATCAGCCGGGTATTAGGGTTCCTCCTAAGGAAAAAGCTGTGAAAGCAGCCATGTTGTGGCACTTCTGCGCTCCCCTTGGGATGCCTTTAACAGCTGCAGTGTGCCTGGAGCACAGGGCTTCCTGGTTTTAAAAGTCCTAGGCCTAAGCCTAACAGTAACCCTAGGAAGGTAAATCAGCCGGGTATTAGGGTTCTTCCTAAGGAAAAAGCTGTGAAAGCAGCCATGTTGTGGCACTTCTGCACTCCCTTTGGGATGCCTTTGGCAGATGCAGTAAGCCTGGAACTCAGGGCTTCCTGCTTAAAAAAATCCTTGCCCTTGGCTGAGCCCTAACCCTAACCCTAGGCAGATAAATCAGCCTAGGTATAGGGATGGTGCCAAGGAAAAAGCTGTGAAAGCTGCCATGTTGTTGCACTTTTGTACTCCCCTTGGGATGCCTTTCACAGCTGCCGTGTGCCTGGAGCTCAGGGCTTCCTGGTTTAAAAAACCATGTCCCTAGCTGAGACTGGAGGCAGGTAATTCAGCCTAGGCTTAGCAATGGTGCCAATAAAAACGTGTGGAGGCAGCCATTTTCTGGCACTTTTGTGCTCCCCTTGGGATGCCTTTCGCAGCTGCCGTGTGCCTGGAGCTCAGAGCTTGCTGGTTTAAAAAGCTCTACACCTAGGCGTAACCCTAACCCTAACCGTAACACTGCCCATTTAAATCAGCCTGGGTTTAGGAATTATCCCAAGGGAAAAGCTGTGGAGACAGCCATGTTGTGGCACTTTTGCGCTCCCCTTGGGATGCCTTTCACAGCTGCCGTGTGCTTGGAGCACAGGGCTTCCTGGTGTAAAAAACCACAACTTTAGCCCAAACTGGAGGCTTCTAAATCAGCCTTCGTTTCGGGATGTCCCCAAGGAAAAAGCTGTGGAGGCAGGCATGTTGAGGCACTTCTGCGCTCTTCTTGGGTAGTCCTTCGCAGCTGCTGTGTTCTTGGAACTCAGGGCTTTCTGGTTAAAAGAACACTAACCCTAGGCCTAACTCAAACCTTAAGCCTAGGAAGGAAAATCAGCCTATGATTCGGGATGGTCTCATGGAAATAGCAGTGGAGGCAGCCAAGTTGTGTCACTTTTGCGCTCCCCTTGGGATATGCCTTTAACAGCTGCAGTGTGCCTGGAGCACAGGGCTTCCTGGTTTTAAAAGTCCTAGGCCTAGGCCTAACAGTAACCCTAGGAAGGAAAATCAGCCGGGTATTAGGGTTCCTCCTAAGGAAAAAGCTGTGAAAGCAGCCATGTTGTGGCACTTCTGCGCTCCCCTTGGGATGCCTTTAACAGCTGCAGTGTGCCTGGAGCACAGGGCTTCCTGGTTTTAAAAGTCCTAGGCCTAAGCCTAACAGTAACCCTAGGAAGGTAAATCAGCCGGGTATTAGGGTTCTTCCTAAGGAAAAAGCTGTGAAAGCAGCCATGTTGTGGCACTTCTGCACTCCCTTTGGGATGCCTTTGGCAGATGCAGTAAGCCTGGAACTCAGGGCTTCCTGCTTAAAAAAATCCTTGCCCTTGGCTGAGCCCTAACCCTAACCCTAGGCAGATAAATCAGCCTAGGTATAGGGATGGTGCCAAGGAAAAAGCTGTGAAAGCTGCCATGTTGTTGCACTTTTGTACTCCCCTTGGGATGCCTTTCACAGCTGCCGTGTGCCTGGAGCTCAGGGCTTCCTGGTTTAAAAAACCATGTCCCTAGCTGAGACTGGAGGCAGGTAATTCAGCCTAGGCTTAGCAATGGTGCCAATAAAAACGTGTGGAGGCAGCCATTTTCTGGCACTTTTGTGCTCCCCTTGGGATGCCTTTCACAGCTGCCGTGTGCCTGGAGCTCAGAGCTTGCTGGTTTAAAAAGCTCTACACCTAGGCGTAACCCTAACCCTAACCGTAACACTGCCCATTTAAATCAGCCTGGGTTTAGGAATTATCCCAAGGGAAAAGCTGTGGAGACAGCCATGTTGTGGCACTTTTGCGCTCCCCTTGGGATGCCTTTCACAGCTGCCGTGTGCTTGGAGCACAGGGCTTCCTGGTGTAAAAAACCACAACTTTAGCCCAAACTGGAGGCTTCTAAATCAGCCTTCGTTTCGGGTTGTCCCCAAGGAAAAAGCTCTGGAGGCAGGCATGTTGAGGCACTTCTGCGCTCTTCTTGGGTAGTCCTTCGCAGCTGCTGTGTTCTTGGAACTCAGGGCTTTCTGATTAAAAGAACACTAACCCTAGGCCTAACTCAAACCTTAAGCCTAGGAAGGAAAATCAGCCTATGATTCGGGATGGTCTCATGGAAATAGCAGTGGAGGCAGCCAAGTTGTGTCACTTTTGCGCTCCCCTTGGGATGCCTTTAACAGCTGCAGTGTGCCTGGAGCACAGGGCTTCCTGGTTTTAAAAGTCCTAGGCCTAGGCCTAACAGTAACCCTAGGAAGGAAAATCAGCCGGGTATTAGGGTTCCTCCTAAGGAAAAAGCTGTGAAAGCAGCCATGTTGTGGCACTTCTGCGCTCCCCTTGGGATGCCTTTAACAGCTGCAGTGTGCCTGGAGCACAGGGCTTCCTGGTTGTAAAAGTCCTAGGCCTCGGCCTAACAGTAACCCTAGGAAGGTAAATCAGCCGGATATTAGGGTTCTTCCTAAGGAAAAAGCTGTGAAAGCAGCCATGTTGTGGCACTTCTGCGCTCCCTTTGGGATGCCTTTGGCAGATGCAGTAAGCCTGGAACTCAGGGCTTCCTGCTTAAAAAAATCCTTGCCCTTGGCTGAGCCCTAACCCTAACCCTAGGCAGATAAATCAGCCTAGGTATAGGGATGGTGCCAAGGAAAAAGCTGTGAAAGCTGCCATGTTGTTGCACTTTTGTACTCCCCTTGGGATGCCTTTCACAGCTGCTGTGTGCCTGGAGCTCAGGGCTTCCTGGTTTAAAAAACCATGTCCCTAGCTGAGACTGGAGGCAGGTAATCCAGCCTAGGCTTAGCAATGGTGCCAATGAAAACGTGTGGAGGCAGCCATTTTCTGGCACTTTTGTGCTCCCCTTGGGATGTCTTTCGCAGCTGCCGTGTGCCTGGAGCTCAGAGCTTGCTGGTTTAAAAAGCTCTACACCTAGGCGTAACCCTAACCCTAACCGTAACACTGGTCATTTAAATCAGCCTGGGTTTAGGAATTATCCCAAGGGAAAAGCTGTGGAGACAGCCATGTTGTGGCACTTTTGCGCTCCCCTTGGGATGCCTTTCACAGCTGCAGTGTGCTTAGAGCACAGGGCTTCCTGGTGTAAAAAACCACAACTTTAGCCTAAACTGGAGGCTTCTAAATCAGCCTTCGTTTCGGGACGTCCTCAAAGAAAAAGCTGTGGAGGCAGGCATGTTGAGGCACTTCTGCGCTCTTCTTGGGTAGTACTTCGCAGCTGCTGTGTTCTTGGAACTCAGGGCTTTCTGGTTAAAAGAACACTAACCCTAGGCCTAACTCAAACCTTAAGCCTAGGAAGGAAAATCAGCCTATGATTCGGGATGGTCTCATGGAAATAGCAGTGGAGGCAGCCAAGTTGTGTCACTTTTGCGCTCCCCTTGGGATATGCCTTTAACAGCTGCAGTGTGCCTGGAGCACAGGGCTTCCTGGTTTTAAAAGTCCTAGGCCTAGGCCTAACAGTAACCCTAGGAAGGAAAATCAGCCGGGTATTAGGGTTCCTCCTAAGGAAAAAGCTGTGAAAGCAGCCATGTTGTGGCACTTCTGCGCTCCCCTTGGGATGCCTTTAACAGCTGCAGTGTGCCTGGAGCACAGGGCTTCCTGGTTTTAAAAGTCTTAGGCCTAGGCCTAACAGTAACCCTAGGAAGGTAAATCAGCCGGGTATTAGGGTTCTTCCTAAGGAAAAAGCTGTGAAAGCAGCCATGTTGTGGCACTTCTGCGCTCCCTTTGGGATGCCTTTGGCAGATGCAGTAAGCCTGGAACTCAGGGCTTCCTGCTTAAAAAAATCCTTGCCCTTGGCTGAGCCCTAACCCTAACCCTAGGCAGATAAATCAGCCTAGGTATAGGGATGGTGCCAAGGAAAAAGCTGTGAAAGCTGCCATGTTGTTGCACTTTTGTACTCCCCTTGGGATGCCTTTCACAGCTGCTGTGTGCCTGGAGCTCAGGGCTTCCTGGTTTAAAAAACCATGTCCCTAGCTGAGACTGGAGGCAGGTAATCCAGCCTAGGCTTAGCAATGGTGCCAATGAAAACGTGTGGAGGCAGCCATTTTCTGGCACTTTTGTGCTCACCTTGGGATGTCTTTCGCAGCTGCCGTGTGCCTGGAGCTCAGAGCTTGCTGGTTTAAAAAGCTCTACACCTAGGCGTAACCCTAACCCTAACCGTAACACTGGTCATTTAAATCAGCCTGGGTTTAGGAATTATCCCAAGGGAAAAGCTGTGGAGACAGCCATGTTGTGGCACTTTTGCGCTCCCCTTGGGATGCCTTTCACAGCTGCAGTGTGCTTAGAGCACAGGGCTTCCTGGTGTAAAAAACCACAACTTTAGCCTAAACTGGAGGCTTCTAAATCAGCCTTCGTTTCGGGACGTCCTCAAAGAAAAAGCTGTGGAGGCAGGCATGTTGAGGCACTTCTGCGCTCTTCTTGGGTAGTACTTCGCAGCTGCTGTGTTCTTGGAACTCAGGGCTTTCTGGTTAAAAGAACACTAACCCTAGGCCTAACTCAAACCTTAAGCCTAGGAAGGAAAATCAGCCTATGATTCGGGATGATCTCATGGCAATAGCAGTGGAGGCAGCCAAGTTGTGTCACTTTTGCGCTCCCCTTGGGATGCCTTTAACAGCTGCAGTGTGCCTGGAGCACAGGGCTTCCTGGTTTAAAAGTCCTAGGCCTAAGCCTAACAGTAACCCTAGGAAGGTAAATCAGCCGGGTATTAGGGTTCTTCCTAAGGAAAAAGCTGTGAAAGCAGCCATGTTGTGGCACTTCTGCGCTCCCTTTGGGATGCCTTTGGCAGATGCAGTAAGCCTGGAACTCAGGGCTTCCTGCTTAAAAAATCCTAGCCCTTGGCTGAGTCGTAACCCTAACCCTAGGCAGATAAATCAGCCTAGGTATAGGGATGGTGCCAAGGAAAAAGCTGTGAAAGCTGCCATGTTGTTGCACTTTTGTACTCCCCTTGGGATGCCTTTCACAGCTGCCGTGTGCCTGGAGCTCAGGGCTTCCTGGTTTAGAAATCCATGTCCCTAGCTGAGACTGGAGGCAGGTAATTCAGCCTAGGCTTAGCAATAGTGCCAATGAAAACGTGTGGAGGCAGCCATTTTCTGGCACTTTTGTGCTCCCCTTGGGATGCCTTTCACAGCTGCCGTGTGCCTGGAGCTCAGAGCTTGCTGGTTTAAAAAGCTCTACACCTAGGCATAACCCTAACCCGAATCGTAACACTGGTCACTTAAATCAGCCTGGGTTTAGGAATTATCCCAAGGGAAAAGCTGTGGAGACAGCCATGTTGTGGCACTTTTGCGCTCCCCTTGGGATGCCTTTCACAGCTGCAGTGAGCTTGGAGCACAGGGCTTCCTGGTGTAAAAAACCACAACTTTAGCCCAAACTGGAGGCTTCTAAATCAGCCTTCGTTTCGGGACGTCCCCAAGGAAAAAGCTGTGGAGGCAGGCATGTTGAGGCACTTCTGCGCTCTTCTTGGGTAGTCCTTCGCAGCTGCTGTGCTCTTGGAACTCAGGGCTTTCTGGTTAAAAGAACACTAACCCTAGGCCTAACTCAAACCTTAAGCCTAGGAAGGAAAATCAGCCTATGATTCGGGATGGTCTCATGGAAATAGCAGTGGAGGCAGCCAAGTTGTGTCACTTTTGCGCTCCCCTTGGGATGCCTTTAACAGCTGCAGTGTGCCTGGAGCACAGGGCTTCCTGGTTTTAAAAGTCCTAGGCCTAGGCCTAACAGTAACCCTAGGAAGGTAAATCAGCCGGGTATTAGGGTTCCTCCTAAGGAAAAAGCTGTGAAAGCAGCCATGTTGTGGCACTTCTGCGCTCCCCTTGGGATGCCTTTAACAGCTGCAGTGTGCCTGGAGCACAGGGCTTCCTGGTTTTAAAAGTCCTAGGCCTAGGCCTAACAGTAACCCTAGGAAGGTAAATCAGCCGGGTATTAGGGTTCTTCCTAAGGAAAAAGCTGTGAAAGCAGCCATGTTGTGGCACTTCTGCGCTCCCTTTGGGATGCCTTTGGCAGATGCAGTAAGCCTGGAACTCAGGGCTTCCTGCTTAAAAAAATCCTTGCCCTTGGCTGAGCCCTAACCCTAACCCTAGGCAGATAAATCAGCCTAGGTATAGGGATGGTGCCAAGGAAAAAGCTGTGAAAGCTGCCATGTTGTTGCACTTTTGTACTCCCCTTGGGATGCCTTTCACAGCTGCTGTGTGCCTGGAGCTCAGGGCTTCCTGGTTTAAAAAACCATGTCCCTAGCTGAGACTGGAGGCAGGTAATCCAGCCTAGGCTTAGCAATGGTGCCAATGAAAACGTGTGGAGGCAGCCATTTTCTGGCACTTTTGTGCTCCCCTTGGGATGTCTTTCGCAGCTGCCGTGTGCCTGGAGCTCAGAGCTTGCTGGTTTAAAAAGCTCTACACCTAGGCGTAACCCTAACCCTAACCGTAACACTGGTCATTTAAATCAGCCTGGGTTTAGGAATTATCCCAAGGGAAAAGCTGTGGAGACAGCCATGTTGTGGCACTTTTGCGCTCCCCTTGGGATGCCTTTCACAGCTGCAGTGTGCTTAGAGCACAGGGCTTCCTGGTGTAAAAAACCACAACTTTAGCCTAAACTGGAGGCTTCTAAATCAGCCTTCGTTTCGGGACGTCCTCAAAGAAAAAGCTGTGGAGGCAGGCATGTTGAGGCACTTCTGCGCTCTTCTTGGGTAGTACTTCGCAGCTGCTGTGTTCTTGGAACTCAGGGCTTTCTGGTTAAAAGAACACTAACCCTAGGCCTAACTCAAACCTTAAGCCTAGGAAGGAAAATCAGCCTATGATTCGGGATGGTCTCATGGAAATAGCAGTGGAGGCAGCCAAGTTGTGTCACTTTTGCGCTCCCCTTGGGATATGCCTTTAACAGCTGCAGTGTGCCTGGAGCACAGGGCTTCCTGGTTTTAAAAGTCCTAGGCCTAGGCCTAACAGTAACCCTAGGAAGGTAAATCAGCCGGGTATTAGGGTTCCTCCTAAGGAAAAAGCTGTGAAAGCAGCCATGTTGTGGCACTTCTGCGCTCCCCTTGGGATGCCTTTAACAGCTGCAGTGTGCCTGGAGCACAGGGCTTCCTGGTTTTAAAAGTCCTAGGCCTAAGCCTAACAGTAACCCTAGGAAGGTAAATCAGCCGGGTATTAGGGTTCTTCCTAAGGAAAAAGCTGTGAAAGCAGCCATGTTGTGGCACTTCTGCACTCCCTTTGGGATGCCTTTGGCAGATGCAGTAAGCCTGGAACTCAGGGCTTCCTGCTTAAAAAAATCCTTGCCCTTGGCTGAGCCCTAACCCTAACCCTAGGCAGATAAATCAGCCTAGGTATAGGGATGGTGCCAAGGAAAAAGCTGTGAAAGCTGCCATGTTGTTGCACTTTTGTACTCCCCTTGGGATGCCTTTCACAGCTGCCGTGTGCCTGGAGCTCAGGGCTTCCTGGTTTAAAAAACCATGTCCCTAGCTGAGACTGGAGGCAGGTAATTCAGCCTAGGCTTAGCAATGGTGCCAATAAAAACGTGTGGAGGCAGCCATTTTCTGGCACTTTTGTGCTCCCCTTGGGATGCCTTTCGCAGCTGCCGTGTGCCTGGAGCTCAGAGCTTGCTGGTTTAAAAAGCTCTACACCTAGGCGTAACCCTAACCCTAACCGTAACACTGCCCATTTAAATCAGCCTGGGTTTAGGAATTATCCCAAGGGAAAAGCTGTGGAGACAGCCATGTTGTGGCACTTTTGCGCTCCCCTTGGGATGCCTTTCACAGCTGCCGTGTGCTTGGAGCACAGGGCTTCCTGGTGTAAAAAACCACAACTTTAGCCCAAACTGGAGGCTTCTAAATCAGCCTTCGTTTCGGGATGTCCCCAAGGAAAAAGCTGTGGAGGCAGGCATGTTGAGGCACTTCTGCGCTCTTCTTGGGTAGTCCTTCGCAGCTGCTGTGTTCTTGGAACTCAGGGCTTTCTGGTTAAAAGAACACTAACCCTAGGCCTAACTCAAACCTTAAGCCTAGGAAGGAAAATCAGCCTATGATTCGGGATGGTCTCATGGAAATAGCAGTGGAGGCAGCCAAGTTGTGTCACTTTTGCGCTCCCCTTGGGATGCCTTTAACAGCTGCAGTGTGCCTGGAGCACAGGGCTTCCTGGTTTTAAAAGTCCTAGGCCTAGGCCTAACAGTAACCCTAGGAAGGAAAATCAGCCGGGTATTAGGGTTCCTCCTAAGGAAAAAGCTGTGAAAGCAGCCATGTTGTGGCACTTCTGCGCTCCCCTTGGGATGCCTTTAACAGCTGCAGTGTGCCTGGAGCACAGGGCTTCCTGGTTTTAAAAGTCCTAGGCCTAGGCCTAACAGTAACCCTAGGAAGGTAAATCAGCCGGGTATTAGGGTTCTTCCTAAGGAAAAAGCTGTGAAAGCAGCCATGTTGTGGCACTTCTGCGCTCCCTTTGGGATGCCTTTGGCAGATGCAGTAAGCCTGGAACTCAGGGCTTCCTGCTTAAAAAAATCCTTGCCCTTGGCTGAGCCCTAACCCTAACCCTAGGCAGATAAATCAGCCTAGGTATAGGGATGGTGCCAAGGAAAAAGCTGTGAAAGCTGCCATGTTGTTGCACTTTTGTACTCCCCTTGGGATGCCTTTCACAGCTGCTGTGTGCCTGGAGCTCAGGGCTTCCTGGTTTAAAAAACCATGTCCCTAGCTGAGACTGGAGGCAGGTAATCCAGCCTAGGCTTAGCAATGGTGCCAATGAAAACGTGTGGAGGCAGCCATTTTCTGGCACTTTTGTGCTCCCCTTGGGATGTCTTTCGCAGCTGCCGTGTGCCTGGAGCTCAGAGCTTGCTGGTTTAAAAAGCTCTACACCTAGGCGTAACCCTAACCCTAACCGTAACACTGGTCATTTAAATCAGCCTGGGTTTAGGAATTATCCCAAGGGAAAAGCTGTGGAGACAGCCATGTTGTGGCACTTTTGCGCTCCCCTTGGGATGCCTTTCACAGCTGCAGTGTGCTTAGAGCACAGGGCTTCCTGGTGTAAAAAACCACAACTTTAGCCTAAACTGGAGGCTTCTAAATCAGCCTTCGTTTCGGGACGTCCTCAAAGAAAAAGCTGTGGAGGCAGGCATGTTGAGGCACTTCTGCGCTCTTCTTGGGTAGTACTTCGCAGCTGCTGTGTTCTTGGAACTCAGGGCTTTCTGGTTAAAAGAACACTAACCCTAGGCCTAACTCAAACCTTAAGCCTAGGAAGGAAAATCAGCCTATGATTCGGGATGGTCTCATGGAAATAGCAGTGGAGGCAGCCAAGTTGTGTCACTTTTGCGCTCCCCTTGGGATATGCCTTTAACAGCTGCAGTGTGCCTGGAGCACAGGGCTTCCTGGTTTTAAAAGTCCTAGGCCTAGGCCTAACAGTAACCCTAGGAAGGAAAATCAGCCGGGTATTAGGGTTCCTCCTAAGGAAAAAGCTGTGAAAGCAGCCATGTTGTGGCACTTCTGCGCTCCCCTTGGGATGCCTTTAACAGCTGCAGTGTGCCTGGAGCACAGGGCTTCCTGGTTTTAAAAGTCCTAGGCCTAGGCCTAACAGTAACCCTAGGAAGGTAAATCAGCCGGGTATTAGGGTTCTTCCTAAGGAAAAAGCTGTGAAAGCAGCCATGTTGTGGCACTTCTGCGCTCCCTTTGGGATGCCTTTGGCAGATGCAGTAAGCCTGGAACTCAGGGCTTCCTGCTTAAAAAAATCCTTGCCCTTGGCTGAGCCCTAACCCTAACCCTAGGCAGATAAATCAGCCTAGGTATAGGGATGGTGCCAAGGAAAAAGCTGTGAAAGCTGCCATGTTGTTGCACTTTTGTACTCCCCTTGGGATGCCTTTCACAGCTGCTGTGTGCCTGGAGCTCAGGGCTTCCTGGTTTAAAAAACCATGTCCCTAGCTGAGACTGGAGGCAGGTAATCCAGCCTAGGCTTAGCAATGGTGCCAATGAAAACGTGTGGAGGCAGCCATTTTCTGGCACTTTTGTGCTCACCTTGGGATGTCTTTCGCAGCTGCCGTGTGCCTGGAGCTCAGAGCTTGCTGGTTTAAAAAGCTCTACACCTAGGCGTAACCCTAACCCTAACCGTAACACTGGTCATTTAAATCAGCCTGGGTTTAGGAATTATCCCAAGGGAAAAGCTGTGGAGACAGCCATGTTGTGGCACTTTTGCGCTCCCCTTGGGATGCCTTTCACAGCTGCAGTGTGCTTAGAGCACAGGGCTTCCTGGTGTAAAAAACCACAACTTTAGCCTAAACTGGAGGCTTCTAAATCAGCCTTCGTTTCGGGACGTCCTCAAAGAAAAAGCTGTGGAGGCAGGCATGTTGAGGCACTTCTGCGCTCTTCTTGGGTAGTACTTCGCAGCTGCTGTGTTCTTGGAACTCAGGGCTTTCTGGTTAAAAGAACACTAACCCTAGGCCTAACTCAAACCTTAAGCCTAGGAAGGAAAATCAGCCTATGATTCGGGATGATCTCATGGCAATAGCAGTGGAGGCAGCCAAGTTGTGTCACTTTTGCGCTCCCCTTGGGATGCCTTTAACAGCTGCAGTGTGCCTGGAGCACAGGGCTTCCTGGTTTAAAAGTCCTAGGCCTAAGCCTAACAGTAACCCTAGGAAGGTAAATCAGCCGGGTATTAGGGTTCTTCCTAAGGAAAAAGCTGTGAAAGCAGCCATGTTGTGGCACTTCTGCGCTCCCTTTGGGATGCCTTTGGCAGATGCAGTAAGCCTGGAACTCAGGGCTTCCTGCTTAAAAAATCCTAGCCCTTGGCTGAGTCGTAACCCTAACCCTAGGCAGATAAATCAGCCTAGGTATAGGGATGGTGCCAAGGAAAAAGCTGTGAAAGCTGCCATGTTGTTGCACTTTTGTACTCCCCTTGGGATGCCTTTCACAGCTGCCGTGTGCCTGGAGCTCAGGGCTTCCTGGTTTAGAAATCCATGTCCCTAGCTGAGACTGGAGGCAGGTAATTCAGCCTAGGCTTAGCAATAGTGCCAATGAAAACGTGTGGAGGCAGCCATTTTCTGGCACTTTTGTGCTCCCCTTGGGATGCCTTTCACAGCTGCCGTGTGCCTGGAGCTCAGAGCTTGCTGGTTTAAAAAGCTCTACACCTAGGCATAACCCTAACCCGAATCGTAACACTGGTCACTTAAATCAGCCTGGGTTTAGGAATTATCCCAAGGGAAAAGCTGTGGAGACAGCCATGTTGTGGCACTTTTGCGCTCCCCTTGGGATGCCTTTCACAGCTGCAGTGAGCTTGGAGCACAGGGCTTCCTGGTGTAAAAAACCACAACTTTAGCCCAAACTGGAGGCTTCTAAATCAGCCTTCGTTTCGGGACGTCCCCAAGGAAAAAGCTGTGGAGGCAGGCATGTTGAGGCACTTCTGCGCTCTTCTTGGGTAGTCCTTCGCAGCTGCTGTGCTCTTGGAACTCAGGGCTTTCTGGTTAAAAGAACACTAACCCTAGGCCTAACTCAAACCTTAAGCCTAGGAAGGAAAATCAGCCTATGATTCGGGATGGTCTCATGGAAATAGCAGTGGAGGCAGCCAAGTTGTGTCACTTTTGCGCTCCCCTTGGGATGCCTTTAACAGCTGCAGTGTGCCTGGAGCACAGGGCTTCCTGGTTTTAAAAGTCCTAGGCCTAGGCCTAACAGTAACCCTAGGAAGGTAAATCAGCCGGGTATTAGGGTTCCTCCTAAGGAAAAAGCTGTGAAAGCAGCCATGTTGTGGCACTTCTGCGCTCCCCTTGGGATGCCTTTAACAGCTGCAGTGTGCCTGGAGCACAGGGCTTCCTGGTTTTAAAAGTCCTAGGCCTAGGCCTAACAGTAACCCTAGGAAGGTAAATCAGCCGGGTATTAGGGTTCTTCCTAAGGAAAAAGCTGTGAAAGCAGCCATGTTGTGGCACTTCTGCGCTCCCTTTGGGATGCCTTTGGCAGATGCAGTAAGCCTGGAACTCAGGGCTTCCTGCTTAAAAAAATCCTTGCCCTTGGCTGAGCCCTAACCCTAACCCTAGGCAGATAAATCAGCCTAGGTATAGGGATGGTGCCAAGGAAAAAGCTGTGAAAGCTGCCATGTTGTTGCACTTTTGTACTCCCCTTGGGATGCCTTTCACAGCTGCTGTGTGCCTGGAGCTCAGGGCTTCCTGGTTTAAAAAACCATGTCCCTAGCTGAGACTGGAGGCAGGTAATCCAGCCTAGGCTTAGCAATGGTGCCAATGAAAACGTGTGGAGGCAGCCATTTTCTGGCACTTTTGTGCTCCCCTTGGGATGTCTTTCGCAGCTGCCGTGTGCCTGGAGCTCAGAGCTTGCTGGTTTAAAAAGCTCTACACCTAGGCGTAACCCTAACCCTAACCGTAACACTGGTCATTTAAATCAGCCTGGGTTTAGGAATTATCCCAAGGGAAAAGCTGTGGAGACAGCCATGTTGTGGCACTTTTGCGCTCCCCTTGGGATGCCTTTCACAGCTGCAGTGTGCTTAGAGCACAGGGCTTCCTGGTGTAAAAAACCACAACTTTAGCCTAAACTGGAGGCTTCTAAATCAGCCTTCGTTTCGGGACGTCCTCAAAGAAAAAGCTGTGGAGGCAGGCATGTTGAGGCACTTCTGCGCTCTTCTTGGGTAGTACTTCGCAGCTGCTGTGTTCTTGGAACTCAGGGCTTTCTGGTTAAAAGAACACTAACCCTAGGCCTAACTCAAACCTTAAGCCTAGGAAGGAAAATCAGCCTATGATTCGGGATGGTCTCATGGAAATAGCAGTGGAGGCAGCCAAGTTGTGTCACTTTTGCGCTCCCCTTGGGATATGCCTTTAACAGCTGCAGTGTGCCTGGAGCACAGGGCTTCCTGGTTTTAAAAGTCCTAGGCCTAGGCCTAACAGTAACCCTAGGAAGGAAAATCAGCCGGGTATTAGGGTTCCTCCTAAGGAAAAAGCTGTGAAAGCAGCCATGTTGTGGCACTTCTGCGCTCCCCTTGGGATGCCTTTAACAGCTGCAGTGTGCCTGGAGCACAGGGCTTCCTGGTTTTAAAAGTCCTAGGCCTAAGCCTAACAGTAACCCTAGGAAGGTAAATCAGCCGGGTATTAGGGTTCTTCCTAAGGAAAAAGCTGTGAAAGCAGCCATGTTGTGGCACTTCTGCACTCCCTTTGGGATGCCTTTGGCAGATGCAGTAAGCCTGGAACTCAGGGCTTCCTGCTTAAAAAAATCCTTGCCCTTGGCTGAGCCCTAACCCTAACCCTAGGCAGATAAATCAGCCTAGGTATAGGGATGGTGCCAAGGAAAAAGCTGTGAAAGCTGCCATGTTGTTGCACTTTTGTACTCCCCTTGGGATGCCTTTCACAGCTGCCGTGTGCCTGGAGCTCAGGGCTTCCTGGTTTAAAAAACCATGTCCCTAGCTGAGACTGGAGGCAGGTAATTCAGCCTAGGCTTAGCAATGGTGCCAATAAAAACGTGTGGAGGCAGCCATTTTCTGGCACTTTTGTGCTCCCCTTGGGATGCCTTTCGCAGCTGCCGTGTGCCTGGAGCTCAGAGCTTGCTGGTTTAAAAAGCTCTACACCTAGGCGTAACCCTAACCCTAACCGTAACACTGCCCATTTAAATCAGCCTGGGTTTAGGAATTATCCCAAGGGAAAAGCTGTGGAGACAGCCATGTTGTGGCACTTTTGCGCTCCCCTTGGGATGCCTTTCACAGCTGCCGTGTGCTTGGAGCACAGGGCTTCCTGGTGTAAAAACCACAACTTTAGCCCAAACTGGAGGCTTCTAAATCAGCCTTCGTTTCGGGATGTCCCCAAGGAAAAAGCTGTGGAGGCAGGCATGTTGAGGCACTTCTGCGCTCTTCTTGGGTAGTCCTTCGCAGCTGCTGTGTTCTTGGAACTCAGGGCTTTCTGGTTAAAAGAACACTAACCCTAGGCCTAACTCAAACCTTAAGCCTAGGAAGGAAAATCAGCCTATGATTCGGGATGGTCTCATGGAAATAGCAGTGGAGGCAGCCAAGTTGTGTCACTTTTGCGCTCCCCTTGGGATGCCTTTAACAGCTGCAGTGTGCCTGGAGCACAGGGCTTCCTGGTTTTAAAAGTCCTAGGCCTAGGCCTAACAGTAACCCTAGGAAGGAAAATCAGCCGGGTATTAGGGTTCCTCCTAAGGAAAAAGCTGTGAAAGCAGCCATGTTGTGGCACTTCTGCGCTCCCCTTGGGATGCCTTTAACAGCTGCAGTGTGCCTGGAGCACAGGGCTTCCTGGTTTTAAAAGTCCTAGGCCTAGGCCTAACAGTAACCCTAGGAAGGTAAATCAGCCGGGTATTAGGGTTCTTCCTAAGGAAAAAGCTGTGAAAGCAGCCATGTTGTGGCACTTCTGCGCTCCCTTTGGGATGCCTTTGGCAGATGCAGTAAGCCTGGAACTCAGGGCTTCCTGCTTAAAAAAATCCTTGCCCTTGGCTGAGCCCTAACCCTAACCCTAGGCAGATAAATCAGCCTAGGTATAGGGATGGTGCCAAGGAAAAAGCTGTGAAAGCTGCCATGTTGTTGCACTTTTGTACTCCCCTTGGGATGCCTTTCACAGCTGCTGTGTGCCTGGAGCTCAGGGCTTCCTGGTTTAAAAAACCATGTCCCTAGCTGAGACTGGAGGCAGGTAATCCAGCCTAGGCTTAGCAATGGTGCCAATGAAAACGTGTGGAGGCAGCCATTTTCTGGCACTTTTGTGCTCCCCTTGGGATGTCTTTCGCAGCTGCCGTGTGCCTGGAGCTCAGAGCTTGCTGGTTTAAAAAGCTCTACACCTAGGCGTAACCCTAACCCTAACCGTAACACTGGTCATTTAAATCAGCCTGGGTTTAGGAATTATCCCAAGGGAAAAGCTGTGGAGACAGCCATGTTGTGGCACTTTTGCGCTCCCCTTGGGATGCCTTTCACAGCTGCAGTGTGCTTAGAGCACAGGGCTTCCTGGTGTAAAAAACCACAACTTTAGCCTAAACTGGAGGCTTCTAAATCAGCCTTCGTTTCGGGACGTCCTCAAAGAAAAAGCTGTGGAGGCAGGCATGTTGAGGCACTTCTGCGCTCTTCTTGGGTAGTACTTCGCAGCTGCTGTGTTCTTGGAACTCAGGGCTTTCTGGTTAAAAGAACACTAACCCTAGGCCTAACTCAAACCTTAAGCCTAGGAAGGAAAATCAGCCTATGATTCGGGATGGTCTCATGGAAATAGCAGTGGAGGCAGCCAAGTTGTGTCACTTTTGCGCTCCCCTTGGGATATGCCTTTAACAGCTGCAGTGTGCCTGGAGCACAGGGCTTCCTGGTTTTAAAAGTCCTAGGCCTAGGCCTAACAGTAACCCTAGGAAGGAAAATCAGCCGGGTATTAGGGTTCCTCCTAAGGAAAAAGCTGTGAAAGCAGCCATGTTGTGGCACTTCTGCGCTCCCCTTGGGATGCCTTTAACAGCTGCAGTGTGCCTGGAGCACAGGGCTTCCTGGTTTTAAAAGTCCTAGGCCTAAGCCTAACAGTAACCCTAGGAAGGTAAATCAGCCGGGTATTAGGGTTCTTCCTAAGGAAAAAGCTGTGAAAGCAGCCATGTTGTGGCACTTCTGCACTCCCTTTGGGATGCCTTTGGCAGATGCAGTAAGCCTGGAACTCAGGGCTTCCTGCTTAAAAAAATCCTTGCCCTTGGCTGAGCCCTAACCCTAACCCTAGGCAGATAAATCAGCCTAGGTATAGGGATGGTGCCAAGGAAAAAGCTGTGAAAGCTGCCATGTTGTTGCACTTTTGTACTCCCCTTGGGATGCCTTTCACAGCTGCCGTGTGCCTGGAGCTCAGGGCTTCCTGGTTTAAAAAACCATGTCCCTAGCTGAGACTGGAGGCAGGTAATTCAGCCTAGGCTTAGCAATGGTGCCAATAAAAACGTGTGGAGGCAGCCATTTTCTGGCACTTTTGTGCTCCCCTTGGGATGCCTTTCGCAGCTGCCGTGTGCCTGGAGCTCAGAGCTTGCTGGTTTAAAAAGCTCTACACCTAGGCGTAACCCTAACCCTAACCGTAACACTGCCCATTTAAATCAGCCTGGGTTTAGGAATTATCCCAAGGGAAAAGCTGTGGAGACAGCCATGTTGTGGCACTTTTGCGCTCCCCTTGGGATGCCTTTCACAGCTGCCGTGTGCTTGGAGCACAGGGCTTCCTGGTGTAAAAAACCACAACTTTAGCCCAAACTGGAGGCTTCTAAATCAGCCTTCGTTTCGGGTTGTCCCCAAGGAAAAAGCTCTGGAGGCAGGCATGTTGAGGCACTTCTGCGCTCTTCTTGGGTAGTCCTTCGCAGCTGCTGTGTTCTTGGAACTCAGGGCTTTCTGATTAAAAGAACACTAACCCTAGGCCTAACTCAAACCTTAAGCCTAGGAAGGAAAATCAGCCTATGATTCGGGATGGTCTCATGGAAATAGCAGTGGAGGCAGCCAAGTTGTGTCACTTTTGCGCTCCCCTTGGGATGCCTTTAACAGCTGCAGTGTGCCTGGAGCACAGGGCTTCCTGGTTTTAAAAGTCCTAGGCCTAGGCCTAACAGTAACCCTAGGAAGGAAAATCAGCCGGGTATTAGGGTTCCTCCTAAGGAAAAAGCTGTGAAAGCAGCCATGTTGTGGCACTTCTGCGCTCCCCTTGGGATGCCTTTAACAGCTGCAGTGTGCCTGGAGCACAGGGCTTCCTGGTTTTAAAAGTCCTAGGCCTAGGCCTAACAGTAACCCTAGGAAGGTAAATCAGCCGGATATTAGGGTTCTTCCTAAGGAAAAAGCTGTGAAAGCAGCCATGTTGTGGCACTTCTGCGCTCCCTTTGGGATGCCTTTGGCAGATGCAGTAAGCCTGGAACTCAGGGCTTCCTGCTTAAAAAAATCCTTGCCCTTGGCTGAGCCCTAACCCTAACCCTAGGCAGATAAATCAGCCTAGGTATAGGGATGGTGCCAAGGAAAAAGCTGTGAAAGCTGCCATGTTGTTGCACTTTTGTACTCCCCTTGGGATGCCTTTCACAGCTGCCGTGTGCCTGGAGCTCAGGGCTTCCTGGTTTAAAAAACCATGTCCCTAGCTGAGACTGGAGGCAGGTAATCCAGCCTAGGCTTAGCAATGGTGCCAATGAAAACGTGTGGAGGCAGCCATTTTCTGGCACTTTTGTGCTCCCCTTGGGATGTCTTTCGCAGCTGCCGTGTGCCTGGAGCTCAGAGCTTGCTGGTTTAAAAAGCTCTACACCTAGGCGTAACCCTAACCCTAACCGTAACACTGGTCATTTAAATCAGCCTGGGTTTAGGAATTATCCCAAGGGAAAAGCTGTGGAGACAGCCATGTTGTGGCACTTTTGCGCTCCCCTTGGGATGCCTTTCACAGCTGCAGTGTGCTTAGAGCACAGGGCTTCCTGGTGTAAAAAACCACAACTTTAGCCCAAACTGGAGGCTTCTAAATCAGCCTTCGTTTCGGGACGTCCTCAAAGAAAAAGCTGTGGAGGCAGGCATGTTGAGGCACTTCTGCGCTCTTCTTGGGTAGTACTTCGCAGCTGCTGTGTTCTTGGAACTCAGGGCTTTCTGGTTAAAAGAACACTAACCCTAGGCCTAACTCAAACCTTAAGCCTAGGAAGGAAAATCAGCCTATGATTCGGGATGGTCTCATGGAAATAGCAGTGGAGGCAGCCAAGTTGTGTCACTTTTGCGCTCCCCTTGGGATATGCCTTTAACAGCTGCAGTGTGCCTGGAGCACAGGGCTTCCTGGTTTTAAAAGTCCTAGGCCTAGGCCTAACAGTAACCCTAGGAAGGTAAATCAGCCGGGTATTAGGGTTCCTCCTAAGGAAAAAGCTGTGAAAGCAGCCATGTTGTGGCACTTCTGCGCTCCCCTTGGGATGCCTTTAACAGCTGCAGTGTGCCTGGAGCACAGGGCTTCCTGGTTTTAAAAGTCCTAGGCCTAAGCCTAACAGTAACCCTAGGAAGGTAAATCAGCCGGGTATTAGGGTTCTTCCTAAGGAAAAAGCTGTGAAAGCAGCCATGTTGTGGCACTTCTGCACTCCCTTTGGGATGCCTTTGGCAGATGCAGTAAGCCTGGAACTCAGGGCTTCCTGCTTAAAAAAATCCTTGCCCTTGGCTGAGCCCTAACCCTAACCCTAGGCAGATAAATCAGCCTAGGTATAGGGATGGTGCCAAGGAAAAAGCTGTGAAAGCTGCCATGTTGTTGCACTTTTGTACTCCCCTTGGGATGCCTTTCACAGCTGCCAAGTGCCTGGAGCTCAGGGCTTCCTGGTTTAAAAAACCATGTCCCTAGCTGAGACTGGAGGCAGGTAATTCAGCCTAGGCTTAGCAATGGTGCCAATAAAAACGTGTGGAGGCAGCCATTTTCTGGCACTTTTGTGCTCCCCTTGGGATGCCTTTCGCAGCTGCCGTGTGCCTGGAGCTCAGAGCTTGCTGGTTTAAAAAGCTCTACACCTAGGCGTAACCCTAACCCTAACCATAACACTGCCCATTTAAATCAGCCTGGGTTTAGGAATTATCCCAAGGGAAAAGCTGTGGAGACAGCCATGTTGTGGCACTTTTGCGCTCCCCTTGGGATGCCTTTCACAGCTGCCGTGTGCTTGGAGCACAGGGCTTCCTGGTGTAAAAAACCACAACTTTAGCCCAAACTGGAGGCTTCTAAATCAGCCTTCGTTTCGGGATGTCCCCAAGGAAAAAGCTCTGGAGGCAGGCATGTTGAGGCACTTCTGCGCTCTTCTTGGGTAGTCCTTCGCAGCTGCTGTGTTCTTGGAACTCAGGGCTTTCTGGTTAAAAGAACACTAACCCTAGGCCTAACTCAAACCTTAAGCCTAGGAAGGAAAATCAGCCTATGATTCGGGATGGTCTCATGGAAATAGCAGTGGAGGCAGCCAAGTTGTGTCACTTTTGCGCTCCCCTTGGGATGCCTTTAACAGCTGCAGTGTGCCTGGAGCACAGGGCTTCCTGGTTCTAAAAGTCCTAGGCCTAGGCCTAACAGTAACCCAAGGAAGGAAAATCAGCCGGGTATTAGGGTTCCTCCTAAGGAAAAAGCTGTGAAAGCAGCCATGTTGTGGCACTTCTGCGCTCCCCTTGGGATGCCTTTAACAGCTGCAGTGTGCCTGGAGCACAGGGCTTCCTGGTTTTAAAAGTCCTAGGCCTAGGCCTAACAGTAACCCTAGGAAGGTAAATCAGCCGGGTATTAGGGTTCTTCCTAAGGAAAAAGCTGTGAAAGCAGCCATGTTGTGGCACTTCTGCGCTCCCTTTGGGATGCCTTTGGCAGATGCAGTAAGCCTGGAACTCAGGGCTTCCTGCTTAAAAAAATCCTTGCCCTTGGCTGAGCCCTAACCCTAACCCTAGGCAGATAAATCAGCCTAGGTATAGGGATGGTGCCAAGGAAAAAGCTGTGAAAGCTGCCATGTTGTTGCACTTTTGTACTCCCCTTGGGATGCCTTTCACAGCTGCTGTGTGCCTGGAGCTCAGGGCTTCCTGGTTTAAAAAACCATGTCCCTAGCTGAGACTGGAGGCAGGTAATCCAGCCTAGGCTTAGCAATGGTGCCAATGAAAACGTGTGGAGGCAGCCATTTTCTGGCACTTTTGTGCTCCCCTTGGGATGTCTTTCGCAGCTGCCGTGTGCCTGGAGCTCAGAGCTTGCTGGTTTAAAAAGCTCTACACCTAGGCGTAACCCTAACCCTAACCGTAACACTGGTCATTTAAATCAGCCTGGGTTTAGGAATTATCCCAAGGGAAAAGCTGTGGAGACAGCCATGTTGTGGCACTTTTGCGCTCCCCTTGGGATGCCTTTCACAGCTGCAGTGTGCTTAGAGCACAGGGCTTCCTGGTGTAAAAAACCACAACTTTAGCCTAAACTGGAGGCTTCTAAATCAGCCTTCGTTTCGGGACGTCCTCAAAGAAAAAGCTGTGGAGGCAGGCATGTTGAGGCACTTCTGCGCTCTTCTTGGGTAGTACTTCGCAGCTGCTGTGTTCTTGGAACTCAGGGCTTTCTGGTTAAAAGAACACTAACCCTAGGCCTAACTCAAACCTTAAGCCTAGGAAGGAAAATCAGCCTATGATTCGGGATGGTCTCATGGAAATAGCAGTGGAGGCAGCCAAGTTGTGTCACTTTTGCGCTCCCCTTGGGATATGCCTTTAACAGCTGCAGTGTGCCTGGAGCACAGGGCTTCCTGGTTTTAAAAGTCCTAGGCCTAGGCCTAACAGTAACCCTAGGAAGGTAAATCAGCCGGGTATTAGGGTTCCTCCTAAGGAAAAAGCTGTGAAAGCAGCCATGTTGTGGCACTTCTGCGCTCCCCTTGGGATGCCTTTAACAGCTGCAGTGTGCCTGGAGCACAGGGCTTCCTGGTTTTAAAAGTCCTAGGCCTAAGCCTAACAGTAACCCTAGGAAGGTAAATCAGCCGGGTATTAGGGTTCTTCCTAAGGAAAAAGCTGTGAAAGCAGCCATGTTGTGGCACTTCTGCACTCCCTTTGGGATGCCTTTGGCAGATGCAGTAAGCCTGGAACTCAGGGCTTCCTGCTTAAAAAAATCCTTGCCCTTGGCTGAGCCCTAACCCTAACCCTAGGCAGATAAATCAGCCTAGGTATAGGGATGGTGCCAAGGAAAAAGCTGTGAAAGCTGCCATGTTGTTGCACTTTTGTACTCCCCTTGGGATGCCTTTCACAGCTGCCGTGTGCCTGGAGCTCAGGGCTTCCTGGTTTAAAAAACCATGTCCCTAGCTGAGACTGGAGGCAGGTAATTCAGCCTAGGCTTAGCAATGGTGCCAATAAAAACGTGTGGAGGCAGCCATTTTCTGGCACTTTTGTGCTCCCCTTGGGATGCCTTTCGCAGCTGCCGTGTGCCTGGAGCTCAGAGCTTGCTGGTTTAAAAAGCTCTACACCTAGGCGTAACCCTAACCCTAACCGTAACACTGCCCATTTAAATCAGCCTGGGTTTAGGAATTATCCCAAGGGAAAAGCTGTGGAGACAGCCATGTTGTGGCACTTTTGCGCTCCCCTTGGGATGCCTTTCACAGCTGCCGTGTGCTTGGAGCACAGGGCTTCCTGGTGTAAAAAACCACAACTTTAGCCCAAACTGGAGGCTTCTAAATCAGCCTTCGTTTCGGGATGTCCCCAAGGAAAAAGCTGTGGAGGCAGGCATGTTGAGGCACTTCTGCGCTCTTCTTGGGTAGTCCTTCGCAGCTGCTGTGTTCTTGGAACTCAGGGCTTTCTGGTTAAAAGAACACTAACCCTAGGCCTAACTCAAACCTTAAGCCTAGGAAGGAAAATCAGCCTATGATTCGGGATGGTCTCATGGAAATAGCAGTGGAGGCAGCCAAGTTGTGTCACTTTTGCGCTCCCCTTGGGATGCCTTTAACAGCTGCAGTGTGCCTGGAGCACAGGGCTTCCTGGTTTTAAAAGTCCTAGGCCTAGGCCTAACAGTAACCCTAGGAAGGAAAATCAGCCGGGTATTAGGGTTCCTCCTAAGGAAAAAGCTGTGAAAGCAGCCATGTTGTGGCACTTCTGCGCTCCCCTTGGGATGCCTTTAACAGCTGCAGTGTGCCTGGAGCACAGGGCTTCCTGGTTTTAAAAGTCCTAGGCCTAGGCCTAACAGTAACCCTAGGAAGGTAAATCAGCCGGGTATTAGGGTTCTTCCTAAGGAAAAAGCTGTGAAAGCAGCCATGTTGTGGCACTTCTGCGCTCCCTTTGGGATGCCTTTGGCAGATGCAGTAAGCCTGGAACTCAGGGCTTCCTGCTTAAAAAAATCCTTGCCCTTGGCTGAGCCCTAACCCTAACCCTAGGCAGATAAATCAGCCTAGGTATAGGGATGGTGCCAAGGAAAAAGCTGTGAAAGCTGCCATGTTGTTGCACTTTTGTACTCCCCTTGGGATGCCTTTCACAGCTGCTGTGTGCCTGGAGCTCAGGGCTTCCTGGTTTAAAAAACCATGTCCCTAGCTGAGACTGGAGGCAGGTAATCCAGCCTAGGCTTAGCAATGGTGCCAATGAAAACGTGTGGAGGCAGCCATTTTCTGGCACTTTTGTGCTCCCCTTGGGATGTCTTTCGCAGCTGCCGTGTGCCTGGAGCTCAGAGCTTGCTGGTTTAAAAAGCTCTACACCTAGGCGTAACCCTAACCCTAACCGTAACACTGGTCATTTAAATCAGCCTGGGTTTAGGAATTATCCCAAGGGAAAAGCTGTGGAGACAGCCATGTTGTGGCACTTTTGCGCTCCCCTTGGGATGCCTTTCACAGCTGCAGTGTGCTTAGAGCACAGGGCTTCCTGGTGTAAAAAACCACAACTTTAGCCTAAACTGGAGGCTTCTAAATCAGCCTTCGTTTCGGGACGTCCTCAAAGAAAAAGCTGTGGAGGCAGGCATGTTGAGGCACTTCTGCGCTCTTCTTGGGTAGTACTTCGCAGCTGCTGTGTTCTTGGAACTCAGGGCTTTCTGGTTAAAAGAACACTAACCCTAGGCCTAACTCAAACCTTAAGCCTAGGAAGGAAAATCAGCCTATGATTCGGGATGGTCTCATGGAAATAGCAGTGGAGGCAGCCAAGTTGTGTCACTTTTGCGCTCCCCTTGGGATATGCCTTTAACAGCTGCAGTGTGCCTGGAGCACAGGGCTTCCTGGTTTTAAAAGTCCTAGGCCTAGGCCTAACAGTAACCCTAGGAAGGAAAATCAGCCGGGTATTAGGGTTCCTCCTAAGGAAAAAGCTGTGAAAGCAGCCATGTTGTGGCACTTCTGCGCTCCCCTTGGGATGCCTTTAACAGCTGCAGTGTGCCTGGAGCACAGGGCTTCCTGGTTTTAAAAGTCCTAGGCCTAAGCCTAACAGTAACCCTAGGAAGGTAAATCAGCCGGGTATTAGGGTTCTTCCTAAGGAAAAAGCTGTGAAAGCAGCCATGTTGTGGCACTTCTGCGCTCCCTTTGGGATGCCTTTGGCAGATGCAGTAAGCCTGGAACTCAGGGCTTCCTGCTTAAAAAAATCCTTGCCCTTGGCTGAGCCCTAACCCTAACCCTAGGCAGATAAATCAGCCTAGGTATAGGGATGGTGCCAAGGAAAAAGCTGTGAAAGCTGCCATGTTGTTGCACTTTTGTACTCCCCTTGGGATGCCTTTCACAGCTGCCGTGTGCCTGGAGCTCAGGGCTTCCTGGTTTAAAAAACCATGTCCCTAGCTGAGACTGGAGGCAGGTAATTCAGCCTAGGCTTAGCAATGGTGCCAATAAAAACGTGTGGAGGCAGCCATTTTCTGGCACTTTTGTGCTCCCCTTGGGATGCCTTTCGCAGCTGCCGTGTGCCTGGAGCTCAGAGCTTGCTGGTTTAAAAAGCTCTACACCTAGGCGTAACCCTAACCCTAACCGTAACACTGCCCATTTAAATCAGCCTGGGTTTAGGAATTATCCCAAGGGAAAAGCTGTGGAGACAGCCATGTTGTGGCACTTTTGCGCTCCCCTTGGGATGCCTTTCACAGCTGCCGTGTGCTTGGAGCACAGGGCTTCCTGGTGTAAAAAACCACAACTTTAGCCCAAACTGGAGGCTTCTAAATCAGCCTTCGTTTCGGGTTGTCCCCAAGGAAAAAGCTGTGGAGGCAGGCATGTTGAGGCACTTCTGCGCTCTTCTTGGGTAGTCCTTCGCAGCTGCTGTGTTCTTGGAACTCAGGGCTTTCTGATTAAAAGAACACTAACCCTAGGCCTAACTCAAACCTTAAGCCTAGGAAGGAAAATCAGCCTATGATTCGGGATGGTCTCATGGAAATAGCAGTGGAGGCAGCCAAGTTGTGTCACTTTTGCGCTCCCCTTGGGATGCCTTTAACAGCTGCAGTGTGCCTGGAGCACAGGGCTTCCTGGTTTTAAAAGTCCTAGGCCTAGGCCTAACAGTAACCCTAGGAAGGAAAATCAGCCGGGTATTAGGGTTCCTCCTAAGGAAAAAGCTGTGAAAGCAGCCATGTTGTGGCACTTCTGCGCTCCCCTTGGGATGCCTTTAACAGCTGCAGTGTGCCTGGAGCACAGGGCTTCCTGGTTTTAAAAGTCCTAGGCCTAGGCCTAACAGTAACCCTAGGAAGGTAAATCAGCCGGATATTAGGGTTCTTCCTAAGGAAAAAGCTGTGAAAGCAGCCATGTTGTGGCACTTCTGCACTCCCTTTGGGATGCCTTTGGCAGATGCAGTAAGCCTGGAACTCAGGGCTTCCTGCTTAAAAAAATCCTTGCCCTTGGCTGAGCCCTAAGCCTAACCCTAGGCAGATAAATCAGCCTAGGTATAGGGATGGTGCCAAGGAAAAAGCTGTGAAAGCTGCCATGTTGTTGCACTTTTGTACTCCCCTTGGGATGCCTTTCACAGCTGCTGTGTGCCTGGAGCTCAGGGCTTCCTGGTTTAAAAAACCATGTCCCTAGCTGAGACTGGAGGCAGGTAATCCAGCCTAGGCTTAGCAATGGTGCCAATGAAAACGTGTGGAGGCAGCCATTTTCTGGCACTTTTGTGCTCCCCTTGGGATGTCTTTCGCAGCTGCCGTGTGCCTGGAGCTCAGAGCTTGCTGGTTTAAAAAGCTCTACACCTAGGCGTAACCCTAACCCTAACCGTAACACTGGTCATTTAAATCAGCCTGGGTTTAGGAATTATCCCAAGGGAAAAGCTGTGGAGACAGCCATGTTGTGGCACTTTTGCGCTCCCCTTGGGATGCCTTTCACAGCTGCAGTGTGCTTAGAGCACAGGGCTTCCTGGTGTAAAAAACCACAACTTTAGCCTAAACTGGAGGCTTCTAAATCAGCCTTCGTTTCGGGACGTCCTCAAAGAAAAAGCTGTGGAGGCAGGCATGTTGAGGCACTTCTGCGCTCTTCTTGGGTAGTACTTCGCAGCTGCTGTGTTCTTGGAACTCAGGGCTTTCTGGTTAAAAGAACACTAACCCTAGGCCTAACTCAAACCTTAAGCCTAGGAAGGAAAATCAGCCTATGATTCGGGATGGTCTCATGGAAATAGCAGTGGAGGCAGCCAAGTTGTGTCACTTTTGCGCTCCCCTTGGGATATGCCTTTAACAGCTGCAGTGTGCCTGGAGCACAGGGCTTCCTGGTTTTAAAAGTCCTAGGCCTAGGCCTAACAGTAACCCTAGGAAGGTAAATCAGCCGGGTATTAGGGTTCCTCCTAAGGAAAAAGCTGTGAAAGCAGCCATGTTGTGGCACTTCTGCGCTCCCCTTGGGATGCCTTTAACAGCTGCAGTGTGCCTGGAGCACAGGGCTTCCTGGTTTTAAAAGTCCTAGGCCTAAGCCTAACAGTAACCCTAGGAAGGTAAATCAGCCGGGTATTAGGGTTCTTCCTAAGGAAAAAGCTGTGAAAGCAGCCATGTTGTGGCACTTCTGCACTCCCTTTGGGATGCCTTTGGCAGATGCAGTAAGCCTGGAACTCAGGGCTTCCTGCTTAAAAAAATCCTTGCCCTTGGCTGAGCCCTAACCCTAACCCTAGGCAGATAAATCAGCCTAGGTATAGGGATGGTGCCAAGGAAAAAGCTGTGAAAGCTGCCATGTTGTTGCACTTTTGTACTCCCCTTGGGATGCCTTTCACAGCTGCCGTGTGCCTGGAGCTCAGGGCTTCCTGGTTTAAAAAACCATGTCCCTAGCTGAGACTGGAGGCAGGTAATTCAGCCTAGGCTTAGCAATGGTGCCAATAAAAACGTGTGGAGGCAGCCATTTTCTGGCACTTTTGTGCTCCCCTTGGGATGCCTTTCGCAGCTGCCGTGTGCCTGGAGCTCAGAGCTTGCTGGTTTAAAAAGCTCTACACCTAGGCGTAACCCTAACCCTAACCGTAACACTGCCCATTTAAATCAGCCTGGGTTTAGGAATTATCCCAAGGGAAAAGCTGTGGAGACAGCCATGTTGTGGCACTTTTGCGCTCCCCTTGGGATGCCTTTCACAGCTGCCGTGTGCTTGGAGCACAGGGCTTCCTGGTGTAAAAAACCACAACTTTAGCCCAAACTGGAGGCTTCTAAATCAGCCTTCGTTTCGGGATGTCCCCAAGGAAAAAGCTGTGGAGGCAGGCATGTTGAGGCACTTCTGCGCTCTTCTTGGGTAGTCCTTCGCAGCTGCTGTGTTCTTGGAACTCAGGGCTTTCTGGTTAAAAGAACACTAACCCTAGGCCTAACTCAAACCTTAAGCCTAGGAAGGAAAATCAGCCTATGATTCGGGATGGTCTCATGGAAATAGCAGTGGAGGCAGCCAAGTTGTGTCACTTTTGCGCTCCCCTTGGGATGCCTTTAACAGCTGCAGTGTGCCTGGAGCACAGGGCTTCCTGGTTTTAAAAGTCCTAGGCCTAGGCCTAACAGTAACCCTAGGAAGGAAAATCAGCCGGGTATTAGGGTTCCTCCTAAGGAAAAAGCTGTGAAAGCAGCCATGTTGTGGCACTTCTGCGCTCCCCTTGGGATGCCTTTAACAGCTGCAGTGTGCCTGGAGCACAGGGCTTCCTGGTTTTAAAAGTCCTAGGCCTAGGCCTAACAGTAACCCTAGGAAGGTAAATCAGCCGGGTATTAGGGTTCTTCCTAAGGAAAAAGCTGTGAAAGCAGCCATGTTGTGGCACTTCTGCGCTCCCTTTGGGATGCCTTTGGCAGATGCAGTAAGCCTGGAACTCAGGGCTTCCTGCTTAAAAAAATCCTTGCCCTTGGCTGAGCCCTAACCCTAACCCTAGGCAGATAAATCAGCCTAGGTATAGGGATGGTGCCAAGGAAAAAGCTGTGAAAGCTGCCATGTTGTTGCACTTTTGTACTCCCCTTGGGATGCCTTTCACAGCTGCTGTGTGCCTGGAGCTCAGGGCTTCCTGGTTTAAAAAACCATGTCCCTAGCTGAGACTGGAGGCAGGTAATCCAGCCTAGGCTTAGCAATGGTGCCAATGAAAACGTGTGGAGGCAGCCATTTTCTGGCACTTTTGTGCTCCCCTTGGGATGTCTTTCGCAGCTGCCGTGTGCCTGGAGCTCAGAGCTTGCTGGTTTAAAAAGCTCTACACCTAGGCGTAACCCTAACCCTAACCGTAACACTGGTCATTTAAATCAGCCTGGGTTTAGGAATTATCCCAAGGGAAAAGCTGTGGAGACAGCCATGTTGTGGCACTTTTGCGCTCCCCTTGGGATGCCTTTCACAGCTGCAGTGTGCTTAGAGCACAGGGCTTCCTGGTGTAAAAAACCACAACTTTAGCCTAAACTGGAGGCTTCTAAATCAGCCTTCGTTTCGGGACGTCCTCAAAGAAAAAGCTGTGGAGGCAGGCATGTTGAGGCACTTCTGCGCTCTTCTTGGGTAGTACTTCGCAGCTGCTGTGTTCTTGGAACTCAGGGCTTTCTGGTTAAAAGAACACTAACCCTAGGCCTAACTCAAACCTTAAGCCTAGGAAGGAAAATCAGCCTATGATTCGGGATGGTCTCATGGAAATAGCAGTGGAGGCAGCCAAGTTGTGTCACTTTTGCGCTCCCCTTGGGATATGCCTTTAACAGCTGCAGTGTGCCTGGAGCACAGGGCTTCCTGGTTTTAAAAGTCCTAGGCCTAGGCCTAACAGTAACCCTAGGAAGGTAAATCAGCCGGGTATTAGGGTTCCTCCTAAGGAAAAAGCTGTGAAAGCAGCCATGTTGTGGCACTTCTGCGCTCCCCTTGGGATGCCTTTAACAGCTGCAGTGTGCCTGGAGCACAGGGCTTCCTGGTTTTAAAAGTCCTAGGCCTAAGCCTAACAGTAACCCTAGGAAGGTAAATCAGCCGGGTATTAGGGTTCCTCCTAAGGAAAAAGCTGTGAAAGCAGCCATGTTGTGGCACTTCTGCACTCCCTTTGGGATGCCTTTGGCAGATGCAGTAAGCCTGGAACTCAGGGCTTCCTGCTTAAAAAAATCCTTGCCCTTGGCTGAGCCCTAACCCTAACCCTAGGCAGATAAATCAGCCTAGGTATAGGGATGGTGCCAAGGAAAAAGCTGTGAAAGCTGCCATGTTGTTGCACTTTTGTACTCCCCTTGGGATGCCTTTCACAGCTGCCGTGTGCCTGGAGCTCAGGGCTTCCTGGTTTAAAAAACCATGTCCCTAGCTGAGACTGGAGGCAGGTAATTCAGCCTAGGCTTAGCAATGGTGCCAATAAAAACGTGTGGAGGCAGCCATTTTCTGGCACTTTTGTGCTCCCCTTGGGATGCCTTTCGCAGCTGCCGTGTGCCTGGAGCTCAGAGCTTGCTGGTTTAAAAAGCTCTACACCTAGGCGTAACCCTAACCCTAACCGTAACACTGCCCATTTAAATCAGCCTGGGTTTAGGAATTATCCCAAGGGAAAAGCTGTGGAGACAGCCATGTTGTGGCACTTTTGCGCTCCCCTTGGGATGCCTTTCACAGCTGCCGTGTGCTTGGAGCACAGGGCTTCCTGGTGTAAAAAACCACAACTTTAGCCCAAACTGGAGGCTTCTAAATCAGCCTTCGTTTCGGGATGTCCCCAAGGAAAAAGCTCTGGAGGCAGGCATGTTGAGGCACTTCTGCGCTCTTCTTGGGTAGTCCTTCGCAGCTGCTGTGTTCTTGGAACTCAGGGCTTTCTGGTTAAAAGAACACTAACCCTAGGCCTAACTCAAACCTTAAGCCTAGGAAGGAAAATCAGCCTATGATTCGGGATGGTCTCATGGAAATAGCAGTGGAGGCAGCCAAGTTGTGTCACTTTTGCGCTCCCCTTGGGATGCCTTTAACAGCTGCAGTGTGCCTGGAGCACAGGGCTTCCTGGTTTTAAAAGTCCTAGGCCTAGGCCTAACAGTAACCCTAGGAAGGTAAATCAGCCGGGTATTAGGGTTCCTCCTAAGGAAAAAGCTGTGAAAGCAGCCATGTTGTGGCACTTCTGCGCTCCCCTTGGGATGCCTTTAACAGCTGCAGTGTGCCTGGAGCACAGGGCTTCCTGGTTTTAAAAGTCCTAGGCCTAGGCCTAACAGTAACCCTAGGAAGGTAAATCAGCCGGGTATTAGGGTTCTTCCTAAGGAAAAAGCTGTGAAAGCAGCCATGTTGTGGCACTTCTGCGCTCCCTTTGGGATGCCTTTGGCAGATGCAGTAAGCCTGGAACTCAGGGCTTCCTGCTTAAAAAAATCCTTGCCCTTGGCTGAGCCCTAACCCTAACCCTAGGCAGATAAATCAGCCTAGGTATAGGGATGGTGCCAAGGAAAAAGCTGTGAAAGCTGCCATGTTGTTGCACTTTTGTACTCCCCTTGGGATGCCTTTCACAGCTGCTGTGTGCCTGGAGCTCAGGGCTTCCTGGTTTAAAAAACCATGTCCCTAGCTGAGACTGGAGGCAGGTAATCCAGCCTAGGCTTAGCAATGGTGCCAATGAAAACGTGTGGAGGCAGCCATTTTCTGGCACTTTTGTGCTCCCCTTGGGATGTCTTTCGCAGCTGCCGTGTGCCTGGAGCTCAGAGCTTGCTGGTTTAAAAAGCTCTACACCTAGGCGTAACCCTAACCCTAACCGTAACACTGGTCATTTAAATCAGCCTGGGTTTAGGAATTATCCCAAGGGAAAAGCTGTGGAGACAGCCATGTTGTGGCACTTTTGCGCTCCCCTTGGGATGCCTTTCACAGCTGCAGTGTGCTTAGAGCACAGGGCTTCCTGGTGTAAAAAACCACAACTTTAGCCTAAACTGGAGGCTTCTAAATCAGCCTTCGTTTCGGGACGTCCTCAAAGAAAAAGCTGTGGAGGCAGGCATGTTGAGGCACTTCTGCGCTCTTCTTGGGTAGTACTTCGCAGCTGCTGTGTTCTTGGAACTCAGGGCTTTCTGGTTAAAAGAACACTAACCCTAGGCCTAACTCAAACCTTAAGCCTAGGAAGGAAAATCAGCCTATGATTCGGGATGGTCTCATGGAAATAGCAGTGGAGGCAGCCAAGTTGTGTCACTTTTGCGCTCCCCTTGGGATATGCCTTTAACAGCTGCAGTGTGCCTGGAGCACAGGGCTTCCTGGTTTTAAAAGTCCTAGGCCTAGGCCTAACAGTAACCCTAGGAAGGTAAATCAGCCGGGTATTAGGGTTCCTCCTAAGGAAAAAGCTGTGAAAGCAGCCATGTTGTGGCACTTCTGCGCTCCCCTTGGGATGCCTTTAACAGCTGCAGTGTGCCTGGAGCACAGGGCTTCCTGGTTTTAAAAGTCCTAGGCCTAAGCCTAACAGTAACCCTAGGAAGGTAAATCAGCCGGGTATTAGGGTTCTTCCTAAGGAAAAAGCTGTGAAAGCAGCCATGTTGTGACACTTCTGCACTCCCTTTGGGATGCCTTTGGCAGATGCAGTAAGCCTGGAACTCAGGGCTTCCTGCTTAAAAAAATCCTTGCCCTTGGCTGAGCCCTAACCCTAACCCTAGGCAGATAAATCAGCCTAGGTATAGGGATGGTGCCAAGGAAAAAGCTGTGAAAGCTGCCATGTTGTTGCACTTTTGTACTCCCCTTGGGATGCCTTTCACAGCTGCCGTGTGCCTGGAGCTCAGGGCTTCCTGGTTTAAAAAACCATGTCCCTAGCTGAGACTGGAGGCAGGTAATTCAGCCTAGGCTTAGCAATGGTGCCAATAAAAACGTGTGGAGGCAGCCATTTTCTGGCACTTTTGTGCTCCCCTTGGGATGCCTTTCGCAGCTGCCGTGTGCCTGGAGCTCAGAGCTTGCTGGTTTAAAAAGCTCTACACCTAGGCGTAACCCTAACCCTAACCGTAACACTGCCCATTTAAATCAGCCTGGGTTTAGGAATTATCCCAAGGGAAAAGCTGTGGAGACAGCCATGTTGTGGCACTTTTGCGCTCCCCTTGGGATGCCTTTCACAGCTGCCGTGTGCTTGGAGCACAGGGCTTCCTGGTGTAAAAAACCACAACTTTAGCCCAAACTGGAGGCTTCTAAATCAGCCTTCGTTTCGGGATGTCCCCAAGGAAAAAGCTGTGGAGGCAGGCATGTTGAGGCACTTCTGCGCTCTTCTTGGGTAGTCCTTCGCAGCTGCTGTGTTCTTGGAACTCAGGGCTTTCTGGTTAAAAGAACACTAACCCTAGGCCTAACTCAAACCTTAAGCCTAGGAAGGAAAATCAGCCTATGATTCGGGATGGTCTCATGGAAATAGCAGTGGAGGCAGCCAAGTTGTGTCACTTTTGCGCTCCCCTTGGGATATGCCTTTAACAGCTGCAGTGTGCCTGGAGCACAGGGCTTCCTGGTTTTAAAAGTCCTAGGCCTAGGCCTAACAGTAACCCTAGGAAGGTAAATCAGCCGGGTATTAGGGTTCCTCCTAAGGAAAAAGCTGTGAAAGCAGCCATGTTGTGGCACTTCTGCGCTCCCCTTGGGATGCCTTTAACAGCTGCAGTGTGCCTGGAGCACAGGGCTTCCTGGTTTTAAAAGTCCTAGGCCTAAGCCTAACAGTAACCCTAGGAAGGTAAATCAGCCGGGTATTAGGGTTCTTCCTAAGGAAAAAGCTGTGAAAGCAGCCATGTTGTGGCACTTCTGCACTCCCTTTGGGATGCCTTTGGCAGATGCAGTAAGCCTGGAACTCAGGGCTTCCTGCTTAAAAAAATCCTTGCCCTTGGCTGAGCCCTAACCCTAACCCTAGGCAGATAAATCAGCCTAGGTATAGGGATGGTGCCAAGGAAAAAGCTGTGAAAGCTGCCATGTTGTTGCACTTTTGTACTCCCCTTGGGATGCCTTTCACAGCTGCCAAGTGCCTGGAGCTCAGGGCTTCCTGGTTTAAAAAACCATGTCCCTAGCTGAGACTGGAGGCAGGTAATTCAGCCTAGGCTTAGCAATGGTGCCAATGAAAACGTGTGGAGGCAGCCATTTTCTGGCACTTTTGTGCTCCCCTTGGGGTGTCTTTCGCAGCTGCCGTGTGCCTGGAGCTCAGAGCTTGCTGGTTTAAAAAGCTCTACACCTAGGCGTAACCCTAACCCTAACCGTAACACTGGTCATTTAAATCAGCCTGGGTTTAGGAATTATCCCAAGGGAAAAGCTGTGGAGACAGCCATGTTGTGGCACTTTTGCGCTCCCCTTGGGATGCCTTTCACAGCTGCCGTGTGCTTGGAGCACAGGGCTTCCTGGTGTAAAAAACCACAACTTTAGCCCAAACTGGAGGCTTCTAAATCAGCCTTCGTTTCGGGACTTCCCCAAGGAAAAAGCTGTGGAGGCAGGCATGTTGAGGCACTTCTGCGCTCTTCTTGGGTAGTACTTCGCAGCTGCTGTGTTCTTGGAACTCAGGGCTTTCTGGTTAAAAGAACACTAACCCTAGGCCTAACTCAAACCTTAAGCCTAGGAAGGAAAATCAGCCTATGATTCGGGATGGTCTCATGGAAATAGCAGTGGAGGCAGCCAAGTTGTGTCACTTTTGCGCTCCCCTTGGGATATGCCTTTAACAGCTGCAGTGTGCCTGGAGCACAGGGCTTCCTGGTTTTAAAAGTCCTAGGCCTAGGCCTAACAGTAACCCTAGGAAGGTAAATCAGCCGGGTATTAGGGTTCCTCCTAAGGAAAAAGCTGTGAAAGCAGCCATGTTGTGGCACTTCTGCGCTCCCCTTGGGATGCCTTTAACAGCTGCAGTGTGCCTGGAGCACAGGGCTTCCTGGTTTTAAAAGTCCTAGGCCTAAGCCTAACAGTAACCCTAGGAAGGTAAATCAGCCGGGTATTAGGGTTCTTCCTAAGGAAAAAGCTGTGAAAGCAGCCATGTTGTGGCACTTCTGCACTCCCTTTGGGATGCCTTTGGCAGATGCAGTAAGCCTGGAACTCAGGGCTTCCTGCTTAAAAAAATCCTTGCCCTTGGCTGAGCCCTAACCCTAACCCTAGGCAGATAAATCAGCCTAGGTATAGGGATGGTGCCAAGGAAAAAGCTGTGAAAGCTGCCATGTTGTTGCACTTTTGTACTCCCCTTGGGATGCCTTTCACAGCTGCCAAGTGCCTGGAGCTCAGGGCTTCCTGGTTTAAAAAACCATGTCCCTAGCTGAGACTGGAGGCAGGTAATTCAGCCTAGGCTTAGCAATGGTGCCAATAAAAACGTGTGGAGGCAGCCATTTTCTGGCACTTTTGTGCTCCCCTTGGGATGCCTTTCGCAGCTGCCGTGTGCCTGGAGCTCAGAGCTTGCTGGTTTAAAAAGCTCTACACCTAGGCGTAACCCTAACCCTAACCGTAACACTGCCCATTTAAATCAGCCTGGGTTTAGGAATTATCCCAAGGGAAAAGCTGTGGAGACAGCCATGTTGTGGCACTTTTGCGCTCCCCTTGGGATGCCTTTCACAGCTGCCGTGTGCTTGGAGCACAGGGCTTCCTGGTGTAAAAAACCACAACTTTAGCCCAAACTGGAGGCTTCTAAATCAGCCTTCGTTTCGGGATGTCCCCAAGGAAAAAGCTCTGGAGGCAGGCATGTTGAGGCACTTCTGCGCTCTTCTTGGGTAGTCCTTCGCAGCTGCTGTGTTCTTGGAACTCAGGGCTTTCTGATTAAAAGAACACTAACCCTAGGCCTAACTCAAACCTTAAGCCTAGGAAGGAAAATCAGCCTATGATTCGGGATGGTCTCATGGAAATAGCAGTGGAGGCAGCCAAGTTGTGTCACTTTTGCGCTCCCCTTGGGATGCCTTTAACAGCTGCAGTGTGCCTGGAGCACAGGGCTTCCTGGTTTTAAAAGTCCTAGGCCTAGGCCTAACAGTAACCCTAGGAAGGAAAATCAGCCGGGTATTAGGGTTCCTCCTAAGGAAAAAGCTGTGAAAGCAGCCATGTTGTGGCACTTCTGCGCTCCCCTTGGGATGCCTTTAACAGCTGCAGTGTGCCTGGAGCACAGGGCTTCCTGGTTTTAAAAGTCCTAGGCCTAGGCCTAACAGTAACCCTAGGAAGGTAAATCAGCCGGGTATTAGGGTTCTTCCTAAGGAAAAAGCTGTGAAAGCAGCCATGTTGTGGCACTTCTGCGCTCCCTTTGGGATGCCTTTGGCAGATGCAGTAAGCCTGGAACTCAGGGCTTCCTGCTTAAAAAAATCCTTGCCCTTGGCTGAGCCCTAACCCTAACCCTAGGCAGATAAATCAGCCTAGGTATAGGGATGGTGCCAAGGAAAAAGCTGTGAAAGCTGCCATGTTGTTGCACTTTTGTACTCCCCTTGGGATGCCTTTCACAGCTGCTGTGTGCCTGGAGCTCAGGGCTTCCTGGTTTAAAAAACCATGTCCCTAGCTGAGACTGGAGGCAGGTAATCCAGCCTAGGCTTAGCAATGGTGCCAATGAAAACGTGTGGAGGCAGCCATTTTCTGGCACTTTTGTGCTCCCCTTGGGATGTCTTTCGCAGCTGCCGTGTGCCTGGAGCTCAGAGCTTGCTGGTTTAAAAAGCTCTACACCTAGGCGTAACCCTAACCCTAACCGTAACACTGGTCATTTAAATCAGCCTGGGTTTAGGAATTATCCCAAGGGAAAAGCTGTGGAGACAGCCATGTTGTGGCACTTTTGCGCTCCCCTTGGGATGCCTTTCACAGCTGCAGTGTGCTTAGAGCACAGGGCTTCCTGGTGTAAAAAACCACAACTTTAGCCTAAACTGGAGGCTTCTAAATCAGCCTTCGTTTCGGGACGTCCTCAAAGAAAAAGCTGTGGAGGCAGGCATGTTGAGGCACTTCTGCGCTCTTCTTGGGTAGTACTTCGCAGCTGCTGTGTTCTTGGAACTCAGGGCTTTCTGGTTAAAAGAACACTAACCCTAGGCCTAACTCAAACCTTAAGCCTAGGAAGGAAAATCAGCCTATGATTCGGGATGGTCTCATGGAAATAGCAGTGGAGGCAGCCAAGTTGTGTCACTTTTGCGCTCCCCTTGGGATATGCCTTTAACAGCTGCAGTGTGCCTGGAGCACAGGGCTTCCTGGTTTTAAAAGTCCTAGGCCTAGGCCTAACAGTAACCCTAGGAAGGTAAATCAGCCGGGTATTAGGGTTCCTCCTAAGGAAAAAGCTGTGAAAGCAGCCATGTTGTGGCACTTCTGCGCTCCCCTTGGGATGCCTTTAACAGCTGCAGTGTGCCTGGAGCACAGGGCTTCCTGGTTTTAAAAGTCCTAGGCCTAAGCCTAACAGTAACCCTAGGAAGGTAAATCAGCCGGGTATTAGGGTTCTTCCTAAGGAAAAAGCTGTGAAAGCAGCCATGTTGTGGCACTTCTGCACTCCCTTTGGGATGCCTTTGGCAGATGCAGTAAGCCTGGAACTCAGGGCTTCCTGCTTAAAAAAATCCTTGCCCTTGGCTGAGCCCTAACCCTAACCCTAGGCAGATAAATCAGCCTAGGTATAGGGATGGTGCCAAGGAAAAAGCTGTGAAAGCTGCCATGTTGTTGCACTTTTGTACTCCCCTTGGGATGCCTTTCACAGCTGCCGTGTGCCTGGAGCTCAGGGCTTCCTGGTTTAAAAAACCATGTCCCTAGCTGAGACTGGAGGCAGGTAATTCAGCCTAGGCTTAGCAATGGTGCCAATAAAAACGTGTGGAGGCAGCCATTTTCTGGCACTTTTGTGCTCCCCTTGGGATGCCTTTCGCAGCTGCCGTGTGCCTGGAGCTCAGAGCTTGCTGGTTTAAAAAGCTCTACACCTAGGCGTAACCCTAACCCTAACCGTAACACTGCCCATTTAAATCAGCCTGGGTTTAGGAATTATCCCAAGGGAAAAGCTGTGGAGACAGCCATGTTGTGGCACTTTTGCGCTCCCCTTGGGATGCCTTTCACAGCTGCCGTGTGCTTGGAGCACAGGGCTTCCTGGTGTAAAAAACCACAACTTTAGCCCAAACTGGAGGCTTCTAAATCAGCCTTCGTTTCGGGTTGTCCCCAAGGAAAAAGCTGTGGAGGCAGGCATGTTGAGGCACTTCTGCGCTCTTCTTGGGTAGTCCTTCGCAGCTGCTGTGTTCTTGGAACTCAGGGCTTTCTGATTAAAAGAACACTAACCCTAGGCCTAACTCAAACCTTAAGCCTAGGAAGGAAAATCAGCCTATGATTCGGGATGGTCTCATGGAAATAGCAGTGGAGGCAGCCAAGTTGTGTCACTTTTGCGCTCCCCTTGGGATGCCTTTAACAGCTGCAGTGTGCCTGGAGCACAGGGCTTCCTGGTTTTAAAAGTCCTAGGCCTAGGCCTAACAGTAACCCTAGGAAGGAAAATCAGCCGGGTATTAGGGTTCCTCCTAAGGAAAAAGCTGTGAAAGCAGCCATGTTGTGGCACTTCTGCGCTCCCCTTGGGATGCCTTTAACAGCTGCAGTGTGCCTGGAGCACAGGGCTTCCTGGTTTTAAAAGTCCTAGGCCTAGGCCTAACAGTAACCCTAGGAAGGTAAATCAGCCGGGTATTAGGGTTCTTCCTAAGGAAAAAGCTGTGAAAGCAGCCATGTTGTGGCACTTCTGCGCTCCCTTTGGGATGCCTTTGGCAGATGCAGTAAGCCTGGAACTCAGGGCTTCCTGCTTAAAAAAATCCTTGCCCTTGGCTGAGCCCTAACCCTAACCCTAGGCAGATAAATCAGCCTAGGTATAGGGATGGTGCCAAGGAAAAAGCTGTGAAAGCTGCCATGTTGTTGCACTTTTGTACTCCCCTTGGGATGCCTTTCACAGCTGCTGTGTGCCTGGAGCTCAGGGCTTCCTGGTTTAAAAAACCATGTCCCTAGCTGAGACTGGAGGCAGGTAATCCAGCCTAGGCTTAGCAATGGTGCCAATGAAAACGTGTGGAGGCAGCCATTTTCTGGCACTTTTGTGCTCCCCTTGGGATGTCTTTCGCAGCTGCCGTGTGCCTGGAGCTCAGAGCTTGCTGGTTTAAAAAGCTCTACACCTAGGCGTAACCCTAACCCTAACCGTAACACTGGTCATTTAAATCAGCCTGGGTTTAGGAATTATCCCAAGGGAAAAGCTGTGGAGACAGCCATGTTGTGGCACTTTTGCGCTCCCCTTGGGATGCCTTTCACAGCTGCAGTGTGCTTAGAGCACAGGGCTTCCTGGTGTAAAAAACCACAACTTTAGCCTAAACTGGAGGCTTCTAAATCAGCCTTCGTTTCGGGACGTCCTCAAAGAAAAAGCTGTGGAGGCAGGCATGTTGAGGCACTTCTGCGCTCTTCTTGGGTAGTACTTCGCAGCTGCTGTGTTCTTGGAACTCAGGGCTTTCTGGTTAAAAGAACACTAACCCTAGGCCTAACTCAAACCTTAAGCCTAGGAAGGAAAATCAGCCTATGATTCGGGATGGTCTCATGGAAATAGCAGTGGAGGCAGCCAAGTTGTGTCACTTTTGCGCTCCCCTTGGGATATGCCTTTAACAGCTGCAGTGTGCCTGGAGCACAGGGCTTCCTGGTTTTAAAAGTCCTAGGCCTAGGCCTAACAGTAACCCTAGGAAGGTAAATCAGCCGGGTATTAGGGTTCCTCCTAAGGAAAAAGCTGTGAAAGCAGCCATGTTGTGGCACTTCTGCGCTCCCCTTGGGATGCCTTTAACAGCTGCAGTGTGCCTGGAGCACAGGGCTTCCTGGTTTTAAAAGTCCTAGGCCTAAGCCTAACAGTAACCCTAGGAAGGTAAATCAGCCGGGTATTAGGGTTCTTCCTAAGGAAAAAGCTGTGAAAGCAGCCATGTTGTGGCACTTCTGCACTCCCTTTGGGATGCCTTTGGCAGATGCAGTAAGCCTGGAACTCAGGGCTTCCTGCTTAAAAAAATCCTTGCCCTTGGCTGAGCCCTAACCCTAACCCTAGGCAGATAAATCAGCCTAGGTATAGGGATGGTGCCAAGGAAAAAGCTGTGAAAGCTGCCATGTTGTTGCACTTTTGTACTCCCCTTGGGATGCCTTTCACAGCTGCCGTGTGCCTGGAGCTCAGGGCTTCCTGGTTTAAAAAACCATGTCCCTAGCTGAGACTGGAGGCAGGTAATTCAGCCTAGGCTTAGCAATGGTGCCAATAAAAACGTGTGGAGGCAGCCATTTTCTGGCACTTTTGTGCTCCCCTTGGGATGCCTTTCGCAGCTGCCGTGTGCCTGGAGCTCAGAGCTTGCTGGTTTAAAAAGCTCTACACCTAGGCGTAACCCTAACCCTAACCGTAACACTGCCCATTTAAATCAGCCTGGGTTTAGGAATTATCCCAAGGGAAAAGCTGTGGAGACAGCCATGTTGTGGCACTTTTGCGCTCCCCTTGGGATGCCTTTCACAGCTGCCGTGTGCTTGGAGCACAGGGCTTCCTGGTGTAAAAAACCACAACTTTAGCCCAAACTGGAGGCTTCTAAATCAGCCTTCGTTTCGGGATGTCCCCAAGGAAAAAGCTGTGGAGGCAGGCATGTTGAGGCACTTCTGCGCTCTTCTTGGGTAGTCCTTCGCAGCTGCTGTGTTCTTGGAACTCAGGGCTTTCTGGTTAAAAGAACACTAACCCTAGGCCTAACTCAAACCTTAAGCCTAGGAAGGAAAATCAGCCTATGATTCGGGATGGTCTCATGGAAATAGCAGTGGAGGCAGCCAAGTTGTGTCACTTTTGCGCTCCCCTTGGGATGCCTTTAACAGCTGCAGTGTGCCTGGAGCACAGGGCTTCCTGGTTTTAAAAGTCCTAGGCCTAGGCCTAACAGTAACCCTAGGAAGGAAAATCAGCCGGGTATTAGGGTTCCTCCTAAGGAAAAAGCTGTGAAAGCAGCCATGTTGTGGCACTTCTGCGCTCCCCTTGGGATGCCTTTAACAGCTGCAGTGTGCCTGGAGCACAGGGCTTCCTGGTTTTAAAAGTCCTAGGCCTAGGCCTAACAGTAACCCTAGGAAGGTAAATCAGCCGGGTATTAGGGTTCTTCCTAAGGAAAAAGCTGTGAAAGCAGCCATGTTGTGGCACTTCTGCGCTCCCTTTGGGATGCCTTTGGCAGATGCAGTAAGCCTGGAACTCAGGGCTTCCTGCTTAAAAAAATCCTTGCCCTTGGCTGAGCCCTAACCCTAACCCTAGGCAGATAAATCAGCCTAGGTATAGGGATGGTGCCAAGGAAAAAGCTGTGAAAGCTGCCATGTTGTTGCACTTTTGTACTCCCCTTGGGATGCCTTTCACAGCTGCTGTGTGCCTGGAGCTCAGGGCTTCCTGGTTTAAAAAACCATGTCCCTAGCTGAGACTGGAGGCAGGTAATCCAGCCTAGGCTTAGCAATGGTGCCAATGAAAACGTGTGGAGGCAGCCATTTTCTGGCACTTTTGTGCTCCCCTTGGGATGTCTTTCGCAGCTGCCGTGTGCCTGGAGCTCAGAGCTTGCTGGTTTAAAAAGCTCTACACCTAGGCGTAACCCTAACCCTAACCGTAACACTGGTCATTTAAATCAGCCTGGGTTTAGGAATTATCCCAAGGGAAAAGCTGTGGAGACAGCCATGTTGTGGCACTTTTGCGCTCCCCTTGGGATGCCTTTCACAGCTGCAGTGTGCTTAGAGCACAGGGCTTCCTGGTGTAAAAAACCACAACTTTAGCCTAAACTGGAGGCTTCTAAATCAGCCTTCGTTTCGGGACGTCCTCAAAGAAAAAGCTGTGGAGGCAGGCATGTTGAGGCACTTCTGCGCTCTTCTTGGGTAGTACTTCGCAGCTGCTGTGTTCTTGGAACTCAGGGCTTTCTGGTTAAAAGAACACTAACCCTAGGCCTAACTCAAACCTTAAGCCTAGGAAGGAAAATCAGCCTATGATTCGGGATGGTCTCATGGAAATAGCAGTGGAGGCAGCCAAGTTGTGTCACTTTTGCGCTCCCCTTGGGATATGCCTTTAACAGCTGCAGTGTGCCTGGAGCACAGGGCTTCCTGGTTTTAAAAGTCCTAGGCCTAGGCCTAACAGTAACCCTAGGAAGGTAAATCAGCCGGGTATTAGGGTTCCTCCTAAGGAAAAAGCTGTGAAAGCAGCCATGTTGTGGCACTTCTGCGCTCCCCTTGGGATGCCTTTAACAGCTGCAGTGTGCCTGGAGCACAGGGCTTCCTGGTTTTAAAAGTCCTAGGCCTAAGCCTAACAGTAACCCTAGGAAGGTAAATCAGCCGGGTATTAGGGTTCCTCCTAAGGAAAAAGCTGTGAAAGCAGCCATGTTGTGGCACTTCTGCACTCCCTTTGGGATGCCTTTGGCAGATGCAGTAAGCCTGGAACTCAGGGCTTCCTGCTTAAAAAAATCCTTGCCCTTGGCTGAGCCCTAACCCTAACCCTAGGCAGATAAATCAGCCTAGGTATAGGGATGGTGCCAAGGAAAAAGCTGTGAAAGCTGCCATGTTGTTGCACTTTTGTACTCCCCTTGGGATGCCTTTCACAGCTGCCGTGTGCCTGGAGCTCAGGGCTTCCTGGTTTAAAAAACCATGTCCCTAGCTGAGACTGGAGGCAGGTAATTCAGCCTAGGCTTAGCAATGGTGCCAATAAAAACGTGTGGAGGCAGCCATTTTCTGGCACTTTTGTGCTCCCCTTGGGATGCCTTTCGCAGCTGCCGTGTGCCTGGAGCTCAGAGCTTGCTGGTTTAAAAAGCTCTACACCTAGGCGTAACCCTAACCCTAACCGTAACACTGCCCATTTAAATCAGCCTGGGTTTAGGAATTATCCCAAGGGAAAAGCTGTGGAGACAGCCATGTTGTGGCACTTTTGCGCTCCCCTTGGGATGCCTTTCACAGCTGCCGTGTGCTTGGAGCACAGGGCTTCCTGGTGTAAAAAACCACAACTTTAGCCCAAACTGGAGGCTTCTATATCAGCCTTCGTTTCGGGATGTCCCCAAGGAAAAAGCTCTGGAGGCAGGCATGTTGAGGCACTTCTGCGCTCTTCTTGGGTAGTCCTTCGCAGCTGCTGTGTTCTTGGAACTCAGGGCTTTCTGGTTAAAAGAACACTAACCCTAGGCCTAACTCAAACCTTAAGCCTAGGAAGGAAAATCAGCCTATGATTCGGGATGGTCTCATGGAAATAGCAGTGGAGGCAGCCAAGTTGTGTCACTTTTGCGCTCCCCTTGGGATGCCTTTAACAGCTGCAGTGTGCCTGGAGCACAGGGCTTCCTGGTTTTAAAAGTCCTAGGCCTAGGCCTAACAGTAACCCTAGGAAGGTAAATCAGCCGGGTATTAGGGTTCCTCCTAAGGAAAAAGCTGTGAAAGCAGCCATGTTGTGGCACTTCTGCGCTCCCCTTGGGATGCCTTTAACAGCTGCAGTGTGCCTGGAGCACAGGGCTTCCTGGTTTTAAAAGTCCTAGGCCTAGGCCTAACAGTAACCCTAGGAAGGTAAATCAGCCGGGTATTAGGGTTCTTCCTAAGGAAAAAGCTGTGAAAGCAGCCATGTTGTGGCACTTCTGCGCTCCCTTTGGGATGCCTTTGGCAGATGCAGTAAGCCTGGAACTCAGGGCTTCCTGCTTAAAAAAATCCTTGCCCTTGGCTGAGCCCTAACCCTAACCCTAGGCAGATAAATCAGCCTAGGTATAGGGATGGTGCCAAGGAAAAAGCTGTGAAAGCTGCCATGTTGTTGCACTTTTGTACTCCCCTTGGGATGCCTTTCACAGCTGCTGTGTGCCTGGAGCTCAGGGCTTCCTGGTTTAAAAAACCATGTCCCTAGCTGAGACTGGAGGCAGGTAATCCAGCCTAGGCTTAGCAATGGTGCCAATGAAAACGTGTGGAGGCAGCCATTTTCTGGCACTTTTGTGCTCCCCTTGGGATGTCTTTCGCAGCTGCCGTGTGCCTGGAGCTCAGAGCTTGCTGGTTTAAAAAGCTCTACACCTAGGCGTAACCCTAACCCTAACCGTAACACTGGTCATTTAAATCAGCCTGGGTTTAGGAATTATCCCAAGGGAAAAGCTGTGGAGACAGCCATGTTGTGGCACTTTTGCGCTCCCCTTGGGATGCCTTTCACAGCTGCAGTGTGCTTAGAGCACAGGGCTTCCTGGTGTAAAAAACCACAACTTTAGCCTAAACTGGAGGCTTCTAAATCAGCCTTCGTTTCGGGACGTCCTCAAAGAAAAAGCTGTGGAGGCAGGCATGTTGAGGCACTTCTGCGCTCTTCTTGGGTAGTACTTCGCAGCTGCTGTGTTCTTGGAACTCAGGGCTTTCTGGTTAAAAGAACACTAACCCTAGGCCTAACTCAAACCTTAAGCCTAGGAAGGAAAATCAGCCTATGATTCGGGATGGTCTCATGGAAATAGCAGTGGAGGCAGCCAAGTTGTGTCACTTTTGCGCTCCCCTTGGGATGCCTTTAACAGCTGCAGTGTGCCTGGAGCACAGGGCTTCCTGGTTTTAAAAGTCCTAGGCCTAGGCCTAACAGTAACCCTAGGAAGGAAAATCAGCCGGGTATTAGGGTTCCTCCTAAGGAAAAAGCTGTGAAAGCAGCCATGTTGTGGCACTTCTGCGCTCCCCTTGGGATGCCTTTAACAGCTGCAGTGTGCCTGGAGCACAGGGCTTCCTGGTTTTAAAAGTCCTAGGCCTAGGCCTAACAGTAACCCTAGGAAGGTAAATCAGCCGGGTATTAGGGTTCTTCCTAAGGAAAAAGCTGTGAAAGCAGCCATGTTGTAGCACTTCTGCGCTCCCTTTGGGATGCCTTTGGCAGATGCAGTAAGCCTGGAACTCAGGGCTTCCTGCTTAAAAAAATCCTTGCCCTTGGCTGAGCCCTAACCCTAACCCTAGGCAGATAAATCAGCCTAGGTATAGGGATGGTGCCAAGGAAAAAGCTGTGAAAGCTGCCATGTTGTTGCACTTTTGTACTCCCCTTGGGATGCCTTTCACAGCTGCTGTGTGCCTGGAGCTCAGGGCTTCCTGGTTTAAAAAACCATGTCCCTAGCTGAGACTGGAGGCAGGTGATTCAGCCTAGGCTTAGCAATAGTGCCAATGAAAACGTGTGGAGGCAGCCATTTTCTGGCACTTTTGTGCTCCCCTTGGGATGCCTTTCACAGCTGCCGTGTGCCTGGAGCTCAGAGCTTGCTGGTTTAAAAAGCTCTACACCTAGGCATAACCCTAACCCTAATCGTAACACTGGTCACTTAAATCAGCCTGGGTTTAGGAATTATCCCAAGGGAAAAGCTGTGGAGACAGCCATGTTGTGGCACTTTTGCGCTCCCCTTGGGATGCCTTTCACAGCTGCAGTGAGCTTGGAGCACAGGGCTTCCTGGTGTAAAAAACCACAACTTTAGCCCAAACTGGAGGCTTCTAAATCAGCCTTCGTTTCGGGACGTCCCCAAGGAAAAAGCTGTGGAGGCAGGCATGTTGAGGCACTTCTGCGCTCTTCTTGGGTAGTCCTTCGCAGCTGCTGTGCTCTTGGAACTCAGGGCTTTCTGGTTAAAAGAACACTAACCCTAGGCCTAACTCAAACCTTAAGCCTAGGAAGGAAAATCAGCCTATGATTCGGGATGGTCTCATGGAAATAGCAGTGGAGGCAGCCAAGTTGTGTCACTTTTGCGCTCCCCTTGGGATGCCTTTAACAGCTGCAGTGTGCCTGGAGCACAGGGCTTCCTGGTTTTAAAAGTCCTAGGCCTAAGCCTAACAGTAACCCTAGGCAGATAAATCAGCCTAGGTATAGGGATGGTGCCAAGGAAAAAGCTGTGAAAGCTGCCATGTTGTTGCACTTTTGTACTCCCCTTGGGATGCCTTTCACAGCTGCCAAGTGCCTGGAGCTCAGGGCTTCCTGGTTTAAAAAACCATGTCCCTAGCTGAGACTGGAGGCAGGTAATTCAGCCTAGGCTTAGCAATGGTGCCAATGAAAACGTGTGGAGGCAGCCATTTTCTGGCACTTTTGTGCTCCCCTTGGGGTGTCTTTCGCAGCTGCCGTGTGCCTGGAGCTCAGAGCTTGCTGGTTTAAAAAGCTCTACACCTAGGCGTAACCCTAACCCTAACCGTAACACTGGTCATTTAAATCAGCCTGGGTTTAGGAATTATCCCAAGGGAAAAGCTGTGGAGACAGCCATGTTGTGGCACTTTTGCGCTCCCCTTGGGATGCCTTTCACAGCTGCCGTGTGCTTGGAGCACAGGGCTTCCTGGTGTAAAAAACCACAACTTTAGCCCAAACTGGAGGCTTCTAAATCAGCCTTCGTTTCGGGACTTCCCCAAGGAAAAAGCTGTGGAGGCAGGCATGTTGAGGCACTTCTGCGCTCTTCTTGGGTAGTCCTTCGCAGCTGCTGTGTTCTTGGAACTCAGGGCTTTCTGGTTAAAAGAACACTAACCCTAGGCCTAACTCAAACCTTAAGCCTAGGAAGGAAAATCAGCCTATGATTCGGGATGGTCTCATGGAAATAGCAGTGGAGGCAGCCAAGTTGTGTCACTTTTGCGCTCCCCTTGGGATATGCCTTTAACAGCTGCAGTGTGCCTGGAGCACAGGGCTTCCTGGTTTTAAAAGTCCTAGGCCTAGGCCTAACAGTAACCCTAGGAAGGTAAATCAGCCGGGTATTAGGGTTCCTCCTAAGGAAAAAGCTGTGAAAGCAGCCATGTTGTGGCACTTCTGCGCTCCCTTTGGGATGCCTTTGGCAGATGCAGTAAGCCTGGAACTCAGGGCTTCCTGGTTAAAAAATCCTAGCCCTAGGGTGAGTCCTAACCCTAACCCTAGGCAGATAAATCAGCCTAGGTATAGGGATGGTGCCAAGGAAAAAGCTGTGAAAGCTGCCATGTTGTTGCACTTTTGTACTCCCTTTGGGATGCCTTTCACAGCTGCCGTGTGCCTGGAGCTCAGGGCTTCCTGGTTTAAAAAACCATGTCCCTAGCTGAGACTGGAGGCAGGTAATCCAGCCTAGGCTTAGCAATGGTGCCAATGAAAACGGGTGGAGGCAGCCATTTTCTGGCACTTTTGTGCTCCCCTTGGGATGCCTTTCGCATCTGCCGTGTGCCTGGAGCTCAGAGCTTGCTGGTTTAAAAAGCTCTACACCTAGGCATAACCCTAACCCTAACCGTAACACTGGTCATTTAAATCAGCCTGGGTTTAGGAATTATCCCAAGGGAAAAGCTGTGGAGACAGCCATGTTGTGGCACTTTTGCGCTCCCCTTGGGATGCCTTTCACAGCTGCAGTGAGCTTGGAGCACAGGGCTTCCTGGTGTAAAAAACCACAACTTTAGCCCAAACTGGAGGCTTCTAAATCAGCCTTCGTTTCGGGACTTCCCCAAGGAAAAAGCTGTGGAGGCAGGCATGTTGAGGCACTTCTGCGCTCTTCTTGGGTAGTCCTTCGCAGCTGCTGTCTTCTTGGAACTCAGGGCTTTCTGGTTAAAAAAACACTAACCCTAGGCCTAACTCAAACCTTAAGCCTAGGAAGGAAAATCAGCCTATGATTCGGGATGGTCTCATGGAAATAGCAGTGGAGGCAGCCAAGTTGTGTCACTTTTGCGCTCCCCTTGGGATGCCTTTAACAGCTGCAGTGTGCCTGGAGCACAGGGCTTCCTGGTTTTAAAAGTCCTAGGCCTAGGCCTAACAGTAACCCTAGGAAGGTAAATCAGCCGGGTATTAGGGTTCCTCCTAAGGAAAAAGCTGTGAAAGCAGCCATGTTGTGGCACTTCTGCGCTCCCCTTGGGATGCCTTTAACAGCTGCAGTGTGCCTGGAGCACAGGGCTTCCTGGTTTTAAATGTCCTAGGCCTAGGCCTAACAGTAACCCTAGGAAGGTAAATCAGCCGGGTATTAGGGTTCTTCCTAAGGAAAAAGCTGTGAAAGCAGCCATGTTGTGGCACTTCTGCGCTCCCTTTGGGATGCCTTTGGCAGATGCAGTAAGCCTGGAACTCAGGGCTTCCTGCTTAAAAAAATCCTTGCCCTTGGCTGAGCCCTAACCCTAACCCTAGGCAGATAAATCAGCCTAGGTATAGGGATGGTGCCAAGGAAAAAGCTGTGAAAGCTGCCATGTTGTTGCACTTTTGTGCTCCCCTTGGGATGCCTTTCACAGCTGCCGTGTGCCTGGAGCTCAGGGCTTCCTGGTTTAAAAAACCATGTCCCTAGCTGAGACTGGAGGCAGGTAATTCAGCCTAGGCTTAGCAATGGTGCCAATAAAAACGTGTGGAGCCAGCCATTTTCTGGCACTTTTGTGCTCCCCTTGGGATGCCTTACGCAGCTGCCGTGTGCCTGGAGCTCAGAGCTTGCTGGTTTAAAAAGCTCTACACCTAGGCGTATTCCTAACCCTAACCGTAACACTGGTCATTTAAATCAGCCTGGGTTTAGGAATTATCCCAAGGGAAAAGCTGTGGAGACAGCCATGTTGTGGCACTTTTGCGCTCCCCTTGGGATGCCTTTCACAGCTGCAGTGAGCTTGGAGCACAGGGCTTCCTGGTGTAAAAAACCACAACTTTAGCCCAAACTGGAGGCTTCTAAATCAGCCTTCGTTTCGGGACGTCCCCAAGGAGAAAGCTCTGGAGGCAGGCATGTTGAGGCACTTCTGCGCTCTTCTTGGGTAGTCCTTCGCAGCTGCTGTGTTCTTGGAACTCAGGGCTTTCTGGTTAAAGAACACTAACCCTAGGCCTAACTCAAACCTTAAGCCTAGGAAGGAAAATCAGCCTATGATTCGGGATGGTCTCATGGAAATAGCAGTGGAGGCAGCCAAGTTGTGTCACTTTTGTGCTCCCCTTGGGATGCCTTTAACAGCTGCAGTGTGCCTGGAGCACAGGGCTTCCTGGTTTTAAAAGTCCTAGGCCTAAGCCTAACAGTAACCCTAGGAAGGTAAATCAGCCGGGTATTAGGGTTCTTCCTAAGGAAAAAGCTGTGAAAGCAGCCATGTTGTGGCACTTCTGCGCTCCCTTTGGGATGCCTTTGGCAGATGCAGTAAGCCTGGAACTCAGGGCTTCCTGCTTAAAAAAATCCTTGCCCTTGGCTGAGCCCTAACCCTAACCCTAGGCAGATAAATCAGCCTAGGTATAGGGATGGTGCCAAGGAAAAAGCTGTGAAAGCTGCCATGTTGTTGCACTTTTGTACTCCCCTTGGGATGCCTTTCACAGCTGCCGTGTGCCTGGAGCTCAGGGCTTCCTGGTTTAAAAAACCATGTCCCTAGCTGAGACTGGAGGCAGGTAATTCAGCCTAGGCTTAGCAATGGTGCCAATAAAAACGTGTGGAGGCAGCCATTTTCTGGCACTTTTGTGCTCCCCTTGGGATGCCTTTCGCAGCTGCCGTGTGCCTGGAGCTCAGAGCTTGCTGGTTTAAAAAGCTCTACACCTAGGCGTATTCCTAACCCTAACCGTAACACTGGTCATTTAAATCAGCCTGGGTTTAGGAATTATCCCAAGGGAAAAGCTGTGGAGACAGCCATGTTGTGGCACTTTTGCGCTCCCCTTGGGATGCCTTTCACAGCTGCCGTGTGCTTGGAGCACAGGGCTTCCTGGTGTAAAAAACATCAACTTTAGCCCAAACTGGAGGCTTCTAAATCAGCCTTCGTTTCGGGATGTCCCCAAGGAAAAAGCTGTGGAGGCAGGCATGTTGAGGCACTTCTGCGCTCTTCTTGGGTAGTCCTTCGCAGCTGCTGTGTTCTTGGAACTCAGGGCTTTCTGGTTAAAAGAACACTAACCCTAGGCCTAACTCAAACCTTAAGCCTAGGAAGGAAAATCAGCCTATGATTCGGGATGGTCTCATGGAAATAGCAGTGGAGGCAGCCAAGTTGTGTCACTTTTGCGCTCCCCTTGGGATGCCTTTAACAGCTGCAGTGTGCCTGGAGCACAGGGCTTCCTGGTTTTAAAAGTCCTAGGCCTAGGCCTAACAGTAACCCAAGGAAGGAAAATCAGCCGGGTATTAGGGTTCCTCCTAAGGAAAAAGCTGTGAAAGCAGCCATGTTGTGGCACTTCTGCGCTCCCCTTGGGATGCCTTTAACAGCTGCAGTGTGCCTGGAGCACAGGGCTTCCTGGTTTTAAAAGTCCTAGGCCTAGGCCTAACAGTAACCCTAGGAAGGTAAATCAGCCGGGTATTAGGGTTCTTCCTAAGGAAAAAGCTGTGAAAGCAGCCATGTTGTAGCACTTCTGCGCTCCCTTTGGGATGCCTTTGGCAGATGCAGTAAGCCTGGAACTCAGGGCTTCCTGCTTAAAAAAATCCTTGCCCTTGGCTGAGCCCTAACCCTAACCCTAGGCAGATAAATCAGCCTAGGTATAGGGATGGTGCCAAGGAAAAAGCTGTGAAAGCTGCCATGTTGTTGCACTTTTGTACTCCCCTTGGGATGCCTTTCACAGCTGCCAAGTGCCTGGAGCTCAGGGCTTCCTGGTTTAAAAAACCATGTCCCTAGCTGAGACTGGAGGCAGGTAATCCAGCCTAGGCTTAGCAATGGTGCCAATGAAAACGTGTGGAGGCAGCCATTTTCTGGCACTTTTGTGCTCCCCTTGGGATGTCTTTCGCAGCTGCCGTGTGCCTGGAGCTCAGAGCTTGCTGGTTTAAAAAGCTCTACACCTAGGCGTAACCCTAACCCTAACCGTAACACTGGTCATTTAAATCAGCCTGGGTTTAGGAATTATCCCAAGGGAAAAGCTGTGGAGACAGCCATGTTGTGGCACTTTTGCGCTCCCCTTGGGATGCCTTTCACAGCTGCAGTGTGCTTAGAGCACAGGGCTTCCTGGTGTAAAAAACCACAACTTTAGCCTAAACTGGAGGCTTCTAAATCAGCCTTCGTTTCGGGACGTCCTCAAAGAAAAAGCTGTGGAGGCAGGCATGTTGAGGCACTTCTGCGCTCTTCTTGGGTAGTACTTCGCAGCTGCTGTGTTCTTGGAACTCAGGGCTTTCTGGTTAAAAGAACACTAACCCTAGGCCTAACTCAAACCTTAAGCCTAGGAAGGAAAATCAGCCTATGATTCGGGATGGTCTCATGGAAATAGCAGTGGAGGCAGCCAAGTTGTGTCACTTTTGCGCTCCCCTTGGGATGCCTTTAACAGCTGCAGTGTGCCTGGAGCACAGGGCTTCCTGGTTTAAAAGTCCTAGGCCTAAGCCTAACAGTAACCCTAGGAAGGTAAATCAGCCGGGTATTAGGGTTCTTCCTAAGGAAAAAGCTGTGAAAGCAGCCATGTTGTGGCACTTCTGCGCTCCCTTTGGGATGCCTTTGGCAGATGCAGTAAGCCTGGAACTCAGGGCTTCCTGGTTAAAAAATCCTAGCCCTAGGCTGAGTCCTAACCCTAACCCTAGGCAGATAAATCAGCCTAGGGATAGGGATGGTGCCAAGGAAAAAGCTGTGAAAGCTGCCATGTTGTTGCACTTTTGTACTCCCTTTGGGATGCCTTTCACAGCTGCCGTGTGCCTGGAGCTCAGGGCTTCCTGGTTTAAAAATCCATGTCCCTAGCTGAGACTGGAGGCAGGTGATTCAGCCTAGGCTTAGCAATAGTGCCAATGAAAACGTGTGGAGGCAGCCATTTTCTGGCACTTTTGTGCTCCCCTTGGGATGCCTTTCACAGCTGCCGTGTGCCTGGAGCTCAGAGCTTGCTGGTTTAAAAAGCTCTACACCTAGGCATAACCCTAACCCTAATCGTAACACTGGTCACTTAAATCAGCCTGGGTTTAGGAATTATCCCAAGGGAAAAGCTGTGGAGACAGCCATGTTGTGGCACTTTTGCGCTCCCCTTGGGATGCCTTTCACAGCTGCAGTGAGCTTGGAGCACAGGGCTTCCTGGTGTAAAAAACCACAACTTTAGCCCAAACTGGAGGCTTCTAAATCAGCCTTCGTTTCGGGACTTCCCCAAGGAAAAAGCTGTGGAGGCAGGCATGTTGAGGCACTTCTGCGCTCTTCTTGGGTAGTCCTTCGCAGCTGCTGTCTTCTTGGAACTCAGGGCTTTCTGGTTAAAAAAACACTAACCCTAGGCCTAACTCAAACCTTAAGCCTAGGAAGGAAAATCAGCCTATGATTCGGGATGGTCTCATGGAAATAGCAGTGGAGGCAGCCAAGTTGTGTCACTTTTGCGCTCCCCTTGGGATGCCTTTAACAGCTGCAGTGTGCCTGGAGCACAGGGCTTCCTGGTTTTAAAAGTCCTAGGCCTAGGCCTAACAGTAACCCTAGGAAGGTAAATCAGCCGGGTATTAGGGTTCCTCCTAAGGAAAAAGCTGTGAAAGCAGCCATGTTGTGGCACTTCTGCGCTCCCCTTGGGATGCCTTTAACAGCTGCAGTGTGCCTGGAGCACAGGGCTTCCTGGTTTTAAATGTCCTAGGCCTAGTCCTAACAGTAACCCTAGGAAGGTAAATCAGCCGGGTATTAGGGTTCTTCCTAAGGAAAAAGCTGTGAAAGCAGCCATGTTGTGGCACTTCTGCGCTCCCTTTGGGATGCCTTTGGCAGATGCAGTAAGCCTGGAACTCAGGGCTTCCTGGTTAAAAAAATCCTTGCCCTTGGCTGAGCCCTAACCCTAACCCTAGGCAGATAAATCAGCCTAGGTATAGGGATGGTGCCAAGGAAAAAGCTGTGAAAGCTGCCATGTTGTTGCACTTTTGTGCTCCCCTTGGGATGCCTTTCACAGCTGCCGTGTGCCTGGAGCTCAGGGCTTCCTGGTTTAAAAAACCATGTCCCTAGCTGAGACTGGAGGCAGGTAATTCAGCCTAGGCTTAGCAATGGTGCCAATAAAAACGTGTGGAGCCAGCCATTTTCTGGCACTTTTGTGCTCCCCTTGGGATGCCTTACGCAGCTGCCGTGTGCCTGGAGCTCAGAGCTTGCTGGTTTAAAAAGCTCTACACCTAGGCGTATTCCTAACCCTAACCGTAACACTGGTCATTTAAATCAGCCTGGGTTTAGGAATTATCCCAAGGGAAAAGCTGTGGAGACAGCCATGTTGTGGCACTTTTGCGCTCCCCTTGGGATGCCTTTCACAGCTGCAGTGAGCTTGGAGCACAGGGCTTCCTGGTGTAAAAAACCACAACTTTAGCCCAAACTGGAGGCTTCTAAATCAGCCTTCGTTTCGGGACGTCCCCAAGGAGAAAGCTGTGGAGGCAGGCATGTTGAGGCACTTCTGCGCTCTTCTTGGGTAGTCCTTCGCAGCTGCTGTGTTCTTGGAACTCAGGGCTTTCTGGTTAAAGAACACTAACCCTAGGCCTAACTCAAACCTTAAGCCTAGGAAGGAAAATCAGCCTATGATTCGGGATGGTCTCATGGAAATAGCAGTGGAGGCAGCCAAGTTGTGTCACTTTTGCGCTCCCCTTGGGATGCCTTTAACAGCTGCAGTGTGCCTGGAGCACAGGGCTTCCTGGTTTTAAAAGTCCTAGGCCTAAGCCTAACAGTAACCCTAGGAAGGTAAATCAGCCGGGTATTAGGGTTCTTCCTAAGGAAAAAGCTGTGAAAGCAGCCATGTTGTGGCACTTCTGCGCTCCCTTTGGGATGCCTTTGGCAGATGCAGTAAGCCTGGAACTCAGGGCTTCCTGCTTAAAAAAATCCTTGCCCTTGGCTGAGCCCTAACCCTAACCCTAGGCAGATAAATCAGCCTAGGTATAGGGATGGTGCCAAGGAAAAAGCTGTGAAAGCTGCCATGTTGTTGCACTTTTGTACTCCCCTTGGGATGCCTTTCACAGCTGCCGTGTGCCTGGAGCTCAGGGCTTCCTGGTTTAAAAAACCATGTCCCTAGCTGAGACTGGAGGCAGGTAATTCAGCCTAGGCTTAGCAATGGTGCCAATAAAAACGTGTGGAGGCAGCCATTTTCTGGCACTTTTGTGCTCCCCTTGGGATGCCTTTCGCAGCTGCCGTGTGCCTGGAGCTCAGAGCTTGCTGGTTTAAAAAGCTCTACACCTAGGCGTAACCCTAACCCTAACCGTAACACTGCCCATTTAAATCAGCCTGGGTTTAGGAATTATCCCAAGGGAAAAGCTGTGGAGACAGCCATGTTGTGGCACTTTTGCGCTCCCCTTGGGATGCCTTTCACAGCTGCCGTGTGCTTGGAGCACAGGGCTTCCTGGTGTAAAAAACCACAACTTTAGCCCAAACTGGAGGCTTCTAAATCAGCCTTCGTTTCGGGTTGTCCCCAAGGAAAAAGCTGTGGAGGCAGGCATGTTGAGGCACTTCTGCGCTCTTCTTGGGTAGTCCTTCGCAGCTGCTGTGTTCTTGGAACTCAGGGCTTTCTGATTAAAAGAACACTAACCCTAGGCCTAACTCAAACCTTAAGCCTAGGAAGGAAAATCAGCCTATGATTCGGGATGGTCTCATGGAAATAGCAGTGGAGGCAGCCAAGTTGTGTCACTTTTGCGCTCCCCTTGGGATGCCTTTAACAGCTGCAGTGTGCCTGGAGCACAGGGCTTCCTGGTTTTAAAAGTCCTAGGCCTAGGCCTAACAGTAACCCTAGGAAGGAAAATCAGCCGGGTATTAGGGTTCCTCCTAAGGAAAAAGCTGTGAAAGCAGCCATGTTGTGGCACTTCTGCGCTCCCCTTGGGATGCCTTTAACAGCTGCAGTGTGCCTGGAGCACAGGGCTTCCTGGTTTTAAAAGTCCTAGGCCTAGGCCTAACAGTAACCCTAGGAAGGTAAATCAGCCGGATATTAGGGTTCTTCCTAAGGAAAAAGCTGTGAAAGCAGCCATGTTGTGGCACTTCTGCGCTCCCTTTGGGATGCCTTTGGCAGATGCAGTAAGCCTGGAACTCAGGGCTTCCTGCTTAAAAAAATCCTTGCCCTTGGCTGAGCCCTAACCCTAACCCTAGGCAGATAAATCAGCCTAGGTATAGGGATGGTGCCAAGGAAAAAGCTGTGAAAGCTGCCATGTTGTTGCACTTTTGTACTCCCCTTGGGATGCCTTTCACAGCTGCTGTGTGCCTGGAGCTCAGGGCTTCCTGGTTTAAAAAACCATGTCCCTAGCTGAGACTGGAGGCAGGTAATCCAGCCTAGGCTTAGCAATGGTGCCAATGAAAACGTGTGGAGGCAGCCATTTTCTGGCACTTTTGTGCTCCCCTTGGGATGTCTTTCGCAGCTGCCGTGTGCCTGGAGCTCAGAGCTTGCTGGTTTAAAAAGCTCTACACCTAGGCGTAACCCTAACCCTAACCGTAACACTGGTCATTTAAATCAGCCTGGGTTTAGGAATTATCCCAAGGGAAAAGCTGTGGAGACAGCCATGTTGTGGCACTTTTGCGCTCCCCTTGGGATGCCTTTCACAGCTGCAGTGTGCTTAGAGCACAGGGCTTCCTGGTGTAAAAAACCACAACTTTAGCCTAAACTGGAGGCTTCTAAATCAGCCTTCGTTTCGGGACGTCCTCAAAGAAAAAGCTGTGGAGGCAGGCATGTTGAGGCACTTCTGCGCTCTTCTTGGGTAGTACTTCGCAGCTGCTGTGTTCTTGGAACTCAGGGCTTTCTGGTTAAAAGAACACTAACCCTAGGCCTAACTCAAACCTTAAGCCTAGGAAGGAAAATCAGCCTATGATTCGGGATGGTCTCATGGAAATAGCAGTGGAGGCAGCCAAGTTGTGTCACTTTTGCGCTCCCCTTGGGATATGCCTTTAACAGCTGCAGTGTGCCTGGAGCACAGGGCTTCCTGGTTTTAAAAGTCCTAGGCCTAGGCCTAACAGTAACCCTAGGAAGGTAAATCAGCCGGGTATTAGGGTTCCTCCTAAGGAAAAAGCTGTGAAAGCAGCCATGTTGTGGCACTTCTGCGCTCCCCTTGGGATGCCTTTAACAGCTGCAGTGTGCCTGGAGCACAGGGCTTCCTGGTTTTAAAAGTCCTAGGCCTAAGCCTAACAGTAACCCTAGGAAGGTAAATCAGCCGGGTATTAGGGTTCTTCCTAAGGAAAAAGCTGTGAAAGCAGCCATGTTGTGGCACTTCTGCACTCCCTTTGGGATGCCTTTGGCAGATGCAGTAAGCCTGGAACTCAGGGCTTCCTGCTTAAAAAAATCCTTGCCCTTGGCTGAGCCCTAACCCTAACCCTAGGCAGATAAATCAGCCTAGGTATAGGGATGGTGCCAAGGAAAAAGCTGTGAAAGCTGCCATGTTGTTGCACTTTTGTACTCCCCTTGGGATGCCTTTCACAGCTGCCAAGTGCCTGGAGCTCAGGGCTTCCTGGTTTAAAAAACCATGTCCCTAGCTGAGACTGGAGGCAGGTAATTCAGCCTAGGCTTAGCAATGGTGCCAATAAAAACGTGTGGAGGCAGCCATTTTCTGGCACTTTTGTGCTCCCCTTGGGATGCCTTTCGCAGCTGCCGTGTGCCTGGAGCTCAGAGCTTGCTGGTTTAAAAAGCTCTACACCTAGGCGTAACCCTAACCCTAACCGTAACACTGCCCATTTAAATCAGCCTGGGTTTAGGAATTATCCCAAGGGAAAAGCTGTGGAGACAGCCATGTTGTGGCACTTTTGCGCTCCCCTTGGGATGCCTTTCACAGCTGCCGTGTGCTTGGAGCACAGGGCTTCCTGGTGTAAAAAACCACAACTTTAGCCCAAACTGGAGGCTTCTAAATCAGCCTTCGTTTCGGGATGTCCCCAAGGAAAAAGCTCTGGAGGCAGGCATGTTGAGGCACTTCTGCGCTCTTCTTGGGTAGTCCTTCGCAGCTGCTGTCTTCTTGGAACTCAGGGCTTTCTGGTTAAAAAAACACTAACCCTAGGCCTAACTCAAACCTTAAGCCTAGGAAGGAAAATCAGCCTATGATTCGGGATGGTCTCATGGAAATAGCAGTGGAGGCAGCCAAGTTGTGTCACTTTTGCGCTCCCCTTGGGATGCCTTTAACAGCTGCAGTGTGCCTGGAGCACAGGGCTTCCTGGTTTTAAAAGTCCTAGGCCTAGGCCTAACAGTAACCCTAGGAAGGAAAATCAGCCGGGTATTAGGGTTCCTCCTAAGGAAAAAGCTGTGAAAGCAGCCATGTTGTGGCACTTCTGCGCTCCCCTTGGGATGCCTTTAACAGCTGCAGTGTGCCTGGAGCACAGGGCTTCCTGGTTTTAAAAGTCCTAGGCCTAGGCCTAACAGTAACCCTAGGAAGGTAAATCAGCCGGGTATTAGGGTTCTTCCTAAGGAAAAAGCTGTGAAAGCAGCCATGTTGTGGCACTTCTGCGCTCCCTTTGGGATGCCTTTGGCAGATGCAGTAAGCCTGGAACTCAGGGCTTCCTGCTTAAAAAAATCCTTGCCCTTGGCTGAGCCCTAACCCTAACCCTAGGCAGATAAATCAGCCTAGGTATAGGGATGGTGCCAAGGAAAAAGCTGTGAAAGCTGCCATGTTGTTGCACTTTTGTACTCCCCTTGGGATGCCTTTCACAGCTGCTGTGTGCCTGGAGCTCAGGGCTTCCTGGTTTAAAAAACCATGTCCCTAGCTGAGACTGGAGGCAGGTAATCCAGCCTAGGCTTAGCAATGGTGCCAATGAAAACGTGTGGAGGCAGCCATTTTCTGGCACTTTTGTGCTCCCCTTGGGATGTCTTTCGCAGCTGCCGTGTGCCTGGAGCTCAGAGCTTGCTGGTTTAAAAAGCTCTACACCTAGGCGTAACCCTAACCCTAACCGTAACACTGGTCATTTAAATCAGCCTGGGTTTAGGAATTATCCCAAGGGAAAAGCTGTGGAGACAGCCATGTTGTGGCACTTTTGCGCTCCCCTTGGGATGCCTTTCACAGCTGCAGTGTGCTTAGAGCACAGGGCTTCCTGGTGTAAAAAACCACAACTTTAGCCTAAACTGGAGGCTTCTAAATCAGCCTTCGTTTCGGGACGTCCTCAAAGAAAAAGCTGTGGAGGCAGGCATGTTGAGGCACTTCTGCGCTCTTCTTGGGTAGTACTTCGCAGCTGCTGTGTTCTTGGAACTCAGGGCTTTCTGGTTAAAAGAACACTAACCCTAGGCCTAACTCAAACCTTAAGCCTAGGAAGGAAAATCAGCCTATGATTCGGGATGGTCTCATGGAAATAGCAGTGGAGGCAGCCAAGTTGTGTCACTTTTGCGCTCCCCTTGGGATATGCCTTTAACAGCTGCAGTGTGCCTGGAGCACAGGGCTTCCTGGTTTTAAAAGTCCTAGGCCTAGGCCTAACAGTAACCCTAGGAAGGTAAATCAGCCGGGTATTAGGGTTCCTCCTAAGGAAAAAGCTGTGAAAGCAGCCATGTTGTGGCACTTCTGCGCTCCCCTTGGGATGCCTTTAACAGCTGCAGTGTGCCTGGAGCACAGGGCTTCCTGGTTTTAAAAGTCCTAGGCCTAAGCCTAACAGTAACCCTAGGAAGGTAAATCAGCCGGGTATTAGGGTTCTTCCTAAGGAAAAAGCTGTGAAAGCAGCCATGTTGTGGCACTTCTGCACTCCCTTTGGGATGCCTTTGGCAGATGCAGTAAGCCTGGAACTCAGGGCTTCCTGCTTAAAAAAATCCTTGCCCTTGGCTGAGCCCTAACCCTAACCCTAGGCAGATAAATCAGCCTAGGTATAGGGATGGTGCCAAGGAAAAAGCTGTGAAAGCTGCCATGTTGTTGCACTTTTGTACTCCCCTTGGGATGCCTTTCACAGCTGCCGTGTGCCTGGAGCTCAGGGCTTCCTGGTTTAAAAAACCATGTCCCTAGCTGAGACTGGAGGCAGGTAATTCAGCCTAGGCTTAGCAATGGTGCCAATAAAAACGTGTGGAGGCAGCCATTTTCTGGCACTTTTGTGCTCCCCTTGGGATGCCTTTCGCAGCTGCCGTGTGCCTGGAGCTCAGAGCTTGCTGGTTTAAAAAGCTCTACACCAAGGGGTAACCCTAACCCTAACCGTAACACTGCCCATTTAAATCAGCCTGGGTTTAGGAATTATCCCAAGGGAAAAGCTGTGGAGACAGCCATGTTGTGGCACTTTTGCGCTCCCCTTGGGATGCCTTTCACAGCTGCCGTGTGCTTGGAGCACAGGGCTTCCTGGTGTAAAAAACCACAACTTTAGCCCAAACTGGAGGCTTCTAAATCAGCCTTCGTTTCGGGATGTCCCCAAGGAAAAAGCTCTGGAGGCAGGCATGTTGAGGCACTTCTGCGCTCTTCTTGGGTAGTCCTTCGCAGCTGCTGTGTTCTTGGAACTCAGGGCTTTCTGGTTAAAAGAACACTAACCCTAGGCCTAACTCAAACCTTAAGCCTAGGAAGGAAAATCAGCCTATGATTCGGGATGGTCTCATGGAAATAGCAGTGGAGGCAGCCAAGTTGTGTCACTTTTGCGCTCCCCTTGGGATGCCTTTAACAGCTGCAGTGTGCCTGGAGCACAGGGCTTCCTGGTTTTAAAAGTCCTAGGCCTAGGCCTAACAGTAACCCTAGGAAGGAAAATCAGCCGGGTATTAGGGTTCCTCCTAAGGAAAAAGCTGTGAAAGCAGCCATGTTGTGGCACTTCTGCGCTCCCCTTGGGATGCCTTTAACAGCTGCAGTGTGCCTGGAGCACAGGGCTTCCTGGTTTTAAAAGTCCTAGGCCTAGGCCTAACAGTAACCCTAGGAAGGTAAATCAGCCGGGTATTAGGGTTCTTCCTAAGGAAAAAGCTGTGAAAGCAGCCATGTTGTGGCACTTCTGCGCTCCCTTTGGGATGCCTTTGGCAGATGCAGTAAGCCTGGAACTCAGGGCTTCCTGCTTAAAAAAATCCTTGCCCTTGGCTGAGCCCTAACCCTAACCCTAGGCAGATAAATCAGCCTAGGTATAGGGATGGTGCCAAGGAAAAAGCTGTGAAAGCTGCCATGTTGTTGCACTTTTGTACTCCCCTTGGGATGCCTTTCACAGCTGCTGTGTGCCTGGAGCTCAGGGCTTCCTGGTTTAAAAAACCATGTCCCTAGCTGAGACTGGAGGCAGGTAATCCAGCCTAGGCTTAGCAATGGTGCCAATGAAAACGTGTGGAGGCAGCCATTTTCTGGCACTTTTGTGCTCCCCTTGGGATGTCTTTCGCAGCTGCCGTGTGCCTGGAGCTCAGAGCTTGCTGGTTTAAAAAGCTCTACACCTAGGCGTAACCCTAACCCTAACCGTAACACTGGTCATTTAAATCAGCCTGGGTTTAGGAATTATCCCAAGGGAAAAGCTGTGGAGACAGCCATGTTGTGGCACTTTTGCGCTCCCCTTGGGATGCCTTTCACAGCTGCAGTGTGCTTAGAGCACAGGGCTTCCTGGTGTAAAAAACCACAACTTTAGCCTAAACTGGAGGCTTCTAAATCAGCCTTCGTTTCGGGACGTCCTCAAAGAAAAAGCTGTGGAGGCAGGCATGTTGAGGCACTTCTGCGCTCTTCTTGGGTAGTACTTCGCAGCTGCTGTGTTCTTGGAACTCAGGGCTTTCTGGTTAAAAGAACACTAACCCTAGGCCTAACTCAAACCTTAAGCCTAGGAAGGAAAATCAGCCTATGATTCGGGATGGTCTCATGGAAATAGCAGTGGAGGCAGCCAAGTTGTGTCACTTTTGCGCTCCCCTTGGGATATGCCTTTAACAGCTGCAGTGTGCCTGGAGCACAGGGCTTCCTGGTTTTAAAAGTCCTAGGCCTAGGCCTAACAGTAACCCTAGGAAGGTAAATCAGCCGGGTATTAGGGTTCCTCCTAAGGAAAAAGCTGTGAAAGCAGCCATGTTGTGGCACTTCTGCGCTCCCCTTGGGATGCCTTTAACAGCTGCAGTGTGCCTGGAGCACAGGGCTTCCTGGTTTTAAAAGTCCTAGGCCTAAGCCTAACAGTAACCCTAGGAAGGTAAATCAGCCGGGTATTAGGGTTCTTCCTAAGGAAAAAGCTGTGAAAGCAGCCATGTTGTGGCACTTCTGCACTCCCTTTGGGATGCCTTTGGCAGATGCAGTAAGCCTGGAACTCAGGGCTTCCTGCTTAAAAAAATCCTTGCCCTTGGCTGAGCCCTAACCCTAACCCTAGGCAGATAAATCAGCCTAGGTATAGGGATGGTGCCAAGGAAAAAGCTGTGAAAGCTGCCATGTTGTTGCACTTTTGTACTCCCCTTGGGATGCCTTTCACAGCTGCCGTGTGCCTGGAGCTCAGGGCTTCCTGGTTTAAAAAACCATGTCCCTAGCTGAGACTGGAGGCAGGTAATTCAGCCTAGGCTTAGCAATGGTGCCAATAAAAACGTGTGGAGGCAGCCATTTTCTGGCACTTTTGTGCTCCCCTTGGGATGCCTTTCGCAGCTGCCGTGTGCCTGGAGCTCAGAGCTTGCTGGTTTAAAAAGCTCTACACCTAGGCGTAACCCTAACCCTAACCGTAACACTGCCCATTTAAATCAGCCTGGGTTTAGGAATTATCCCAAGGGAAAAGCTGTGGAGACAGCCATGTTGTGGCACTTTTGCGCTCCCCTTGGGATGCCTTTCACAGCTGCCGTGTGCTTGGAGCACAGGGCTTCCTGGTGTAAAAAACCACAACTTTAGCCCAAACTGGAGGCTTCTAAATCAGCCTTCGTTTCGGGATGTCCCCAAGGAAAAAGCTGTGGAGGCAGGCATGTTGAGGCACTTCTGCGCTCTTCTTGGGTAGTCCTTCGCAGCTGCTGTGTTCTTGGAACTCAGGGCTTTCTGGTTAAAAGAACACTAACCCTAGGCCTAACTCAAACCTTAAGCCTAGGAAGGAAAATCAGCCTATGATTCGGGATGGTCTCATGGAAATAGCAGTGGAGGCAGCCAAGTTGTGTCACTTTTGCGCTCCCCTTGGGATGCCTTTAACAGCTGCAGTGTGCCTGGAGCACAGGGCTTCCTGGTTTTAAAAGTCCTAGGCCTAGGCCTAACAGTAACCCTAGGAAGGAAAATCAGCCGGGTATTAGGGTTCCTCCTAAGGAAAAAGCTGTGAAAGCAGCCATGTTGTGGCACTTCTGCGCTCCCCTTGGGATGCCTTTAACAGCTGCAGTGTGCCTGGAGCACAGGGCTTCCTGGTTTTAAAAGTCCTAGGCCTAGGCCTAACAGTAACCCTAGGAAGGTAAATCAGCCGGGTATTAGGGTTCTTCCTAAGGAAAAAGCTGTGAAAGCAGCCATGTTGTGGCACTTCTGCGCTCCCTTTGGGATGCCTTTGGCAGATGCAGTAAGCCTGGAACTCAGGGCTTCCTGCTTAAAAAAATCCTTGCCCTTGGCTGAGCCCTAACCCTAACCCTAGGCAGATAAATCAGCCTAGGTATAGGGATGGTGCCAAGGAAAAAGCTGTGAAAGCTGCCATGTTGTTGCACTTTTGTACTCCCCTTGGGATGCCTTTCACAGCTGCTGTGTGCCTGGAGCTCAGGGCTTCCTGGTTTAAAAAACCATGTCCCTAGCTGAGACTGGAGGCAGGTAATCCAGCCTAGGCTTAGCAATGGTGCCAATGAAAACGTGTGGAGGCAGCCATTTTCTGGCACTTTTGTGCTCCCCTTGGGATGTCTTTCGCAGCTGCCGTGTGCCTGGAGCTCAGAGCTTGCTGGTTTAAAAAGCTCTACACCTAGGCGTAACCCTAACCCTAACCGTAACACTGGTCATTTAAATCAGCCTGGGTTTAGGAATTATCCCAAGGGAAAAGCTGTGGAGACAGCCATGTTGTGGCACTTTTGCGCTCCCCTTGGGATGCCTTTCACAGCTGCAGTGTGCTTAGAGCACAGGGCTTCCTGGTGTAAAAAACCACAACTTTAGCCTAAACTGGAGGCTTCTAAATCAGCCTTCGTTTCGGGACGTCCTCAAAGAAAAAGCTGTGGAGGCAGGCATGTTGAGGCACTTCTGCGCTCTTCTTGGGTAGTACTTCGCAGCTGCTGTGTTCTTGGAACTCAGGGCTTTCTGGTTAAAAGAACACTAACCCTAGGCCTAACTCAAACCTTAAGCCTAGGAAGGAAAATCAGCCTATGATTCGGGATGGTCTCATGGAAATAGCAGTGGAGGCAGCCAAGTTGTGTCACTTTTGCGCTCCCCTTGGGATATGCCTTTAACAGCTGCAGTGTGCCTGGAGCACAGGGCTTCCTGGTTTTAAAAGTCCTAGGCCTAGGCCTAACAGTAACCCTAGGAAGGTAAATCAGCCGGGTATTAGGGTTCCTCCTAAGGAAAAAGCTGTGAAAGCAGCCATGTTGTGGCACTTCTGCGCTCCCCTTGGGATGCCTTTAACAGCTGCAGTGTGCCTGGAGCACAGGGCTTCCTGGTTTTAAAAGTCCTAGGCCTAAGCCTAACAGTAACCCTAGGAAGGTAAATCAGCCGGGTATTAGGGTTCTTCCTAAGGAAAAAGCTGTGAAAGCAGCCATGTTGTGGCACTTCTGCACTCCCTTTGGGATGCCTTTGGCAGATGCAGTAAGCCTGGAACTCAGGGCTTCCTGCTTAAAAAAATCCTTGCCCTTGGCTGAGCCCTAACCCTAACCCTAGGCAGATAAATCAGCCTAGGTATAGGGATGGTGCCAAGGAAAAAGCTGTGAAAGCTGCCATGTTGTTGCACTTTTGTACTCCCCTTGGGATGCCTTTCACAGCTGCCAAGTGCCTGGAGCTCAGGGCTTCCTGGTTTAAAAAACCATGTCCCTAGCTGAGACTGGAGGCAGGTAATTCAGCCTAGGCTTAGCAATGGTGCCAATAAAAACGTGTGGAGGCAGCCATTTTCTGGCACTTTTGTGCTCCCCTTGGGATGCCTTTCGCAGCTGCCGTGTGCCTGGAGCTCAGAGCTTGCTGGTTTAAAAAGCTCTACACCTAGGCGTAACCCTAACCCTAACCGTAACACTGCCCATTTAAATCAGCCTGGGTTTAGGAATTATCCCAAGGGAAAAGCTGTGGAGACAGCCATGTTGTGGCACTTTTGTGCTCCCCTTGGGATGCCTTTCACAGCTGCCGTGTGCTTGGAGCACAGGGCTTCCTGGTGTAAAAAACCACAACTTTAGCCCAAACTGGAGGCTTCTAAATCAGCCTTCGTTTCGGGATGTCCCCAAGGAAAAAGCTCTGGAGGCAGGCATGTTGAGGCACTTCTGCGCTCTTCTTGGGTAGTCCTTCGCAGCTGCTGTGTTCTTGGAACTCAGGGCTTTCTGGTTAAAAGAACACTAACCCTAGGCCTAACTCAAACCTTAAGCCTAGGAAGGAAAATCAGCCTATGATTCGGGATGGTCTCATGGAAATAGCAGTGGAGGCAGCCAAGTTGTGTCACTTTTGCGCTCCCCTTGGGATGCCTTTAACAGCTGCAGTGTGCCTGGAGCACAGGGCTTCCTGGTTTTAAAAGTCCTAGGCCTAGGCCTAACAGTAACCCTAGGAAGGTAAATCAGCCGGGTATTAGGGTTCCTCCTAAGGAAAAAGCTGTGAAAGCAGCCATGTTGTGGCACTTCTGCGCTCCCCTTGGGATGCCTTTAACAGCTGCAGTGTGCCTGGAGCACAGGGCTTCCTGGTTTTAAAAGTCCTAGGCCTAGGCCTAACAGTAACCCTAGGAAGGTAAATCAGCCGGGTATTAGGGTTCTTCCTAAGGAAAAAGCTGTGAAAGCAGCCATGTTGTGGCACTTCTGCGCTCCCTTTGGGATGCCTTTGGCAGATGCAGTAAGCCTGGAACTCAGGGCTTCCTGCTTAAAAAAATCCTTGCCCTTGGCTGAGCCCTAACCCTAACCCTAGGCAGATAAATCAGCCTAGGTATAGGGATGGTGCCAAGGAAAAAGCTGTGAAAGCTGCCATGTTGTTGCACTTTTGTACTCCCCTTGGGATGCCTTTCACAGCTGCTGTGTGCCTGGAGCTCAGGGCTTCCTGGTTTAAAAAACCATGTCCCTAGCTGAGACTGGAGGCAGGTAATCCAGCCTAGGCTTAGCAATGGTGCCAATGAAAACGTGTGGAGGCAGCCATTTTCTGGCACTTTTGTGCTCCCCTTGGGATGTCTTTCGCAGCTGCCGTGTGCCTGGAGCTCAGAGCTTGCTGGTTTAAAAAGCTCTACACCTAGGCGTAACCCTAACCCTAACCGTAACACTGGTCATTTAAATCAGCCTGGGTTTAGGAATTATCCCAAGGGAAAAGCTGTGGAGACAGCCATGTTGTGGCACTTTTGCGCTCCCCTTGGGATGCCTTTCACAGCTGCAGTGTGCTTAGAGCACAGGGCTTCCTGGTGTAAAAAACCACAACTTTAGCCTAAACTGGAGGCTTCTAAATCAGCCTTCGTTTCGGGACGTCCTCAAAGAAAAAGCTGTGGAGGCAGGCATGTTGAGGCACTTCTGCGCTCTTCTTGGGTAGTACTTCGCAGCTGCTGTGTTCTTGGAACTCAGGGCTTTCTGGTTAAAAGAACACTAACCCTAGGCCTAACTCAAACCTTAAGCCTAGGAAGGAAAATCAGCCTATGATTCGGGATGGTCTCATGGAAATAGCAGTGGAGGCAGCCAAGTTGTGTCACTTTTGCGCTCCCCTTGGGATATGCCTTTAACAGCTGCAGTGTGCCTGGAGCACAGGGCTTCCTGGTTTTAAAAGTCCTAGGCCTAGGCCTAACAGTAACCCTAGGAAGGTAAATCAGCCGGGTATTAGGGTTCCTCCTAAGGAAAAAGCTGTGAAAGCAGCCATGTTGTGGCACTTCTGCGCTCCCCTTGGGATGCCTTTAACAGCTGCAGTGTGCCTGGAGCACAGGGCTTCCTGGTTTTAAAAGTCCTAGGCCTAAGCCTAACAGTAACCCTAGGAAGGTAAATCAGCCGGGTATTAGGGTTCTTCCTAAGGAAAAAGCTGTGAAAGCAGCCATGTTGTGGCACTTCTGCACTCCCTTTGGGATGCCTTTGGCAGATGCAGTAAGCCTGGAACTCAGGGCTTCCTGCTTAAAAAAATCCTTGCCCTTGGCTGAGCCCTAACCCTAACCCTAGGCAGATAAATCAGCCTAGGTATAGGGATGGTGCCAAGGAAAAAGCTGTGAAAGCTGCCATGTTGTTGCACTTTTGTACTCCCATTGGGATGCCTTTCACAGCTGCCAAGTGCCTGGAGCTCAGGGCTTCCTGGTTTAAAAAACCATGTCCCTAGCTGAGACTGGAGGCAGGTAATTCAGCCTAGGCTTAGCAATGGTGCCAATAAAAACGTGTGGAGGCAGCCATTTTCTGGCACTTTTGTGCTCCCCTTGGGATGCCTTTCGCAGCTGCCGTGTGCCTGGAGCTCAGAGCTTGCTGGTTTAAAAAGCTCTACACCTAGGCGTAACCCTAACCCTAACCGTAACACTGCCCATTTAAATCAGCCTGGGTTTAGGAATTATCCCAAGGGAAAAGCTGTGGAGACAGCCATGTTGTGGCACTTTTGCGCTCCCCTTGGGATGCCTTTCACAGCTGCCGTGTGCTTGGAGCACAGGGCTTCCTGGTGTAAAAAACCACAACTTTAGCCCAAACTGGAGGCTTCTAAATCAGCCTTCGTTTCGGGATGTCCCCAAGGAAAAAGCTGTGGAGGCAGGCATGTTGAGGCACTTCTGCGCTCTTCTTGGGTAGTCCTTCGCAGCTGCTGTGTTCTTGGAACTCAGGGCTTTCTGGTTAAAAGAACACTAACCCTAGGCCTAACTCAAACCTTAAGCCTAGGAAGGAAAATCAGCCTATGATTCGGGATGGTCTCATGGAAATAGCAGTGGAGGCAGCCAAGTTGTGTCACTTTTGCGCTCCCCTTGGGATGCCTTTAACAGCTGCAGTGTGCCTGGAGCACAGGGCTTCCTGGTTTTAAAAGTCCTAGGCCTAGGCCTAACAGTAACCCTAGGAAGGAAAATCAGCCGGGTATTAGGGTTCCTCCTAAGGAAAAAGCTGTGAAAGCAGCCATGTTGTGGCACTTCTGCGCTCCCCTTGGGATGCCTTTAACAGCTGCAGTGTGCCTGGAGCACAGGGCTTCCTGGTTTTAAAAGTCCTAGGCCTAGGCCTAACAGTAACCCTAGGAAGGTAAATCAGCCGGGTATTAGGGTTCTTCCTAAGGAAAAAGCTGTGAAAGCAGCCATGTTGTAGCACTTCTGCGCTCCCTTTGGGATGCCTTTGGCAGATGCAGTAAGCCTGGAACTCAGGGCTTCCTGCTTAAAAAAATCCTTGCCCTTGGCTGAGCCCTAACCCTAACCCTAGGCAGATAAATCAGCCTAGGTATAGGGATGGTGCCAAGGAAAAAGCTGTGAAAGCTGCCATGTTGTTGCACTTTTGTACTCCCCTTGGGATGCCTTTCACAGCTGCTGTGTGCCTGGAGCTCAGGGCTTCCTGGTTTAAAAAACCATGTCCCTAGCTGAGACTGGAGGCAGGTGATTCAGCCTAGGCTTAGCAATAGTGCCAATGAAAACGTGTGGAGGCAGCCATTTTCTGGCACTTTTGTGCTCCCCTTGGGATGCCTTTCACAGCTGCCGTGTGCCTGGAGCTCAGAGCTTGCTGGTTTAAAAAGCTCTACACCTAGGCATAACCCTAACCCTAATCGTAACACTGGTCACTTAAATCAGCCTGGGTTTAGGAATTATCCCAAGGGAAAAGCTGTGGAGACAGCCATGTTGTGGCACTTTTGCGCTCCCCTTGGGATGCCTTTCACAGCTGCAGTGAGCTTGGAGCACAGGGCTTCCTGGTGTAAAAAACCACAACTTTAGCCCAAACTGGAGGCTTCTAAATCAGCCTTCGTTTCGGGACGTCCCCAAGGAAAAAGCTGTGGAGGCAGGCATGTTGAGGCACTTCTGCGCTCTTCTTGGGTAGTCCTTCGCAGCTGCTGTGCTCTTGGAACTCAGGGCTTTCTGGTTAAAAGAACACTAACCCTAGGCCTAACTCAAACCTTAAGCCTAGGAAGGAAAATCAGCCTATGATTCGGGATGGTCTCATGGAAATAGCAGTGGAGGCAGCCAAGTTGTGTCACTTTTGCGCTCCCCTTGGGATGCCTTTAACAGCTGCAGTGTGCCTGGAGCACAGGGCTTCCTGGTTTTAAAAGTCCTAGGCCTAAGCCTAACAGTAACCCTAGGAAGGTAAATCAGCCGGGTATTAGGGTTCTTCCTAAGGAAAAAGCTGTGAAAGCAGCCATGTTGTGGCACTTCTGCGCTCCCTTTGGGATGCCTTTGGCAGATGCAGTAAGCCTGGAACTCAGGGCTTCCTGCTTAAAAAAATCCTTGCCCTTGGCTGAGCCCTAACCCTAACCCTAGGCAGATAAATCAGCCTAGGTATAGGGATGGTGCCAAGGAAAAAGCTGTGAAAGCTGCCATGTTGTTGCACTTTTGTACTCCCCTTGGGATGCCTTTCACAGCTGCCAAGTGCCTGGAGCTCAGGGCTTCCTGGTTTAAAAAACCATGTCCCTAGCTGAGACTGGAGGCAGGTAATTCAGCCTAGGCTTAGCAATGGTGCCAATGAAAACGTGTGGAGGCAGCCATTTTCTGGCACTTTTGTGCTCCCCTTGGGGTGTCTTCTGCAGCTGCCGTGTGCCTGGAGCTCAGAGCTTGCTGGTTTAAAAAGCTCTACACCTAGGCGTAACCCTAACCCTAACCGTAACACTGGTCATTTAAATCAGCCTGGGTTTAGGAATTATCCCAAGGGAAAAGCTGTGGAGACAGCCATGTTGTGGCACTTTTGCGCTCCCCTTGGGATGCCTTTCACAGCTGCCGTGTGCTTGGAGCACAGGGCTTCCTGGTGTAAAAAACCACAACTTTAGCCCAAACTGGAGGCTTCTAAATCAGCCTTCGTTTCGGGACTTCCCCAAGGAAAAAGCTGTGGAGGCAGGCATGTTGAGGCACTTCTGCGCTCTTCTTGGGTAGTCCTTCGCAGCTGCTGTGTTCTTGGAACTCAGGGCTTTCTGGTTAAAAGAACACTAACCCTAGGCCTAACTCAAACCTTAAGCCTAGGAAGGAAAATCAGCCTATGATTCGGGATGGTCTCATGGAAATAGCAGTGGAGGCAGCCAAGTTGTGTCACTTTTGCGCTCCCCTTGGGATATGCCTTTAACAGCTGCAGTGTGCCTGGAGCACAGGGCTTCCTGGTTTTAAAAGTCCTAGGCCTAAGCCTAACAGTAACCCTAGGAAGGTAAATCAGCCGGGTATTAGGGTTCTTCCTAAGGAAAAAGCTGTGAAAGCAGCCATGTTGTGGCACTTCTGCGCTCCCTTTGGGATGCCTTTGGCAGATGCAGTAAGCCTGGAACTCAGGGCTTCCTGGTTAAAAAATCCTAGCCCTAGGGTGAGTCCTAACCCTAACCCTAGGCAGATAAATCAGCCTAGGTATAGGGATGGTGCCAAGGAAAAAGCTGTGAAAGCTGCCATGTTGTTGCACTTTTGTACTCCCTTTGGGATGCCTTTCACAGCTGCCGTGTGCCTGGAGCTCAGGGCTTCCTGGTTTAAAAAACCATGTCCCTAGCTGAGACTGGAGGCAGGTAATCCAGCCTAGGCTTAGCAATGGTGCCAATGAAAACGGGTGGAGGCAGCCATTTTCTGGCACTTTTGTGCTCCCCTTGGGATGCCTTTCGCATCTGCCGTGTGCCTGGAGCTCAGAGCTTGCTGGTTTAAAAAGCTCTACACCTAGGCATAACCCTAACCCTAACCGTAACACTGGTCATTTAAATCAGCCTGGGTTTAGGAATTATCCCAAGGGAAAAGCTGTGGAGACAGCCATGTTGTGGCACTTTTGCGCTCCCCTTGGGATGCCTTTCACAGCTGCAGTGAGCTTGGAGCACAGGGCTTCCTGGTGTAAAAAACCACAACTTTAGCCCAAACTGGAGGCTTCTAAATCAGCCTTCGTTTCGGGACTTCCCCAAGGAAAAAGCTGTGGAGGCAGGCAGGTTGAGGCACTTCTGCGCTCTTCTTGGGTAGTCCTTCGCAGCTGCTGTCTTCTTGGAACTCAGGGCTTTCTGGTTAAAAAAACACTAACCCTAGGCCTAACTCAAACCTTAAGCCTAGGAAGGAAAATCAGCCTATGATTCGGGATGGTCTCATGGAAATAGCAGTGGAGGCAGCCAAGTTGTGTCACTTTTGCGCTCCCCTTGGGATGCCTTTAACAGCTGCAGTGTGCCTGGAGCACAGGGCTTCCTGGTTTTAAAAGTCCTAGGCCTAGGCCTAACAGTAACCCTAGGAAGATAAATCAGCCGGGTATTAGGGTTCCTCCTAAGGAAAAAGCTGTGAAAGCAGCCATGTTGTGGCACTTCTGCGCTCCCCTTGGGATGCCTTTAACAGCTGCAGTGTGCCTGGAGCACAGGGCTTCCTGGTTTTAAATGTCCTAGGCCTAGGCCTAACAGTAACCCTAGGAAGGTAAATCAGCCGGGTATTAGGGTTCTTCCTAAGGAAAAAGCTGTGAAAGCAGCCATGTTGTGGCACTTCTGCGCTCCCTTTGGGATGCCTTTGGCAGATGCAGTAAGCCTGGAACTCAGGGCTTCCTGCTTAAAAAAATCCTTGCCCTTGGCTGAGCCCTAACCCTAACCCTAGGCAGATAAATCAGCCTAGGTATAGGGATGGTGCCAAGGAAAAAGCTGTGAAAGCTGCCATGTTGTTGCACTTTTGTGCTCCCCTTGGGATGCCTTTCACAGCTGCCGTGTGCCTGGAGCTCAGGGCTTCCTGGTTTAAAAAACCATGTCCCTAGCTGAGACTGGAGGCAGGTAATTCAGCCTAGGCTTAGCAATGGTGCCAATAAAAACGTGTGGAGCCAGCCATTTTCTGGCACTTTTGTGCTCCCCTTGGGATGCCTTACGCAGCTGCCGTGTGCCTGGAGCTCAGAGCTTGCTGGTTTAAAAAGCTCTACACCTAGGCGTATTCCTAACCCTAACCGTAACACTGGTCATTTAAATCAGCCTGGGTTTAGGAATTATCCCAAGGGAAAAGCTGTGGAGACAGCCATGTTGTGGCACTTTTGCGCTCCCCTTGGGATGCCTTTCACAGCTGCAGTGAGCTTGGAGCACAGGGCTTCCTGGTGTAAAAAACCACAACTTTAGCCCAAACTGGAGGCTTCTAAATCAGCCTTCGTTTCGGGACGTCCCCAAGGAGAAAGCTCTGGAGGCAGGCATGTTGAGGCACTTCTGCGCTCTTCTTGGGTAGTCCTTCGCAGCTGCTGTGTTCTTGGAACTCAGGGCTTTCTGGTTAAAGAACACTAACCCTAGGCCTAACTCAAACCTTAAGCCTAGGAAGGAAAATCAGCCTATGATTCGGGATGGTCTCATGGAAATAGCAGTGGAGGCAGCCAAGTTGTGTCACTTTTGTGCTCCCCTTGGGATGCCTTTAACAGCTGCAGTGTGCCTGGAGCACAGGGCTTCCTGGTTTTAAAAGTCCTAGGCCTAAGCCTAACAGTAACCCTAGGAAGGTAAATCAGCCGGGTATTAGGGTTCTTCCTAAGGAAAAAGCTGTGAAAGCAGCCATGTTGTGGCACTTCTGCACTCCCTTTGGGATGCCTTTGGCAGATGCAGTAAGCCTGGAACTCAGGGCTTCCTGCTTAAAAAAATCCTTGCCCTTGGCTGAGCCCTAACCCTAACCCTAGGCAGATAAATCAGCCTAGGTATAGGGATGGTGCCAAGGAAAAAGCTGTGAAAGCTGCCATGTTGTTGCACTTTTGTACTCCCCTTGGGATGCCTTTCACAGCTGCCGTGTGCCTGGAGCTCAGGGCTTCCTGGTTTAAAAAACCATGTCCCTAGCTGAGACTGGAGGCAGGTAATTCAGCCTAGGCTTAGCAATGGTGCCAATAAAAACGTGTGGAGGCAGCCATTTTCTGGCACTTTTGTGCTCCCCTTGGGATGCCTTTCGCAGCTGCCGTGTGCCTGGAGCTCAGAGCTTGCTGGTTTAAAAAGCTCTACACCTAGGCGTAACCCTAACCCTAACCGTAACACTGCCCATTTAAATCAGCCTGGGTTTAGGAATTATCCCAAGGGAAAAGCTGTGGAGACAGCCATGTTGTGGCACTTTTGTGCTCCCCTTGGGATGCCTTTCACAGCTGCCGTGTGCTTGGAGCACAGGGCTTCCTGGTGTAAAAAACCACAACTTTAGCCCAAACTGGAGGCTTCTAAATCAGCCTTCGTTTCGGGATGTCCCCAAGGAAAAAGCTCTGGAGGCAGGCATGTTGAGGCACTTCTGCGCTCTTCTTGGGTAGTCCTTCGCAGCTGCTGTGTTCTTGGAACTCAGGGCTTTCTGGTTAAAAGAACACTAACCCTAGGCCTAACTCAAACCTTAAGCCTAGGAAGGAAAATCAGCCTATGATTCGGGATGGTCTCATGGAAATAGCAGTGGAGGCAGCCAAGTTGTGTCACTTTTGCGCTCCCCTTGGGATGCCTTTAACAGCTGCAGTGTGCCTGGAGCACAGGGCTTCCTGGTTTTAAAAGTCCTAGGCCTAGGCCTAACAGTAACCCTAGGAAGGTAAATCAGCCGGGTATTAGGGTTCCTCCTAAGGAAAAAGCTGTGAAAGCAGCCATGTTGTGGCACTTCTGCGCTCCCCTTGGGATGCCTTTAACAGCTGCAGTGTGCCTGGAGCACAGGGCTTCCTGGTTTTAAAAGTCCTAGGCCTAGGCCTAACAGTAACCCTAGGAAGGTAAATCAGCCGGGTATTAGGGTTCTTCCTAAGGAAAAAGCTGTGAAAGCAGCCATGTTGTGGCACTTCTGCGCTCCCTTTGGGATGCCTTTGGCAGATGCAGTAAGCCTGGAACTCAGGGCTTCCTGCTTAAAAAAATCCTTGCCCTTGGCTGAGCCCTAACCCTAACCCTAGGCAGATAAATCAGCCTAGGTATAGGGATGGTGCCAAGGAAAAAGCTGTGAAAGCTGCCATGTTGTTGCACTTTTGTACTCCCCTTGGGATGCCTTTCACAGCTGCTGTGTGCCTGGAGCTCAGGGCTTCCTGGTTTAAAAAACCATGTCCCTAGCTGAGACTGGAGGCAGGTAATCCAGCCTAGGCTTAGCAATGGTGCCAATGAAAACGTGTGGAGGCAGCCATTTTCTGGCACTTTTGTGCTCCCCTTGGGATGTCTTTCGCAGCTGCCGTGTGCCTGGAGCTCAGAGCTTGCTGGTTTAAAAAGCTCTACACCTAGGCGTAACCCTAACCCTAACCGTAACACTGGTCATTTAAATCAGCCTGGGTTTAGGAATTATCCCAAGGGAAAAGCTGTGGAGACAGCCATGTTGTGGCACTTTTGCGCTCCCCTTGGGATGCCTTTCACAGCTGCAGTGTGCTTAGAGCACAGGGCTTCCTGGTGTAAAAAACCACAACTTTAGCCTAAACTGGAGGCTTCTAAATCAGCCTTCGTTTCGGGACGTCCTCAAAGAAAAAGCTGTGGAGGCAGGCATGTTGAGGCACTTCTGCGCTCTTCTTGGGTAGTACTTCGCAGCTGCTGTGTTCTTGGAACTCAGGGCTTTCTGGTTAAAAGAACACTAACCCTAGGCCTAACTCAAACCTTAAGCCTAGGAAGGAAAATCAGCCTATGATTCGGGATGGTCTCATGGAAATAGCAGTGGAGGCAGCCAAGTTGTGTCACTTTTGCGCTCCCCTTGGGATATGCCTTTAACAGCTGCAGTGTGCCTGGAGCACAGGGCTTCCTGGTTTTAAAAGTCCTAGGCCTAGGCCTAACAGTAACCCTAGGAAGGTAAATCAGCCGGGTATTAGGGTTCCTCCTAAGGAAAAAGCTGTGAAAGCAGCCATGTTGTGGCACTTCTGCGCTCCCCTTGGGATGCCTTTAACAGCTGCAGTGTGCCTGGAGCACAGGGCTTCCTGGTTTTAAAAGTCCTAGGCCTAAGCCTAACAGTAACCCTAGGAAGGTAAATCAGCCGGGTATTAGGGTTCTTCCTAAGGAAAAAGCTGTGAAAGCAGCCATGTTGTGGCACTTCTGCACTCCCTTTGGGATGCCTTTGGCAGATGCAGTAAGCCTGGAACTCAGGGCTTCCTGCTTAAAAAAATCCTTGCCCTTGGCTGAGCCCTAACCCTAACCCTAGGCAGATAAATCAGCCTAGGTATAGGGATGGTGCCAAGGAAAAAGCTGTGAAAGCTGCCATGTTGTTGCACTTTTGTACTCCCATTGGGATGCCTTTCACAGCTGCCAAGTGCCTGGAGCTCAGGGCTTCCTGGTTTAAAAAACCATGTCCCTAGCTGAGACTGGAGGCAGGTAATTCAGCCTAGGCTTAGCAATGGTGCCAATAAAAACGTGTGGAGGCAGCCATTTTCTGGCACTTTTGTGCTCCCCTTGGGATGCCTTTCGCAGCTGCCGTGTGCCTGGAGCTCAGAGCTTGCTGGTTTAAAAAGCTCTACACCTAGGCGTAACCCTAACCCTAACCGTAACACTGCCCATTTAAATCAGCCTGGGTTTAGGAATTATCCCAAGGGAAAAGCTGTGGAGACAGCCATGTTGTGGCACTTTTGCGCTCCCCTTGGGATGCCTTTCACAGCTGCCGTGTGCTTGGAGCACAGGGCTTCCTGGTGTAAAAAACCACAACTTTAGCCCAAACTGGAGGCTTCTAAATCAGCCTTCGTTTCGGGATGTCCCCAAGGAAAAAGCTGTGGAGGCAGGCATGTTGAGGCACTTCTGCGCTCTTCTTGGGTAGTCCTTCGCAGCTGCTGTGCTCTTGGAACTCAGGGCTTTCTGGTTAAAAGAACACTAACCCTAGGCCTAACTCAAACCTTAAGCCTAGGAAGGAAAATCAGCCTATGATTCGGGATGGTCTCATGGAAATAGCAGTGGAGGCAGCCAAGTTGTGTCACTTTTGCGCTCCCCTTGGGATGCCTTTAACAGCTGCAGTGTGCCTGGAGCACAGGGCTTCCTGGTTTTAAAAGTCCTAGGCCTAGGCCTAACAGTAACCCTAGGAAGGAAAATCAGCCGGGTATTAGGGTTCCTCCTAAGGAAAAAGCTGTGAAAGCAGCCATGTTGTGGCACTTCTGCGCTCCCCTTGGGATGCCTTTAACAGCTGCAGTGTGCCTGGAGCACAGGGCTTCCTGGTTTTAAAAGTCCTAGGCCTAGGCCTAACAGTAACCCTAGGAAGGTAAATCAGCCGGGTATTAGGGTTCTTCCTAAGGAAAAAGCTGTGAAAGCAGCCATGTTGTAGCACTTCTGCGCTCCCTTTGGGATGCCTTTGGCAGATGCAGTAAGCCTGGAACTCAGGGCTTCCTGCTTAAAAAAATCCTTGCCCTTGGCTGAGCCCTAACCCTAACCCTAGGCAGATAAATCAGCCTAGGTATAGGGATGGTGCCAAGGAAAAAGCTGTGAAAGCTGCCATGTTGTTGCACTTTTGTACTCCCCTTGGGATGCCTTTCACAGCTGCTGTGTGCCTGGAGCTCAGGGCTTCCTGGTTTAAAAAACCATGTCCCTAGCTGAGACTGGAGGCAGGTAATCCAGCCTAGGCTTAGCAATGGTGCCAATGAAAACGTGTGGAGGCAGCCATTTTCTGGCACTTTTGTGCTCCCCTTGGGATGTCTTTCGCAGCTGCCGTGTGCCTGGAGCTCAGAGCTTGCTGGTTTAAAAAGCTCTACACCTAGGCGTAACCCTAACCCTAACCGTAACACTGGTCATTTAAATCAGCCTGGGTTTAGGAATTATCCCAAGGGAAAAGCTGTGGAGACAGCCATGTTGTGGCACTTTTGCGCTCCCCTTGGGATGCCTTTCACAGCTGCAGTGTGCTTAGAGCACAGGGCTTCCTGGTGTAAAAAACCACAACTTTAGCCTAAACTGGAGGCTTCTAAATCAGCCTTCGTTTCGGGACGTCCTCAAAGAAAAAGCTGTGGAGGCAGGCATGTTGAGGCACTTCTGCGCTCTTCTTGGGTAGTACTTCGCAGCTGCTGTGTTCTTGGAACTCAGGGCTTTCTGGTTAAAAGAACACTAACCCTAGGCCTAACTCAAACCTTAAGCCTAGGAAGGAAAATCAGCCTATGATTCGGGATGGTCTCATGGAAATAGCAGTGGAGGCAGCCAAGTTGTGTCACTTTTGCGCTCCCCTTGGGATATGCCTTTAACAGCTGCAGTGTGCCTGGAGCACAGGGCTTCCTGGTTTTAAAAGTCCTAGGCCTAGGCCTAACAGTAACCCTAGGAAGGTAAATCAGCCGGGTATTAGGGTTCCTCCTAAGGAAAAAGCTGTGAAAGCAGCCATGTTGTGGCACTTCTGCGCTCCCCTTGGGATGCCTTTAACAGCTGCAGTGTGCCTGGAGCACAGGGCTTCCTGGTTTTAAAAGTCCTAGGCCTAAGCCTAACAGTAACCCTAGGAAGGTAAATCAGCCGGGTATTAGGGTTCTTCCTAAGGAAAAAGCTGTGAAAGCAGCCATGTTGTGGCACTTCTGCACTCCCTTTGGGATGCCTTTGGCAGATGCAGTAAGCCTGGAACTCAGGGCTTCCTGCTTAAAAAAATCCTTGCCCTTGGCTGAGCCCTAACCCTAACCCTAGGCAGATAAATCAGCCTAGGTATAGGGATGGTGCCAAGGAAAAAGCTGTGAAAGCTGCCATGTTGTTGCACTTTTGTACTCCCATTGGGATGCCTTTCACAGCTGCCAAGTGCCTGGAGCTCAGGGCTTCCTGGTTTAAAAAACCATGTCCCTAGCTGAGACTGGAGGCAGGTAATTCAGCCTAGGCTTAGCAATGGTGCCAATAAAAACGTGTGGAGGCAGCCATTTTCTGGCACTTTTGTGCTCCCCTTGGGATGCCTTTCGCAGCTGCCGTGTGCCTGGAGCTCAGAGCTTGCTGGTTTAAAAAGCTCTACACCTAGGCGTAACCCTAACCCTAACCGTAACACTGCCCATTTAAATCAGCCTGGGTTTAGGAATTATCCCAAGGGAAAAGCTGTGGAGACAGCCATGTTGTGGCACTTTTGCGCTCCCCTTGGGATGCCTTTCACAGCTGCCGTGTGCTTGGAGCACAGGGCTTCCTGGTGTAAAAAACCACAACTTTAGCCCAAACTGGAGGCTTCTAAATCAGCCTTCGTTTCGGGATGTCCCCAAGGAAAAAGCTGTGGAGGCAGGCATGTTGAGGCACTTCTGCGCTCTTCTTGGGTAGTCCTTCGCAGCTGCTGTGCTCTTGGAACTCAGGGCTTTCTGGTTAAAAGAACACTAACCCTAGGCCTAACTCAAACCTTAAGCCTAGGAAGGAAAATCAGCCTATGATTCGGGATGGTCTCATGGAAATAGCAGTGGAGGCAGCCAAGTTGTGTCACTTTTGCGCTCCCCTTGGGATGCCTTTAACAGCTGCAGTGTGCCTGGAGCACAGGGCTTCCTGGTTTTAAAAGTCCTAGGCCTAGGCCTAACAGTAACCCTAGGAAGGAAAATCAGCCGGGTATTAGGGTTCCTCCTAAGGAAAAAGCTGTGAAAGCAGCCATGTTGTGGCACTTCTGCGCTCCCCTTGGGATGCCTTTAACAGCTGCAGTGTGCCTGGAGCACAGGGCTTCCTGGTTTTAAAAGTCCTAGGCCTAGGCCTAACAGTAACCCTAGGAAGGTAAATCAGCCGGGTATTAGGGTTCTTCCTAAGGAAAAAGCTGTGAAAGCAGCCATGTTGTAGCACTTCTGCGCTCCCTTTGGGATGCCTTTGGCAGATGCAGTAAGCCTGGAACTCAGGGCTTCCTGCTTAAAAAAATCCTTGCCCTTGGCTGAGCCCTAACCCTAACCCTAGGCAGATAAATCAGCCTAGGTATAGGGATGGTGCCAAGGAAAAAGCTGTGAAAGCTGCCATGTTGTTGCACTTTTGTACTCCCCTTGGGATGCCTTTCACAGCTGCTGTGTGCCTGGAGCTCAGGGCTTCCTGGTTTAAAAAACCATGTCCCTAGCTGAGACTGGAGGCAGGTGATTCAGCCTAGGCTTAGCAATAGTGCCAATGAAAACGTGTGGAGGCAGCCATTTTCTGGCACTTTTGTGCTCCCCTTGGGATGCCTTTCACAGCTGCCGTGTGCCTGGAGCTCAGAGCTTGCTGGTTTAAAAAGCTCTACACCTAGGCATAACCCTAACCCTAATCGTAACACTGGTCACTTAAATCAGCCTGGGTTTAGGAATTATCCCAAGGGAAAAGCTGTGGAGACAGCCATGTTGTGGCACTTTTGCGCTCCCCTTGGGATGCCTTTCACAGCTGCAGTGAGCTTGGAGCACAGGGCTTCCTGGTGTAAAAAACCACAACTTTAGCCCAAACTGGAGGCTTCTAAATCAGCCTTCGTTTCGGGACGTCCCCAAGGAAAAAGCTGTGGAGGCAGGCATGTTGAGGCACTTCTGCGCTCTTCTTGGGTAGTCCTTCGCAGCTGCTGTGCTCTTGGAACTCAGGGCTTTCTGGTTAAAAGAACACTAACCCTAGGCCTAACTCAAACCTTAAGCCTAGGAAGGAAAATCAGCCTATGATTCGGGATGGTCTCATGGAAATAGCAGTGGAGGCAGCCAAGTTGTGTCACTTTTGCGCTCCCCTTGGGATGCCTTTAACAGCTGCAGTGTGCCTGGAGCACAGGGCTTCCTGGTTTTAAAAGTCCTAGGCCTAAGCCTAACAGTAACCCTAGGAAGGTAAATCAGCCGGGTATTAGGGTTCTTCCTAAGGAAAAAGCTGTGAAAGCAGCCATGTTGTGGCACTTCTGCGCTCCCTTTGGGATGCCTTTGGCAGATGCAGTAAGCCTGGAACTCAGGGCTTCCTGGTTAAAAAAATCCTTGCCCTTGGCTGAGCCCTAACCCTAACCCTAGGCAGATAAATCAGCCTAGGTATAGGGATGGTGCCAAGGAAAAAGCTGTGAAAGCTGCCATGTTGTTGCACTTTTGTACTCCCCTTGGGATGCCTTTCACAGCTGCCAAGTGCCTGGAGCTCAGGGCTTCCTGGTTTAAAAAACCATGTCCCTAGCTGAGACTGGAGGCAGGTAATTCAGCCTAGGCTTAGCAATGGTGCCAATGAAAACGTGTGGAGGCAGCCATTTTCTGGCACTTTTGTGCTCCCCTTGGGGTGTCTTCTGCAGCTGCCGTGTGCCTGGAGCTCAGAGCTTGCTGGTTTAAAAAGCTCTACACCTAGGCGTAACCCTAACCCTAACCGTAACACTGGTCATTTAAATCAGCCTGGGTTTAGGAATTATCCCAAGGGAAAAGCTGTGGAGACAGCCATGTTGTGGCACTTTTGCGCTCCCCTTGGGATGCCTTTCACAGCTGCCGTGTGCTTGGAGCACAGGGCTTCCTGGTGTAAAAAACCACAACTTTAGCCCAAACTGGAGGCTTCTAAATCAGCCTTCGTTTCGGGACTTCCCCAAGGAAAAAGCTGTGGAGGCAGGCATGTTGAGGCACTTCTGCGCTCTTCTTGGGTAGTCCTTCGCAGCTGCTGTGTTCTTGGAACTCAGGGCTTTCTGGTTAAAAGAACACTAACCCTAGGCCTAACTCAAACCTTAAGCCTAGGAAGGAAAATCAGCCTATGATTCGGGATGGTCTCATGGAAATAGCAGTGGAGGCAGCCAAGTTGTGTCACTTTTGCGCTCCCCTTGGGATATGCCTTTAACAGCTGCAGTGTGCCTGGAGCACAGGGCTTCCTGGTTTAAAAGTCCTAGGCCTAAGCCTAACAGTAACCCTAGGAAGGTAAATCAGCCGGGTATTAGGGTTCTTCCTAAGGAAAAAGCTGTGAAAGCAGCCATGTTGTGGCACTTCTGCGCTCCCTTTGGGATGCCTTTGGCAGATGCAGTAAGCCTGGAACTCAGGGCTTCCTGGTTAAAAAATCCTAGCCCTAGGGTGAGTCCTAACCCTAACCCTAGGCAGATAAATCAGCCTAGGTATAGGGATGGTGCCAAGGAAAAAGCTGTGAAAGCTGCCATGTTGTTGCACTTTTGTACTCCCTTTGGGATGCCTTTCACAGCTGCCGTGTGCCTGGAGCTCAGGGCTTCCTGGTTTAAAAAACCATGTCCCTAGCTGAGACTGGAGGCAGGTAATCCAGCCTAGGCTTAGCAATGGTGCCAATGAAAACGGGTGGAGGCAGCCATTTTCTGGCACTTTTGTGCTCCCCTTGGGATGCCTTTCGCATCTGCCGTGTGCCTGGAGCTCAGAGCTTGCTGGTTTAAAAAGCTCTACACCTAGGCATAACCCTAACCCTAACCGTAACACTGGTCATTTAAATCAGCCTGGGTTTAGGAATTATCCCAAGGGAAAAGCTGTGGAGACAGCCATGTTGTGGCACTTTTGCGCTCCCCTTGGGATGCCTTTCACAGCTGCAGTGAGCTTGGAGCACAGGGCTTCCTGGTGTAAAAAACCACAACTTTAGCCCAAACTGGAGGCTTCTAAATCAGCCTTCGTTTCGGGACTTCCCCAAGGAAAAAGCTGTGGAGGCAGGCATGTTGAGGCACTTCTGCGCTCTTCTTGGGTAGTCCTTCGCAGCTGCTGTCTTCTTGGAACTCAGGGCTTTCTGGTTAAAAAAACACTAACCCTAGGCCTAACTCAAACCTTAAGCCTAGGAAGGAAAATCAGCCTATGATTCGGGATGGTCTCATGGAAATAGCAGTGGAGGCAGCCAAGTTGTGTCACTTTTGCGCTCCCCTTGGGATGCCTTTAACAGCTGCAGTGTGCCTGGAGCACAGGGCTTCCTGGTTTTAAAAGTCCTAGGCCTAGGCCTAACAGTAACCCTAGGAAGATAAATCAGCCGGGTATTAGGGTTCCTCCTAAGGAAAAAGCTGTGAAAGCAGCCATGTTGTGGCACTTCTGCGCTCCCCTTGGGATGCCTTTAACAGCTGCAGTGTGCCTGGAGCACAGGGCTTCCTGGTTTTAAATGTCCTAGGCCTAGGCCTAACAGTAACCCTAGGAAGGTAAATCAGCCGGGTATTAGGGTTCTTCCTAAGGAAAAAGCTGTGAAAGCAGCCATGTTGTGGCACTTCTGCGCTCCCTTTGGGATGCCTTTGGCAGATGCAGTAAGCCTGGAACTCAGGGCTTCCTGCTTAAAAAAATCCTTGCCCTTGGCTGAGCCCTAACCCTAACCCTAGGCAGATAAATCAGCCTAGGTATAGGGATGGTGCCAAGGAAAAAGCTGTGAAAGCTGCCATGTTGTTGCACTTTTGTGCTCCCCTTGGGATGCCTTTCACAGCTGCCGTGTGCCTGGAGCTCAGGGCTTCCTGGTTTAAAAAACCATGTCCCTAGCTGAGACTGGAGGCAGGTAATTCAGCCTAGGCTTAGCAATGGTGCCAATAAAAACGTGTGGAGCCAGCCATTTTCTGGCACTTTTGTGCTCCCCTTGGGATGCCTTACGCAGCTGCCGTGTGCCTGGAGCTCAGAGCTTGCTGGTTTAAAAAGCTCTACACCTAGGCGTATTCCTAACCCTAACCGTAACACTGGTCATTTAAATCAGCCTGGGTTTAGGAATTATCCCAAGGGAAAAGCTGTGGAGACAGCCATGTTGTGGCACTTTTGCGCTCCCCTTGGGATGCCTTTCACAGCTGCAGTGAGCTTGGAGCACAGGGCTTCCTGGTGTAAAAAACCACAACTTTAGCCCAAACTGGAGGCTTCTAAATCAGCCTTCGTTTCGGGACGTCCCCAAGGAGAAAGCTCTGGAGGCAGGCATGTTGAGGCACTTCTGCGCTCTTCTTGGGTAGTCCTTCGCAGCTGCTGTGTTCTTGGAACTCAGGGCTTTCTGGTTAAAGAACACTAACCCTAGGCCTAACTCAAACCTTAAGCCTAGGAAGGAAAATCAGCCTATGATTCGGGATGGTCTCATGGAAATAGCAGTGGAGGCAGCCAAGTTGTGTCACTTTTGTGCTCCCCTTGGGATGCCTTTAACAGCTGCAGTGTGCCTGGAGCACAGGGCTTCCTGGTTTTAAAAGTCCTAGGCCTAAGCCTAACAGTAACCCTAGGAAGGTAAATCAGCCGGGTATTAGGGTTCTTCCTAAGGAAAAAGCTGTGAAAGCAGCCATGTTGTGGCACTTCTGCGCTCCCTTTGGGATGCCTTTGGCAGATGCAGTAAGCCTGGAACTCAGGGCTTCCTGCTTAAAAAAATCCTTGCCCTTGGCTGAGCCCTAACCCTAACCCTAGGCAGATAAATCAGCCTAGGTATAGGGATGGTGCCAAGGAAAAAGCTGTGAAAGCTGCCATGTTGTTGCACTTTTGTACTCCCCTTGGGATGCCTTTCACAGCTGCCGTGTGCCTGGAGCTCAGGGCTTCCTGGTTTAAAAAACCATGTCCCTAGCTGAGACTGGAGGCAGGTAATTCAGCCTAGGCTTAGCAATGGTGCCAATAAAAACGTGTGGAGGCAGCCATTTTCTGGCACTTTTGTGCTCCCCTTGGGATGCCTTTCGCAGCTGCCGTGTGCCTGGAGCTCAGAGCTTGCTGGTTTAAAAAGCTCTACACCTAGGCGTATTCCTAACCCTAACCGTAACACTGGTCATTTAAATCAGCCTGGGTTTAGGAATTATCCCAAGGGAAAAGCTGTGGAGACAGCCATGTTGTGGCACTTTTGCGCTCCCCTTGGGATGCCTTTCACAGCTGCAGTGAGCTTGGAGCACAGGGCTTCCTGGTGTAAAAAACCACAACTTTAGCCCAAACTGGAGGCTTCTAAATCAGCCTTCGTTTCGGGACTTCCCCAAGGAAAAAGCTGTGGAGGCAGGCATGTTGAGGCACTTCTGCGCTCTTCTTGGGTAGTCCTTCGCAGCTGCTGTCTTCTTGGAACTCAGGGCTTTCTGGTTAAAAAAACACTAACCCTAGGCCTAACTCAAACCTTAAGCCTAGGAAGGAAAATCAGCCTATGATTCGGGATGGTCTCATGGAAATAGCAGTGGAGGCAGCCAAGTTGTGTCACTTTTGCGCTCCCCTTGGGATGCCTTTAACAGCTGCAGTGTGCCTGGAGCACAGGGCTTCCTGGTTTTAAAAGTCCTAGGCCTAGGCCTAACAGTAACCCTAGGAAGATAAATCAGCCGGGTATTAGGGTTCCTCCTAAGGAAAAAGCTGTGAAAGCAGCCATGTTGTGGCACTTCTGCGCTCCCCTTGGGATGCCTTTAACAGCTGCAGTGTGCCTGGAGCACAGGGCTTCCTGGTTTTAAATGTCCTAGGCCTAGGCCTAACAGTAACCCTAGGAAGGTAAATCAGCCGGGTATTAGGGTTCTTCCTAAGGAAAAAGCTGTGAAAGCAGCCATGTTGTGGCACTTCTGCGCTCCCTTTGGGATGCCTTTGGCAGATGCAGTAAGCCTGGAACTCAGGGCTTCCTGCTTAAAAAAATCCTTGCCCTTGGCTGAGCCCTAACCCTAACCCTAGGCAGATAAATCAGCCTAGGTATAGGGATGGTGCCAAGGAAAAAGCTGTGAAAGCTGCCATGTTGTTGCACTTTTGTGCTCCCCTTGGGATGCCTTTCACAGCTGCCGTGTGCCTGGAGCTCAGGGCTTCCTGGTTTAAAAAACCATGTCCCTAGCTGAGACTGGAGGCAGGTAATTCAGCCTAGGCTTAGCAATGGTGCCAATAAAAACGTGTGGAGCCAGCCATTTTCTGGCACTTTTGTGCTCCCCTTGGGATGCCTTACGCAGCTGCCGTGTGCCTGGAGCTCAGAGCTTGCTGGTTTAAAAAGCTCTACACCTAGGCGTATTCCTAACCCTAACCGTAACACTGGTCATTTAAATCAGCCTGGGTTTAGGAATTATCCCAAGGGAAAAGCTGTGGAGACAGCCATGTTGTGGCACTTTTGCGCTCCCCTTGGGATGCCTTTCACAGCTGCAGTGTGCTTGGAGCACAGGGCTTCCTGGTGTAAAAAACCACAACTTTAGCCCAAACTGGAGGCTTCTAAATCAGCCTTCGTTTCGGGACGTCCCCAAGGAGAAAGCTCTGGAGGCAGGCATGTTGAGGCACTTCTGCGCTCTTCTTGGGTAGTCCTTCGCAGCTGCTGTGTTCTTGGAACTCAGGGCTTTCTGGTTAAAGAACACTAACCCTAGGCCTAACTCAAACCTTAAGCCTAGGAAGGAAAATCAGCCTATGATTCGGGATGGTCTCATGGAAATAGCAGTGGAGGCAGCCAAGTTGTGTCACTTTTGTGCTCCCCTTGGGATGCCTTTAACAGCTGCAGTGTGCCTGGAGCACAGGGCTTCCTGGTTTTAAAAGTCCTAGGCCTAAGCCTAACAGTAACCCTAGGAAGGTAAATCAGCCGGGTATTAGGGTTCTTCCTAAGGAAAAAGCTGTGAAAGCAGCCATGTTGTGGCACTTCTGCGCTCCCTTTGGGATGCCTTTGGCAGATGCAGTAAGCCTGGAACTCAGGGCTTCCTGCTTAAAAAAATCCTTGCCCTTGGCTGAGCCCTAACCCTAACCCTAGGCAGATAAATCAGCCTAGGTATAGGGATGGTGCCAAGGAAAAAGCTGTGAAAGCTGCCATGTTGTTGCACTTTTGTACTCCCCTTGGGATGCCTTTCACAGCTGCCGTGTGCCTGGAGCTCAGGGCTTCCTGGTTTAAAAAACCATGTCCCTAGCTGAGACTGGAGGCAGGTAATTCAGCCTAGGCTTAGCAATGGTGCCAATAAAAACGTGTGGAGGCAGCCATTTTCTGGCACTTTTGTGCTCCCCTTGGGATGCCTTTCGCAGCTGCCGTGTGCCTGGAGCTCAGAGCTTGCTGGTTTAAAAAGCTCTACACCTAGGCGTATTCCTAACCCTAACCGTAACACTGGTCATTTAAATCAGCCTGGGTTTAGGAATTATCCCAAGGGAAAAGCTGTGGAGACAGCCATGTTGTGGCACTTTTGCGCTCCCCTTGGGATGCCTTTCACAGCTGCCGTGTGCTTGGAGCACAGGGCTTCCTGGTGTAAAAAACATCAACTTTAGCCCAAACTGGAGGCTTCTAAATCAGCCTTCGTTTCGGGATGTCCCCAAGGAAAAAGCTGTGGAGGCAGGCATGTTGAGGCACTTCTGCGCTCTTCTTGGGTAGTCCTTCGCAGCTGCTGTGTTCTTGGAACTCAGGGCTTTCTGGTTAAAAGAACACTAACCCTAGGCCTAACTCAAACCTTAAGCCTAGGAAGGAAAATCAGCCTATGATTCGGGATGGTCTCATGGAAATAGCAGTGGAGGCAGCCAAGTTGTGTCACTTTTGCGCTCCCCTTGGGATGCCTTTAACAGCTGCAGTGTGCCTGGAGCACAGGGCTTCCTGGTTTTAAAAGTCCTAGGCCTAGGCCTAACAGTAACCCAAGGAAGGAAAATCAGCCGGGTATTAGGGTTCCTCCTAAGGAAAAAGCTGTGAAAGCAGCCATGTTGTGGCACTTCTGCGCTCCCCTTGGGATGCCTTTAACAGCTGCAGTGTGCCTGGAGCACAGGGCTTCCTGGTTTTAAAAGTCCTAGGCCTAGGCCTAACAGTAACCCTAGGAAGGTAAATCAGCCGGGTATTAGGGTTCTTCCTAAGGAAAAAGCTGTGAAAGCAGCCATGTTGTAGCACTTCTGCGCTCCCTTTGGGATGCCTTTGGCAGATGCAGTAAGCCTGGAACTCAGGGCTTCCTGCTTAAAAAAATCCTTGCCCTTGGCTGAGCCCTAACCCTAACCCTAGGCAGATAAATCAGCCTAGGTATAGGGATGGTGCCAAGGAAAAAGCTGTGAAAGCTGCCATGTTGTTGCACTTTTGTACTCCCCTTGGGATGCCTTTCACAGCTGCCAAGTGCCTGGAGCTCAGGGCTTCCTGGTTTAAAAAACCATGTCCCTAGCTGAGACTGGAGGCAGGTAATCCAGCCTAGGCTTAGCAATGGTGCCAATGAAAACGTGTGGAGGCAGCCATTTTCTGGCACTTTTGTGCTCCCCTTGGGATGTCTTTCGCAGCTGCCGTGTGCCTGGAGCTCAGAGCTTGCTGGTTTAAAAAGCTCTACACCTAGGCGTAACCCTAACCCTAACCGTAACACTGGTCATTTAAATCAGCCTGGGTTTAGGAATTATCCCAAGGGAAAAGCTGTGGAGACAGCCATGTTGTGGCACTTTTGCGCTCCCCTTGGGATGCCTTTCACAGCTGCAGTGTGCTTAGAGCACAGGGCTTCCTGGTGTAAAAAACCACAACTTTAGCCTAAACTGGAGGCTTCTAAATCAGCCTTCGTTTCGGGACGTCCTCAAAGAAAAAGCTGTGGAGGCAGGCATGTTGAGGCACTTCTGCGCTCTTCTTGGGTAGTACTTCGCAGCTGCTGTGTTCTTGGAACTCAGGGCTTTCTGGTTAAAAGAACACTAACCCTAGGCCTAACTCAAACCTTAAGCCTAGGAAGGAAAATCAGCCTATGATTCGGGATGGTCTCATGGAAATAGCAGTGGAGGCAGCCAAGTTGTGTCACTTTTGCGCTCCCCTTGGGATGCCTTTAACAGCTGCAGTGTGCCTGGAGCACAGGGCTTCCTGGTTTAAAAGTCCTAGGCCTAAGCCTAACAGTAACCCTAGGAAGGTAAATCAGCCGGGTATTAGGGTTCTTCCTAAGGAAAAAGCTGTGAAAGCAGCCATGTTGTGGCACTTCTGCGCTCCCTTTGGGATGCCTTTGGCAGATGCAGTAAGCCTGGAACTCAGGGCTTCCTGGTTAAAAAATCCTAGCCCTAGGCTGAGTCCTAACCCTAACCCTAGGCAGATAAATCAGCCTAGGGATAGGGATGGTGCCAAGGAAAAAGCTGTGAAAGCTGCCATGTTGTTGCACTTTTGTACTCCCTTTGGGATGCCTTTCACAGCTGCCGTGTGCCTGGAGCTCAGGGCTTCCTGGTTTAAAAATCCATGTCCCTAGCTGAGACTGGAGGCAGGTGATTCAGCCTAGGCTTAGCAATAGTGCCAATGAAAACGTGTGGAGGCAGCCATTTTCTGGCACTTTTGTGCTCCCCTTGGGATGCCTTTCACAGCTGCCGTGTGCCTGGAGCTCAGAGCTTGCTGGTTTAAAAAGCTCTACACCTAGGCATAACCCTAACCCTAATCGTAACACTGGTCACTTAAATCAGCCTGGGTTTAGGAATTATCCCAAGGGAAAAGCTGTGGAGACAGCCATGTTGTGGCACTTTTGCGCTCCCCTTGGGATGCCTTTCACAGCTGCAGTGAGCTTGGAGCACAGGGCTTCCTGGTGTAAAAAACCACAACTTTAGCCCAAACTGGAGGCTTCTAAATCAGCCTTCGTTTCGGGACTTCCCCAAGGAAAAAGCTGTGGAGGCAGGCATGTTGAGGCACTTCTGCGCTCTTCTTGGGTAGTCCTTCGCAGCTGCTGTCTTCTTGGAACTCAGGGCTTTCTGGTTAAAAAAACACTAACCCTAGGCCTAACTCAAACCTTAAGCCTAGGAAGGAAAATCAGCCTATGATTCGGGATGGTCTCATGGAAATAGCAGTGGAGGCAGCCAAGTTGTGTCACTTTTGCGCTCCCCTTGGGATGCCTTTAACACCTGCAGTGTGCCTGGAGCACAGGGCTTCCTGGTTTTAAAAGTCCTAGGCCTAGGCCTAACAGTAACCCTAGGAAGGTAAATCAGCCGGGTATTAGGGTTCCTCCTAAGGAAAAAGCTGTGAAAGCAGCCATGTTGTGGCACTTCTGCGCTCCCCTTGGGATGCCTTTAACAGCTGCAGTGTGCCTGGAGCACAGGGCTTCCTGGTTTTAAAAGTCCTAGGCCTAGGCCTAACAGTAACCCTAGGAAGGTAAATCAGCCGGGTATTAGGGTTCTTCCTAAGGAAAAAGCTGTGAAAGCAGCCATGTTGTGGCACTTCTGCGCTCCCTTTGGGATGCCTTTGGCAGATGCAGTAAGCCTGGAACTCAGGGCTTCCTGCTTAAAAAAATCCTTGCCCTTGGCTGAGCCCTAACCCTAACCCTAGGCAGATAAATCAGCCTAGGTATAGGGATGGTGCCAAGGAAAAAGCTGTGAAAGCTGCCATGTTGTTGCACTTTTGTACTCCCCTTGGGATGCCTTTCACAGCTGCTGTGTGCCTGGAGCTCAGGGCTTCCTGGTTTAAAAAACCATGTCCCTAGCTGAGACTGGAGGCAGGTAATCCAGCCTAGGCTTAGCAATGGTGCCAATGAAAACGTGTGGAGGCAGCCATTTTCTGGCACTTTTGTGCTCCCCTTGGGATGTCTTTCGCAGCTGCCGTGTGCCTGGAGCTCAGAGCTTGCTGGTTTAAAAAGCTCTACACCTAGGCGTAACCCTAACCCTAACCGTAACACTGGTCATTTAAATCAGCCTGGGTTTAGGAATTATCCCAAGGGAAAAGCTGTGGAGACAGCCATGTTGTGGCACTTTTGCGCTCCCCTTGGGATGCCTTTCACAGCTGCAGTGTGCTTAGAGCACAGGGCTTCCTGGTGTAAAAAACCACAACTTTAGCCTAAACTGGAGGCTTCTAAATCAGCCTTCGTTTCGGGACGTCCTCAAAGAAAAAGCTGTGGAGGCAGGCATGTTGAGGCACTTCTGCGCTCTTCTTGGGTAGTACTTCGCAGCTGCTGTGTTCTTGGAACTCAGGGCTTTCTGGTTAAAAGAACACTAACCCTAGGCCTAACTCAAACCTTAAGCCTAGGAAGGAAAATCAGCCTATGATTCGGGATGGTCTCATGGAAATAGCAGTGGAGGCAGCCAAGTTGTGTCACTTTTGCGCTCCCCTTGGGATATGCCTTTAACAGCTGCAGTGTGCCTGGAGCACAGGGCTTCCTGGTTTTAAAAGTCCTAGGCCTAGGCCTAACAGTAACCCTAGGAAGGTAAATCAGCCGGGTATTAGGGTTCCTCCTAAGGAAAAAGCTGTGAAAGCAGCCATGTTGTGGCACTTCTGCGCTCCCCTTGGGATGCCTTTAACAGCTGCAGTGTGCCTGGAGCACAGGGCTTCCTGGTTTTAAAAGTCCTAGGCCTAAGCCTAACAGTAACCCTAGGAAGGTAAATCAGCCGGGTATTAGGGTTCTTCCTAAGGAAAAAGCTGTGAAAGCAGCCATGTTGTGACACTTCTGCACTCCCTTTGGGATGCCTTTGGCAGATGCAGTAAGCCTGGAACTCAGGGCTTCCTGCTTAAAAAAATCCTTGCCCTTGGCTGAGCCCTAACCCTAACCCTAGGCAGATAAATCAGCCTAGGTATAGGGATGGTGCCAAGGAAAAAGCTGTGAAAGCTGCCATGTTGTTGCACTTTTGTACTCCCCTTGGGATGCCTTTCACAGCTGCCGTGTGCCTGGAGCTCAGGGCTTCCTGGTTTAAAAAACCATGTCCCTAGCTGAGACTGGAGGCAGGTAATTCAGCCTAGGCTTAGCAATGGTGCCAATAAAAACGTGTGGAGGCAGCCATTTTCTGGCACTTTTGTGCTCCCCTTGGGATGCCTTTCGCAGCTGCCGTGTGCCTGGAGCTCAGAGCTTGCTGGTTTAAAAAGCTCTACACCTAGGCGTAACCCTAACCCTAACCGTAACACTGCCCATTTAAATCAGCCTGGGTTTAGGAATTATCCCAAGGGAAAAGCTGTGGAGACAGCCATGTTGTGGCACTTTTGCGCTCCCCTTGGGATGCCTTTCACAGCTGCAGTGTGCTTAGAGCACAGGGCTTCCTGGTGTAAAAAACCACAACTTTAGCCTAAACTGGAGGCTTCTAAATCAGCCTTCGTTTCGGGACGTCCTCAAAGAAAAAGCTGTGGAGGCAGGCATGTTGAGGCACTTCTGCGCTCTTCTTGGGTAGTACTTCGCAGCTGCTGTGTTCTTGGAACTCAGGGCTTTCTGGTTAAAAGAACACTAACCCTAGGCCTAACTCAAACCTTAAGCCTAGGAAGGAAAATCAGCCTATGATTCGGGATGGTCTCATGGAAATAGCAGTGGAGGCAGCCAAGTTGTGTCACTTTTGCGCTCCCCTTGGGATATGCCTTTAACAGCTGCAGTGTGCCTGGAGCACAGGGCTTCCTGGTTTTAAAAGTCCTAGGCCTAGGCCTAACAGTAACCCTAGGAAGGTAAATCAGCCGGGTATTAGGGTTCCTCCTAAGGAAAAAGCTGTGAAAGCAGCCATGTTGTGGCACTTCTGCGCTCCCCTTGGGATGCCTTTAACAGCTGCAGTGTGCCTGGAGCACAGGGCTTCCTGGTTTTAAAAGTCCTAGGCCTAAGCCTAACAGTAACCCTAGGAAGGTAAATCAGCCGGGTATTAGGGTTCTTCCTAAGGAAAAAGCTGTGAAAGCAGCCATGTTGTGACACTTCTGCACTCCCTTTGGGATGCCTTTGGCAGATGCAGTAAGCCTGGAACTCAGGGCTTCCTGCTTAAAAAAATCCTTGCCCTTGGCTGAGCCCTAACCCTAACCCTAGGCAGATAAATCAGCCTAGGTATAGGGATGGTGCCAAGGAAAAAGCTGTGAAAGCTGCCATGTTGTTGCACTTTTGTACTCCCCTTGGGATGCCTTTCACAGCTGCCGTGTGCCTGGAGCTCAGGGCTTCCTGGTTTAAAAAACCATGTCCCTAGCTGAGACTGGAGGCAGGTAATTCAGCCTAGGCTTAGCAATGGTGCCAATAAAAACGTGTGGAGGCAGCCATTTTCTGGCACTTTTGTGCTCCCCTTGGGATGCCTTTCGCAGCTGCCGTGTGCCTGGAGCTCAGAGCTTGCTGGTTTAAAAAGCTCTACACCTAGGCGTAACCCTAACCCTAACCGTAACACTGCCCATTTAAATCAGCCTGGGTTTAGGAATTATCCCAAGGGAAAAGCTGTGGAGACAGCCATGTTGTGGCACTTTTGCGCTCCCCTTGGGATGCCTTTCACAGCTGCCGTGTGCTTGGAGCACAGGGCTTCCTGGTGTAAAAAACCACAACTTTAGCCCAAACTGGAGGCTTCTAAATCAGCCTTCGTTTCGGGATGTCCCCAAGGAAAAAGCTGTGGAGGCAGGCATGTTGAGGCACTTCTGCGCTCTTCTTGGGTAGTCCTTCGCAGCTGCTGTGTTCTTGGAACTCAGGGCTTTCTGGTTAAAAGAACACTAACCCTAGGCCTAACTCAAACCTTAAGCCTAGGAAGGAAAATCAGCCTATGATTCGGGATGGTCTCATGGAAATAGCAGTGGAGGCAGCCAAGTTGTGTCACTTTTGCGCTCCCCTTGGGATATGCCTTTAACACCTGCAGTGTGCCTGGAGCACAGGGCTTCCTGGTTTTAAAAGTCCTAGGCCTAGGCCTAACAGTAACCCTAGGAAGGTAAATCAGCCGGGTATTAGGGTTCCTCCTAAGGAAAAAGCTGTGAAAGCAGCCATGTTGTGGCACTTCTGCGCTCCCCTTGGGATGCCTTTAACAGCTGCAGTGTGCCTGGAGCACAGGGCTTCCTGGTTTTAAAAGTCCTAGGCCTAAGCCTAACAGTAACCCTAGGAAGGTAAATCAGCCGGGTATTAGGGTTCTTCCTAAGGAAAAAGCTGTGAAAGCAGCCATGTTGTGGCACTTCTGCACTCCCTTTGGGATGCCTTTGGCAGATGCAGTAAGCCTGGAACTCAGGGCTTCCTGCTTAAAAAAATCCTTGCCCTTGGCTGAGCCCTAACCCTAACCCTAGGCAGATAAATCAGCCTAGGTATAGGGATGGTGCCAAGGAAAAAGCTGTGAAAGCTGCCATGTTGTTGCACTTTTGTACTCCCCTTGGGATGCCTTTCACAGCTGCCGTGTGCCTGGAGCTCAGGGCTTCCTGGTTTAAAAAACCATGTCCCTAGCTGAGACTGGAGGCAGGTAATTCAGCCTAGGCTTAGCAATGGTGCCAATAAAAACGTGTGGAGGCAGCCATTTTCTGGCACTTTTGTGCTCCCCTTGGGATGCCTTTCGCAGCTGCCGTGTGCCTGGAGCTCAGAGCTTGCTGGTTTAAAAAGCTCTACACCTAGGCGTAACCCTAACCCTAACCGTAACACTGCCCATTTAAATCAGCCTGGGTTTAGGAATTATCCCAAGGGAAAAGCTGTGGAGACAGCCATGTTGTGGCACTTTTGCGCTCCCCTTGGGATGCCTTTCACAGCTGCCGTGTGCTTGGAGCACAGGGCTTCCTGGTGTAAAAAACCACAACTTTAGCCCAAACTGGAGGCTTCTAAATCAGCCTTCGTTTCGGGATGTCCCCAAGGAAAAAGCTGTGGAGGCAGGCATGTTGAGGCACTTCTGCGCTCTTCTTGGGTAGTCCTTCGCAGCTGCTGTGTTCTTGGAACTCAGGGCTTTCTGGTTAAAAGAACACTAACCCTAGGCCTAACTCAAACCTTAAGCCTAGGAAGGAAAATCAGCCTATGATTCGGGATGGTCTCATGGAAATAGCAGTGGAGGCAGCCAAGTTGTGTCACTTTTGCGCTCCCCTTGGGATGCCTTTAACAGCTGCAGTGTGCCTGGAGCACAGGGCTTCCTGGTTTTAAAAGCCCTAGGCCTAGGCCTAACAGTAACCCTAGGAAGGAAAATCAGCCGGGTATTAGGGTTCCTCCTAAGGAAAAAGCTGTGAAAGCAGCCATGTTGTGGCACTTCTGCGCTCCCCTTGGGATGCCTTTAACAGCTGCAGTGTGCCTGGAGCACAGGGCTTCCTGGTTTTAAAAGTCCTAGGCCTAGGCCTAACAGTAACCCTAGGAAGGTAAATCAGCCGGGTATTAGGGTTCTTCCTAAGGAAAAAGCTGTGAAAGCAGCCATGTTGTAGCACTTCTGCGCTCCCTTTGGGATGCCTTTGGCAGATGCAGTAAGCCTGGAACTCAGGGCTTCCTGCTTAAAAAAATCCTTGCCCTTGGCTGAGCCCTAACCCTAACCCTAGGCAGATAAATCAGCCTAGGTATAGGGATGGTGCCAAGGAAAAAGCTGTGAAAGCTGCCATGTTGTTGCACTTTTGTACTCCCCTTGGGATGCCTTTCACAGCTGCTGTGTGCCTGGAGCTCAGGGCTTCCTGGTTTAAAAAGCCATGTCCCTAGCTGAGACTGGAGGCAGGTGATTCAGCCTAGGCTTAGCAATAGTGCCAATGAAAACGTGTGGAGGCAGCCATTTTCTGGCACTTTTGTGCTCCCCTTGGGATGCCTTTCACAGCTGCCGTGTGCCTGGAGCTCAGAGCTTGCTGGTTTAAAAAGCTCTACACCTAGGCATAACCCTAACCCTAATCGTAACACTGGTCACTTAAATCAGCCTGGGTTTAGGAATTATCCCAAGGGAAAAGCTGTGGAGACAGCCATGTTGTGGCACTTTTGCGCTCCCCTTGGGATGCCTTTCACAGCTGCAGTGAGCTTGGAGCACAGGGCTTCCTGGTGTAAAAAACCACAACTTTAGCCCAAACTGGAGGCTTCTAAATCAGCCTTCGTTTCGGGACGTCCCCAAGGAAAAAGCTGTGGAGGCAGGCATGTTGAGGCACTTCTGCGCTCTTCTTGGGTAGTCCTTCGCAGCTGCTGTGTTCTTGGAACTCAGGGCTTTCTGGTTAAAAGAACACTAACCCTAGGCCTAACTCAAACCTTAAGCCTAGGAAGGAAAATCAGCCTATGATTCGGGATGGTCTCATGGAAATAGCAGTGGAGGCAGCCAAGTTGTGTCACTTTTGCGCTCCCCTTGGGATGCCTTTAACAGCTGCAGTGTGCCTGGAGCACAGGGCTTCCTGGTTTTAAAAGTCCTAGGCCTAAGCCTAACAGTAACCCTAGGAAGGTAAATCAGCCGGGTATTAGGGTTCTTCCTAAGGAAAAAGCTGTGAAAGCAGCCATGTTGTGGCACTTCTGCGCTCCCTTTGGGATGCCTTTGGCAGATGCAGTAAGCCTGGAACTCAGGGCTTCCTGCTTAAAAAAATCCTTGCCCTTGGCTGAGCCCTAACCCTAACCCTAGGCAGATAAATCAGCCTAGGTATAGGGATGGTGCCAAGGAAAAAGCTGTGAAAGCTGCCATGTTGTTGCACTTTTGTGCTCCCCTTGGGATGCCTTTCACAGCTGCCGTGTGCCTGGAGCTCAGGGCTTCCTGGTTTAAAAAACCATGTCCCTAGCTGAGACTGGAGGCAGGTAATTCAGCCTAGGCTTAGCAATGGTGCCAATAAAAACGTGTGGAGCCAGCCATTTTCTGGCACTTTTGTGCTCCCCTTGGGATGCCTTACGCAGCTGCCGTGTGCCTGGAGCTCAGAGCTTGCTGGTTTAAAAAGCTCTACACCTAGGCGTATTCCTAACCCTAACCGTAACACTGGTCATTTAAATCAGCCTGGGTTTAGGAATTATCCCAAGGGAAAAGCTGTGGAGACAGCCATGTTGTGGCACTTTTGCGCTCCCCTTGGGATGCCTTTCACAGCTGCAGTGAGCTTGGAGCACAGGGCTTCCTGGTGTAAAAAACCACAACTTTAGCCCAAACTGGAGGCTTCTAAATCAGCCTTCGTTTCGGGACGTCCCCAAGGAGAAAGCTCTGGAGGCAGGCATGTTGAGGCACTTCTGCGCTCTTCTTGGGTAGTCCTTCGCAGCTGCTGTGTTCTTGGAACTCAGGGCTTTCTGGTTAAAGAACACTAACCCTAGGCCTAACTCAAACCTTAAGCCTAGGAAGGAAAATCAGCCTATGATTCGGGATGGTCTCATGGAAATAGCAGTGGAGGCAGCCAAGTTGTGTCACTTTTGTGCTCCCCTTGGGATGCCTTTAACAGCTGCAGTGTGCCTGGAGCACAGGGCTTCCTGGTTTTAAAAGTCCTAGGCCTAAGCCTAAAAGTAACCCTAGGAAGGTAAATCAGCCGGGTATTAGGGTTCTTCCTAAGGAAAAAGCTGTGAAAGCAGCCATGTTGTGGCACTTCTGCGCTCCCTTTGGGATGCCTTTGGCAGATGCAGTAAGCCTGGAACTCAGGGCTTCCTGCTTAAAAAAATCCTTGCCCTTGGCTGAGCCCTAACCCTAACCCTAGGCAGATAAATCAGCCTAGGTATAGGGATGGTGCCAAGGAAAAAGCTGTGAAAGCTGCCATGTTGTTGCACTTTTGTACTCCCCTTGGGATGCCTTTCACAGCTGCCGTGTGCCTGGAGCTCAGGGCTTCCTGGTTTAAAAAACCATGTCCCTAGCTGAGACTGGAGGCAGGTAATTCAGCCTAGGCTTAGCAATGGTGCCAATAAAAACGTGTGGAGGCAGCCATTTTCTGGCACTTTTGTGCTCCCCTTGGGATGCCTTTCGCAGCTGCCGTGTGCCTGGAGCTCAGAGCTTGCTGGTTTAAAAAGCTCTACACCTAGGCGTATTCCTAACCCTAACCGTAACACTGGTCATTTAAATCAGCCTGGGTTTAGGAATTATCCCAAGGGAAAAGCTGTGGAGACAGCCATGTTGTGGCACTTTTGCGCTCCCCTTGGGATGCCTTTCACAGCTGCCGTGTGCTTGGAGCACAGGGCTTCCTGGTGTAAAAAACATCAACTTTAGCCCAAACTGGAGGCTTCTAAATCAGCCTTCGTTTCGGGATGTCCCCAAGGAAAAAGCTGTGGAGGCAGGCATGTTGAGGCACTTCTGCGCTCTTCTTGGGTAGTCCTTCGCAGCTGCTGTGTTCTTGGAACTCAGGGCTTTCTGGTTAAAAGAACACTAACCCTAGGCCTAACTCAAACCTTAAGCCTAGGAAGGAAAATCAGCCTATGATTCGGGATGGTCTCATGGAAATAGCAGTGGAGGCAGCCAAGTTGTGTCACTTTTGCGCTCCCCTTGGGATGCCTTTAACAGCTGCAGTGTGCCTGGAGCACAGGGCTTCCTGGTTTTAAAAGTCCTAGGCCTAGGCCTAACAGTAACCCAAGGAAGGAAAATCAGCCGGGTATTAGGGTTCCTCCTAAGGAAAAAGCTGTGAAAGCAGCCATGTTGTGGCACTTCTGCGCTCCCCTTGGGATGCCTTTAACAGCTGCAGTGTGCCTGGAGCACAGGGCTTCCTGGTTTTAAAAGTCCTAGGCCTAGGCCTAACAGTAACCCTAGGAAGGTAAATCAGCCGGGTATTAGGGTTCTTCCTAAGGAAAAAGCTGTGAAAGCAGCCATGTTGTAGCACTTCTGCGCTCCCTTTGGGATGCCTTTGGCAGATGCAGTAAGCCTGGAACTCAGGGCTTCCTGCTTAAAAAAATCCTTGCCCTTGGCTGAGCCCTAACCCTAACCCTAGGCAGATAAATCAGCCTAGGTATAGGGATGGTGCCAAGGAAAAAGCTGTGAAAGCTGCCATGTTGTTGCACTTTTGTACTCCCCTTGGGATGCCTTTCACAGCTGCCAAGTGCCTGGAGCTCAGGGCTTCCTGGTTTAAAAAACCATGTCCCTAGCTGAGACTGGAGGCAGGTAATCCAGCCTAGGCTTAGCAATGGTGCCAATGAAAACGTGTGGAGGCAGCCATTTTCTGGCACTTTTGTGCTCCCCTTGGGATGTCTTTCGCAGCTGCCGTGTGCCTGGAGCTCAGAGCTTGCTGGTTTAAAAAGCTCTACACCTAGGCGTAACCCTAACCCTAACCGTAACACTGGTCATTTAAATCAGCCTGGGTTTAGGAATTATCCCAAGGGAAAAGCTGTGGAGACAGCCATGTTGTGGCACTTTTGCGCTCCCCTTGGGATGCCTTTCACAGCTGCAGTGTGCTTAGAGCACAGGGCTTCCTGGTGTAAAAAACCACAACTTTAGCCTAAACTGGAGGCTTCTAAATCAGCCTTCGTTTCGGGACGTCCTCAAAGAAAAAGCTGTGGAGGCAGGCATGTTGAGGCACTTCTGCGCTCTTCTTGGGTAGTACTTCGCAGCTGCTGTGTTCTTGGAACTCAGGGCTTTCTGGTTAAAAGAACACTAACCCTAGGCCTAACTCAAACCTTAAGCCTAGGAAGGAAAATCAGCCTATGATTCGGGATGGTCTCATGGAAATAGCAGTGGAGGCAGCCAAGTTGTGTCACTTTTGCGCTCCCCTTGGGATGCCTTTAACAGCTGCAGTGTGCCTGGAGCACAGGGCTTCCTGGTTTAAAAGTCCTAGGCCTAAGCCTAACAGTAACCCTAGGAAGGTAAATCAGCCGGGTATTAGGGTTCTTCCTAAGGAAAAAGCTGTGAAAGCAGCCATGTTGTGGCACTTCTGCGCTCCCTTTGGGATGCCTTTGGCAGATGCAGTAAGCCTGGAACTCAGGGCTTCCTGGTTAAAAAATCCTAGCCCTAGGCTGAGTCCTAACCCTAACCCTAGGCAGATAAATCAGCCTAGGGATAGGGATGGTGCCAAGGAAAAAGCTGTGAAAGCTGCCATGTTGTTGCACTTTTGTACTCCCTTTGGGATGCCTTTCACAGCTGCCGTGTGCCTGGAGCTCAGGGCTTCCTGGTTTAAAAATCCATGTCCCTAGCTGAGACTGGAGGCAGGTGATTCAGCCTAGGCTTAGCAATAGTGCCAATGAAAACGTGTGGAGGCAGCCATTTTCTGGCACTTTTGTGCTCCCCTTGGGATGCCTTTCAAATCTGCCGTGTGCCTGGAGCTCAGAGCTTGCTGGTTTAAAAAGCTCTACACCTAGGCATAACCCTAACCCTAATCGTAACACTGGTCACTTAAATCAGCCTGGGTTTAGGAATTATCCCAAGGGAAAAGCTGTGGAGACAGCCATGTTGTGGCACTTTTGCGCTCCCCTTGGGATGCCTTTCACAGCTGCAGTGAGCTTGGAGCACAGGGCTTCCTGGTGTAAAAAACCACAACTTTAGCCCAAACTGGAGGCTTCTAAATCAGCCTTCGTTTCGGGACTTCCCCAAGGAAAAAGCTGTGGAGGCAGGCATGTTGAGGCACTTCTGCGCTCTTCTTGGGTAGTCCTTCGCAGCTGCTGTCTTCTTGGAACTCAGGGCTTTCTGGTTAAAAAAACACTAACCCTAGGCCTAACTCAAACCTTAAGCCTAGGAAGGAAAATCAGCCTATGATTCGGGATGGTCTCATGGAAATAGCAGTGGAGGCAGCCAAGTTGTGTCACTTTTGCGCTCCCCTTGGGATGCCTTTAACAGCTGCAGTGTGCCTGGAGCACAGGGCTTCCTGGTTTTAAAAGTCCTAGGCCTAGGCCTAACAGTAACCCTAGGAAGGTAAATCAGCCGGGTATTAGGGTTCCTCCTAAGGAAAAAGCTGTGAAAGCAGCCATGTTGTGGCACTTCTGCGCTCCCCTTGGGATGCCTTTAACAGCTGCAGTGTGCCTGGAGCACAGGGCTTCCTGGTTTTAAATGTCCTAGGCCTAGGCCTAACAGTAACCCTAGGAAGGTAAATCAGCCGGGTATTAGGGTTCTTCCTAAGGAAAAAGCTGTGAAAGCAGCCATGTTGTGGCACTTCTGCGCTCCCTTTGGGATGCCTTTGGCAGATGCAGTAAGCCTGGAACTCAGGGCTTCCTGCTTAAAAAAATCCTTGCCCTTGGCTGAGCCCTAACCCTAACCCTAGGCAGATAAATCAGCCTAGGTATAGGGATGGTGCCAAGGAAAAAGCTGTGAAAGCTGCCATGTTGTTGCACTTTTGTGCTCCCCTTGGGATGCCTTTCACAGCTGCCGTGTGCCTGGAGCTCAGGGCTTCCTGGTTTAAAAAACCATGTCCCTAGCTGAGACTGGAGGCAGGTAATTCAGCCTAGGCTTAGCAATGGTGCCAATAAAAACGTGTGGAGCCAGCCATTTTCTGGCACTTTTGTGCTCCCCTTGGGATGCCTTACGCAGCTGCCGTGTGCCTGGAGCTCAGAGCTTGCTGGTTTAAAAAGCTCTACACCTAGGCGTATTCCTAACCCTAACCGTAACACTGGTCATTTAAATCAGCCTGGGTTTAGGAATTATCCCAAGGGAAAAGCTGTGGAGACAGCCATGTTGTGGCACTTTTGCGCTCCCCTTGGGATGCCTTTCACAGCTGCAGTGAGCTTGGAGCACAGGGCTTCCTGGTGTAAAAAACCACAACTTTAGCCCAAACTGGAGGCTTCTAAATCAGCCTTCGTTTCGGGACGTCCCCAAGGAGAAAGCTCTGGAGGCAGGCATGTTGAGGCACTTCTGCGCTCTTCTTGGGTAGTCCTTCGCAGCTGCTGTGTTCTTGGAACTCAGGGCTTTCTGGTTAAAGAACACTAACCCTAGGCCTAACTCAAACCTTAAGCCTAGGAAGGAAAATCAGCCTATGATTCGGGATGGTCTCATGGAAATAGCAGTGGAGGCAGCCAAGTTGTGTCACTTTTGTGCTCCCCTTGGGATGCCTTTAACAGCTGCAGTGTGCCTGGAGCACAGGGCTTCCTGGTTTTAAAAGTCCTAGGCCTAGGCCTAACAGTAACCCTAGGAAGGTAAATCAGCCGGGTATTAGGGTTCCTCCTAAGGAAAAAGCTGTGAAAGCAGCCATGTTGTGGCACTTCTGCGCTCCCCTTGGGATGCCTTTAACAGCTGCAGTGTGCCTGGAGCACAGGGCTTCCTGGTTTTAAAAGTCCTAGGCCTAAGCCTAACAGTAACCCTAGGAAGGTAAATCAGCCGGGTATTAGGGTTCTTCCTAAGGAAAAAGCTGTGAAAGCAGCCATGTTGTGGCACTTCTGCGCTCCCTTTGGGATGCCTTTGGCAGATGCAGTAATCCTGGAACTCAGGGCTTCCTGCTTAAAAAAATCCTTGCCCTTGGCTGAGCCCTAACCCTAACCCTAGGCAGATAAATCAGCCTAGGTATAGGGATGGTGCCAAGGAAAAAGCTGTGAAAGCTGCCATGTTGTTGCACTTTTGTACTCCCCTTGGGATGCCTTTCACAGCTGCCGTGTGCCTGGAGCTCAGGGCTTCCTGGTTTAAAAAACCATGTCCCTAGCTGAGACTGGAGGCAGGTAATTCAGCCTAGGCTTAGCAATGGTGCCAATAAAAACGTGTGGAGGCAGCCATTTTCTGGCACTTTTGTGCTCCCCTTGGGATGCCTTTCGCAGCTGCCGTGTGCCTGGAGCTCAGAGCTTGCTGGTTTAAAAAGCTCTACACCTAGGCGTAACCCTAACCCTAACCGTAACACTGCCCATTTAAATCAGCCTGGGTTTAGGAATTATCCCAAGGGAAAAGCTGTGGAGACAGCCATGTTGTGGCACTTTTGCGCTCCCCTTGGGATGCCTTTCACAGCTGCCGTGTGCTTGGAGCACAGGGCTTCCTGGTGTAAAAAACATCAACTTTAGCCCAAACTGGAGGCTTCTAAATCAGCCTTCGTTTCGGGATGTCCCCAAGGAAAAAGCTGTGGAGGCAGGCATGTTGAGGCACTTCTGCGCTCTTCTTGGGTAGTCCTTCGCAGCTGCTGTGTTCTTGGAACTCAGGGCTTTCTGGTTAAAAGAACACTAACCCTAGGCCTAACTCAAACCTTAAGCCTAGGAAGGAAAATCAGCCTATGATTCGGGATGGTCTCATGGAAATAGCAGTGGAGGCAGCCAAGTTGTGTCACTTTTGCGCTCCCCTTGGGATGCCTTTAACAGCTGCAGTGTGCCTGGAGCACAGGGCTTCCTGGTTTTAAAAGTCCTAGGCCTAGGCCTAACAGTAACCCTAGGAAGGAAAATCAGCAGGGTATTAGGGTTCCTCCTAAGGAAAAAGCTGTGAAAGCAGCCATGTTGTGGCACTTCTGCGCTCCCCTTGGGATGCCTTTAACAGCTGCAGTGTGCCTGGAGCACAGGGCTTCCTGGTTTTAAAAGTCCTAGGCCTAGGCCTAACAGTAACCCTAGGAAGGTAAATCAGCCGGGTATTAGGGTTCTTCCTAAGGAAAAAGCTGTGAAAGCAGCCATGTTGTGGCACTTCTGCGCTCCCTTTGGGATGCCTTTGGCAGATGCAGTAAGCCTGGAACTCAGGGCTTCCTGCTTAAAAAAATCCTTGCCCTTGGCTGAGCCCTAACCCTAACCCTAGGCAGATAAATCAGCCTAGGTATAGGGATGGTGCCAAGGAAAAAGCTGTGAAAGCTGCCATGTTGTTGCACTTTTGTACTCCCCTTGGGATGCCTTTCACAGCTGCCGTGTGCCTGGAGCTCAGGGCTTCCTGGTTTAAAAAACCATGTCCCTAGCTGAGACTGGAGGCAGGTAATCCAGCCTAGGCTTAGCAATGGTGCCAATGAAAACGTGTGGAGGCAGCCATTTTCTGGCACTTTTGTGCTCCCCTTGGGATGTCTTTCGCAGCTGCCGTGTGCCTGGAGCTCAGAGCTTGCTGGTTTAAAAAGCTCTACACCTAGGCGTAACCCTAACCCTAACCGTAACACTGGTCATTTAAATCAGCCTGGGTTTAGGAATTATCCCAAGGGAAAAGCTGTGGAGACAGCCATGTTGTGGCACTTTTGCGCTCCCCTTGGGATGCCTTTCACAGCTGCAGTGTGCTTAGAGCACAGGGCTTCCTGGTGTAAAAAACCACAACTTTAGCCTAAACTGGAGGCTTCTAAATCAGCCTTCGTTTCGGGACGTCCTCAAAGAAAAAGCTGTGGAGGCAGGCATGTTGAGGCACTTCTGCGCTCTTCTTGGGTAGTACTTCGCAGCTGCTGTGTTCTTGGAACTCAGGGCTTTCTGGTTAAAAGAACACTAACCCTAGGCCTAACTCAAACCTTAAGCCTAGGAAGGAAAATCAGCCTATGATTCGGGATGGTCTCATGGAAATAGCAGTGGAGGCAGCCAAGTTGTGTCACTTTTGCGCTCCCCTTGGGATATGCCTTTAACAGCTGCAGTGTGCCTGGAGCACAGGGCTTCCTGGTTTTAAAAGTCCTAGGCCTAGGCCTAACAGTAACCCTAGGAAGGTAAATCAGCCGGGTATTAGGGTTCCTCCTAAGGAAAAAGCTGTGAAAGCAGCCATGTTGTGGCACTTCTGCGCTCCCCTTGGGATGCCTTTAACAGCTGCAGTGTGCCTGGAGCACAGGGCTTCCTGGTTTTAAAAGTCCTAGGCCTAAGCCTAACAGTAACCCTAGGAAGGTAAATCAGCCGGGTATTAGGGTTCTTCCTAAGGAAAAAGCTGTGAAAGCAGCCATGTTGTGGCACTTCTGCACTCCCTTTGGGATGCCTTTGGCAGATGCAGTAAGCCTGGAACTCAGGGCTTCCTGCTTAAAAAAATCCTTGCCCTTGGCTGAGCCCTAACCCTAACCCTAGGCAGATAAATCAGCCTAGGTATAGGGATGGTGCCAAGGAAAAAGCTGTGAAAGCTGCCATGTTGTTGCACTTTTGTACTCCCCTTGGGATGCCTTTCACAGCTGCCGTGTGCCTGGAGCTCAGGGCTTCCTGGTTTAAAAAACCATGTCCCTAGCTGAGACTGGAGGCAGGTAATTCAGCCTAGGCTTAGCAATGGTGCCAATAAAAACGTGTGGAGGCAGCCATTTTCTGGCACTTTTGTGCTCCCCTTGGGATGCCTTTCGCAGCTGCCGTGTGCCTGGAGCTCAGAGCTTGCTGGTTTAAAAAGCTCTACACCTAGGCGTAACCCTAACCCTAACCGTAACACTGCCCATTTAAATCAGCCTGGGTTTAGGAATTATCCCAAGGGAAAAGCTGTGGAGACAGCCATGTTGTGGCACTTTTGCGCTCCCCTTGGGATGCCTTTCACAGCTGCCGTGTGCTTGGAGCACAGGGCTTCCTGGTGTAAAAAACCACAACTTTAGCCCAAACTGGAGGCTTCTAAATCAGCCTTCGTTTCGGGATGTCCCCAAGGAAAAACCTCTGGAGGCAGGCATGTTGAGGCACTTCTGCGCTCTTCTTGGGTAGTCCTTCGCAGCTGCTGTGTTCTTGGAACTCAGGGCTTTCTGGTTAAAAGAACACTAACCCTAGGCCTAACTCAAACCTTAAGCCTAGGAAGGAAAATCAGCCTATGATTCGGGATGGTCTCATGGAAATAGCAGTGGAGGCAGCCAAGTTGTGTCACTTTTGCGCTCCCCTTGGGATGCCTTTAACAGCTGCAGTGTGCCTGGAGCACAGGGCTTCCTGGTTTTAAAAGTCCTAGGCCTAGGCCTAACAGTAACCCTAGGAAGGTAAATCAGCCGGGTATTAGGGTTCCTCCTAAGGAAAAAGCTGTGAAAGCAGCCATGTTGTGGCACTTCTGCGCTCCCCTTGGGATGCCTTTAACAGCTGCAGTGTGCCTGGAGCACAGGGCTTCCTGGTTTTAAAAGTCCTAGGCCTAGGCCTAACAGTAACCCTAGGAAGGTAAATCAGCCGGGTATTAGGGTTCTTCCTAAGGAAAAAGCTGTGAAAGCAGCCATGTTGTGGCACTTCTGCGCTCCCTTTGGGATGCCTTTGGCAGATGCAGTAAGCCTGGAACTCAGGGCTTCCTGCTTAAAAAAATCCTTGCCCTTGGCTGAGCCCTAACCCTAACCCTAGGCAGATAAATCAGCCTAGGTATAGGGATGGTGCCAAGGAAAAAGCTGTGAAAGCTGCCATGTTGTTGCACTTTTGTACTCCCCTTGGGATGCCTTTCACAGCTGCTGTGTGCCTGGAGCTCAGGGCTTCCTGGTTTAAAAAACCATGTCCCTAGCTGAGACTGGAGGCAGGTAATCCAGCCTAGGCTTAGCAATGGTGCCAATGAAAACGTGTGGAGGCAGCCATTTTCTGGCACTTTTGTGCTCCCCTTGGGATGTCTTTCGCAGCTGCCGTGTGCCTGGAGCTCAGAGCTTGCTGGTTTAAAAAGCTCTACACCTAGGCGTAACCCTAACCCTAACCGTAACACTGGTCATTTAAATCAGCCTGGGTTTAGGAATTATCCCAAGGGAAAAGCTGTGGAGACAGCCATGTTGTGGCACTTTTGCGCTCCCCTTGGGATGCCTTTCACAGCTGCAGTGTGCTTAGAGCACAGGGCTTCCTGGTGTAAAAAACCACAACTTTAGCCTAAACTGGAGGCTTCTAAATCAGCCTTCGTTTCGGGACGTCCTCAAAGAAAAAGCTGTGGAGGCAGGCATGTTGAGGCACTTCTGCGCTCTTCTTGGGTAGTACTTCGCAGCTGCTGTGTTCTTGGAACTCAGGGCTTTCTGGTTAAAAGAACACTAACCCTAGGCCTAACTCAAACCTTAAGCCTAGGAAGGAAAATCAGCCTATGATTCGGGATGGTCTCATGGAAATAGCAGTGGAGGCAGCCAAGTTGTGTCACTTTTGCGCTCCCCTTGGGATATGCCTTTAACAGCTGCAGTGTGCCTGGAGCACAGGGCTTCCTGGTTTTAAAAGTCCTAGGCCTAGGCCTAACAGTAACCCTAGGAAGGTAAATCAGCCGGGTATTAGGGTTCCTCCTAAGGAAAAAGCTGTGAAAGCAGCCATGTTGTGGCACTTCTGCGCTCCCCTTGGGATGCCTTTAACAGCTGCAGTGTGCCTGGAGCACAGGGCTTCCTGGTTTTAAAAGTCCTAGGCCTAAGCCTAACAGTAACCCTAGGAAGGTAAATCAGCCGGGTATTAGGGTTCTTCCTAAGGAAAAAGCTGTGAAAGCAGCCATGTTGTGGCACTTCTGCACTCCCTTTGGGATGCCTTTGGCAGATGCAGTAAGCCTGGAACTCAGGGCTTCCTGCTTAAAAAAATCCTTGCCCTTGGCTGAGCCCTAACCCTAACCCTAGGCAGATAAATCAGCCTAGGTATAGGGATGGTGCCAAGGAAAAAGCTGTGAAAGCTGCCATGTTGTTGCACTTTTGTACTCCCATTGGGATGCCTTTCACAGCTGCCAAGTGCCTGGAGCTCAGGGCTTCCTGGTTTAAAAAACCATGTCCCTAGCTGAGACTGGAGGCAGGTAATTCAGCCTAGGCTTAGCAATGGTGCCAATAAAAACGTGTGGAGGCAGCCATTTTCTGGCACTTTTGTGCTCCCCTTGGGATGCCTTTCGCAGCTGCCGTGTGCCTGGAGCTCAGAGCTTGCTGGTTTAAAAAGCTCTACACCTAGGCGTAACCCTAACCCTAACCGTAACACTGCCCATTTAAATCAGCCTGGGTTTAGGAATTATCCCAAGGGAAAAGCTGTGGAGACAGCCATGTTGTGGCACTTTTGCGCTCCCCTTGGGATGCCTTTCACAGCTGCCGTGTGCTTGGAGCACAGGGCTTCCTGGTGTAAAAAACCACAACTTTAGCCCAAACTGGAGGCTTCTAAATCAGCCTTCGTTTCGGGATGTCCCCAAGGAAAAAGCTGTGGAGGCAGGCATGTTGAGGCACTTCTGCGCTCTTCTTGGGTAGTCCTTCGCAGCTGCTGTGTTCTTGGAACTCAGGGCTTTCTGGTTAAAAGAACACTAACCCTAGGCCTAACTCAAACCTTAAGCCTAGGAAGGAAAATCAGCCTATGATTCGGGATGGTCTCATGGAAATAGCAGTGGAGGCAGCCAAGTTGTGTCACTTTTGCGCTCCCCTTGGGATGCCTTTAACAGCTGCAGTGTGCCTGGAGCACAGGGCTTCCTGGTTTTAAAAGTCCTAGGCCTAGGCCTAACAGTAACCCTAGGAAGGAAAATCAGCCGGGTATTAGGGTTCCTCCTAAGGAAAAAGCTGTGAAAGCAGCCATGTTGTGGCACTTCTGCGCTCCCCTTGGGATGCCTTTAACAGCTGCAGTGTGCCTGGAGCACAGGGCTTCCTGGTTTTAAAAGTCCTAGGCCTAGGCCTAACAGTAACCCTAGGAAGGTAAATCAGCCGGGTATTAGGGTTCTTCCTAAGGAAAAAGCTGTGAAAGCAGCCATGTTGTAGCACTTCTGCGCTCCCTTTGGGATGCCTTTGGCAGATGCAGTAAGCCTGGAACTCAGGGCTTCCTGCTTAAAAAAATCCTTGCCCTTGGCTGAGCCCTAACCCTAACCCTAGGCAGATAAATCAGCCTAGGTATAGGGATGGTGCCAAGGAAAAAGCTGTGAAAGCTGCCATGTTGTTGCACTTTTGTACTCCCCTTGGGATGCCTTTCACAGCTGCTGTGTGCCTGGAGCTCAGGGCTTCCTGGTTTAAAAAACCATGTCCCTAGCTGAGACTGGAGGCAGGTGATTCAGCCTAGGCTTAGCAATAGTGCCAATGAAAACGTGTGGAGGCAGCCATTTTCTGGCACTTTTGTGCTCCCCTTGGGATGCCTTTCACAGCTGCCGTGTGCCTGGAGCTCAGAGCTTGCTGGTTTAAAAAGCTCTACACCTAGGCATAACCCTAACCCTAATCGTAACACTGGTCACTTAAATCAGCCTGGGTTTAGGAATTATCCCAAGGGAAAAGCTGTGGAGACAGCCATGTTGTGGCACTTTTGCGCTCCCCTTGGGATGCCTTTCACAGCTGCAGTGAGCTTGGAGCACAGGGCTTCCTGGTGTAAAAAACCACAACTTTAGCCCAAACTGGAGGCTTCTAAATCAGCCTTCGTTTCGGGACGTCCCCAAGGAAAAAGCTGTGGAGGCAGGCATGTTGAGGCACTTCTGCGCTCTTCTTGGGTAGTCCTTCGCAGCTGCTGTGCTCTTGGAACTCAGGGCTTTCTGGTTAAAAGAACACTAACCCTAGGCCTAACTCAAACCTTAAGCCTAGGAAGGAAAATCAGCCTATGATTCGGGATGGTCTCATGGAAATAGCAGTGGAGGCAGCCAAGTTGTGTCACTTTTGCGCTCCCCTTGGGATGCCTTTAACAGCTGCAGTGTGCCTGGAGCACAGGGCTTCCTGGTTTTAAAAGTCCTAGGCCTAAGCCTAACAGTAACCCTAGGAAGGTAAATCAGCCGGGTATTAGGGTTCTTCCTAAGGAAAAAGCTGTGAAAGCAGCCATGTTGTGGCACTTCTGCGCTCCCTTTGGGATGCCTTTGGCAGATGCAGTAAGCCTGGAACTCAGGGCTTCCTGCTTAAAAAAATCCTTGCCCTTGGCTGAGCCCTAACCCTAACCCTAGGCAGATAAATCAGCCTAGGTATAGGGATGGTGCCAAGGAAAAAGCTGTGAAAGCTGCCATGTTGTTGCACTTTTGTACTCCCCTTGGGATGCCTTTCACAGCTGCCAAGTGCCTGGAGCTCAGGGCTTCCTGGTTTAAAAAACCATGTCCCTAGCTGAGACTGGAGGCAGGTAATTCAGCCTAGGCTTAGCAATGGTGCCAATGAAAACGTGTGGAGGCAGCCATTTTCTGGCACTTTTGTGCTCCCCTTGGGGTGTCTTTCGCAGCTGCCGTGTGCCTGGAGCTCAGAGCTTGCTGGTTTAAAAAGCTCTACACCTAGGCGTAACCCTAACCCTAACCGTAACACTGGTCATTTAAATCAGCCTGGGTTTAGGAATTATCCCAAGGGAAAAGCTGTGGAGACAGCCATGTTGTGGCACTTTTGCGCTCCCCTTGGGATGCCTTTCACAGCTGCCGTGTGCTTGGAGCACAGGGCTTCCTGGTGTAAAAAACCACAACTTTAGCCCAAACTGGAGGCTTCTAAATCAGCCTTCGTTTCGGGACTTCCCCAAGGAAAAAGCTGTGGAGGCAGGCATGTTGAGGCACTTCTGCGCTCTTCTTGGGTAGTCCTTCGCAGCTGCTGTGTTCTTGGAACTCAGGGCTTTCTGGTTAAAAGAACACTAACCCTAGGCCTAACTCAAACCTTAAGCCTAGGAAGGAAAATCAGCCTATGATTCGGGATGGTCTCATGGAAATAGCAGTGGAGGCAGCCAAGTTGTGTCACTTTTGCGCTCCCCTTGGGATATGCCTTTAACAGCTGCAGTGTGCCTGGAGCACAGGGCTTCCTGGTTTAAAAGTCCTAGGCCTAAGCCTAACAGTAACCCTAGGAAGGTAAATCAGCCGGGTATTAGGGTTCTTCCTAAGGAAAAAGCTGTGAAAGCAGCCATGTTGTGGCACTTCTGCGCTCCCTTTGGGATGCCTTTGGCAGATGCAGTAAGCCTGGAACTCAGGGCTTCCTGGTTAAAAAATCCTAGCCCTAGGGTGAGTCCTAACCCTAACCCTAGGCAGATAAATCAGCCTAGGTATAGGGATGGTGCCAAGGAAAAAGCTGTGAAAGCTGCCATGTTGTTGCACTTTTGTACTCCCTTTGGGATGCCTTTCACAGCTGCCGTGTGCCTGGAGCTCAGGGCTTCCTGGTTTAAAAAACCATGTCCCTAGCTGAGACTGGAGGCAGGTAATCCAGCCTAGGCTTAGCAATGGTGCCAATGAAAACGGGTGGAGGCAGCCATTTTCTGGCACTTTTGTGCTCCCCTTGGGATGCCTTTCGCATCTGCCGTGTGCCTGGAGCTCAGAGCTTGCTGGTTTAAAAAGCTCTACACCTAGGCATAACCCTAACCCTAACCGTAACACTGGTCATTTAAATCAGCCTGGGTTTAGGAATTATCCCAAGGGAAAAGCTGTGGAGACAGCCATGTTGTGGCACTTTTGCGCTCCCCTTGGGATGCCTTTCACAGCTGCAGTGAGCTTGGAGCACAGGGCTTCCTGGTGTAAAAAACCACAACTTTAGCCCAAACTGGAGGCTTCTAAATCAGCCTTCGTTTCGGGACTTCCCCAAGGAAAAAGCTGTGGAGGCAGGCATGTTGAGGCACTTCTGCGCTCTTCTTGGGTAGTCCTTCGCAGCTGCTGTCTTCTTGGAACTCAGGGCTTTCTGGTTAAAAAAACACTAACCCTAGGCCTAACTCAAACCTTAAGCCTAGGAAGGAAAATCAGCCTATGATTCGGGATGGTTTCATGGAAATAGCAGTGGAGGCAGCCAAGTTGTGTCACTTTTGCGCTCCCCTTGGGATGCCTTTAACAGCTGCAGTGTGCCTGGAGCACAGGGCTTCCTGGTTTTAAAAGTCCTAGGCCTAGGCCTAACAGTAACCCTAGGAAGATAAATCAGCCGGGTATTAGGGTTCCTCCTAAGGAAAAAGCTGTGAAAGCAGCCATGTTGTGGCACTTCTGCGCTCCCCTTGGGATGCCTTTAACAGCTGCAGTGTGCCTGGAGCACAGGGCTTCCTGGTTTTAAATGTCCTAGGCCTAGGCCTAACAGTAACCCTAGGAAGGTAAATCAGCCGGGTATTAGGGTTCTTCCTAAGGAAAAAGCTGTGAAAGCAGCCATGTTGTGGCACTTCTGCGCTCCCTTTGGGATGCCTTTGGCAGATGCAGTAAGCCTGGAACTCAGGGCTTCCTGCTTAAAAAAATCCTTGCCCTTGGCTGAGCCCTAACCCTAACCCTAGGCAGATAAATCAGCCTAGGTATAGGGATGGTGCCAAGGAAAAAGCTGTGAAAGCTGCCATGTTGTTGCACTTTTGTGCTCCCCTTGGGATGCCTTTCACAGCTGCCGTGTGCCTGGAGCTCAGGGCTTCCTGGTTTAAAAAACCATGTCCCTAGCTGAGACTGGAGGCAGGTAATTCAGCCTAGGCTTAGCAATGGTGCCAATAAAAACGTGTGGAGCCAGCCATTTTCTGGCACTTTTGTGCTCCCCTTGGGATGCCTTACGCAGCTGCCGTGTGCCTGGAGCTCAGAGCTTGCTGGTTTAAAAAGCTCTACACCTAGGCGTATTCCTAACCCTAACCGTAACACTGGTCATTTAAATCAGCCTGGGTTTAGGAATTATCCCAAGGGAAAAGCTGTGGAGACAGCCATGTTGTGGCACTTTTGCGCTCCCCTTGGGATGCCTTTCACAGCTGCAGTGAGCTTGGAGCACAGGGCTTCCTGGTGTAAAAAACCACAACTTTAGCCCAAACTGGAGGCTTCTAAATCAGCCTTCGTTTCGGGACGTCCCCAAGGAGAAAGCTCTGGAGGCAGGCATGTTGAGGCACTTCTGCGCTCTTCTTGGGTAGTCCTTCGCAGCTGCTGTGTTCTTGGAACTCAGGGCTTTCTGGTTAAAGAACACTAACCCTAGGCCTAACTCAAACCTTAAGCCTAGGAAGGAAAATCAGCCTATGATTCGGGATGGTCTCATGGAAATAGCAGTGGAGGCAGCCAAGTTGTGTCACTTTTGCGCTCCCCTTGGGATATGCCTTTAACAGCTGCAGTGTGCCTGGAGCACAGGGCTTCCTGGTTTAAAAGTCCTAGGCCTAAGCCTAACAGTAACCCTAGGAAGGTAAATCAGCCGGGTATTAGGGTTCTTCCTAAGGAAAAAGCTGTGAAAGCAGCCATGTTGTGGCACTTCTGCGCTCCCTTTGGGATGCCTTTGGCAGATGCAGTAAGCCTGGAACTCAGGGCTTCCTGGTTAAAAAATCCTAGCCCTAGGGTGAGTCCTAACCCTAACCCTAGGCAGATAAATCAGCCTAGGTATAGGGATGGTGCCAAGGAAAAAGCTGTGAAAGCTGCCATGTTGTTGCACTTTTGTACTCCCTTTGGGATGCCTTTCACAGCTGCCGTGTGCCTGGAGCTCAGGGCTTCCTGGTTTAAAAAACCATGTCCCTAGCTGAGACTGGAGGCAGGTAATCCAGCCTAGGCTTAGCAATGGTGCCAATGAAAACGGGTGGAGGCAGCCATTTTCTGGCACTTTTGTGCTCCCCTTGGGATGCCTTTCGCATCTGCCGTGTGCCTGGAGCTCAGAGCTTGCTGGTTTAAAAAGCTCTACACCTAGGCATAACCCTAACCCTAACCGTAACACTGGTCATTTAAATCAGCCTGGGTTTAGGAATTATCCCAAGGGAAAAGCTGTGGAGACAGCCATGTTGTGGCACTTTTGCGCTCCCCTTGGGATGCCTTTCACAGCTGCAGTGAGCTTGGAGCACAGGGCTTCCTGGTGTAAAAAACCACAACTTTAGCCCAAACTGGAGGCTTCTAAATCAGCCTTCGTTTCGGGACTTCCCCAAGGAAAAAGCTGTGGAGGCAGGCATGTTGAGGCACTTCTGCGCTCTTCTTGGGTAGTCCTTCGCAGCTGCTGTCTTCTTGGAACTCAGGGCTTTCTGGTTAAAAAAACACTAACCCTAGGCCTAACTCAAACCTTAAGCCTAGGAAGGAAAATCAGCCTATGATTCGGGATGGTCTCATGGAAATAGCAGTGGAGGCAGCCAAGTTGTGTCACTTTTGCGCTCCCCTTGGGATGCCTTTAACAGCTGCAGTGTGCCTGGAGCACAGGGCTTCCTGGTTTTAAAAGTCCTAGGCCTAGGCCTAACAGTAACCCTAGGAAGATAAATCAGCCGGGTATTAGGGTTCCTCCTAAGGAAAAAGCTGTGAAAGCAGCCATGTTGTGGCACTTCTGCGCTCCCCTTGGGATGCCTTTAACAGCTGCAGTGTGCCTGGAGCACAGGGCTTCCTGGTTTTAAATGTCCTAGGCCTAGGCCTAACAGTAACCCTAGGAAGGTAAATCAGCCGGGTATTAGGGTTCTTCCTAAGGAAAAAGCTGTGAAAGCAGCCATGTTGTGGCACTTCTGCGCTCCCTTTGGGATGCCTTTGGCAGATGCAGTAAGCCTGGAACTCAGGGCTTCCTGCTTAAAAAAATCCTTGCCCTTGGCTGAGCCCTAACCCTAACCCTAGGCAGATAAATCAGCCTAGGTATAGGGATGGTGCCAAGGAAAAAGCTGTGAAAGCTGCCATGTTGTTGCACTTTTGTGCTCCCCTTGGGATGCCTTTCACAGCTGCCGTGTGCCTGGAGCTCAGGGCTTCCTGGTTTAAAAAACCATGTCCCTAGCTGAGACTGGAGGCAGGTAATTCAGCCTAGGCTTAGCAATGGTGCCAATAAAAACGTGTGGAGCCAGCCATTTTCTGGCACTTTTGTGCTCCCCTTGGGATGCCTTACGCAGCTGCCGTGTGCCTGGAGCTCAGAGCTTGCTGGTTTAAAAAGCTCTACACCTAGGCGTATTCCTAACCCTAACCGTAACACTGGTCATTTAAATCAGCCTGGGTTTAGGAATTATCCCAAGGGAAAAGCTGTGGAGACAGCCATGTTGTGGCACTTTTGCGCTCCCCTTGGGATGCCTTTCACAGCTGCAGTGAGCTTGGAGCACAGGGCTTCCTGGTGTAAAAAACCACAACTTTAGCCCAAACTGGAGGCTTCTAAATCAGCCTTCGTTTCGGGACGTCCCCAAGGAGAAAGCTCTGGAGGCAGGCATGTTGAGGCACTTCTGCGCTCTTCTTGGGTAGTCCTTCGCAGCTGCTGTGTTCTTGGAACTCAGGGCTTTCTGGTTAAAGAACACTAACCCTAGGCCTAACTCAAACCTTAAGCCTAGGAAGGAAAATCAGCCTATGATTCGGGATGGTCTCATGGAAATAGCAGTGGAGGCAGCCAAGTTGTGTCACTTTTGTGCTCCCCTTGGGATGCCTTTAACAGCTGCAGTGTGCCTGGAGCACAGGGCTTCCTGGTTTTAAAAGTCCTAGGCCTAAGCCTAACAGTAACCCTAGGAAGGTAAATCAGCCGGGTATTAGGGTTCTTCCTAAGGAAAAAGCTGTGAAAGCAGCCATGTTGTGGCACTTCTGCGCTCCCTTTGGGATGCCTTTGGCAGATGCAGTAAGCCTGGAACTCAGGGCTTCCTGCTTAAAAAAATCCTTGCCCTTGGCTGAGCCCTAACCCTAACCCTAGGCAGATAAATCAGCCTAGGTATAGGGATGGTGCCAAGGAAAAAGCTGTGAAAGCTGCCATGTTGTTGCACTTTTGTACTCCCCTTGGGATGCCTTTCACAGCTGCCGTGTGCCTGGAGCTCAGGGCTTCCTGGTTTAAAAAACCATGTCCCTAGCTGAGACTGGAGGCAGGTAATTCAGCCTAGGCTTAGCAATGGTGCCAATAAAAACGTGTGGAGGCAGCCATTTTCTGGCACTTTTGTGCTCCCCTTGGGATGCCTTTCGCAGCTGCCGTGTGCCTGGAGCTCAGAGCTTGCTGGTTTAAAAAGCTCTACACCTAGGCGTATTCCTAACCCTAACCGTAACACTGGTCATTTAAATCAGCCTGGGTTTAGGAATTATCCCAAGGGAAAAGCTGTGGAGACAGCCATGTTGTGGCACTTTTGCGCTCCCCTTGGGATGCCTTTCACAGCTGCCGTGTGCTTGGAGCACAGGGCTTCCTGGTGTAAAAAACATCAACTTTAGCCCAAACTGGAGGCTTCTAAATCAGCCTTCGTTTCGGGATGTCCCCAAGGAACAAGCTGTGGAGGCAGGCATGTTGAGGCACTTCTGCGCTCTTCTTGGGTAGTCCTTCGCAGCTGCTGTGTTCTTGGAACTCAGGGCTTTCTGGTTAAAAGAACACTAACCCTAGGCCTAACTCAAACCTTAAGCCTAGGAAGGAAAATCAGCCTATGATTCGGGATGGTCTCATGGAAATAGCAGTGGAGGCAGCCAAGTTGTGTCACTTTTGCGCTCCCCTTGGGATGCCTTTAACAGCTGCAGTGTGCCTGGAGCACAGGGCTTCCTGGTTTTAAAAGTCCTAGGCCTAGGCCTAACAGTAACCCAAGGAAGGAAAATCAGCCGGGTATTAGGGTTCCTCCTAAGGAAAAAGCTGTGAAAGCAGCCATGTTGTGGCACTTCTGCGCTCCCCTTGGGATGCCTTTAACAGCTGCAGTGTGCCTGGAGCACAGGGCTTCCTGGTTTTAAAAGTCCTAGGCCTAGGCCTAACAGTAACCCTAGGAAGGTAAATCAGCCGGGTATTAGGGTTCTTCCTAAGGAAAAAGCTGTGAAAGCAGCCATGTTGTGACACTTCTGCACTCCCTTTGGGATGCCTTTGGCAGATGCAGTAAGCCTGGAACTCAGGGCTTCCTGCTTAAAAAAATCCTTGCCCTTGGCTGAGCCCTAACCCTAACCCTAGGCAGATAAATCAGCCTAGGTATAGGGATGGTGCCAAGGAAAAAGCTGTGAAAGCTGCCATGTTGTTGCACTTTTGTACTCCCCTTGGGATGCCTTTCACAGCTGCCGTGTGCCTGGAGCTCAGGGCTTCCTGGTTTAAAAAACCATGTCCCTAGCTGAGACTGGAGGCAGGTAATTCAGCCTAGGCTTAGCAATGGTGCCAATAAAAACGTGTGGAGGCAGCCATTTTCTGGCACTTTTGTGCTCCCCTTGGGATGCCTTTCGCAGCTGCCGTGTGCCTGGAGCTCAGAGCTTGCTGGTTTAAAAAGCTCTACACCTAGGCGTATTCCTAACCCTAACCGTAACACTGCCCATTTAAATCAGCCTGGGTTTAGGAATTATCCCAAGGGAAAAGCTGTGGAGACAGCCATGTTGTGGCACTTTTGCGCTCCCCTTGGGATGCCTTTCACAGCTGCCGTGTGCTTGGAGCACAGGGCTTCCTGGTGTAAAAAACCACAACTTTAGCCCAAACTGGAGGCTTCTAAATCAGCCTTCGTTTCGGGATGTCCCCAAGGAAAAAGCTGTGGAGGCAGGCATGTTGAGGCACTTCTGCGCTCTTCTTGGGTAGTCCTTCGCAGCTGCTGTGTTCTTGGAACTCAGGGCTTTCTGGTTAAAAGAACACTAACCCTAGGCCTAACTCAAACCTTAAGCCTAGGAAGGAAAATCAGCCTATGATTCGGGATGGTCTCATGGAAATAGCAGTGGAGGCAGCCAAGTTGTGTCACTTTTGCGCTCCCCTTGGGATATGCCTTTAACACCTGCAGTGTGCCTGGAGCACAGGGCTTCCTGGTTTTAAAAGTCCTAGGCCTAGGCCTAACAGTAACCCTAGGAAGGTAAATCAGCCGGGTATTAGGGTTCCTCCTAAGGAAAAAGCTGTGAAAGCAGCCATGTTGTGGCACTTCTGCGCTCCCCTTGGGATGCCTTTAACAGCTGCAGTGTGCCTGGAGCACAGGGCTTCCTGGTTTTAAAAGTCCTAGGCCTAAGCCTAACAGTAACCCTAGGAAGGTAAATCAGCCGGGTATTAGGGTTCTTCCTAAGGAAAAAGCTGTGAAAGCAGCCATGTTGTGGCACTTCTGCACTCCCTTTGGGATGCCTTTGGCAGATGCAGTAAGCCTGGAACTCAGGGCTTCCTGCTTAAAAAAATCCTTGCCCTTGGCTGAGCCCTAACCCTAACCCTAGGCAGATAAATCAGCCTAGGTATAGGGATGGTGCCAAGGAAAAAGCTGTGAAAGCTGCCATGTTGTTGCACTTTTGTACTCCCATTGGGATGCCTTTCACAGCTGCCAAGTGCCTGGAGCTCAGGGCTTCCTGGTTTAAAAAACCATGTCCCTAGCTGAGACTGGAGGCAGGTAATTCAGCCTAGGCTTAGCAATGGTGCCAATAAAAACGTGTGGAGGCAGCCATTTTCTGGCACTTTTGTGCTCCCCTTGGGATGCCTTTCGCAGCTGCCGTGTGCCTGGAGCTCAGAGCTTGCTGGTTTAAAAAGCTCTACACCTAGGCGTAACCCTAACCCTAACCGTAACACTGCCCATTTAAATCAGCCTGGGTTTAGGAATTATCCCAAGGGAAAAGCTGTGGAGACAGCCATGTTGTGGCACTTTTGCGCTCCCCTTGGGATGCCTTTCACAGCTGCCGTGTGCTTGGAGCACAGGGCTTCCTGGTGTAAAAAACCACAACTTTAGCCCAAACTGGAGGCTTCTAAATCAGCCTTCGTTTCGGGATGTCCCCAAGGAAAAAGCTGTGGAGGCAGGCATGTTGAGGCACTTCTGCGCTCTTCTTGGGTAGTCCTTCGCAGCTGCTGTGTTCTTGGAACTCAGGGCTTTCTGGTTAAAAGAACACTAACCCTAGGCCTAACTCAAACCTTAAGCCTAGGAAGGAAAATCAGCCTATGATTCGGGATGGTCTCATGGAAATAGCAGTGGAGGCAGCCAAGTTGTGTCACTTTTGCGCTCCCCTTGGGATGCCTTTAACAGCTGCAGTGTGCCTGGAGCACAGGGCTTCCTGGTTTTAAAAGTCCTAGGCCTAGGCCTAACAGTAACCCTAGGAAGGAAAATCAGCCGGGTATTAGGGTTCCTCCTAAGGAAAAAGCTGTGAAAGCAGCCATGTTGTGGCACTTCTGCGCTCCCCTTGGGATGCCTTTAACAGCTGCAGTGTGCCTGGAGCACAGGGCTTCCTGGTTTTAAAAGTCCTAGGCCTAGGCCTAACAGTAACCCTAGGAAGGTAAATCAGCCGGGTATTAGGGTTCTTCCTAAGGAAAAAGCTGTGAAAGCAGCCATGTTGTAGCACTTCTGCGCTCCCTTTGGGATGCCTTTGGCAGATGCAGTAAGCCTGGAACTCAGGGCTTCCTGCTTAAAAAAATCCTTGCCCTTGGCTGAGCCCTAACCCGAACCCTAGGCAGATAAATCAGCCTAGGTATAGGGATGGTGCCAAGGAAAAAGCTGTGAAAGCTGCCATGTTGTTGCACTTTTGTACTCCCCTTGGGATGCCTTTCACAGCTGCTGTGTGCCTGGAGCTCAGGGCTTCCTGGTTTAAAAAACCATGTCCCTAGCTGAGACTGGAGGCAGGTGATTCAGCCTAGGCTTAGCAATAGTGCCAATGAAAACGTGTGGAGGCAGCCATTTTCTGGCACTTTTGTGCTCCCCTTGGGATGCCTTTCACAGCTGCCGTGTGCCTGGAGCTCAGAGCTTGCTGGTTTAAAAAGCTCTACACCTAGGCATAACCCTAACCCTAATCGTAACACTGGTCACTTAAATCAGCCTGGGTTTAGGAATTATCCCAAGGGAAAAGCTGTGGAGACAGCCATGTTGTGGCACTTTTGCGCTCCCCTTGGGATGCCTTTCACAGCTGCAGTGAGCTTGGAGCACAGGGCTTCCTGGTGTAAAAAACCACAACTTTAGCCCAAACTGGAGGCTTCTAAATCAGCCTTCGTTTCGGGACGTCCCCAAGGAAAAAGCTGTGGAGGCAGGCATGTTGAGGCACTTCTGCGCTCTTCTTGGGTAGTCCTTCGCAGCTGCTGTGCTCTTGGAACTCAGGGCTTTCTGGTTAAAAGAACACTAACCCTAGGCCTAACTCAAACCTTAAGCCTAGGAAGGAAAATCAGCCTATGATTCGGGATGGTCTCATGGAAATAGCAGTGGAGGCAGCCAAGTTGTGTCACTTTTGCGCTCCCCTTGGGATGCCTTTAACAGCTGCAGTGTGCCTGGAGCACAGGGCTTCCTGGTTTTAAAAGTCCTAGGCCTAAGCCTAACAGTAACCCTAGGAAGGTAAATCAGCCGGGTATTAGGGTTCTTCCTAAGGAAAAAGCTGTGAAAGCAGCCATGTTGTGGCACTTCTGCGCTCCCTTTGGGATGCCTTTGGCAGATGCAGTAAGCCTGGAACTCAGGGCTTCCTGGTTAAAAAAATCCTTGCCCTTGGCTGAGCCCTAACCCTAACCCTAGGCAGATAAATCAGCCTAGGTATAGGGATGGTGCCAAGGAAAAAGCTGTGAAAGCTGCCATGTTGTTGCACTTTTGTACTCCCCTTGGGATGCCTTTCACAGCTGCCAAGTGCCTGGAGCTCAGGGCTTCCTGGTTTAAAAAACCATGTCCCTAGCTGAGACTGGAGGCAGGTAATTCAGCCTAGGCTTAGCAATGGTGCCAATGAAAACGTGTGGAGGCAGCCATTTTCTGGCACTTTTGTGCTCCCCTTGGGGTGTCTTTCGCAGCTGCCGTGTGCCTGGAGCTCAGAGCTTGCTGGTTTAAAAAGCTCTACACCTAGGCGTAACCCTAACCCTAACCGTAACACTGGTCATTTAAATCAGCCTGGGTTTAGGAATTATCCCAAGGGAAAAGCTGTGGAGACAGCCATGTTGTGGCACTTTTGCGCTCCCCTTGGGATGCCTTTCACAGCTGCCGTGTGCTTGGAGCACAGGGCTTCCTGGTGTAAAAAACCACAACTTTAGCCCAAACTGGAGGCTTCTAAATCAGCCTTCGTTTCGGGACTTCCCCAAGGAAAAAGCTGTGGAGGCAGGCATGTTGAGGCACTTCTGCGCTCTTCTTGGGTAGTCCTTCGCAGCTGCTGTGTTCTTGGAACTCAGGGCTTTCTGGTTAAAAGAACACTAACCCTAGGCCTAACTCAAACCTTAAGCCTAGGAAGGAAAATCAGCCTATGATTCGGGATGGTCTCATGGAAATAGCAGTGGAGGCAGCCAAGTTGTGTCACTTTTGCGCTCCCCTTGGGATATGCCTTTAACAGCTGCAGTGTGCCTGGAGCACAGGGCTTCCTGGTTTAAAAGTCCTAGGCCTAAGCCTAACAGTAACCCTAGGAAGGTAAATCAGCCGGGTATTAGGGTTCTTCCTAAGGAAAAAGCTGTGAAAGCAGCCATGTTGTGGCACTTCTGCGCTCCCTTTGGGATGCCTTTGGCAGATGCAGTAAGCCTGGAACTCAGGGCTTCCTGGTTAAAAAATCCTAGCCCTAGGGTGAGTCCTAACCCTAACCCTAGGCAGATAAATCAGCCTAGGTATAGGGATGGTGCCAAGGAAAAAGCTGTGAAAGCTGCCATGTTGTTGCACTTTTGTACTCCCTTTGGGATGCCTTTCACAGCTGCCGTGTGCCTGGAGCTCAGGGCTTCCTGGTTTAAAAAACCATGTCCCTAGCTGAGACTGGAGGCAGGTAATCCAGCCTAGGCTTAGCAATGGTGCCAATGAAAACGGGTGGAGGCAGCCATTTTCTGGCACTTTTGTGCTCCCCTTGGGATGCCTTTCGCATCTGCCGTGTGCCTGGAGCTCAGAGCTTGCTGGTTTAAAAAGCTCTACACCTAGGCATAACCCTAACCCTAACCGTAACACTGGTCATTTAAATCAGCCTGGGTTTAGGAATTATCCCAAGGGAAAAGCTGTGGAGACAGCCATGTTGTGGCACTTTTGCGCTCCCCTTGGGATGCCTTTCACAGCTGCCGTGTGCTTGGAGCACAGGGCTTCCTGGTGTAAAAAACATCAACTTTAGCCCAAACTGGAGGCTTCTAAATCAGCCTTCGTTTCGGGATGTCCCCAAGGAAAAAGCTGTGGAGGCAGGCATGTTGAGGCACTTCTGCGCTCTTCTTGGGTAGTCCTTCGCAGCTGCTGTGTTCTTGGAACTCAGGGCTTTCTGGTTAAAAGAACACTAACCCTAGGCCTAACTCAAACCTTAAGCCTAGGAAGGAAAATCAGCCTATGATTCGGGATGGTCTCATGGAAATAGCAGTGGAGGCAGCCAAGTTGTGTCACTTTTGCGCTCCCCTTGGGATGCCTTTAACAGCTGCAGTGTGCCTGGAGCACAGGGCTTCCTGGTTTTAAAAGTCCTAGGCCTAGGCCTAACAGTAACCCAAGGAAGGAAAATCAGCCGGGTATTAGGGTTCCTCCTAAGGAAAAAGCTGTGAAAGCAGCCATGTTGTGGCACTTCTGCGCTCCCCTTGGGATGCCTTTAACAGCTGCAGTGTGCCTGGAGCACAGGGCTTCCTGGTTTTAAAAGTCCTAGGCCTAGGCCTAACAGTAACCCTAGGAAGGTAAATCAGCCGGGTATTAGGGTTCTTCCTAAGGAAAAAGCTGTGAAAGCAGCCATGTTGTAGCACTTCTGCGCTCCCTTTGGGATGCCTTTGGCAGATGCAGTAAGCCTGGAACTCAGGGCTTCCTGCTTAAAAAAATCCTTGCCCTTGGCTGAGCCCTAACCCTAACCCTAGGCAGATAAATCAGCCTAGGTATAGGGATGGTGCCAAGGAAAAAGCTGTGAAAGCTGCCATGTTGTTGCACTTTTGTACTCCCCTTGGGATGCCTTTCACAGCTGCCAAGTGCCTGGAGCTCAGGGCTTCCTGGTTTAAAAAACCATGTCCCTAGCTGAGACTGGAGGCAGGTAATCCAGCCTAGGCTTAGCAATGGTGCCAATGAAAACGTGTGGAGGCAGCCATTTTCTGGCACTTTTGTGCTCCCCTTGGGATGTCTTTCGCAGCTGCCGTGTGCCTGGAGCTCAGAGCTTGCTGGTTTAAAAAGCTCTACACCTAGGCGTAACCCTAACCCTAACCGTAACACTGGTCATTTAAATCAGCCTGGGTTTAGGAATTATCCCAAGGGAAAAGCTGTGGAGACAGCCATGTTGTGGCACTTTTGCGCTCCCCTTGGGATGCCTTTCACAGCTGCAGTGTGCTTAGAGCACAGGGCTTCCTGGTGTAAAAAACCACAACTTTAGCCTAAACTGGAGGCTTCTAAATCAGCCTTCGTTTCGGGACGTCCTCAAAGAAAAAGCTGTGGAGGCAGGCATGTTGAGGCACTTCTGCGCTCTTCTTGGGTAGTACTTCGCAGCTGCTGTGTTCTTGGAACTCAGGGCTTTCTGGTTAAAAGAACACTAACCCTAGGCCTAACTCAAACCTTAAGCCTAGGAAGGAAAATCAGCCTATGATTCGGGATGGTCTCATGGAAATAGCAGTGGAGGCAGCCAAGTTGTGTCACTTTTGCGCTCCCCTTGGGATGCCTTTAACAGCTGCAGTGTGCCTGGAGCACAGGGCTTCCTGGTTTAAAATCCTAGGCCTAAGCCTAACAGTAACCCTAGGAAGGTAAATCAGCCGGGTATTAGGGTTCTTCCTAAGGAAAAAGCTGTGAAAGCAGCCATGTTGTGGCACTTCTGCGCTCCCTTTGGGATGCCTTTGGCAGATGCAGTAAGCCTGGAACTCAGGGCTTCCTGGTTAAAAAATCCTAGCCCTAGGCTGAGTCCTAACCCTAACCCTAGGCAGATAAATCAGCCTAGGGATAGGGATGGTGCCAAGGAAAAAGCTGTGAAAGCTGCCATGTTGTTGCACTTTTGTACTCCCTTTGGGATGCCTTTCACAGCTGCCGTGTGCCTGGAGCTCAGGGCTTCCTGGTTTAAAAATCCATGTCCCTAGCTGAGACTGGAGGCAGGTGATTCAGCCTAGGCTTAGCAATAGTGCCAATGAAAACGTGTGGAGGCAGCCATTTTCTGGCACTTTTGTGCTCCCCTTGGGATGCCTTTCACAGCTGCCGTGTGCCTGGAGCTCAGAGCTTGCTGGTTTAAAAAGCTCTACACCTAGGCATAACCCTAACCCTAATCGTAACACTGGTCACTTAAATCAGCCTGGGTTTAGGAATTATCCCAAGGGAAAAGCTGTGGAGACAGCCATGTTGTGGCACTTTTGCGCTCCCCTTGGGATGCCTTTCACAGCTGCAGTGAGCTTGGAGCACAGGGCTTCCTGGTGTAAAAAACCACAACTTTAGCCCAAACTGGAGGCTTCTAAATCAGCCTTCGTTTCGGGACTTCCCCAAGGAAAAAGCTGTGGAGGCAGGCATGTTGAGGCACTTCTGCGCTCTTCTTGGGTAGTCCTTCGCAGCTGCTGTCTTCTTGGAACTCAGGGCTTTCTGGTTAAAAAAACACTAACCCTAGGCCTAACTCAAACCTTAAGCCTAGGAAGGAAAATCAGCCTATGATTCGGGATGGTCTCATGGAAATAGCAGTGGAGGCAGCCAAGTTGTGTCACTTTTGCGCTCCCCTTGGGATGCCTTTAACAGCTGCAGTGTGCCTGGAGCACAGGGCTTCCTGGTTTTAAAAGTCCTAGGCCTAGGCCTAACAGTAACCCTAGGAAGGTAAATCAGCCGGGTATTAGGGTTCCTCCTAAGGAAAAAGCTGTGAAAGCAGCCATGTTGTGGCACTTCTGCGCTCCCCTTGGGATGCCTTTAACAGCTGCAGTGTGCCTGGAGCACAGGGCTTCCTGGTTTTAAATGTCCTAGGCCTAGGCCTAACAGTAACCCTAGGAAGGTAAATCAGCCGGGTATTAGGGTTCTTCCTAAGGAAAAAGCTGTGAAAGCAGCCATGTTGTGGCACTTCTGCGCTCCCTTTGGGATGCCTTTGGCAGATGCAGTAAGCCTGGAACTCAGGGCTTCCTGCTTAAAAAAATCCTTGCCCTTGGCTGAGCCCTAACCCTAACCCTAGGCAGATAAATCAGCCTAGGTATAGGGATGGTGCCAAGGAAAAAGCTGTGAAAGCTGCCATGTTGTTGCACTTTTGTGCTCCCCTTGGGATGCCTTTCACAGCTGCCGTGTGCCTGGAGCTCAGGGCTTCCTGGTTTAAAAAACCATGTCCCTAGCTGAGACTGGAGGCAGGTAATTCAGCCTAGGCATAGCAATGGTGCCAATAAAAACGTGTGGAGGCAGCCATTTTCTGGCACTTTTGTACTCCCATTGGGATGCCTTTCACAGCTGCCAAGTGCCTGGAGCTCAGGGCTTCCTGGTTTAAAAAACCATGTCCCTAGCTGAGACTGGAGGCAGGTAATTCAGCCTAGGCTTAGCAATGGTGCCAATAAAAACGTGTGGAGGCAGCCATTTTCTGGCACTTTTGTGCTCCCCTTGGGATGCCTTTCGCAGCTGCCGTGTGCCTGGAGCTCAGAGCTTGCTGGTTTAAAAAGCTCTACACCTAGGCGTAACCCTAACCCTAACCGTAACACTGCCCATTTAAATCAGCCTGGGTTTAGGAATTATCCCAAGGGAAAAGCTGTGGAGACAGCCATGTTGTGGCACTTTTGCGCTCCCCTTGGGATGCCTTTCACAGCTGCCGTGTGCTTGGAGCACAGGGCTTCCTGGTGTAAAAAACCACAACTTTAGCCCAAACTGGAGGCTTCTAAATCAGCCTTCGTTTCGGGATGTCCCCAAGGAAAAAGCTGTGGAGGCAGGCATGTTGAGGCACTTCTGCGCTCTTCTTGGGTAGTCCTTCGCAGCTGCTGTGTTCTTGGAACTCAGGGCTTTCTGGTTAAAAGAACACTAACCCTAGGCCTAACTCAAACCTTAAGCCTAGGAAGGAAAATCAGCCTATGATTCGGGATGGTCTCATGGAAATAGCAGTGGAGGCAGCCAAGTTGTGTCACTTTTGCGCTCCCCTTGGGATGCCTTTAACAGCTGCAGTGTGCCTGGAGCACAGGGCTTCCTGGTTTTAAAAGTCCTAGGCCTAGGCCTAACAGTAACCCTAGGAAGGAAAATCAGCCGGGTATTAGGGTTCCTCCTAAGGAAAAAGCTGTGAAAGCAGCCATGTTGTGGCACTTCTGCGCTCCCCTTGGGATGCCTTTAACAGCTGCAGTGTGCCTGGAGCACAGGGCTTCCTGGTTTTAAAAGTCCTAGGCCTAGGCCTAACAGTAACCCTAGGAAGGTAAATCAGCCGGGTATTAGGGTTCTTCCTAAGGAAAAAGCTGTGAAAGCAGCCATGTTGTAGCACTTCTGCGCTCCCTTTGGGATGCCTTTGGCAGATGCAGTAAGCCTGGAACTCAGGGCTTCCTGCTTAAAAAAATCCTTGCCCTTGGCTGAGCCCTAACCCGAACCCTAGGCAGATAAATCAGCCTAGGTATAGGGATGGTGCCAAGGAAAAAGCTGTGAAAGCTGCCATGTTGTTGCACTTTTGTACTCCCCTTGGGATGCCTTTCACAGCTGCTGTGTGCCTGGAGCTCAGGGCTTCCTGGTTTAAAAAACCATGTCCCTAGCTGAGACTGGAGGCAGGTGATTCAGCCTAGGCTTAGCAATAGTGCCAATGAAAACGTGTGGAGGCAGCCATTTTCTGGCACTTTTGTGCTCCCCTTGGGATGCCTTTCACAGCTGCCGTGTGCCTGGAGCTCAGAGCTTGCTGGTTTAAAAAGCTCTACACCTAGGCATAACCCTAACCCTAATCGTAACACTGGTCACTTAAATCAGCCTGGGTTTAGGAATTATCCCAAGGGAAAAGCTGTGGAGACAGCCATGTTGTGGCACTTTTGCGCTCCCCTTGGGATGCCTTTCACAGCTGCAGTGAGCTTGGAGCACAGGGCTTCCTGGTGTAAAAAACCACAACTTTAGCCCAAACTGGAGGCTTCTAAATCAGCCTTCGTTTCGGGACGTCCCCAAGGAAAAAGCTGTGGAGGCAGGCATGTTGAGGCACTTCTGCGCTCTTCTTGGGTAGTCCTTCGCAGCTGCTGTGCTCTTGGAACTCAGGGCTTTCTGGTTAAAAGAACACTAACCCTAGGCCTAACTCAAACCTTAAGCCTAGGAAGGAAAATCAGCCTATGATTCGGGATGGTCTCATGGAAATAGCAGTGGAGGCAGCCAAGTTGTGTCACTTTTGCGCTCCCCTTGGGATGCCTTTAACAGCTGCAGTGTGCCTGGAGCACAGGGCTTCCTGGTTTTAAAAGTCCTAGGCCTAAGCCTAACAGTAACCCTAGGAAGGTAAATCAGCCGGGTATTAGGGTTCTTCCTAAGGAAAAAGCTGTGAAAGCAGCCATGTTGTGGCACTTCTGCGCTCCCTTTGGGATGCCTTTGGCAGATGCAGTAAGCCTGGAACTCAGGGCTTCCTGGTTAAAAAAATCCTTGCCCTTGGCTGAGCCCTAACCCTAACCCTAGGCAGATAAATCAGCCTAGGTATAGGGATGGTGCCAAGGAAAAAGCTGTGAAAGCTGCCATGTTGTTGCACTTTTGTACTCCCCTTGGGATGCCTTTCACAGCTGCCAAGTGCCTGGAGCTCAGGGCTTCCTGGTTTAAAAAACCATGTCCCTAGCTGAGACTGGAGGCAGGTAATTCAGCCTAGGCTTAGCAATGGTGCCAATGAAAACGTGTGGAGGCAGCCATTTTCTGGCACTTTTGTGCTCCCCTTGGGGTGTCTTTCGCAGCTGCCGTGTGCCTGGAGCTCAGAGCTTGCTGGTTTAAAAAGCTCTACACCTAGGCGTAACCCTAACCCTAACCGTAACACTGGTCATTTAAATCAGCCTGGGTTTAGGAATTATCCCAAGGGAAAAGCTGTGGAGACAGCCATGTTGTGGCACTTTTGCGCTCCCCTTGGGATGCCTTTCACAGCTGCCGTGTGCTTGGAGCACAGGGCTTCCTGGTGTAAAAAACCACAACTTTAGCCCAAACTGGAGGCTTCTAAATCAGCCTTCGTTTCGGGACTTCCCCAAGGAAAAAGCTGTGGAGGCAGGCATGTTGAGGCACTTCTGCGCTCTTCTTGGGTAGTCCTTCGCAGCTGCTGTGTTCTTGGAACTCAGGGCTTTCTGGTTAAAAGAACACTAACCCTAGGCCTAACTCAAACCTTAAGCCTAGGAAGGAAAATCAGCCTATGATTCGGGATGGTCTCATGGAAATAGCAGTGGAGGCAGCCAAGTTGTGTCACTTTTGCGCTCCCCTTGGGATATGCCTTTAACAGCTGCAGTGTGCCTGGAGCACAGGGCTTCCTGGTTTAAAAGTCCTAGGCCTAAGCCTAACAGTAACCCTAGGAAGGTAAATCAGCCGGGTATTAGGGTTCTTCCTAAGGAAAAAGCTGTGAAAGCAGCCATGTTGTGGCACTTCTGCGCTCCCTTTGGGATGCCTTTGGCAGATGCAGTAAGCCTGGAACTCAGGGCTTCCTGGTTAAAAAATCCTAGCCCTAGGGTGAGTCCTAACCCTAACCCTAGGCAGATAAATCAGCCTAGGTATAGGGATGGTGCCAAGGAAAAAGCTGTGAAAGCTGCCATGTTGTTGCACTTTTGTACTCCCTTTGGGATGCCTTTCACAGCTGCCGTGTGCCTGGAGCTCAGGGCTTCCTGGTTTAAAAAACCATGTCCCTAGCTGAGACTGGAGGCAGGTAATCCAGCCTAGGCTTAGCAATGGTGCCAATGAAAACGGGTGGAGGCAGCCATTTTCTGGCACTTTTGTGCTCCCCTTGGGATGCCTTTCGCATCTGCCGTGTGCCTGGAGCTCAGAGCTTGCTGGTTTAAAAAGCTCTACACCTAGGCATAACCCTAACCCTAACCGTAACACTGGTCATTTAAATCAGCCTGGGTTTAGGAATTATCCCAAGGGAAAAGCTGTGGAGACAGCCATGTTGTGGCACTTTTGCGCTCCCCTTGGGATGCCTTTCACAGCTGCCGTGTGCTTGGAGCACAGGGCTTCCTGGTGTAAAAAACATCAACTTTAGCCCAAACTGGAGGCTTCTAAATCAGCCTTCGTTTCGGGATGTCCCCAAGGAAAAAGCTGTGGAGGCAGGCATGTTGAGGCACTTCTGCGCTCTTCTTGGGTAGTCCTTCGCAGCTGCTGTGTTCTTGGAACTCAGGGCTTTCTGGTTAAAAGAACACTAACCCTAGGCCTAACTCAAACCTTAAGCCTAGGAAGGAAAATCAGCCTATGATTCGGGATGGTCTCATGGAAATAGCAGTGGAGGCAGCCAAGTTGTGTCACTTTTGCGCTCCCCTTGGGATGCCTTTAACAGCTGCAGTGTGCCTGGAGCACAGGGCTTCCTGGTTTTAAAAGTCCTAGGCCTAGGCCTAACAGTAACCCAAGGAAGGAAAATCAGCCGGGTATTAGGGTTCCTCCTAAGGAAAAAGCTGTGAAAGCAGCCATGTTGTGGCACTTCTGCGCTCCCCTTGGGATGCCTTTAACAGCTGCAGTGTGCCTGGAGCACAGGGCTTCCTGGTTTTAAAAGTCCTAGGCCTAGGCCTAACAGTAACCCTAGGAAGGTAAATCAGCCGGGTATTAGGGTTCTTCCTAAGGAAAAAGCTGTGAAAGCAGCCATGTTGTAGCACTTCTGCGCTCCCTTTGGGATGCCTTTGGCAGATGCAGTAAGCCTGGAACTCAGGGCTTCCTGCTTAAAAAAATCCTTGCCCTTGGCTGAGCCCTAACCCTAACCCTAGGCAGATAAATCAGCCTAGGTATAGGGATGGTGCCAAGGAAAAAGCTGTGAAAGCTGCCATGTTGTTGCACTTTTGTACTCCCCTTGGGATGCCTTTCACAGCTGCCAAGTGCCTGGAGCTCAGGGCTTCCTGGTTTAAAAAACCATGTCCCTAGCTGAGACTGGAGGCAGGTAATCCAGCCTAGGCTTAGCAATGGTGCCAATGAAAACGTGTGGAGGCAGCCATTTTCTGGCACTTTTGTGCTCCCCTTGGGATGTCTTTCGCAGCTGCCGTGTGCCTGGAGCTCAGAGCTTGCTGGTTTAAAAAGCTCTACACCTAGGCGTAACCCTAACCCTAACCGTAACACTGGTCATTTAAATCAGCCTGGGTTTAGGAATTATCCCAAGGGAAAAGCTGTGGAGACAGCCATGTTGTGGCACTTTTGCGCTCCCCTTGGGATGCCTTTCACAGCTGCAGTGTGCTTAGAGCACAGGGCTTCCTGGTGTAAAAAACCACAACTTTAGCCTAAACTGGAGGCTTCTAAATCAGCCTTCGTTTCGGGACGTCCTCAAAGAAAAAGCTGTGGAGGCAGGCATGTTGAGGCACTTCTGCGCTCTTCTTGGGTAGTACTTCGCAGCTGCTGTGTTCTTGGAACTCAGGGCTTTCTGGTTAAAAGAACACTAACCCTAGGCCTAACTCAAACCTTAAGCCTAGGAAGGAAAATCAGCCTATGATTCGGGATGGTCTCATGGAAATAGCAGTGGAGGCAGCCAAGTTGTGTCACTTTTGCGCTCCCCTTGGGATGCCTTTAACAGCTGCAGTGTGCCTGGAGCACAGGGCTTCCTGGTTTAAAATCCTAGGCCTAAGCCTAACAGTAACCCTAGGAAGGTAAATCAGCCGGGTATTAGGGTTCTTCCTAAGGAAAAAGCTGTGAAAGCAGCCATGTTGTGGCACTTCTGCGCTCCCTTTGGGATGCCTTTGGCAGATGCAGTAAGCCTGGAACTCAGGGCTTCCTGGTTAAAAAATCCTAGCCCTAGGCTGAGTCCTAACCCTAACCCTAGGCAGATAAATCAGCCTAGGGATAGGGATGGTGCCAAGGAAAAAGCTGTGAAAGCTGCCATGTTGTTGCACTTTTGTACTCCCTTTGGGATGCCTTTCACAGCTGCCGTGTGCCTGGAGCTCAGGGCTTCCTGGTTTAAAAATCCATGTCCCTAGCTGAGACTGGAGGCAGGTGATTCAGCCTAGGCTTAGCAATAGTGCCAATGAAAACGTGTGGAGGCAGCCATTTTCTGGCACTTTTGTGCTCCCCTTGGGATGCCTTTCACAGCTGCCGTGTGCCTGGAGCTCAGAGCTTGCTGGTTTAAAAAGCTCTACACCTAGGCATAACCCTAACCCTAATCGTAACACTGGTCACTTAAATCAGCCTGGGTTTAGGAATTATCCCAAGGGAAAAGCTGTGGAGACAGCCATGTTGTGGCACTTTTGCGCTCCCCTTGGGATGCCTTTCACAGCTGCAGTGAGCTTGGAGCACAGGGCTTCCTGGTGTAAAAAACCACAACTTTAGCCCAAACTGGAGGCTTCTAAATCAGCCTTCGTTTCGGGACTTCCCCAAGGAAAAAGCTGTGGAGGCAGGCATGTTGAGGCACTTCTGCGCTCTTCTTGGGTAGTCCTTCGCAGCTGCTGTCTTCTTGGAACTCAGGGCTTTCTGGTTAAAAAAACACTAACCCTAGGCCTAACTCAAACCTTAAGCCTAGGAAGGAAAATCAGCCTATGATTCGGGATGGTCTCATGGAAATAGCAGTGGAGGCAGCCAAGTTGTGTCACTTTTGCGCTCCCCTTGGGATGCCTTTAACAGCTGCAGTGTGCCTGGAGCACAGGGCTTCCTGGTTTTAAAAGTCCTAGGCCTAGGCCTAACAGTAACCCTAGGAAGGTAAATCAGCCGGGTATTAGGGTTCCTCCTAAGGAAAAAGCTGTGAAAGCAGCCATGTTGTGGCACTTCTGCGCTCCCCTTGGGATGCCTTTAACAGCTGCAGTGTGCCTGGAGCACAGGGCTTCCTGGTTTTAAATGTCCTAGGCCTAGGCCTAACAGTAACCCTAGGAAGGTAAATCAGCCGGGTATTAGGGTTCTTCCTAAGGAAAAAGCTGTGAAAGCAGCCATGTTGTGGCACTTCTGCGCTCCCTTTGGGATGCCTTTGGCAGATGCAGTAAGCCTGGAACTCAGGGCTTCCTGCTTAAAAAAATCCTTGCCCTTGGCTGAGCCCTAACCCTAACCCTAGGCAGATAAATCAGCCTAGGTATAGGGATGGTGCCAAGGAAAAAGCTGTGAAAGCTGCCATGTTGTTGCACTTTTGTGCTCCCCTTGGGATGCCTTTCACAGCTGCCGTGTGCCTGGAGCTCAGGGCTTCCTGGTTTAAAAAACCATGTCCCTAGCTGAGACTGGAGGCAGGTAATTCAGCCTAGGCTTAGCAATGGTGCCAATAAAAACGTGTGGAGGCAGCCATTTTCTGGCACTTTTGTGCTCCCCTTGGGATGCCTTACGCAGCTGCCGTGTGCCTGGAGCTCAGAGCTTGCTGGTTTAAAAAGCTCTACACCTAGGCGTATTCCTAACCCTAACCGTAACACTGGTCATTTAAATCAGCCTGGGTTTAGGAATTATCCCAAGGGAAAAGCTGTGGAGACAGCCATGTTGTGGCACTTTTGCGCTCCCCTTGGGATGCCTTTCACAGCTGCAGTGAGCTTGGAGCACAGGGCTTCCTGGTGTAAAAAACCACAACTTTAGCCCAAACTGGAGGCTTCTAAATCAGCCTTCGTTTCGGGACGTCCCCAAGGAGAAAGCTCTGGAGGCAGGCATGTTGAGGCACTTCTGCGCTCTTCTTGGGTAGTCCTTCGCAGCTGCTGTGTTCTTGGAACTCAGGGCTTTCTGGTTAAAGAACACTAACCCTAGGCCTAACTCAAACCTTAAGCCTAGGAAGGAAAATCAGCCTATGATTCGGGATGGTCTCATGGAAATAGCAGTGGAGGCAGCCAAGTTGTGTCACTTTTGTGCTCCCCTTGGGATGCCTTTAACAGCTGCAGTGTGCCTGGAGCACAGGGCTTCCTGGTTTTAAAAGTCCTAGGCCTAAGCCTAACAGTAACCCTAGGAAGGTAAATCAGCCGGGTATTAGGGTTCTTCCTAAGGAAAAAGCTGTGAAAGCAGCCATGTTGTGGCACTTCTGCGCTCCCTTTGGGATGCCTTTGGCAGATGCAGTAAGCCTGGAACTCAGGGCTTCCTGCTTAAAAAAATCCTTGCCCTAGGCTGAGCCCTAACCCTAACCCTAGGCAGATAAATCAGCCTAGGTATAGGGATGGTGCCAAGGAAAAAGCTGTGAAAGCTGCCATGTTGTTGCACTTTTGTACTCCCCTTGGGATGCCTTTCACAGCTGCCGTGTGCCTGGAGCTCAGGGCTTCCTGGTTTAAAAAACCATGTCCCTAGCTGAGACTGGAGGCAGGTAATTCAGCCTAGGCTTAGCAATGGTGCCAATGAAAACGGGTGGAGGCAGCCATTTTCTGGCACTTTTGTGCTCCCCTTGGGATGCCTTTCACAGCTGCCGTGTGCCTGGAGCTCAGAGCTTGCTGGTTTAAAAAGCTCTACACCTAGGCGTAACCGTAACCCTAACCGTAACACTGGTCATTTAAATCAGCCTGGGTTTAGGAATTATCCCAAGGGAAAAGCTGTGGAGACAGCCATGTTGTGGCACTTTTGCGCTCCCCTTGGGATGCCTTTCACAGCTGCAGTGTGCTTGGAGCACAGGGCTTCCTGGTGTAAAAAACCACAACTTTAGCCCAAACTGGAGGCTTCTAAATCAGCCTTCGTTTCGGGACGTCCCCAAGGAAAAAGCTGTGGAGGCAGGCATGTTGAGGCACTTCTGCGCTCTTCTTGGGTAGTCCTTCGCAGCTGCTGTGTTCTTGGAACTCAGGGCTTTCTGGTTAAAAGAACACTAACCCTAGGCCTAACTCAAACCTTAAGCCTAGGAAGGAAAATCAGCCTATGATTCGGGATGGTCTCATGGAAATAGCAGTGGAGGCAGCCAAGTTGTGTCACTTTTGCGCTCCCCTTGGGATGCCTTTAACAGCTGCAGTGTGCCTGGAGCACAGGGCTTCCTGGTTTTAAAAGTCCTAGGCCTAGGCCTAACAGTAACCCTAGGAAGGTAAATCAGCCGGGTATTAGGGTTCCTCCTAAGGAAAAAGCTGTGAAAGCAGCCATGTTGTGGCACTTCTGCGCTCCCCTTGGGATGCCTTTAACAGCTGCAGTGTGCCTGGAGCACAGGGCTTCCTGGTTTTAAGAGTCCTAGGCCTAGGCCTAACAGTAACCCTAGGAAGGTAAATCAGCCGGGTATTAGGGTTCTTCCTAAGGAAAAAGCTGTGAAAGCAGCCATGTTGTGGCACTTCTGCACTCCCTTTGGGATGCCTTTGGCAGATGCAGTAAGCCTGGAACTCAGGGCTTCCTGGTTAAAAAAATCCTTGCCCTTGGCTGAGCCCTAACCCTAACCCTAGGCAGATAAATCAGCCTAGGTATAGGGATGGTGCCAAGGAAAAAGCTGTGAAAGCTGCCATGTTGTTGCACTTTTGTACTCCCCTTGGGATGCCTTTCACAGCTGCCGTGTGCCTGGAGCTCAGGGCTTCCTGGTTTAAAAAACCATGTCCCTAGCTGAGACTGGAGGCAGGTAATTCAGCCTAGGCTTAGCAATGGTGCCAATAAAAACGTGTGGAGGCAGCCATTTTCTGGCACTTTTGTGCTCCCCTTGGGATGCCTTTCGCAGCTGCCGTGTGCCTGGAGCTCAGAGCTTGCTGGTTTAAAAAGCTCTACACCTAGGCGTAACCCTAACCCTAACTGTAACACTGCTCATTTAAATCAGCCTGGGTTTAGGAATTATCCCAAGGGAAAAGCTGTGGAGACAGCCATGTTGTGGCACTTTTGCGGTCCCCTTGGGATGCCTTTCACAGCTGCAGTGAGCTTGGAGCACAGGGCTTCCTGGTGTAAAAAACCACAACTTTAACCCAAACTGGAGGCTTCTAAATCAGCCTTCGTTTCGGGACGTCCCCAAGGAAAAAGCTGTGGAGGCAGGCATGTTGAGGCACTTCTGCGCTCTTCTTGGTTAGTCCTTCGAGCTGCTGTGTTCTTGGAACTCAGGGCTTTCTGGTTAAAAGAACACTAACCCTAGGCCTAACTCAAACCTTAAGCCTAGGAAGGAAAATCAGCCTATGATTCGGGATGGTCTGATGGAAATAGCAAGGAGGCGGCCAAGTTGTGTCACTTTTGCGCTCCCCTTGGGATGCCTTTAACAGCTGCAGTGTGCCTGGAGCACAGGGCTTCCTGGTTTTAAAAGTCCTAGGCCTAGGCCTAACAGTAACCCTAGGAAGGTAAATCAGCCGGGTATTAGGGTTCCTCCTAAGGAAAAAGCTGTGAAAGCAGCCATGTTGTGGCACTTCTGCGCTCCCCTTGGGATGCCTTTAACAGCTGCAGTGTGCCTGGAGCACAGGGCTTCCTGGTTTTAAAAGTCCTAGGCCTAAGCCTAACAGTAACCCTAGGAAGGTAAATCAGCCGGGTATTAGGGTTCTTCCTAAGGAAAAAGCTGTGAAAGCAGCCATGTTGTGGCACTTCTGCGCTCCCTTTGGGATGCCTTTGGCAGATGCAGTAAGCCTGGAACTCAGGGCTTCCTGGTTAAAAAAATCGTAGCCCTAGGCTGAGTCCTAACCCTAACCCTAGGCAGATAAATCAGCCTAGGTATAGGGATGGTGCCAAGGAAAAAGCTGTGAAAGCTGCCATGTTGTTGCACTTTTGTGCTCCCCTTGGGATGCCTTTCACAGCTGCCGTGTGCCTGGAGCTCAGGGCTTCCTGGTTTAAAAAACCCTGTCCCTAGCTGAGACTGGAGGCAGGTAATTCAGCCTAGGCTTAGCAATGGTGCCAATGAAAACGTGTGGAGGCAGCCATTTTCTGGCACTTTTGTGCTCCCCTTGGGATGCCTTTCGCAGCTGCCGTGTGCCTGGAGCTCAGAGCTTGCTGGTTTAAAAAGCTCTACACCTAGGCGTAACCCTAACCCTAACCGTAACACTGGTCATTTAAATCAGCCTGGGTTTAGGAATTATCCCAAGGGAAAAGCTGTGGAGACAGCCATGTTGTGGCACTTTTGCGCTCCCCTTGGGATGCCTTTCACAGCTGCAGTGAGCTTGGAGCACAGGGCTTCCTGGTGTAAAAAACCACAACTTTAGCCCAAACTGGAGGCTTCTAAATAAGCCTTCGTTTCGGGACGTCCCCAAGGAAAAAGCTGTGGAGGCAGGCATGTTTAGGCACTTCTGCGCTCTTCTTGGGTAGTCCTTCGAGCTGCTGTGCTCTTGGAACTCAGGGCTTTCTGGTTAAAAGAACACTAACCCTAGGCCTAACTCAAACCTTAAGCCTAGGAAGGAAAATCAGCCTATGATTCGGGATGGTTTCATGGAAATAGCAGTGGAGGCAGCCAAGTTGTGTCACTTCTGCGCTCCCCTTGGGATGCCTTTAACAGCTGCAGTGTGCCTGGAGCACAGGGCTTCCTGGTTTTAAAAGTCCTAGGCCTAGGCCTAACAGTAACCCTAGGAAGGAAAATCAGCCGGGTATTAGGGTTCCTCCTAAGGAAAAAGCTGTGAAAGCAGCCATGTTGTGGCACTTTTGCGCTCCCCTTGGGATGCCTTTAACAGCTGCAGTGTGCCTGGAACTCAGGGCATCCTGGTTAAAATAATCCTTGCCCTTGGCTGAGCCCTAACCCTAACCCTAGGCAGATAAATCAGCCTAGGTATAGGGATGGTGCCAAGGAAAAAGCTGTGAAAGCTGCCATGTTGTTGCACTTTTGTACTCCCCTTGGGATGCCTTTCACAGCTGCTAAGTGCCTGGAGCTCAGGGCTTCCTGGTTTAAAAAACCATGTCCCTAGCTGAGACTGGAGGCAGGTAATTCAGCCTAGGCTTAGCAATGGTGCCAATAAAAACGTGTGGAGCCAGCCATTTTCTGGCACTTTTGTGCTCCCCTTGGGATGCCTTTCGCAGCTGCCGTGTGCCTGGAGCTCAGAGCTTGCTGGTTTAAAAAGCTCTACACCTAGGCGTAACCCTAACCCTAACCGTAACACTGGTCATTTAAATCAGCCTGGGTTTAGGAATTATCCCAAGGGAAAAGCTGTGGAGACAGCCATGTTGTGGCACTTTTGCGCTCCCCTTGGGATGCCTTTCACAGCTGCAGTGTGCTTGGAGCACAGGGCTTCCTGGTGTAAAAAACCACAACTTTAGCCCAAACTGGAGGCTTCTAAATCAGCCTTCGTTTCGGGACGTCCCCAAGGAAAAAGCTGTGGAGGCAGGCATGTTGAGGCACTTCTGCGCTCTTCTTGGGTAGTCCTTCGCAGCTGCTGTGCTCTTGGAACTCAGGGCTTTCTGGTTAAAAGAACACTAACCCTAGGCCTAACTCAAACCTTAAGCCTAGGAAGGAAAATCAGCCTATGATTCGGGATGGTTTCATGGAAATAGCAGTGGAGGCAGCCAAGTTGTGTCACTTCTGCGATCCCCTTGGGATGCCTTTAACAGCTGCAGTGTGCCTGGAGCACAGGGCTTCCTGGTTTTAAAAGTCCTAGGCCTAAGCCTAACAGTAACCCTAGGAAGGTAAATCAGCCGGGTATTAGGGTTCTTCCTAAGGAAAAAGCTGTGAAAGCAGCCATGTTGTGGCACTTCTGCGCTCCCTTTGGGATGCCTTTGGCAGATGCAGTAAGCCTGGAACTCAGGGCTTCCTGGTTAAAAAAATCCTTGCCCTTGGCTGAGCCCTAACCCTAACCCTAGGCAGATAAATCAGCCTAGGTATAGGGATGGTGCCAAGGAAAAAGCTGTGAAAGCTGCCATGTTGTTGCACTTTTGTACTCCCCTTGGGATGCCTTTCACAGCTGCCAAGTGCCTGGAGCTCAAGGCTTCCTGGTTTAAAAACCATGTCCCTAGCTGAGACTGGAGGCAGGTAATTCAGCCTAGGCTTAGCAATGGTGCCAATGAAAACGTGTGGAGGCAGCCATTTTCTGGCACTTTTGTGCTCCCCTTGGGATGCCTTTCGCAGCTGCCGTGTGCCTGGAGCTCAGAGCTTGCTGGTTTAAAAAGCTCTACACCTAGGCGTAACCCTAACCCTAACCGTAACACTGGTCATTTAAATCAGCCTGGGTTTAGGAATTATCCCAAGGGAAAAGCTGTGGAGACAGCCATGTTGTGGCACTTTTGCGCTCCCCTTGGGATGCCTTTCACAGCTGCAGTGTGCTTGGAGCACAGGGCTTCCTGGTGTAAAAAACCACAACTTTAGCCCAAACTGGAGGCTTCTAAATCAGCCTTCGTTTCGGGACGTCCCCAAGGAAAAAGCTGTGGAGGCAGGCATGTTGAGGCACTTCTGCGCTCTTCTTGGGTAGTCCTTCGAGCTGCTGTGTTCTTGGAACTCAGGGCTTTCTGGTTAAAAGAACACTAACCCTAGGCCTAACTCAAACCTTAAGCCTAGGAAGGAAAATTAGCCTATGATTCGGGATGGTCTGATGGAAATAGCAGTGGAGGCGGCCAAGTTGTGTCACTTTTGCGCTCCCCTTGGGATGCCTTTAACAGCTGCAGTGTGCCTGGAGCACAGGGCTTCCTGGTTTTAAATGTCCTAGGCCTAGGCCTAACAGTAACCCTAGGAAGGTAAATCAGCCGGGTATTAGGGTTCCTCCTAAGGAAAAAGCTGTGAAAGCAGCCATGTTGTGGCACTTCTGCGCTCCCCTTGGGATGCCTTTAACAGCTGCAGTGTGCCTGGAGCACAGGGCTTCCTGGTTTTAAAAGTCCTAGGCCTAAGCCTAACAGTAACCCTAGGAAGGTAAATCAGCCGGGTATTAGGGTTCTTCCTAAGGAAAAAGCTGTGAAAGCAGCCATGTTGTGGCACTTCTGCGCTCCCTTTGGGATGCCTTTGGCAGATGCAGTAAGCCTGGAACTCAGGGCTTCCTGGTTAAAAAAATCCTTGCCCTTGGCTGAGCCCTAACCCTAACCCTAGGCAGATAAATCAGCCTAGGTATAGGGATGGTGCCAAGGAAAAAGCTGTGAAAGCTGCCATGTTGTTGCACTTTTGTACTCCCCTTGGGATGCCTTTCACAGCTGCCGTGTGCCTGGAGCTCAGGGCTTCCTGGTTTAAAAAACCATGTCCCTAGCTCAGACTGGAGGCAGGTAATTCAGCCTAGGCTTAGCAATGGTGCCAATAAAAATGTGTGGAGGCAGCCATTTTCTGGCACTTTTGTGCTCCCCTTGGGATGCCTTTCGCAGCTGCCGTGTGCCTGGAGCTCAGAGCTTGCTGGTTTAAAAAGCTCTACACCTAGGCATAACCCTAACCCTAACCGTAACACTGCTCATTTAAATCAGCCTGGGTTTAGGAATTATCCCAAGGGAAAAGCTGTGGAGACAGCCATGTTGTGGTACTTTTGCGCTCCCCTTGGGATGCCTTTCACAGCTGCAGTGTGCTTGGAGCACAGGGCTTCCTGGTGTAAAAAACCACAACTTTAGCCCAAACTGGAGGCTTCTAAATCAGCCTTCGTTTCGGGACGTCCCCAAGGAAAAAGCTGTGGAGGCAGGCATGTTGAGGCACTTCTGCGCTCTTCTTGGGTAGTCCTTCGCAGCTGCTGTGTTCTTGGAACTCAGGGCTTTCTGGTTAAAAGAACACTAACCCTAGGCCTAACTCAAACCTTAAGCCTAGGAAGGAAAATCAGCCTATGATTCGGGATGGTCTCATGGAAATAGCAGTGGAGGCAGCCAAGTTGTGTCACTTTTGCGCTCCCCTTGGGATATGCCTTTAACAGCTGCAGTGTGCCTGGAGCACAGGGCTTCCTGGTTTTAAAAGTCCTAGGCCTAGGCCTAACAGTAACCCTAGGAAGGTAAATCAGCCGGGTATTAGGGTTCCACCTAAGGAAAAAGCTGTGAAAGCAGCCATGTTGTGGCACTTCTGCGCTCCCCTTGGGATGCCTTTAACAGCTGCAGTGTGCCTGGAGCACAGGGCTTCCTGGTTTTAAATGTCCTAGGCCTAGGCCTAACAGTAACCCTAGGAAGGTAAATCAGCCGGGTATTAGGGTTCTTCCTAAGGAAAAAGCTGTGAAAGCAGCCATGTTGTGGCACTTCTGCACTCCCTTTGGGATGCCTTTGGCAGATGCAGTAAGCCTGGAACTCACGGCTTCCTGGTTAAAAAAATCGTAGCCCTAGGCTGAGTCCTAACCCTAACCCCAGGCAGATAAATCAGCCTAGGTATAGGGATGGTGCCAAGGAAAAAGCTGTGAAAGCTGCCATGTTGTTGCACTTTTGTGCTCCCCTTGGGATGCCTTTCACAGCTGCCGTGTGCCTGGAGCTCAGGGCTTCCTGGTTTAAAAAACCCTGTCCCTAGCTGTGACTGGAGGCAGGTAATTCAGCCTAGGCTTAGCAATGGTGCCAATGAAAACGTGTGGAGGCAGCCATTTTCTGGCACTTTTGTGCTCCCCTTGGGATGCCTTTCGCAGCTGCCGTGTGCCTGGAGCTCAGAGCTTGCTGGTTTAAAAAGCTCTACACCTAGGCGTAACCCTAACCCTAACCGTAACACTGGTCATTTAAATCAGCCTGGGTTTAGGAATTATCCCAAGGGAAAAGCTGTGGAGACAGCCATGTTGTGGCACTTTTGCGCTCCCCTTGGGATGCCTTTCACAGCTGCAGTGAGCTTGGAGCACAGGGCTTCCTGGTGTAAAAAACCACAACTTTAGCCCAAACTGGAGGCTTCTAAATAAGCCTTCGTTTCGGGACGTCCCCAAGGAAAAAGCTGTGGAGGCAGGCATGTTTAGGCACTTCTGCGCTCTTCTTGGGTAGTCCTTCGAGCTGCTGTGCTCTTGGAACTCAGGGCTTTCTGGTTAAAAGAACACTAACCCTAGGCCTAACTCAAACCTTAAGCCTAGGAAGGAAAATCAGCCTATGATTCGGGATGGTTTCATGGAAATAGCAGTGGAGGCAGCCAAGTTGTGTCACTTCTGCGCTCCCCTTGGGATGCCTTTAACAGCTGCAGTGTGCCTGGAGCACAGGGCTTCCTGGTTTTAAAAGTCCTAGGCCTAGGCCTAACAGTAACCCTAGGAAGGTAAATCAGCCGGGTATTAGGGTTCCTCCTAAGGAAAAAGCTGTGAAAGCAGCCATGTTGTGGCACTTTTGCGCTCCCCTTGGGATGCCTTTAACAGCTGCAGTGTGCCTGGAACTCAGGGCATCCTGGTTAAAATAATCCTTGCCCTTGGCTGAGCCCTAACCCTAACCCTAGGCAGATAAATCAGCCTAGGTATAGGGATGGTGCCAAGGAAAAAGCTGTGAAAGCTGCCATGTTGTTGCACTTTTGTACTCCCCTTGGGATGCCTTTCACAGCTGCCAAGTGCCTGGAGCTCAGGGCTTCCTGGTTTAAAAAACCATGTCCCTAGCTGAGACTGGAGGCAGGTAATTCAGCCTAGGCTTAGCAATGGTGCCAATAAAAACGTGTGGAGCCAGCCATTTTCTGGCACTTTTGTGCTCCCCTTGGGATGCCTTTCGCAGCTGCCGTGTGCCTGGAGCTCAGAGCTTGCTGGTTTAAAAAGCTCTACACCTAGGCGTAACCCTAACCCTAACCGTAACACTGGTCATTTAAATCAGCCTGGGTTTAGGAATTATCCCAAGGGAAAAGCTGTGGAGACAGCCATGTTGTGGCACTTTTGCGCTCCCCTTGGGATGCCTTTCACAGCTGCAGTGAGCTTGGAGCACAGGGCTTCCTGGTGTAAAAAACCACAACTTTAGCCCAAACTGGAGGCTTCTAAATCAGCCTTCGTTTCGGGACGTCCCCAAGGAAAAAGCTGTGGAGGCAGGCATGTTGAGGCACTTCTGCGCTCTTCTTGGGTAGTCCTTCGCAGCTGCTGTGCTCTTGGAACTCAGGGCTTTCTGGTTAAAAGAACACTAACCCTAGGCCTAACTCAAACCTTAAGCCTAGGAAGGAAAATCAGCCTATGATTCGGGATGGTTTCATGGAAATAGCAGTGGAGGCAGCCAAGTTGTGTCACTTCTGCGATCCCCTTGGGATGCCTTTAACAGCTGCAGTGTGCCTGGAGCACAGGGCTTCCTGGTTTTAAAAGTCCTAGGCCTAGGCCTAACAGTAACCCTAGGAAGGTAAATCAGCCGGGTATTAGGGTTCCTCCTAAGGAAAAAGCTGTGAAAGCAGCCATGTTGTGGCACTTCTGCGCTCCCCTTGGGATGCCTTTAACAGCTGCAGTGTGCCTGGAGCACAGGGCTTCCTGGTTTTAAAAGTCCTAGGCCTAAGCCTAACAGTAACCCTAGGAAGGTAAATCAGCCGGGTATTAGGGTTCTTCCTAAGGAAAAAGCTGTGAAAGCAGCCATGTTGTGGCACTTCTGCGCTCCCTTTGGGATGCCTTTGGCAGATGCAGTAAGCCTGGAACTCAGGGCTTCCTGGTTAAAAAAATCGTAGCCCTAGGCTGAGTCCTAACCCTTACCCTAGGCAGATAAATCAGCCTAGGTATAGGGATGGTGCCAAGGAAAAAGCTGTGAAAGCTGCCATGTTGTTGCACTTTTGTGCTCCCCTTGGGATGCCTTTCACAGCTGCCGTGTGCCTGGAGCTCAGGGCTTCCTGGTTTAAAAAACCCTGTCCCTAGCTGTGACTGGAGGCAGGTAATTCAGCCTAGGCTTAGCAATGGTGCCAATGAAAACGTGTGGAGGCAGCCATTTTCTGGCACTTTTGTGCTCCCCTTGGGATGCCTTTCGCAGCTGCCGTGTGCCTGGAGCTCAGAGCTTGCTGGTTTAAAAAGCTCTACACCTAGGCGTAACCCTAACCCTAACCGTAACACTGGTCATTTAAATCAGCCTGGGTTTAGGAATTATCCCAAGGGAAAAGCTGTGGAGACAGCCATGTTGTGGCACTTTTGCGCTCCCCTTGGGATGCCTTTCACAGCTGCAGTGAGCTTGGAGCACAGGGCTTCCTGGTGTAAAAAACCACAACTTTAGCCCAAACTGGAGGCTTCTAAATAAGCCTTCGTTTCGGGACGTCCCCAAGGAAAAAGCTGTGGAGGCAGGCATGTTTAGGCACTTCTGCGCTCTTCTTGGGTAGTCCTTCGAGCTGCTGTGCTCTTGGAACTCAGGGCTTTCTGGTTAAAAGAACACTAACCCTAGGCCTAACTCAAACCTTAAGCCTAGGAAGGAAAATCAGCCTATGATTCGGGATGGTTTCATGGAAATAGCAGTGGAGGCAGCCAAGTTGTGTCACTTCTGCGCTCCCCTTGGGATGCCTTTAACAGCTGCAGTGTGCCTGGAGCACAGGGCTTCCTGGTTTTAAAAGTCCTAGGCCTAGGCCTAACAGTAACCCTAGGAAGGTAAATCAGCCGGGTATTAGGGTTCCTCCTAAGGAAAAAGCTGTGAAAGCAGCCATGTTGTGGCACTTTTGCGCTCCCCTTGGGATGCCTTTAACAGCTGCAGTGTGCCTGGAACTCAGGGCATCCTGGTTAAAATAATCCTTGCCCTTGGCTGAGCCCTAACCCTAACCCTAGGCAGATAAATCAGCCTAGGTATAGGGATGGTGCCAAGGAAAAAGCTGTGAAAGCTGCCATGTTGTTGCACTTTTGTACTCCCCTTGGGATGCCTTTCACAGCTGCTAAGTGCCTGGAGCTCAGGGCTTCCTGGTTTAAAAAACCATGTCCCTAGCTGAGACTGGAGGCAGGTAATTCAGCCTAGGCTTAGCAATGGTGCCAATAAAAACGTGTGGAGCCAGCCATTTTCTGGCACTTTTGTGCTCCCCTTGGGATGCCTTTCGCAGCTGCCGTGTGCCTGGAGCTCAGAGCTTGCTGGTTTAAAAAGCTCTACACCTAGGCGTAACCCTAACCCTAACCGTAACACTGGTCATTTAAATCAGCCTGGGTTTAGGAATTATCCCAAGGGAAAAGCTGTGGAGACAGCCATGTTGTGGCACTTTTGCGCTCCCCTTGGGATGCCTTTCACAGCTGCAGTGTGCTTGGAGCACAGGGCTTCCTGGTGTAAAAAACCACAACTTTAGCCCAAACTGGAGGCTTCTAAATCAGCCTTCGTTTCGGGACGTCCCCAAGGAAAAAGCTGTGGAGGCAGGCATGTTGAGGCACTTCTGCGCTCTTCTTGGGTAGTCCTTCGCAGCTGCTGTGCTCTTGGAACTCAGGGCTTTCTGGTTAAAAGAACACTAACCCTAGGCCTAACTCAAACCTTAAGCCTAGGAAGGAAAATCAGCCTATGATTCGGGATGGTTTCATGGAAATAGCAGTGGAGGCAGCCAAGTTGTGTCACTTCTGCGATCCCCTTGGGATGCCTTTAACAGCTGCAGTGTGCCTGGAGCACAGGGCTTCCTGGTTTTAAAAGTCCTAGGCCTAAGCCTAACAGTAACCCTAGGAAGGTAAATCAGCCGGGTATTAGGGTTCTTCCTAAGGAAAAAGCTGTGAAAGCAGCCATGTTGTGGCACTTCTGCGCTCCCTTTGGGATGCCTTTGGCAGATGCAGTAAGCCTGGAACTCAGGGCTTCCTGGTTAAAAAAATCCTTGCCCTTGGCTGAGCCCTAACCCTAACCCTAGGCAGATAAATCAGCCTAGGTATAGGGATGGTGCCAAGGAAAAAGCTGTGAAAGCTGCCATGTTGTTGCACTTTTGTACTCCCCTTGGGATGCCTTTCACAGCTGCCAAGTGCCTGGAGCTCAAGGCTTCCTGGTTTAAAAACCATGTCCCTAGCTGAGACTGGAGGCAGGTAATTCAGCCTAGGCTTAGCAATGGTGCCAATGAAAACGTGTGGAGGCAGCCATTTTCTGGCACTTTTGTGCTCCCCTTGGGATGCCTTTCGCAGCTGCCGTGTGCCTGGAGCTCAGAGCTTGCTGGTTTAAAAAGCTCTACACCTAGGCGTAACCCTAACCCTAACCGTAACACTGGTCATTTAAATCAGCCTGGGTTTAGGAATTATCCCAAGGGAAAAGCTGTGGAGACAGCCATGTTGTGGCACTTTTGCGCTCCCCTTGGGATGCCTTTCACAGCTGCAGTGTGCTTGGAGCACAGGGCTTCCTGGTGTAAAAAACCACAACTTTAGCCCAAACTGGAGGCTTCTAAATCAGCCTTCGTTTCGGGACGTCCCCAAGGAAAAAGCTGTGGAGGCAGGCATGTTGAGGCACTTCTGCGCTCTTCTTGGGTAGTCCTTCGAGCTGCTGTGTTCTTGGAACTCAGGGCTTTCTGGTTAAAAGAACACTAACCCTAGGCCTAACTCAAACCTTAAGCCTAGGAAGGAAAATTAGCCTATGATTCGGGATGGTCTGATGGAAATAGCAGTGGAGGCGGCCAAGTTGTGTCACTTTTGCGCTCCCCTTGGGATGCCTTTAACAGCTGCAGTGTGCCTGGAGCACAGGGCTTCCTGGTTTTAAATGTCCTAGGCCTAGGCCTAACAGTAACCCTAGGAAGGTAAATCAGCCGGGTATTAGGGTTCCTCCTAAGGAAAAAGCTGTGAAAGCAGCCATGTTGTGGCACTTCTGCGCTCCCCTTGGGATGCCTTTAACAGCTGCAGTGTGCCTGGAGCACAGGGCTTCCTGGTTTTAAAAGTCCTAGGCCTAAGCCTAACAGTAACCCTAGGAAGGTAAATCAGCCGGGTATTAGGGTTCTTCCTAAGGAAAAAGCTGTGAAAGCAGCCATGTTGTGGCACTTCTGCGCTCCCTTTGGGATGCCTTTGGCAGATGCAGTAAGCCTGGAACTCAGGGCTTCCTGGTTAAAAAAATCCTTGCCCTTGGCTGAGCCCTAACCCTAACCCTAGGCAGATAAATCAGCCTAGGTATAGGGATGGTGCCAAGGAAAAAGCTGTGAAAGCTGCCATGTTGTTGCACTTTTGTACTCCCCTTGGGATGCCTTTCACAGCTGCCGTGTGCCTGGAGCTCAGGGCTTCCTGGTTTAAAAAACCATGTCCCTAGCTCAGACTGGAGGCAGGTAATTCAGCCTAGGCTTAGCAATGGTGCCAATAAAAATGTGTGGAGGCAGCCATTTTCTGGCACTTTTGTGCTCCCCTTGGGATGCCTTTCGCAGCTGCCGTGTGCCTGGAGCTCAGAGCTTGCTGGTTTAAAAAGCTCTACACCTAGGCATAACCCTAACCCTAACCGTAACACTGCTCATTTAAATCAGCCTGGGTTTAGGAATTATCCCAAGGGAAAAGCTGTGGAGACAGCCATGTTGTGGTACTTTTGCGCTCCCCTTGGGATGCCTTTCACAGCTGCAGTGTGCTTGGAGCACAGGGCTTCCTGGTGTAAAAAACCACAACTTTAGCCCAAACTGGAGGCTTCTAAATCAGCCTTCGTTTCGGGACGTCCCCAAGGAAAAAGCTGTGGAGGCAGGCATGTTGAGGCACTTCTGCGCTCTTCTTGGGTAGTCCTTCGCAGCTGCTGTGTTCTTGGAACTCAGGGCTTTCTGGTTAAAAGAACACTAACCCTAGGCCTAACTCAAACCTTAAGCCTAGGAAGGAAAATCAGCCTATGATTCGGGATGGTCTCATGGAAATAGCAGTGGAGGCAGCCAAGTTGTGTCACTTTTGCGCTCCCCTTGGGATATGCCTTTAACAGCTGCAGTGTGCCTGGAGCACAGGGCTTCCTGGTTTTAAAAGTCCTAGGCCTAGGCCTAACAGTAACCCTAGGAAGGTAAATCAGCCGGGTATTAGGGTTCCACCTAAGGAAAAAGCTGTGAAAGCAGCCATGTTGTGGCACTTCTGCGCTCCCCTTGGGATGCCTTTAACAGCTGCAGTGTGCCTGGAGCACAGGGCTTCCTGGTTTTAAATGTCCTAGGCCTAGGCCTAACAGTAACCCTAGGAAGGTAAATCAGCCGGGTATTAGGGTTCTTCCTAAGGAAAAAGCTGTGAAAGCAGCCATGTTGTGGCACTTCTGCACTCCCTTTGGGATGCCTTTGGCAGATGCAGTAAGCCTGGAACTCACGGCTTCCTGGTTAAAAAAATCGTAGCCCTAGGCTGAGTCCTAACCCTAACCCCAGGCAGATAAATCAGCCTAGGTATAGGGATGGTGCCAAGGAAAAAGCTGTGAAAGCTGCCATGTTGTTGCACTTTTGTGCTCCCCTTGGGATGCCTTTCACAGCTGCCGTGTGCCTGGAGCTCAGGGCTTCCTGGTTTAAAAAACCCTGTCCCTAGCTGAGACTGGAGGCAGGTAATCCAGCCTAGGCTTAGCAATGGTGCCAATGAAAACGTGTGGAGGCAGCCATTTTCTGGCACTTTTGTGCTCCCCTTGGGATGCCTTTCGCAGCTGCCGTGTGCCTGGAGCTCAGAGCTTGCTGGTTTAAAAAGCTCTACACCTAGGCGTAACCCTAACCCTAACCGTAACACTGGTCATTTAAATCAGCCTGGGTTTAGGAATTATCCCAAGGGAAAAGCTGTGGAGACAGCCATGTTGTGGCACTTTTGCGCTCCCCTTGGGATGCCTTTCACAGCTGCAGTGAGCTTGGAGCACAGGGCTTCCTGGTGTAAAAAACCACAACTTTAGCCCAAACTGGAGGCTTCTAAATCAGCCTTCGTTTCGGGACGTCCCCAAGGAAAAAGCTGTGGAGGCAGGCATGTTTAGGCACTTCTGCGCTCTTCTTGGGTAGTCCTTCGAGCTGCTGTGTTCTTGGAACTCAGGGCTTTCTGGTTAAAAGAACACTAACCCTAGGCCTAACTCAAACCTTAAGCCTAGGAAGGAAAATCAGCCTATGATTCGGGATGATTTCATGGAAATAGCAGTGGAGGCAGCCAAGTTGTGTCACTTTTGCGCTCCCCTTGGGATGCCTTTAACAGCTGCAGTGTGCCTGGAGCACAGGGCTTCCTGGTTTTAAAAGTCCTAGGCCTAAGCCTAACAGTAACCCTAGGAAGGTAAATCAGCCGGGTATTAGGGTTCTTCCTAAGGAAAAAGCTGTGAAAGCAGCCATGTTGTGGCACTTCTGCGCTCCCTTTGGGATGCCTTTGGCAGATGCAGTAAGCCTGGAACTCAGGGCTTCCTGGTTAAAAAAATCCTTGCCCTTGGCTGAGCCCTAACCCTAACCCTAGGCAGATAAATCAGCCTAGGTATAGGGATGGTGCCAAGGAAAAAGCTGTGAAAGCTGCCATGTTGTTGCACTTTTGTACTCCCCTTGGGATGCCTTTCACAGCTGCTAAGTGCCTGGAGCTCAAGGCTTCCTGGTTTAAAAACCATGTCCCTAGCTGAGACTGGAGGCAGGTAATTCAGCCTAGGCTTAGCAATGGTGCCAATGAAAACGTGTGGAGGCAGCCATTTTCTGGCACTTTTGTGCTCCCCTTGGGATGCCTTTCGCAGCTGCCGTGTGCCTGGAGCTCAGAGCTTGCTGGTTTAAAAAGCTCTACACCTAGGCGTAACCCTAACCCTAACCGTAACACTGGTCATTTAAATCAGCCTGGGTTTAGGAATTATCCCAAGGGAAAAGCTGTGGAGACAGCCATGTTGTGGCACTTTTGCGCTCCCCTTGGGATGCCTTTCACAGCTGCAGTGTGCTTGGAGCACAGGGCTTCCTGGTGTAAAAAACCACAACTTTAGCCCAAACTGGAGGCTTCTAAATCAGCCTTCGTTTCGGGACGTCCCCAAGGAAAAAGCTGTGGAGGCAGGCATGTTGAGGCACTTCTGCGCTCTTCTTGGGTAGTCCTTCGAGCTGCTGTGCTCTTGGAACTCAGGGCTTTCTGGTTAAAAGAACACTAACACTAGGCCTAACTCAAACCTTAAGCCTAGGAAGGAAAATTAGCCTATGATTCGGGATGGTCTGATGGAAATAGCAGTGGAGGCGGCCAAGTTGTGTCACTTTTGCGCTCCCCTTGGGATGCCTTTAACAGCTGCAGTGTGCCTGGAGCACAGGGCTTCCTGGTTTTAAAAGTCCTAGGCCTAAGCCTAACAGTAACCCTAGGAAGGTAAATCAGCCGGGTATTAGGGTTCCTCCTAAGGAAAAAGCTGTGAAAGCAGCCATGTTGTGGCACTTCTGCGCTCCCCTTGGGATGCCTTTAACAGCTGCAGTGTGCCTGGAGCACAGGGCTTCCTGGTTTTAAAAGTCCTAGGCCTAAGCCTAACAGTAACCCTAGGAAGGTAAATCAGCCGGGTATTAGGGTTCTTCCTAAGGAAAAAGCTGTGAAAGCAGCCATGTTGTGGCACTTCTGCGCTCCCTTTGGGATGCCTTTGGCAGATGCAGTAAGCCTGGAACTCAGGGCTTCCTGCTTAAAAAAATCCTTGCCCTTGGCTGAGCCCTAACCCTAACCCTAGGCAGATAAATCAGCCTAGGTATAGGGATGGTGCCAAGGAAAAAGCTGTGAAAGCTGCCATGTTGTTGCACTTTTGTACTCCCCTTGGGATGCCTTTCACAGCTGCTAAGTGCCTGGAGCTCAAGGCTTCCTGGTTTAAAAACCATGTCCCTAGCTGAGACTGGAGGCAGGTAATTCAGATTAGGCTTAGCAATGGTGCCAATGAAAACGTGTGGAGGCAGCCATTTTCTGGCACTTTTGTGCTCCCCTTGGGATGCCTTTCGCAGCTGCCGTGTGCCTGGAGCTCAGAGCTTGCTGGTTTAAAAAGCTCTACACCTAGGCGTAACCCTAACCCTAACCGTAACACTGGTCATTTAAATCAGCCTGGGTTTAGGAATTATCCCAAGGGAAAAGCTGTGGAGACAGCCATGTTGTGGCACTTTTGCGCTCCCCTTGGGATGCCTTTCACAGCTGCAGTGTGCTTGGAGCACAGGGCTTCCTGGTTTAAAAAACCACAACTTTAGCCCAAACTGGAGGCTTCTAAATCAGCCTTTGTTTCGGGACGTCCCCAAGGAAAAAGCTGTGGAGGCAGGCATGTTGAGGCACTTCTGCGCTCTTCTTGGGTAGTCCTTCGCAGCTGCTGTGCTCTTGGAACTCAGGGCTTTCTGGTTAAAAGAACACTAACCCTAGGCCTAACTCAAACCTTAAGCCTAGGAAGGAAAATCAGCCTATGATTCGGGATGGTTTCATGGAAATAGCAGTGGAGGCAGCCAAGTTGTGTCACTTCTGCGATCCCCTTGGGATGCCTTTAACAGCTGCAGTGTGCCTGGAGCACAGGGCTTCCTGGTTTTAAAAGTCCTAGGCCTAAGCCTAACAGTAACCCTAGGAAGGTAAATCAGCCGGGTATTAGGGTTCTTCCTAAGGAAAAAGCTGTGAAAGCAGCCATGTTGTGGCACTTCTGCGCTCCCTTTGGGATGCCTTTGGCAGATGCAGTAAGCCTGGAAGTCAGGGCTTCCTGCTTAAAAAAATCCTTGCCCTTGGCTGAGCCCTAACCCTAACCCTAGGCAGATAAATCAGCCTAGGTATAGGGATGGTGCCAAGGAAAAAGCTGTGAAAGCTGCCATGTTGTTGCACTTTTGTACTCCCCTTGGGATGCCTTTCACAGCTGCTGTGTGCCTGGAGCTCAGGGCTTCCTGGTTTAAAAAACCATGTCCCTAGCTGAGACTGGAGGCAGGTAATTCAGCCTAGGCTTAGCAATGGTGCCAATAAAAACGTGTGGAGCCAGCCATTTTCTGGCACTTTTGTGCTCCCCTTGGGATGCCTTTCGCAGCTGCCGTGTGCCTGGAGCTCAGAGCTTGCTGGTTTAAAAAGCTCTACACCTAGGCGTAACCCTAACCCTAACCGTAACACTGGTCATTTAAATCAGCCTGGGTTTAGGAATTATCCCAAGGGAAAAGCTGTGGAGACAGCCATGTTGTGGCACTTTTGCGCTCCCCTTGGGATGCCTTTCACAGCTGCAGTGAGCTTGGAGCACAGGGCTTCCTGGTGTAAAAAACCACAACTTTAGCCCAAACTGGAGGCTTCTAAATCAGCCTTCGTTTCGGGACGTCCCCAAGGAAAAAGCTGTGGAGGCAGGCATGTTTAGGCACTTCTGCGCTCTTCTTGGGTAGTCCTTCGAGCTGCTGTGCTCTTGGAACTCAGGGCTTTCTGGTTAAAAGAACACTAACCCTAGGCCTAACTCAAACCTTAAGCCTAGGAAGGAAAATCAGCCTATGATTCGGGATGATTTCATGGAAATAGCAGTGGAGGCAGCCAAGTTGTGTCACTTCTGCGCTCCCCTTGGGATGCCTTTAACAGCTGCAGTGTGCCTGGAGCACAGGGCTTCCTGGTTTTAAAAGTCCTAGGCCTAGGCCTAACAGTAACCCTAGGAAGGAAAATCAGCCGGGTATTAGGGTTCCTCCTAAGGAAAAAGCTGTGAAAGCAGCCATGTTGTGGCACTTTTGCGCTCCCTTTGGGATGCCTTTAACAGCTGCAGTGTGCCTGGAACTCAGGGCTTCCTGGTTAAAATAATCCTTGACCTTGGCTGAGCCCTAACCCTAACCCTAGGCAGATAAATCAGCCTAGGTATAGGGATGGTGCCAAGGAAAAAGCTGTGAAAGCTGCCATGTTGTTGCACTTTTGTACTCCCCTTGGGATGCCTTTCACAGCTGCCAAGTGCCTGGAGCTCAGGGCTTCCTGGTTTAAAAAACCATGTCCCTAGCTGAGACTGGAGGCAGGTAATTCAGCCTAGGCTTAGCAATGGTGCCAATAAAAACGTGTGGAGGCAGCCATTTTCTGGCACTTTTGTGCTCCCCTTGGGATGCCTTTCGCAGCTGCCGTGTGCCTGGAGCTCAGAGCTTGCTGGTTTAAAAAGCTCTACACCTAGGCGTAACCCTAACCCTAACCGTAACACTGGTCATTTAAATCAGCCTGGGTTTAGGAATTATCCCAAGGGAAAAGCTGTGGAGACAGCCATGTTGTGGCACTTTTGCGCTCCCCTTGGGATGCCTTTCACAGCTGCAGTGTGCTTGGAGCACAGGGCTTCCTGGTGTAAAAAACCACAACTTTAGCCCAAACTGGAGGCTTCTAAATCAGCCTTCGTTTCGGGACGTCCCCAAGGAAAAAGCTGTGGAGGCAGGCATGTTGAGGCACTTCTGCGCTCTTCTTGGGTAGTCCTTCGCAGCTGCTGTGCTCTTGGAACTCAGGGCTTTCTGGTTAAAAGAACACTAACCCTAGGCCTAACTCAAACCTTAAGCCTAGGAAGGAAAATCAGCCTATGATTCGGGATGGTTTCATGGAAATAGCAGTGGAGGCAGCCAAGTTGAGTCACTTCTGCGATCCCCTTGGGATGCCTTTAACAGCTGCAGTGTGCCTGGAGCACAGGGCTTCCTGGTTTTAAAAGTCCTAGGCCTAAGCCTAACAGTAACCCTAGGAAGGTAAATCAGCCGGGTATTAGGGTTCTTCCTAAGGAAAAAGCTGTGAAAGCAGCCATGTTGTGGCACTTCTGCGCTCCCTTTGGGATGCCTTTGGCAGATGCAGTAAGCCTGGAACTCAGGGCTTCCTGGTTAAAAAAATCCTTGCCCTTGGCTGAGCCCTAACCCTAACCCTAGGCAGATAAATCAGCCTAGGTATAGGGATGGTGCCAAGGAAAAAGCTGTGAAAGCTGCCATGTTGTTGCACTTTTGTACTCCCCTTGGGATGCCTTTCACAGCTGCTGTGTGCCTGGAGCTCAGGGCTTCCTGGTTTAAAAACCATGTCCCTAGCTGAGACTGGAGGCAGGTAATTCAGCCTAGGCTTAGCAATGGTGCCAATGAAAACGTGTGGAGGCAGCCATTTTCTGGCACTTTTGTGCTCCCCTTGGGATGCCTTTCGCAGCTGCCGTGTGCCTGGAGCTCAGAGCTTGCTGGTTTAAAAAGCTCTACACCTAGGCGTAACCCTAACCCTAACCGTAACACTGGTCATTTAAATCAGCCTGGGTTTAGGAATTATCCCAAGGGAAAAGCTGTGGAGACAGCCATGTTGTGGCACTTTTGCGCTCCCCTTGGGATGCCTTTCACAGCTGCAGTGTGCTTGGAGCAGAGGGCTTCCTGCTTTAAAAAACCACAACTTTAGCCCAAACTGGAGGCTTCTAAATCAGCCTTCGTTTCGGGACGTCCCCAAGGAAAAAGCTGTGGAGGCAGGCATGTTGAGGCACTTCTGCGCTCTTCTTGGGTAGTCCTTCGAGCTGCTGTGCTCTTGGAACTCAGGGCTTTCTGGTTAAAAGAACACTAACCCTAGGCCTAACTCAAACCTTAAGCCTAGGAAGGAAAATCAGCCTATGATTCGGGATGATTTCATGGAAATAGCAGTGGAGGCAGCCAAGTTGTGTCACTTCTGCGCTCCCATTGGGATGCCTTTAACAGCTGCAGTGTGCCTGGAGCACAGGGCTTCCTGGTTTTAAAAGTCCTAGGCCTAGGCCTAACAGTAACCCTAGGAAGGAAAATCAGCCGGGTATTAGGGTTCCTCCTAAGGAAAAAGCTGTGAAAGCAGCCATGTTGTGGCACTTTTGCGCTCCCCTTGGGATGCCTTTAACAGCTGCAGTGTGCCTGGAACTCAGGGCTTCCTGGTTAAAATAATCCTAGCCCTAGGCTGAGCCCTAACCCTAACCCTAGGCAGATAAATCAGCCTAGGTATAGGGATGGTGCCAAGGAAAAAGCTGTGAAAGCTGCCATGTTGTTGCACTTTTGTACTCCCCTTGGGATGCCTTTCACAGCTGCCGTGTGCCTGGAGCTCAGGGCTTCCTGGTTTAAAAAACCATGTCCCTAGCTGAGACTGGAGGCAGGTAATTCAGCCTAGGCTTAGCAATGGTGCCAATAAAAACGTGTGGAGGCAGCCATTTTCTGGCACTTTTGTGCTCCCCTTGGGATGCCTTTCGCAGCTGCCGTGTGCCTGGAGCTCAGAGCTTGCTGGTTTAAAAAGCTCTACACCTAGGCGTAACCCTAACCCTAACCGTAACACTGGTCATTTAAATCAGCCTGGGTTTAGGAATTATCCCAAGGGAAAAGCTGTGGAGACAGCCATGTTGTGGCACTTTTGCGCTCCCCTTGGGATGCCTTTCACAGCTGCAGTGTGCTTGGAGCACAGGGCTTCCTGGTGTAAAAAACCACAACTTTAGCCCAAACTGGAGGCTTCTAAATCAGCCTTCGTTTCGGGACGTCCCCAAGGAAAAAGCTGTGGAGGCAGGCATGTTGAGGCACTTCTGCGCTCTTCTTGGGTAGTCCTTCGCAGCTGCTGTGCTCTTGGAACTCAGGGCTTTCTGGTTAAAAGAACACTAACCCTAGGCCTAACTCAAACCTTAAGCCTAGGAAGGAAAATCAGCCTATGATTCGGGATGGTTTCATGGAAATAGCAGTGGAGGCAGCCAAGTTGAGTCACTTCTGCGATCCCCTTGGGATGCCTTTAACAGCTGCAGTGTGCCTGGAGCACAGGGCTTCCTGGTTTTAAAAGTCCTAGGCCTAAGCCTAACAGTAACCCTAGGAAGGTAAATCAGCCGGGTATTAGGGTTCTTCCTAAGGAAAAAGCTGTGAAAGCAGCCATGTTGTGGCACTTCTGCGCTCCCTTTGGGATGCCTTTGGCAGATGCAGTAAGCCTGGAACTCAGGGCTTCCTGGTTAAAAAAATCCTTGCCCTTGGCTGAGCCCTAACCCTAACCCTAGGCAGATAAATCAGCCTAGGTATAGGGATGGTGCCAAGGAAAAAGCTGTGAAAGCTGCCATGTTGTTGCACTTTTGTACTCCCCTTGGGATGCCTTTCACAGCTGCTAAGTGCCTGGAGCTCAAGGCTTCCTGGTTTAAAAACCATGTCCCTAGCTGAGACTGGAGGCAGGTAATTCAGCCTAGGCTTAGCAATGGTGCCAATGAAAACGTGTGGAGGCAGCCATTTTCTGGCACTTTTGTGCTCCCCTTGGGATGCCTTTCGCAGCTGCCGTGTGCCTGGAGCTCAGAGCTTGCTGGTTTAAAAAGCTCTACACCTAGGCGTAACCCTAACCCTAACCGTAACACTGGTCATTTAAATCAGCCTGGGTTTAGGAATTATCCCAAGGGAAAAGCTGTGGAGACAGCCATGTTGTGGCACTTTTGCGCTCCCCTTGGGATGCCTTTCACAGCTGAAGTGTGCTTGGAGCAGAGGGCTTCCTGCTTTAAAAAACCACAACTTTAGCCCAAACTGGAGGCTTCTAAATCAGCCTTCGTTTCGGGACGTCCCCAAGGAAAAAGCTGTGGAGGCAGGCATGTTGAGGCACTTCTGCGCTCTTCTTGGGTAGTCCTTCGAGCTGCTGTGCTCTTGGAACTCAGGGCTTTCTGGTTAAAAGAACACTAACACTAGGCCTAACTCAAACCTTAAGCCTAGGAAGGAAAATTAGCCTATGATTCGGGATGGTCTGATGGAAATAGCAGTGGAGGCGGCCAAGTTGTGTCACTTTTGCGCTCCCCTTGGGATGCCTTTAACAGCTGCAGTGTGCCTGGAGCACAGGGCTTCCTGGTTTTAAAAGTCCTAGGCCTAGGCCTAACAGTAACCCTAGGAAGGTAAATCAGCCGGGTATTAGGGTTCCTCCTAAGGAAAAAGCTGTGAAAGCAGCCATGTTGTGGCACTTCTGCGCTCCCCTTGGGATGCCTTTAACAGCTGCAGTGTGCCTGGAGCACAGGGCTTCCTGGTTTTAAAAGTCCTAGGCCTAAGCCTAACAGTAACCCTAGGAAGGTAAATCAGCCGGGTATTAGGGTTCTTCCTAAGGAAAAAGCTGTGAAAGCAGCCATGTTGTGGCACTTCTGCGCTCCCTTTGGGATGCCTTTGGCAGATGCAGTAAGCCTGGAACTCAGGGCTTCCTGCTTAAAAAAATCCTTGCCCTTGGCTGAGCCCTAACCCTAACCCTAGGCAGATAAATCAGCCTAGGTATAGGGATGGTGCCAAGGAAAAAGCTGTGAAAGCTGCCATGTTGTTGCACTTTTGTACTCCCCTTGGGATGCCTTTCACAGCTGCCAAGTGCCTGGAGCTCAGGGCTTCCTGGTTTAAAAAACCATGTCCCTAGCTGAGACTGGAGGCAGGTAATTCAGCCTAGGCTTAGCAATGGTGCCAATGAAAACGTGTGGAGGCAGCCATTTTCTGGCACTTTTGTGCTCCCCTTGGGATGCCTTTCGCAGCTGCCGTGTGCCTGGAGCTCAGAGCTTGCTGGTTTAAAAAGCTCTACACCTAGGCGTAACCCTAACCCTAACCGTAACACTGGTCATTTAAATCAGCCTGGGTTTAGGAATTATCCCAAGGGAAAAGCTGTGGAGACAGCCATGTTGTGGCACTTTTGCGCTCCCCTTGGGATGCCTTTCACAGCTGCAGTGTGCTTGGAGCACAGGGCTTCCTGGTGTCAAAAACCACAACTTTAGCCCAAACTGGAGGCTTCTAAATCAGCCTTCGTTTCGGGACGTCCCCAAGGAAAAAGCTGTGGAGGCAGGCATGTTGAGGCACTTCTGCGCTCTTCTTGGGTAGTCCTTCGCAGCTGCTGTGCTCTTGGAACTCAGGGCTTTCTGGTTAAAAGAACACTAACCCTAGGCCTAACTCAAACCTTAAGCCTAGGAAGGAAAATCAGCCTATGATTCGGGATGGTCTCATGGAAATAGCAGTGGAGGCAGCCAAGTTGTGTCACTTTTGCGCTCCCCTTGGGATGCCTTTAACAGCTGCAGTGTGCCTGGAGCACAGGGCTTCCTGGTTTTAAAAGTCCTAGGCCTAAGCCTAACAGTAACCCTAGGAAGGTAAATCAGCCGGGTATTAGGGTTCTTCCTAAGGAAAAAGCTGTGAAAGCAGCCATGTTGTGGCACTTCTGCGCTCCCTTTGGGATGCCTTTGGCAGATGCAGTAAGCCTGGAACTCAGGGCTTCCTGCTTAAAAAAATCCTTGCCCTTGGCTGAGCCCTAACCCTAACCCTAGGCAGATAAATCAGCCTAGGTATAGGGATGGTGCCAAGGAAAAAGCTGTGAAAGCTGCCATGTTGTTGCACTTTTGTACTCCCCTTGGGATGCCTTTCACAGCTGCTGTGTGCCTGGAGCTCAGGGCTTCCTGGTTTAAAAAACCATGTCCCTAGCTGAGACTGGAGGCAGGTAATTCAGCCTAGGCTTAGCAATGGTGCCAATAAAAACGTGTGGAGGCAGTCATTTTCTGGCACTTTTGTGCTCCCCTTGGGATGCCTTTCGCAGCTGCCGTGTGCCTGGAGCTCAGAGCTTGCTGGTTTAAAAAGCTCTACACCTAGGCGTAACCCTAACCCTAACCGTAACACTGGTCATTTAAATCAGCCTGGGTTTAGGAATTATCCTAAGGGAAAAGCTGTGGAGACAGCCATGTTGTGGTACTTTTGCGCTCCCCTTGGGATGCCTTTCACAGCTGCAGTGAGCTTGGAGCACAGGGCTTCCTGGTGTAAAAAACCACAACTTTAGCCCAAACTGGAGGCTTCTAAATCAGCCTTCGTTTCGGGACGTCCCCAAGGAAAAAGCTGTGGAGGCAGGCATGTTGAGGCACTTCTGCGCTCTTCTTGGGTAGTCCTTCGCAGCTGCTGCGCTCTTGGAACTCAGGGCTTTCTGGTTAAAAGAACACTAACCCTAGGCCTAACTCAAACCTTAAGCCTAGGAAGGAAAATCAGCCTATGATTCGGGATGGTCTCATGGAAATAGCAGTGGAGGCAGCCAAGTTGTGTCACTTTTGCGCTCCCCTTGGGATGCCTTTAACAGCTGCAGTGTGCCTGGAGCACAGGGCTTCCTGGTTTTAAAAGTCCTAGGCCTAGGCCTAACAGTAACCCTAGGAAGGTAAATCAGCCGGGTATTAGGGTTCCTCCTAAGGAAAAAGCTGTGAAAGCAGCCATGTTGTGGCACTTCTGCGCTCCCCTTGGGATGCCTTTAACAGCTGCAGTGTGCCTGGAGCACAGGGCTTCCTGGTTTTTAAAGTCCTAGGCCTAAGCCTAACAGTAACCCTAGGAAGGTAAATCAGCCGGGTATTAGGGTTCTTCCTAAGGAAAAAGCTGTGAAAGCAGCCATGTTGTGGCACTTCTGTGCGCCCTTTGGGATGCCTTTGGCAGATGCAGTAAGCCTGGAACTCAGGGCTTCCTGGTTAAAAAAATCCTAGCCCTACGCTGAGCCCTAACCCTAACCCTAGGCAGATAAATCAGCCTAGGTATAGGGATGGTGCCAAGGAAAAAGCTGTGAAAGCTGCCATGTTGTTGCACTTTTGTGCTCCCCTTGGGATGCCTTTCACAGCTGCCGTGTGCCTGGAGCTCAGGGCTTCCTGGTTTAAAAAACCATGTCCCTAGCTGAGACTGGAGGCAGGTAATTCAGCCTAGGCTTAGCAATGGTGCCAATGAAAACGGGTGGAGGCAGCCATTTTCTGGCACTTTTGTGCTCCCCTTGGGATGCCTTTCGCAGCTGCCGTGTGCCTGGAGCTCAGAGCTTGCTGGTTTAAAAAGCTCTACACCTAGGCGTAACCCTAACCCTAACCGTAACACTGGTCATTTAAATCAGCCTGGGTTTAGGAATTATCCCAAGGGAAAAGCTGTGGAGACAGCCATGTTGTGGCACTTTTGCGCTCCCCTTGGGATGCCTTTCACAGCTGCAGTGTGCTTGGAGCACAGGGCTTCCTGGTTTAAAAAACCACAACTTTAGCCCAAACTGGAGGCTTCTAAATCAGCCTTCGTTTCGGGACGTCCCCAAGGAAAAAGCTGTGGAGGCAGGCATGTTGAGGCACTTCTGCGCTCTTCTTGGGTAGTCCTTCGCAGCTGCTGTGTTCTTGGAACTCAGGGCTTTCTGGTTAAAAGAACACTAACCCTAGGCCTAACTCAAACCTTAAGCCTAGGAAGGAAAATCAGCCTATGATTCGGGATGGTCTCATGGAAATAGCAGTGGAGGCAGCCAAGTTGTGTCACTTTTGCGCTCCCCTTGGGATGCCTTTAACAGCTGCAGTGTGCCTGGAGCACAGGGCTTCCTGGTTTTAAAAGTCCTAGGCCTAAGCCTAACAGTAACCCTAAGAAGGTAAATCAGCCGGGTATTAGGGTTCTTCCTAAGGAAAAAGCTGTGAAAGCAGCCATGTTGTGGCACTTCTGCGCTCCCTTTGGGATGCCTTTGGCAGATGCAGTAAGCCTGGAAGTCAGGGCTTCCTGGTTAAAAAAATCCTTGCCCTTGGCTGAGCCCTAACCCTAACCCTAGGCAGATAAATCAGCCTAGGTATAGGGATGGTGCCAAGGAAAAAGCTGTGAAAGCTGCCATGTTGTTGCACTTTTGTACTCCCCTTGGGATGCCTTTCACAGCTGCCGTGTGCCTGGAGCTCAGGGCTTCCTGGTTTAAAAAACCATGTCCCTAGCTGAGACTGGAGGCAGGTAATTCAGCCTAGGCTTAGCAATGGTGCCAATAAAAACGTGTGGAGGCAGCCATTTTCTGGCACTTTTGTGCTCCCCTTGGGATGCCTTTCGCAGCTGCCGTGTGCCTGGAGCTCAGAGCTTGCTGGTTTAAAAAGCTCTACACCTAGGCGTAACCCTAACCCTAACCGTAACACTGGTCATTTAAATCAGCCTGGGTTTAGGAATTATCCCAAGGGAAAAGCTGTGGAGACAGCCATGTTGTGGCACTTTTGCGCTCCCCTTGGGATGCCTTTCACAGCTGCAGTGTGCTTAGAGCACAGGGCTTCCTGTTGTAAAAAACCACAACTTTAGCCCAAACTGGAGGCTTCTAAATCAGCCTTCGTTTCGGGACGTCCCCAAGGAAAAAGCTGTGGAGGCAGGCATGTTGAGGCACTTCTGCGCTCTTCTTGGGTAGTCCTTCCAGCTGCTGTGCTCTTGGAACTCAGGGCTTTCTGGTTAAAAGAACACTAACCCTAGGCCTAACTCAAACCTTAAGCCTAGGAAGGAAAATCAGCCTATGATTCGGGATGGTCTCATGGAAATAGCAGTGGAGGCGGCCAAGTTGTGTCACTTTTGCGCTCCCCTTGGGATGCCTTTAACAGCTGCAGTGTGCCTGGAGCACAGGGCTTCCTGGTTTTAAAAGTCCTAGGCCTAGGCCTAACAGTAACCCTAGGAAGGTAAATCAGCCGGGTATTAGGGTTCTTCCTAAGGAAAAAGCTGTGAAAGCAGCCATGTTGTGGCACTTCTGCGCTCCCTTTGGGATGCCTTTGGCAGATGCAGTAAGCCTGGAACTCAGGGCTTCCTGGTTAAAAAAATCCTAGCCCTAGGCTGAGCCCTAACCCTAACCCTAGGCAGATAAATCAGCCTAGGTATAGGGATGGTGCCAAGGAAAAAGCTGTGAAAGCTGCCATGTTGTTGCACTTTTGTGCTCCCCTTGGGATGCCTTTCACAGCTGCCGTGTGCCTGGAGCTCAGGGCTTCCTGGTTTAAAAAACCATGTCCCTAGCTGAGACTGGAGGCAGGTAATTGAGCCTAGGCTTAGCAATGGTGCCAATGAAAACGTGTGGAGGCAGCCATTTTCTGGCACTTTTGTGCTCCCCTTGGGATGCCTTTCGCAGCTGCCGTGTGCCTGGAGCTCAGAGCTTGCTGGTTTAAAAAGCTCTACACCTAGGCGTAACCCTAACCCTAACCGTAACACTGGTCATTTAAATCAGCCTGGGTTTAGGAATTATCCCAAGGGAAAAGCTGTGGAGACAGCCATGTTGTGGCACTTTTGCGCTCCCCTTGGGATGCCTTTCACAGCTGCAGTGTGCTCGGAGCACAGAGCTTCCTGGTGTAAAAAACCACAACTTTAGCCCAAACTGGAGGCTTCTAAATCAGCCTTCGTTTCGGGACGTCCCCAAGGAAAAAGCTGTGGAGGCAGGCATGTTGAGGCACTTCTGCGCTCTTCTTGGGTAGTCCTTCGAGCTGCTGTGCTCTTGGAACTCAGGGCTTTCTGGTTAAAAGAACACTAACCCTAGGCCTAACTCAAACCTTAAGCCTAGGAAGGAAAATCAGCCTATGATTCGGGATGGTCTCATGGAAATAGCAGTGGAGGCGGCCAAGTTGTGTCACTTTTGCGCTCCCCTTGGGATGCCTTTAACAGCTGCAGTGTGCCTGGAGCACAGGGATTCCTGGTTTTAAAAGTCCTAGGCCTAGGCCTAACAGTAACCCTAGGAAGGTAAATCAGCCGGGTATTAGGGTTCCTCCTAAGGAAAAAGCTGTGAAAGCAGCCATGTTGTGGCACTTTTGCGCTCCCCTTGGGATGCCTTTAACAGCTGCAGTGTGCCTGGAGCACAGGGCTTCCTGGTTTTAAAAGTCCTAGGCCTAGGCCTAACAGTAACCCTAGGAAGGTAAATCAGCCGGGTATTAGGGTTCTTCCTAAGGAAAAAGCTGTGAAAACAGCCATGTTGTGGCACTTCTGCGCTCCCTTTGGGATGCCTTTGGCAGATGCAGTAAGCCTGGAACTCAGGGCTTCCTGGTTAAAAAATCCTAGCCCTAGGCTGAGCCCTAACCCTAACCCTAGGCAGATAAATCAGCCTAGGTATAGGGATGGTGCCAAGGAAAAAGCTGTGAAAGCTGCCATGTTGTTGCACTTTTGTGCTCCCCTTGGGATGCCTTTCACAGCTGCCGTGTGCCTGGAGCTCAGGGCTTCCTGGTTTAAAAAGCCATGTCCCTAGCTGAGACTGGAGGCAGGTAATTCATCCTAGGCTTAGCAATGGTGCCAATGAAAACGTGTGGAGGCAGCCATTTTCTGGCACTTTTGTGCTCCCCTTGGGATGCCTTTCGCAGCTGCCGTGTGCCTGGAGCTCAGAGCTTGCTGGTTTAAAAAGCTCTACACCTAGGCGTAACCCTAACCCTAACCGTAACACTGGTCATTTAAATCAGCCTGGGTTTAGGAATTATCCCAAGGGAAAAGCTGTGGAGACAGCCATGTTGTGGCACTTTTGCGCTCCCCTTGGGATGCCTTTCACAGCTGCAGTGTGCTTGGAGCACAGGGCTTCCTGGTGTAAAAAACCACAACTTTAGCCCAAACTGGAGGCTTCTAAATCAGCCTTCGTTTCGGGACGTCCCCAAGGAAAAAGCTGTGGAGGCAGGCATGTTGAGGCACTTCTGCGCTCTTCTTGGGTAGTCCTTCGAGCTGCTGTGCTCTTGGAACACAGGGCTTTCTGGTTAAAAGAACACTAACCCTAGGCCTAACTCAAACCTTAAGCCTAGGAAGGAAAATCAGCCTATGATTCGGGATGGTCTGATGGAAATAGCAGTGGAGGCGGCCAAGTTGTGTCACTTTTGCGCTCCCCTTGGGATGCCTTTAACAGCTGCAGTGTGCCTGGAGCACAGGGCTTCCTGGTTTTAAAAGTCCTAGGCCTAGGCCTAACAGTAACCCTAGGAAGGTAAATCAGCCGGGTATTAGGGTTCCTCCTAAGGAAAAAGCTGTGAAAGCAGCCATGTTGTGGCACTTCTGTGCTCCCCTTGGGATGCCTTTAACAGCTGCAGTGTGCCTGGAGCACAGGGCTTCCTGGTTTTAAAAGTCCTAGGCCTAGGCCTAAGAGTAACCCTAGGAAGGTATATCAGCCGGGTGTTAGGGTTCCTCCTAAGGAAAAAGCTGTGAAAGCAGCCATGTTGTGGCACTTCTGCGCTCCACGTGGGATGCCTTTAACAGCTGCAGTGTGCCTGGAGCACAGTGCTTCCTGGTTTTAAAGGTCCTAGGCCTAGGCCTAACAGTAACCCTAGGAAGGTAAATCAGGCGAGTTTTAGGGTTCTTCCTAAGGAAAAAGCTGTGAAAGCAGCCATGTTGTGGCACTTCTGCGCTCCCTTTGGGATGCCTTTGGCAGATGCAGTAAGCCTGGAACTCAGGGCTTCCTGCTTAAAAAAATCCTAGCCCTAGGCTGAGCCCTAACCCTAACCCTAGGCAGATAAATCAGCCTAGGTATAGGGATGGTGCCAAGGAAAAAGCTGTGAAAGCTGCCATGTTGTGGCACTTTTGTGTTCCCCTTGGGATGCCTTTCACAGCTGCCGTGTGCCTGGAGCTCAGGGCTTCCTGGTTTAAAAAACCATGTCCCTACCTTACAGTGGAGGCCGGTAATTCAGCCTAGGCTTAGCAATGGTGCCAATGAAAACGTGTGGAGGCAGCCATTTTCTGGCACTTTTGTGCTCCCCTTGGGATGCCTTTCGCAGCTGCCGTGTGCCTGGAGCTCAGAGCTTGCTGGTTTAAAAAGCTCTACACCTAGGCGTAACCCTAACCCTAACCGTAACACTGGTCATTTAAATCAGCCTGGGTTTAGGAATTATCCCAAGGGAAAAGCTGTGGAGACAGCCATGTTGTGGCACTTTTGCGCTCCCCTTGGGATGCCTTTCACAGCTGCAGTGTGCTTGGAGCACAGGGCTTCCTGGTGTAAAAAACCACAACTTTAGCCCAAACTGGAGGCTTCTAAATCAGCCTTCGTTTCGGGACGTCCCCAAGGAAAAAGCTGTGGAGGCAGGCATGTTGAGGCACTTCTGCGCTCTTCTTGGGTAGTCCTTCGCAGCTGCTGTGCTCTTGGAACTCAGGGCTTTCTGGTTAAAAGAACACTAACCCTAGGCCTAACTCAAACCTTAAGCATAGGAAGGAAAATCAGCCTATGATTCGGGATGGTCTGATGGAAATAGCAGTGGAGGCAGCCAAGTTGTGTCACTTTTGCGCTCCCCTTGGGATGCCTTCAACAGCTGCAGTGTGCCTGGAGCACAGGGCTTCCTGGTTTTAAAAGTCCTAGGCCTAGGCCTAACAGTAACCCTAGGAAGGTAAATCAGCCGGGTATTAGGGTTCCTCCTAAGGAAAAAGCTGTGAAAGCAGCCATGTTGTGGCACTTTTGCGCTCCCCTTGGGATGCCTTTAACAGCTGCAGTGTGCCTGGAGCACATGGCTTCCTGGTTTTAAAAGTCCTAGGCCTAGGCCTAACAGTAACCCTAGGAAGGTAAATCAGCCGGGTATTAGGGTTCTTCCTAAGGAAAAAGCTGTGAAAACAGCCATGTTGTGGCACTTCTGCGCTCCCTTTGGGATGCCTTTGGCAGATGCAGTAAGCCTGGAACTCAGGGCTTCCTGGTTAAAAAATCCTAGCCCTAGGCTGAGCCCTAACCCTAACCCTAGGCAGATAAATCAGCCTAGGTATAGGGATGGTGCCAAGGAAAAAGCTGTGAAAGCTGCCATGTTGTTGCACTTTTGTGCTCCCCTTGGGATGCCTTTCACAGCTGCCGTGTGCCTGGAGCTCAGGGCTTCCTGGTTTAAAAAGCCATGTCCCTAGCTGAGACTGGAGGCAGGTGATTCAGCCTAGGCTTAGCAATGGTGCCAATGAAAACGTGTGGAGGCAGCCATTTTCTGGCACTTTTGTGCTCCCCTTGGGATGCCTTTCGCAGCTGCCGTGTGCCTGGAGCTCTGAGCTTGCTGGTTTAAAAAGCTCTACACCTAGGCGTAACCCTAACCCTAACCGTAACACTGCCCATTTAAATCAGCCTGGGTTTAGGAATTATCCCAAGGGAAAAGCTGTGGAGAACGCCATGTTGTGGCACTTTTGCGCTCCCCTTGGGATGCCTTTCACAGCTGCAGTGAGCTTGGAGCACAGGGCTTCCTGGTGTAAAAAACCACAACTTTAGCCCAAACTGGAGGCTTCTAAATCAGCCTTCGTTTCGGGACGTCCCCAAGGAAAAAGCTGTGGAGGCAGGCATGTTGAGGCACTTCTGCGCTCTTCTTGGGTAGTCCTTCGCAGCTGCTGTGTTCTTGGAACTCAGGGCTTTCTGGTTAAAAGAACACTAACCCTAGGCCTAACTCAAACCTTAAGCCTAGGAAGGAAAATCAGCCTATGATTCGGGATGGTCTCATGGAAATAGCAGTGGAGGCAGCCAAGTTGTGTCACTTTTGCGCTCCCCTTGGGATGCCTTTAACAGCTGCAGTGTGCCTGGAGCACAGGGCTTCCTGGTTTTAAAAGTCCTAGGAATAAGCATAACAGTAACCCTAGGAAGGTAACTCAGCCGGGTATTAGGGTTCTTCCTAAGGAAAAAGCTGTGAAACTTTTGGCAGATGCAGTAAGCCTGGAACTCAGGGCTTCCTGGTTAAAACAATCCTAGCCCTAGGCTGAGCCCTAACCCTAACCCTAGGCAGATAAATCAGCCTAGGTATAGGGATGGTGCCAAGGAAAAAGCTGTGAAAGCTGCCATGTTGTTGCACTTTTGTACTCCCCTTGGGATGCCTTTCACAGCTGCCGTGTGCCTGGAGCTCAGGGCTTCCTGGTTTAAAAAACCATGTCCCTAGGTGAGACTGGAGGCAGGTGATTCAGCCTAGGCTTAGCAATGGTGCCAATGAAAACGTGTGGAGGCAGCCATTTTCTGTCACTTTTGTGCTCCCCTTGGGATGCCTTTCGCAGCTGCCGTGTGCCTGGAGCTCAGAGCTTGCTGGTTTAAAAAGCTCTACACCTAGGCGTAACCCTAACCCTAACCGTAACACTGGTCATTTAAATCAGCCTGGGTTTAGGAATTATCCCAAGGGAAAAGCTGTGGAGAACGCCATGTTGTGGCACTTTTGCGCTCCCCTTGGGATGCCTTTCACAGCTGCAGTGTGCTTGGAGCACAGGGCTTCCTGGTTTAAAAAACCACAACTTTAGCCCAAACTGGAGGCTTCTAAATCAGCCTTCGTTTCGGGACGTCCCCAAGGAAAAAGCTGTGGAGGCAGGCATGTTGAGGCACTTCTGCGCTCTTCTTGGGTAGTCCTTCGCAGCTGCTGTGTTCTTGGAACTCAGGGCTTTCTGGTTAAAAGAACACTAACCCTAGGCCTAACTCAAACCTTAAGCCTAGGAAGGAAAATCAGCCTATGATTCGGGATGGTCTCATGGAAATAGCAGTGGAGGCAGCCAAGTTGTGTCACTTTTGCGCTCCCCTTGGGATGCCTTTAACAGCTGCAGTGTGCCTGGAGCACAGGGCTTCCTGGTTTTAAAAGTCCTAGGCCTAAGCCTAACAGTAACCCTAGGAAGGTAAATCAGCCGGGTATTAGGGTTCTTCCTAAGGAAAAAGCTGTGAAAGCAGCCATGTTGTGGCACTTCTGCGCTCCCTTTGGGATGCCTTTGGCAGATGCAGTAAGCCTGGAACTCAGGGCTTCCTGGTTAAAAAAATCCTAGCCCTAGGCTGAGCCCTAACCCTAACCCTAGGCAGATAAATCAGCCTAGGTATAGGGATGGTGCCAAGGAAAAAGCTGTGAAAGCTGCCATGTTGTTGCACTTTTGTGCTCCCCTTGGGATGCCTTTCACAGCTGCCGTGTGCCTGGAGCTCAGGGCTTCCTGGTTTAAAAAGCCATGTCCCTAGCTGAGACTGGAGGCAGGTAATTGAGCCTAGGCTTAGCAATGGTGCCAATAAAAACGTGTGGAGGCAGCCATTTTCTGGCACTTTTGTGCTCCCCTTGGGATGCCTTTCGCAGCTGCCGTGTGCCTGGAGCTCAGAGCTTGCTGGTTTAAAAAGCTCTACACCTAGGCGTAACCCTAACCCTAACCGTAACACTGGTCATTTAAATCAGCCTGGGTTTAGGAATTATCCCAAGGGAAAAGCTGTGGAGACAGCCATGTTGTGGCACTTTTGCGCTCCCCTTGGGATGCCTTTCACAGCTGCAGTGTGCTTGGAGCACAGGGCTTCCTGGTGTAAAAAACCACAACTTTAGCCCAAACTGGAGGCTTCTAAATCAGCCTTCGTTTCGGGACGTCCCCAAGGAAAAAGCTGTGGAGGCAGGCATGTTGAGGCACTTCTGCGCTCTTCTTGGGTAGTCCTTCGAGCTGCTGTGCTCTTGGAACTCAGGGCTTTCTGGTTAAAAGAACACTAACCCTAGGCCTAACTCAAACCTTAAGCCTAGGAAGGAAAATCAGCCTATGATTCGGGATGGTCTGATGGAAATAGCAGTGGAGGCGGCCAAGTTGTGTCACTTTTGCGCTCCCCTTGGGATGCCTTTAACAGCTGCAGTGTGCCTGGAGCACAGGGCTTCCTGGTTTTAAAAGTCCTAGGCCTAGGCCTAAGAGTAACCCTAGGAAGGTATATCAGCCGGGTGTTAGGGTTCCTCCTAAGGAAAAAGCTGTGAAAGCAGCCATGTTGTGGCACTTCTGCACTCCCCTTGGGATGCCTTTAACAGCTGCAGTGTGCCTGGAGCACAGGGCTTCCTGGTTTTAAAAGTCCTAGGCCTAGGCCTAAGAGTAACCCTAGGAAGGTATATCAGCCGGGTGTTAGGGTTCCTCCTAAGGAAAAAGCTGTGAAAGCAGCCATGTTGTGGCACTTCTGCGCTCCACTTGGGATGCCTTTAACAGCTGCAGTGTGCCTGGAGCACAGGGCTTCCTGGTTTTAAAAGTCCTAGGCCTAGGCCTAACAGTAACCCTAGGAAGGTAAATCAGGCGAGTTTTAGGGTTCTTCCTAAGGAAAAAGCTGTGAAAGCAGCCATGTTGTGGCACTTCTGCGCTCCCTTTGGGATGCCTTTGGCAGATGCAGTAAGCCTGGAACTCAGGGCTTCCTGCTTAAAAAAATCCTAGCCCTAGGCTGAGCCCTAACCCTAACCCTAGGCAGATAAATCAGCCTAGGTATAGGGATGGTGCCAAGGAAAAAGCTGTGAAAGCTGCCATGTTGTGGCACTTTTGTGTTCCCCTTGGGATGCCTTTCACAGCTGCCGTGTGCCTGGAGCTCAGGGCTTCCTGGTTTAAAAAACCATGTCCCTACCTGACACTGGAGTCCGGTAATTCAGCCTAGGCTTAGCAATGGTGCCAATGAAAACGTGTGGAGGCAGCCATTTTCTGGCACTTTTGTGCTCCCCTTGGGATGCCTTTCGCAGCTGCCGTGTGCCTGGAGCTCAGAGCTTGCTGGTTTAAAAAGCTCTACACCTAGGCGTAACCCTAACCCTAACCGTAACACTGGTCAGTTAAATCAGCCTGGGTTTAGGAATTATCCCAAGGGAAAAGCTGTGGAGACAGCCATGTTGTGGCACTTTTGCGCTCCCCTTGGGATGCCTTTCACAGCTGCAGTGTGCTTGGAGCACAGGGCTTCCTGGTGTAAAAAACCACAACTTTAGCCCAAACTGGAGGCTTCTAAATCAGCCTTCGTTTCGGGACGTCCCCAAGGAAAAAGCTGTGGAGGCAGGCATGTTGAGGCACTTCTGCGCTCTTCTTGGGTAGTCCTTCGCAGCTGCTGTGCTCTTGGAACTCAGGGCTTTCTGGTTAAAAGAACACTAACCCTAGGCCTAACTCAAACCTTAAGCATAGGTAGGAAAATCAGCCTATGATTCGGGATGGTCTGATGGAAATAGCAGTGGAGGCAGCCAAGTTGTGTCACTTTTGCGCTCCCCTTGGGATGCCTTCAACAGCTGCAGTGTGCCTGGAGCACAGGGCTTCCTGGTTTTAAAAGTCCTAGGCCTAGGCCTAACAGTAACCCTAGGAAGGTAAATCAGCCGGGTATTAGGGTTCCTCCTAAGGAAAAAGCTGTGAAAGCAGCCATGTTGTGGCACTTTTGCGCTCCCCTTGGGATGCCTTTAACAGCTGCAGTGTGCCTGGAGCACATGGCTTCCTGGTTTTAAAAGTCCTAGGCCTAGGCCTAACAGTAACCCTAGGAAGGTAAATCAGCCGGGTATTAGGGTTCTTCCTAAGGAAAAAGCTGTGAAAACAGCCATGTTGTGGCACTTCTGCGCTCCCTTTGGGATGCCTTTGGCAGATGCAGTAAGCCTGGAACTCAGGGCTTCCTGGTTAAAAAATCCTAGCCCTAGGCTGAGCCCTAACCCTAACCCTAGGCAGATAAATCAGCCTAGGTATAGGGATGGTGCCAAGGAAAAAGCTGTGAAAGCTGCCATGTTGTTGCACTTTTGTGCTCCCCTTGGGATGCCTTTCACAGCTGCCGTGTGCCTGGAGCTCAGGGCTTCCTGGTTTAAAAAGCCATGTCCCTAGCTGAGACTGGAGGCAGGTAATTGAGCCTAGGCTTAGCAATGGTGCCAATGAAAACGTGTGGACGCAGCCATTTTCTGGCACTTTTGTGCTCCCCTTGGGATGCCTTTCGCAGCTGCCGTGTGCCTGGAGCTCAGAGCTTGCTGGTTTAAAAAGCTCTACACCTAGGCGTAACCCTAACCCTAACCGTAACACTGCCCATTTAAATCAGCCTGGGTTTAGGAATTATCCCAAGGGAAAAGCTGTGGAGAACGCCATGTTGTGGCACTTTTGCGCTCCCCTTGGGATGCCTTTCACAGCTGCAGTGAGCTTGGAGCACAGGGCTTCCTGGTGTAAAAAACCACAACTTTAGCCCAAACTGGAGGCTTCTAAATCAGCCTTCGTTTCGGGACGTCCCCAAGGAAAAAGCTGTGGAGGCAGGCATGTTGAGGCACTTCTGCGCTCTTCTTGGGTAGTCCTTCGCAGCTGCTGTGCTCTTGGAACTCAGGGCTTTCTGGTTAAAAGAACACTAACCCTAGGCCTAACTCAAACCTTAAGCCTAGGAAGGAAAATCAGCCTATGATTCGGGATGGTCTCATGGAAATAGCAGTGGAGGCAGCCAAGTTGTGTCACTTTTGCGCTCCCCTTGGGATGCCTTTAACAGCTGCAGTGTGCCTGGAGCACAGGGCTTCCTGGTTTTAAAAGTCCTAGGCCTAAGCCTAACAGTAACCCTAGGAAGGTAAATCAGCCGGGTATTAGGGTTCTTCCTAAGGAAAAAGCTGTGAAATTTTGGCAGATGCAGTAAGCCTGGAACTCAGGGCTTCCTGGTTAAAACAATCCTAGCCCTAGGCTGAGCCCTAACCCTAACCCTAGGCAGATAAATCAGCCTAGGTATAGGGATGGTGCCAAGGAAAAAGCTGTGAAAGCTGCCATGTTGTTGCACTTTTGTACTCCCCTTGGGATGCCTTTCACAGCTGCCAAGTGCCTGGAGCTCAGGGCTTCCTGGTTTAAAAAACCATGTCCCTAGCTGAGACTGGAGGCAGGTGATTCAGCCTAGGCTTAGCAATGGTGCCAATGAAAACGTGTGGAGGCAGCCATTTTCTGGCACTTTTGTGCTCCCCTTGGGATGCCTTTCGCAGCTGCCGTGTGCCTGGAGCTCAGAGCTTGCTGGTTTAAAAAGCTCTACACCTAGGCGTAACCCTAACCCTAACCGTAACATTGGTCATTTAAATCAGCCTGGGTTTAGGAATTATCCCAAGGGAAAAGCTGTGGAGAACGCCATGTTGTGGCACTTTTGCGCTCCCCTTGGGATGCCTTTCACAGCTGCAGTGTGCTTGGAGCACAGGGCTTCCTGGTTTAAAAAACCACAACTTTAGCCCAAACTGGAGGCTTCTAAATCAGCCTTCGTTTCGGGACGTCCCCAAGGAAAAAGCTGTGGAGGCAGGCATGTTGAGGCACTTCTGCGCTCTTCTTGGGTAGTCCTTCGAGCTGCTGTGCTCTTGGAACTCAGGGCTTTCTGGTTAAAAGAACACTAACCCTAGGCCTAACTCAAACCTTAAGCCTAGGAAGGAAAATCAGCCTATGATTCGGGATGGTCTGATGGAAATAGCAGTGGAGGCGGCCAAGTTGTGTCACTTTTGCGCTCCCCTTGGGATGCCTTTAACAGCTGCAGTGTGCCTGGAGCACAGGGCTTCCTGGTTTTAAAAGTCCTAGGCCTAGGCCTAACAGTAACCCTAGGAAGGTAAATCAGCCGGGTATTAGGGTTCCTCCTAAGGAAAAAGCTGTGAAAGCAGCCATGTTGTGGCACTTCTGCACTCCCCTTGGGATGCCTTTAACAGCTGCAGTGTGCCTGGAGCACAGGGCTTCCTGGTTTTAAAAGTCCTAGGCCTAGGCCTAAGAGTAACCCTAGGAAGGTATATCAGCCGGGTGTTAGGGTTCCTCCTAAGGAAAAAGCTGTGAAAGCAGCCATGTTGTGGCACTTCTGCGCTCCACTTGGGATGCCTTTAACAGCTGCAGTGTGCCTGGAGCACAGGGCTTCCTGGTTTTAAAAGTCCTAGGCCTAGGCCTAACAGTAACCCTAGGAAGGTAAATCAGGCGAGTTTTAGGGTTCTTCCTAAGGAAAAAGCTGTGAAAGCAGCCATGTTGTGGCACTTCTGCGCTCCCTTTGGGATGCCTTTGGCAGATGCAGTAAGCCTGGAACTCAGGGCTTCCTGCTTAAAAAAATCCTAGCCCTAGGCTGAGCCCTAACCCTAACCCTAGGCAGATAAATCAGCCTAGGTATAGGGATGGTGCCAAGGAAAAAGCTGTGAAAGCTGCCATGTTGTGGCACTTTTGTGTTCCCCTTGGGATGCCTTTCACAGCTGCCGTGTGCCTGGAGCTCAGGGCTTCCTGGTTTAAAAAACCATGTCCCTAGCTGACACTGGAGGCAGGTGATTCAGCCTAGGCTTAGCAATGGTGCCAATGAAAACGTGTGGAGGCAGCCATTTTCTGGCACTTTTGTGCTCCCCTTGGGATGCCTTTCGCAGCTGCCGTGTGCCTGGAGCTCAGAGCTTGCTGGTTTAAAAAGCTCTACACCTAGGCGTAACCCTAACCCTAACCGTAACACTGGTCATTTAAATCAGCCTGGGTTTAGGAATTATCCCAAGGGAAAAGCTGTGGAGACAGCCATGTTGTGGCACTTTTGCGCTCCCCTTGGGATGCCTTTCACAGCTGCAGTGTGCTTGGAGCACAGGGCTTCCTGGTGTAAAAAACCACAACTTTAGCCCAAACTGGAGGCTTCTAAATCAGCCTTCGTTTCGGGACGTCCCCAAGGAAAAAGCTGTGGAGGCAGGCATGTTGAGGCACTTCTGCGCTCTTCTTGGGTAGTCCTTCGCAGCTGCTGTGCTCTTGGAACTCAGGGCTTTCTGGTTAAAAGAACACTAACCCTAGGCCTAACTCAAACCTTAAGCATAGGTAGGAAAATCAGCCTATGATTCGGGATGGTCTCATGGAAATAGCAGTGGAGGCAGCCAAGTTGTGTCACTTTTGCGCTCCCCTTGGGATGCCTTCAACAGCTGCAGTGTGCCTGGAGCACAGGGCTTCCTGGTTTTAAAAGTCCTAGGCCTAGGCCTAACAGTAACCCTAGGAAGGTAAATCAGCCGGGTATTAGGGTTCCTCCTAAGGAAAAAGCTGTGAAAGCAGCCATGTTGTGGCACTTTTGCGCTCCCCTTGGGATGCCTTTAACAGCTGCAGTGTGCCTGGAGCACATGGCTTCCTGGTTTTAAAAGTCCTAGGCCTAGGCCTAACAGTAACCCTAGGAAGGTAAATCAGCCGGGTATTAGGGTTCTTCCTAAGGAAAAAGCTGTGAAAACAGCCATGTTGTGGCACTTCTGCGCTCCCTTTGGGATGCCTTTGGCAGATGCAGTAAGCCTGGAACTCAGGGCTTCCTGGTTAAAAAATCCTAGCCCTAGGCTGAGCCCTAACCCTAACCCTAGGCAGATAAATCAGCCTAGGTATAGGGATGGTGCCAAGGAAAAAGCTGTGAAAGCTGCCATGTTGTTGCACTTTTGTGCTCCCCTTGGGATGCCTTTCACAGCTGCCGTGTGCCTGGAGCTCAGGGCTTCCTGGTTTAAAAAGCCATGTCCCTAGCTGAGACTGGAGGCAGGTAATTGAGCCTAGGCTTAGCAATGGTGCCAATGAAAACGTGTGGAGGCAGCCATTTTCTGGCACTTTTGTGCTCCCCTTGGGATGCCTTTCGCAGCTGCCGTGTGCCTGGAGCTCAGAGCTTGCTGGTTTAAAAAGCTCTACACCTAGGCGTAACCCTAACCCTAACCGTAACACTGCCCATTTAAATCAGCCTGGGTTTAGGAATTATCCCAAGGGAAAAGCTGTGGAGAACGCCATGTTGTGGCACTTTTGCGCTCCCCTTGGGATGCCTTTCACAGCTGCAGTGAGCTTGGAGCACAGGGCTTCCTGGTGTAAAAAACCACAACTTTAGCCCAAACTGGAGGCTTCTAAATCAGCCTTCGTTTCGGGACGTCCCCAAGGAAAAAGCTGTGGAGGCAGGCATGTTGAGGCACTTCTGCGCTCTTCTTGGGTAGTCCTTCGCAGCTGCTGTGCTCTTGGAACTCAGGGCTTTCTGGTTAAAAGAACACTAACCCTAGGCCTAACTCAAACCTTAAGCCTAGGAAGGAAAATCAGCCTATGATTCGGGATGGTCTCATGGAAATAGCAGTGGAGGCAGCCAAGTTGTGTCACTTTTGCGCTCCCCTTGGGATGCCTTTAACAGCTGCAGTGTGCCTGGAGCACAGGGCTTCCTGGTTTTAAAAGTCCTAGGCCTAGGCCTAACAGTAACCCTAGGAAGGTAAATCAGCCGGGTATTAGGGTTCTTCCTAAGGAAAAAGCTGTGAAACTTTTGGCAGATGCAGTAAGCCTGGAACTCAGGGCTTCCTGGTTAAAACAATCCTAGCCCTAGGCTGAGCCCTAACCCTAACCCTAGGCAGATAAATCAGCCTAGGTATAGGGATGGTGCCAAGGAAAAAGCTGTGAAAGCTGCCATGTTGTTGCACTTTTGTACTCCCCTTGGGATGCCTTTCACAGCTGCCGTGTGCCTGGAGCTCAGGGCTTCCTGGTTTAAAAAACCATGTCCCTAGCTGAGACTGGAGGCAGGTGATTCAGCCTAGGCTTAGCAATGGTGCCAATGAAAACGTGTGGAGGCAGCCATTTTCTGGCACTTTTGTGCTCCCCTTGGGATGCCTTTCGCAGCTGCCGTGTGCCTGGAGCTCAGAGCTTGCTGGTTTAAAAAGCTCTACACCTAGGCGTAACCCTAACCCTAACCGTAACACTGGTCATTTAAATCAGCCTGGGTTTAGGAATTATCCCAAGGGAAAAGCTGTGGAGAACGCCATGTTGTGGCACTTTTGCGCTCCCCTTGGGATGCCTTTCACAGCTGCAGTGTGCTTGGAGCACAGGGCTTCCTGGTTTAAAAAACCACAACTTTAGCCCAAACTGGAGGCTTCTAAATCAGCCTTCGTTTCGGGACGTCCCCAAGGAAAAAGCTGTGGAGGCAGGCATGTTGAGGCACTTCTGCGCTCTTCTTGGGTAGTCCTTCGCAGCTGCTGTGTTCTTGGAACTCAGGGCTTTCTGGTTAAAAGAACACTAACCCTAGGCCTAACTCAAACCTTAAGCCTAGGAAGGAAAATCAGCCTATGATTCGGGATGGTCTCATGGAAATAGCAGTGGAGGCAGCCAAGTTGTGTCACTTTTGCGCTCCCCTTGGGATGCCTTTAACAGCTGCAGTGTGCCTGGAGCACAGGGCTTCCTGGTTTTAAAAGTCCTAGGCCTAAGCCTAACAGTAACCCTAGGAAGGTAAATCAGCCGGGTATTAGGGTTCTTCCTAAGGAAAAAGCTGTGAAAGCAGCCATGTTGTGGCACTTCTGCGCTCCCTTTGGGATGCCTTTGGCAGATGCAGTAAGCCTGGAACTCAGGGCTTCCTGGTTAAAAAAATCCTAGCCCTAGGCTGAGCCCTAACCCTAACCCTAGGCAGATAAATCAGCCTAGGTATAGGGATGGTGCCAAGGAAAAAGCTGTGAAAGCTGCCATGTTGTTGCACTTTTGTGCTCCCCTTGGGATGCCTTTCACAGCTGCCGTGTGCCTGGAGCTCAGGGCTTCCTGGTTTAAAAAGCCATGTCCCTAGCTGAGACTGGAGGCAGGTAATTGAGCCTAGGCTTAGCAATGGTGCCAATAAAAACGTGTGGAGGCAGCCATTTTCTGGCACTTTTGTGCTCCCCTTGGGATGCCTTTCGCAGCTGCCGTGTGCCTGGAGCTCAGAGCTTGCTGGTTTAAAAAGCTCTACACCTAGGCGTAACCCTAACCCTAACCGTAACACTGCTCATTTAAATCAGCCTGGGTTTAGGAATTATCCCAAGGGAAAAGCTGTGGAGACAGCCATGTTGTGGCACTTTTGCGCTCCCCTTGGGATGCCTTTCACAGCTGCAGTGTGCTTGGAGCACAGGGCTTCCTGGTGTAAAAAACCACAACTTTAGCCCAAACTGGAGGCTTCTAAATCAGCCTTCGTTTCGGGACGTCCCCAAGGAAAAAGCTGTGGAGGCAGGCATGTTGAGGCACTTCTGCGCTCTTCTTGGGTAGTCCTTCGAGCTGCTGTGCTCTTGGAACTCAGGGCTTTCTGGTTAAAAGAACACTAACCCTAGGCCTAACTCAAACCTTAAGCCTAGGAAGGAAAATCAGCCTATGATTCGGGATGGTCTGATGGAAATAGCAGTGGAGGCGGCCAAGTTGTGTCACTTTTGCGCTCCCCTTGGGATGCCTTTAACAGCTGCAGTGTGCCTGGAGCACAGGGCTTCCTGGTTTTAAAAGTCCTAGGCCTAGGCCTAACAGTAACCCTAGGAAGGTAAATCAGCCGGGTATTAGGGTTCCTCCTAAGGAAAAAGCTGTGAAAGCAGCCATGTTGTGGCACTTCTGCACTCCCCTTGGGATGCCTTTAACAGCTGCAGTGTGCCTGGAGCACAGGGCTTCCTGGTTTTAAAAGTCCTAGGCCTAGGCCTAAGAGTAACCCTAGGAAGGTATATCAGCCGGGTGTTAGGGTTCCTCCTAAGGAAAAAGCTGTGAAAGCAGCCATGTTGTGGCACTTCTGCGCTCCACTTGGGATGCCTTTAACAGCTGCAGTGTGCCTGGAGCACAGGGCTTCCTGGTTTTAAAAGTCCTAGGCCTAGGCCTAACAGTAACCCTAGGAAGGTAAATCAGGCGAGTTTTAGGGTTCTTCCTAAGGAAAAAGCTGTGAAAGCAGCCATGTTGTGGCACTTCTGCGCTCCCTTTGGGATGCCTTTGGCAGATGCAGTAAGCCTGGAACTCAGGGCTTCCTGCTTAAAAAAATCCTAGCCCTAGGCTGAGCCCTAACCCTAACCCTAGGCAGATAAATCAGCCTAGGTATAGGGATGGTGCCAAGGAAAAAGCTGTGAAAGCTGCCATGTTGTGGCACTTTTGTGTTCCCCTTGGGATGCCTTTCACAGCTGCCGTGTGCCTGGAGCTCAGGGCTTCCTGGTTTAAAAAACCATGTCCCTACCTGACACTGGAGTCCGGTAATTCAGCCTAGGCTTAGCAATGGTGCCAATGAAAACGTGTGGAGGCAGCCATTTTCTGGCACTTTTGTGCTCCCCTTGGGATGCCTTTCGCAGCTGCCGTGTGCCTGGAGCTCAGAGCTTGCTGGTTTAAAAAGCTCTACACCTAGGCGTAACCCTAACCCTAACCGTAACACTGGTCAGTTAAATCAGCCTGGGTTTAGGAATTATCCCAAGGGAAAAGCTGTGGAGACAGCCATGTTGTGGCACTTTTGCGCTCCCCTTGGGATGCCTTTCACAGCTGCAGTGTGCTTGGAGCACAGGGCTTCCTGGTGTAAAAAACCACAACTTTAGCCCAAACTGGAGGCTTCTAAATCAGCCTTCGTTTCGGGACGTCCCCAAGGAAAAAGCTGTGGAGGCAGGCATGTTGAGGCACTTCTGCGCTCTTCTTGGGTAGTCCTTCGCAGCTGCTGTGCTCTTGGAACTCAGGGCTTTCTGGTTAAAAGAACACTAACCCTAGGCCTAACTCAAACCTTAAGCCTAGGAAGGAAAATCAGCCTATGATTCGGGATGGTCTCATGGAAATAGCAGTGGAGGCAGCCAAGTTGTGTCACTTTTGCGCTCCCCTTGGGATGCCTTTAACAGCTGCAGTGTGCCTGGAGCACAGGGCTTCCTGGTTTTAAAAGTCCTAGGCCTAAGCCTAACAGTAACCCTAGGAAGGTAAATCAGCCGGGTATTAGGGTTCTTCCTAAGGAAAAAGCTGTGAAACTTTTGGCAGATGCAGTAAGCCTGGAACTCAGGGCTTCCTGGTTAAAACAATCCTAGCCCTAGGCTGAGCCCTAACCCTAACCCTAGGCAGATAAATCAGCCTAGGTATAGGGATGGTGCCAAGGAAAAAGCTGTGAAAGCTGCCATGTTGTTGCACTTTTGTACTCCCCTTGGGATGCCTTTCACAGCTGCCAAGTGCCTGGAGCTCAGGGCTTCCTGGTTTAAAAAACCATGTCCCTAGCTGAGACTGGAGGCAGGTGATTCAGCCTAGGCTTAGCAATGGTGCCAATGAAAACGTGTGGAGGCAGCCATTTTCTGGCACTTTTGTGCTCCCCTTGGGATGCCTTTCGCAGCTGCCGTGTGCCTGGAGCTCAGAGCTTGCTGGTTTAAAAAGCTCTACACCTAGGCGTAACCCTAACCCTAACCGTAACACTGGTCATTTAAATCAGCCTGGGTTTAGGAATTATCCCAAGGGAAAAGCTGTGGAGAACGCCATGTTGTGGCACTTTTGCGCTCCCCTTGGGATGCCTTTCACAGCTGCAGTGTGCTTGGAGCACAGGGCTTCCTGGTTTAAAAAACCACAACTTTAGCCCAAACTGGAGGCTTCTAAATCAGCCTTCGTTTCGGGACGTCCCCAAGGAAAAAGCTGTGGAGGCAGGCATGTTGAGGCACTTCTGCGCTCTTCTTGGGTAGTCCTTCAAGCTGCTGTGCTCTTGGAACTCAGGGCTATCTGGTAAAAAGGACACTAACCCTAGGCCTAACTCAAACCTTAAGCCTAGGAAGGAAAATCAGCCTATGATTCGGGATGGTCTGATGGAAATAGCAGTGGAGGCGGCCAAGTTGTGTCACTTTTGCGCTCCCCTTGGGATGCCTTTAACAGCTGCAGTGTGCCTGGAGCACAGGGCTTCCTGGTTTTAAAAGTCCTAGGCCTAGGCCTAACAGTAACCCTAGGAAGGTAAATCAGCCGGGTATTAGGGTTCCTCCTAAGGAAAAAGCTGTGAAAGCAGCCATGTTGTGGCACTTCTGCACTCCCCTTGGGATGCCTTTAACAGCTGCAGTGTGCCTGGAGCACAGGGCTTCCTGGTTTTAAAAGTCCTAGGCCTAGGCCTAACAGTAACCCTAGGAAGGTATATCAGCCGGGTGTTAGGGTTCCTCCTAAGGAAAAAGCTGTGAAAGCAGCCATGTTGTGGCACTTCTGCGCTCCACTTGGGATGCCTTTAACAGCTGCAGTGTGCCTGGAGCACAGGGCTTCCTGGTTTTAAAAGTCCTAGGCCTAGGCCTAACAGTAACCCTAGGAAGGTAAATCAGGCGAGTTTTAGGGTTCTTCCTAAGGAAAAAGCTGTGAAAGCAGCCATGTTGTGGCACTTCTGCGCTCCCTTTGGGATGCCTTTGGCAGATGCAGTAAGCCTGGAACTCAGGGCTTCCTGCTTAAAAAAATCCTAGCTCTAGGCTGAGCCCTAACCCTAACCCTAGGCAGATAAATCAGCCTAGGTATAGGGATGGTGCCAAGGAAAAAGCTGTGAAAGCTGCCATGTTGTGGCACTTTTGTGTTCCCCTTGGGATGCCTTTCACAGCTGCCATGTGCCTGGAGGTAAAGGGCTTCCTGGTTTAAAAAACCATGTCCCTAGCTGAGACTGGAGGCAGGTAATTCAGCCTAGGCTTAGCAATGGTGCCAATGAAAACGTGTGGAGGCAGCCATTTTCTGGCACTTTTGTGCTCCCCTTGGGATGCCTTTCGCAGCTGCCGTGTGCCTGGAGCTCAGAGCTTGCTGGTTTAAAAAGCTCTACACCTAGGCGTAACCCTAACCCTAACCGTAACACTGGTCAGTTAAATCAGCCTGGGTTTAGGAATTATCCCAAGGGAAAAGCTGTGGAGACAGCCATGTTGTGGCACTTTTGCGCTCCCCTTGGGATGCCTTTCACAGCTGCAGTGAGCTTGGAGCACAGGGCTTCCTGGTGTAAAAACCACAACTTTAGCCCAAACTGGAGGCTTCTAAATCAGCCTTCGTTTCGGGACGTCCCCAAGGAAAAAGCTGTGGAGGCAGGCATGTTGAGGCACTTCTGCGCTCTTCTTGGGTAGTCCTTCGCAGCTGCTGTGCTCTTGGAACTCAGGGCTTTCTGGTTAAAAGAACACTAACCCTAGGCCTAACTCAAACCTTAAGCCTAGGAAGGTAAATCAGCCTATGATTCGGGATGGTCTCATGGAAATAGCAGTGGAGGCAGCCAAGTTGTGTCACTTTTGCGCTCCCCTTGGGATGCCTTTAACAGCTGCAGTGTGCCTGGAGCACAGGGCTTCCTGGTTTTAAAAGTCCTAGGCCTAGGCCTAACAGTAACCCTAGGAAGGTAAATCAGCTGGGTATTAGGTTTCCTCCTAAGGAAAAAGCTGTGAAAGCAGCCATGTTGTGGCACTTTTGCGCTCCCCTTGGGATGCCTTTAACAGCTGCAGTGTGCCTGGAGCACATGGCTTCCTGGTTTTAAAAGTCCTAGGCCTAGGCCTAACAGTAACTCTAGGAAGGTAAATCAGCCGGGTATTAGGGTTCTTCCTAAGGAAAAAGCTGTGAAAACAGCCATGTTGTGGCACTTCTGCGCTCCCTTTGGGATGCCTTTGGCAGATGCAGTAAGCCTGGAACTCAGGGCTTCCTGGTTAAAACAATCCTAGCCCTAGGCTGAGCCCTAACCCTAACCCTAGGCAGATAAATCAGCCTAGGTATAGGGATGGTGCCAAGGAAAAAGCTGTGAAAGCTGCCATGTTGTTGCACTTTTGTGCTCCCCTTGGGATGCCTTTCACAGCTGCCGTGTGCCTGGAGCTCAGGGCTTCCTGGTTTAAAAAGCCATGTCCCTAGCTGAGACTGGAGGCAGGTGATTCAGCCTAGGCTTAGCAATGGTGCCAATGAAAACGTGTGGAGGCAGCCATTTTCTGGCACTTTTGTGCTCCCCTTGGGATGCCTTTCGCAGCTGCCGTGTGCCTGGAGCTCAGAGCTTGCTGGTTTAAAAAGCTCTACACCTAGGCGTAACCCTAACCCTAACCGTAACACTGCCCATTTAAATCAGCCTGGGTTTAGGAATTATCCCAAGGGAAAAGCTGTGTAGAACGCCATGTTGTGGCACTTTTGCGCTCCCCTTGGGATGCCTTTCACAGCTGCAGTGAGCTTGGAGCACAGGGCTTCCTGGTGTAAAAAACCACAACTTTAGCCCAAACTGGAGGCTTCTAAATCAGCCTTCGTTTCGGGACGTCCCCAAGGAAAAAGCTGTGCAGGCAGGCATGTTGAGGCACTTCTGCGCTCTTCTTGGGTAGTCCTTCGCAGCTGCTGTGCTCTTGGAACTCAGGGCTTTCTGGTTAAAAGAACACTAACCCTAGGCCTAACTCAAACCTTAAGCCTAGGAAGGAAAATCAGCCTATGATTCGGGATGGTCTCATGGAAATAGCAGTGGAGGCAGCCAAGTTGTGTCACTTTTGCGCTCCCCTTGGGATGCCTTTAACAGCTGCAGTGTGCCTGGAGCACAGGGCTTCCTGGTTTTAAAAGTCCTAGGCCTAGGCCTAACAGTAACCCTAGGAAGGTAAATCAGCCGGGTATTAGGGTTCTTCCTAAGGAAAAAGCTGTGAAACTTTTGGCAGATGCAGTAAGCCTGGAACTCAGGGCTTCCTGGTTAAAACAATCCTAGCCCTAGGCTGAGCCCTAACCCTAACCCTAGGCAGATAAATCAGCCTAGGTATAGGGATGGTGCCAAGGAAAAAGCTGTGAAAGCTGCCATGTTGTTGCACTTTTGTACTCCCCTTGGGATGCCTTTCACAGCTGCCGTGTGCCTGGAGCTCAGGGCTTCCTGGTTTAAAAAACCATGTCCCTAGCTGAGACTGGAGGCAGGTGATTCAGCCTAGGCTTAGCAATGGTGCCAATGAAAACGTGTGGAGGCAGCCATTTTCTGGCACTTTTGTGCTCCCCTTGGGATGCCTTTCGCAGCTGCCGTGTGCCTGGAGCTCAGAGCTTGCTGGTTTAAAAAGCTCTACACCTAGGCGTAACCCTAACCCTAACCGTAACACTGGTCATTTAAATCAGCCTGGGTTTAGGAATTATCCCAAGGGAAAAGCTGTGGAGAACGCCATGTTGTGGCACTTTTGCGCTCCCCTTGGGATGCCTTTCACAGCTGCAGTGTGCTTGGAGCACAGGGCTTCCTGGTTTAAAAAACCACAACTTTAGCCCAAACTGGAGGCTTCTAAATCAGCCTTCGTTTCGGGACGTCCCCAAGGAAAAAGCTGTGGAGGCAGGCATGTTGAGGCACTTCTGCGCTCTTCTTGGGTAGTCCTTCGCAGCTGCTGTGTTCTTGGAACTCAGGGCTTTCTGGTTAAAAGAACACTAACCCTAGGCCTAACTCAAACCTTAAGCCTAGGAAGGAAAATCAGCCTATGATTCGGGATGGTCTCATGGAAATAGCAGTGGAGGCAGCCAAGTTGTGTCACTTTTGCGCTCCCCTTGGGATGCCTTTAACAGCTGCAGTGTGCCTGGAGCACAGGGCTTCCTGGTTTTAAAAGTCCTAGGCCTAAGCCTAACAGTAACCCTAGGAAGGTAAATCAGCCGGGTATTAGGGTTCTTCCTAAGGAAAAAGCTGTGAAAGCAGCCATGTTGTGGCACTTCTGCGCTCCCTTTGGGATGCCTTTGGCAGATGCAGTAAGCCTGGAACTCAGGGCTTCCTGGTTAAAAAAATCCTAGCCCTAGGCTGAGCCCTAACCCTAACCCTAGGCAGATAAATCAGCCTAGGTATAGGGATGGTGCCAAGGAAAAAGCTGTGAAAGCTGCCATGTTGTTGCACTTTTGTGCTCCCCTTGGGATGCCTTTCACAGCTGCCGTGTGCCTGGAGCTCAGGGCTTCCTGGTTTAAAAAGCCATGTCCCTAGCTGAGACTGGAGGCAGGTAATTGAGCCTAGGCTTAGCAATGGTGCCAATAAAAACGTGTGGAGGCAGCCATTTTCTGGCACTTTTGTGCTCCCCTTGGGATGCCTTTCGCAGCTGCCGTGTGCCTGGAGCTCAGAGCTTGCTGGTTTAAAAAGCTCTACACCTAGGCGTAACCCTAACCCTAACCGTAACACTGCTCATTTAAATCAGCCTGGGTTTAGGAATTATCCCAAGGGAAAAGCTGTGGAGACAGCCATGTTGTGGCACTTTTGCGCTCCCCTTGGGATGCCTTTCACAGCTGCAGTGTGCTTGGAGCACAGGGCTTCCTGGTGTAAAAAACCACAACTTTAGCCCAAACTGGAGGCTTCTAAATCAGCCTTCGTTTCGGGACGTCCCCAAGGAAAAAGCTGTGGAGGCAGGCATGTTGAGGCACTTCTGCGCTCTTCTTGGGTAGTCCTTCGAGCTGCTGTGCTCTTGGAACTCAGGGCTTTCTGGTTAAAAGAACACTAACCCTAGGCCTAACTCAAACCTTAAGCCTAGGAAGGAAAATCAGCCTATGATTCGGGATGGTCTGATGGAAATAGCAGTGGAGGCGGCCAAGTTGTGTCACTTTTGCGCTCCCCTTGGGATGCCTTTAACAGCTGCAGTGTGCCTGGAGCACAGGGCTTCCTGGTTTTAAAAGTCCTAGGCCTAGGCCTAACAGTAACCCTAGGAAGGTAAATCAGCCGGGTATTAGGGTTCCTCCTAAGTAAAAAGCTGTGAAAGCAGCCATGTTGTGGCACTTCTGCACTCCCCTTGGGATGCCTTTAACAGCTGCAGTGTGCCTGGAGCACAGGGCTTCCTGGTTTTAAAAGTCCTAGGCCTAGGCCTAAGAGTAACCCTAGGAAGGTATATCAGCCGGGTGTTAGGGTTCCTCCTAAGGAAAAAGCTGTGAAAGCAGCCATGTTGTGGCACTTCTGCGCTCCACTTGGGATGCCTTTAACAGCTGCAGTGTGCCTGGAGCACAGGGCTTCCTGGTTTTAAAAGTCCTAGGCCTAGGCCTAACAGTAACCCTAGGAAGGTAAATCAGGCGAGTTTTAGGGTTCTTCCTAAGGAAAAAGCTGTGAAAGCAGCCATGTTGTGGCACTTCTGCGCTCCCTTTGGGATGCCTTTGGCAGATGCAGTAAGCCTGGAACTCAGGGCTTCCTGCTTAAAAAAATCCTAGCCCTAGGCTGAGCCCTAACCCTAACCCTAGGCAGATAAATCAGCCTAGGTATAGGGATGGTGCCAAGGAAAAAGCTGTGAAAGCTGCCATGTTGTGGCACTTTTGTGTTCCCCTTGGGATGCCTTTCACAGCTGCCGTGTGCCTGGAGCTCAGGGCTTCCTGGTTTAAAAAACCATGTCCCTACCTGACACTGGAGTCCGGTAATTCAGCCTAGGCTTAGCAATGGTGCCAATGAAAACGTGTGGAGGCAGCCATTTTCTGGCACTTTTGTGCTCCCCTTGGGATGCCTTTCGCAGCTGCCGTGTGCCTGGAGCTCAGAGCTTGCTGGTTTAAAAAGCTCTACACCTAGGCGTAACCCTAACCCTAACCGTAACACTGGTCAGTTAAATCAGCCTGGGTTTAGGAATTATCCCAAGGGAAAAGCTGTGGAGACAGCCATGTTGTGGCACTTTTGCGCTCCCCTTGGGATGCCTTTCACAGCTGCAGTGTGCTTGGAGCACAGGGCTTCCTGGTGTAAAAAACCACAACTTTAGCCCAAACTGGAGGCTTCTAAATCAGCCTTCGTTTCGGGACGTCCCCAAGGAAAAAGCTGTGGAGGCAGGCATGTTGAGGCACTTCTGCGCTCTTCTTGGGTAGTCCTTCGCAGCTGCTGTGCTCTTGGAACTCAGGGCTTTCTGGTTAAAAGAACACTAACCCTAGGCCTAACTCAAACCTTAAGCATAGGTAGGAAAATCAGCCTATGATTCGGGATGGTCTCATGGAAATAGCAGTGGAGGCAGCCAAGTTGTGTCACTTTTGCGCTCCCCTTGGGATGCCTTCAACAGCTGCAGTGTGCCTGGAGCACAGGGCTTCCTGGTTTTAAAAGTCCTAGGCCTAGGCCTAACAGTAACCCAAGGAAGGTAAATCAGCCGGGTATTAGGGTTCCTCCTAAGGAAAAAGCTGTGAAAGCAGCCATGTTGTGGCACTTTTGCGCTCCCCTTGGGATGCCTTTAACAGCTGCAGTGTGCCTGGAGCACATGGCTTCCTGGTTTTAAAAGTCCTAGGCCTAGGCCTAACAGTAACCCTAGGAAGGTAAATCAGCCGGGTATTAGGGTTCTTCCTAAGCAAAAAGCTGTGAAAACAGCCATGTTGTGGCACTTCTGCGCTCCCTTTGGGATGCCTTTGGCAGATGCAGTAAGCCTGGAACTCAGGGCTTCCTGGTTAAAAAATCCTAGCCCTAGGCTGAGCCCTAACCCTAACCCTAGGCAGATAAATCAGCCTAGGTATAGGGATGGTGCCAAGGAAAAAGCTGTGAAAGCTGCCATGTTGTTGCACTTTTGTGCTCCCCTTGGGATGCCTTTCACAGCTGCCGTGTGCCTGGAGCTCAGGGCTTCCTGGTTTAAAAAGCCATGTCCCTAGCTGAGACTGGAGGCAGGTAATTGAGCCTAGGCTTAGCAATGGTGCCAATGAAAACGTGTGGAGGCAGCCATTTTCTGGCACTTTTGTGCTCCCCTTGGGATGCCTTTCGCAGCTGCCGTGTGCCTGGAGCTCAGAGCTTGCTGGTTTAAAAAGCTCTACACCTAGGCGTAACCCTAACCCTAACCGTAACACTGGTCATTTAAATCAGCCTGGGTTTAGGAATTATCCCAAGGGAAAAGCTGTGGAGAACGCCATGTTGTGGCACTTTTGCGCTCCCCTTGGGATGCCTTTCACAGCTGCAGTGTGCTTGGAGCACAGGGCTTCCTGGTGTAAAAAACCACAACTTTAGCCCAAACTGGAGGCTTCTAAATCAGCCTTCGTTTCGGGACGTCCCCAAGGAAAAAGCTGTGGAGGCAGGCATGTTGAGGCACTTCTGCGCTCTTCTTGGGTAGTCCTTCGCAGCTGCTGTGCTCTTGGAACTCAGGGCTTTCTGGTTAAAAGAACACTAACCCTAGGCCTAACTCAAACCTTAAGCCTAGGAAGGAAAATCAGCCTATGATTCGGGATGGTCTCATGGAAATAGCAGTGGAGGCAGCCAAGTTGTGTCACTTTTGCGCTCCCCTTGGGATGCCTTTAACAGCTGCAGTGTGCCTGGAGCACAGGGCTTCCTGGTTTTAAAAGTCCTAGGCCTAAGCCTAACAGTAACCCTAGGAAGGTAAATCAGCCGGGTATTAGGGTTCTTCCTAAGGAAAAAGCTGTGAAACTTTTGGCAGATGCAGTAAGCCTGGAACTCAGGGCTTCCTGGTTAAAACAATCCTAGCCCTAGGCTGAGCCCTAACCCTAACCCTAGGCAGATAAATCAGCCTAGGTATAGGGATGGTGCCAAGGAAAAAGCTGTGAAAGCTGCCATGTTGTTGCACTTTTGTACTCCCCTTGGGATGCCTTTCACAGCTGCCAAGTGCCTGGAGCTCAGGGCTTCCTGGTTTAAAAAACCATGTCCCTAGCTGAGACTGGAGGCAGGTGATTCAGCCTAGGCTTAGCAATGGTGCCAATGAAAACGTGTGGAGGCAGCCATTTTCTGGCACTTTTGTGCTCCCCTTGGGATGCCTTTCGCAGCTGCCGTGTGCCTGGAGCTCAGAGCTTGCTGGTTTAAAAAGCTCTACACCTAGGCGTAACCCTAACCCTAACCGTAACACTGGTCATTTAAATCAGCCTGGGTTTAGGAATTATCCCAAGGGAAAAGCTGTGGAGAACGCCATGTTGTGGCACTTTTGCGCTCCCCTTGGGATGCCTTTCACAGCTGCAGTGTGCTTGGAGCACAGGGCTTCCTGGTTTAAAAAACCACAACTTTAGCCCAAACTGGAGGCTTCTAAATCAGCCTTCGTTTCGGGACGTCCCCAAGGAAAAAGCTGTGGAGGCAGGCATGTTGAGGCACTTCTGCGCTCTTCTTGGGTAGTCCTTCGCAGCTGCTGTGCTCTTGGAACTCAGGGCTTTCTGGTTAAAAGAACACTAACCCTAGGCCTAACTCAAACCTTAAGCCTAGGAAGGTAAATCAGCCTATGATTCGGGATGGTCTCATGGAAATAGCAGTGGAGGCAGCCAAGTTGTGTCACTTTTGCGCTCCCCTTGGGATGCCTTTAACAGCTGCAGTGTGCCTGGAGCACAGGGCTTCCTGGTTTTAAAAGTCCTAGGCCTAGGCCTAACAGTAACCCTAGGAAGGTAAATCAGCTGGGTATTAGGTTTCCTCCTAAGGAAAAAGCTGTGAAAGCAGCCATGTTGTGGCACTTTTGCGCTCCCCTTGGGATGCCTTTAACAGCTGCAGTGTGCCTGGAGCACATGGCTTCCTGGTTTTAAAAGTCCTAGGCCTAGGCCTAACAGTAACTCTAGGAAGGTAAATCAGCCGGGTATTAGGGTTCTTCCTAAGGAAAAAGCTGTGAAAACAGCCATGTTGTGGCACTTCTGCGCTCCCTTTGGGATGCCTTTGGCAGATGCAGTAAGCCTGGAACTCAGGGCTTCCTGGTTAAAACAATCCTAGCCCTAGGCTGAGCCCTAACCCTAACCCTAGGCAGATAAATCAGCCTAGGTATAGGGATGGTGCCAAGGAAAAAGCTGTGAAAGCTGCCATGTTGTTGCACTTTTGTGCTCCCCTTGGGATGCCTTTCACAGCTGCCGTGTGCCTGGAGCTCAGGGCTTCCTGGTTTAAAAAGCCATGTCCCTAGCTGAGACTGGAGGCAGGTGATTCAGCCTAGGCTTAGCAATGGTGCCAATGAAAACGTGTGGAGGCAGCCATTTTCTGGCACTTTTGTGCTCCCCTTGGGATGCCTTTCGCAGCTGCCGTGTGCCTGGAGCTCAGAGCTTGCTGGTTTAAAAAGCTCTACACCTAGGCGTAACCCTAACCCTAACCGTAACACTGGTCATTTAAATCAGCCTGGGTTTAGGAATTATCCCAAGGGAAAAGCTGTGGAGACAGCCATGTTGTGGCACTTTTGCGCTCCCCTTGGGATGCCTTTAACAGCTGCAGTGAGCTTGGAGCACAGGGCTTCCTGGTGTAAAAAACCACAACTTTAGCCCAAACTGGAGGCTTCTAAATCAGCCTTCGTTTCGGGACGTCCCCAAGGAAAAAGCTGTGGAGGCAGGCATGTTGAGGCACTTCTGCGCTCTTCTTGGGTAGTCCTTCGCAGCTGCTGTGTTCTTGGAACTCAGGGCTTTCTGGTTAAAAGAACACTAACCCTAGGCCTAACTCAAACCTTAAGCCTAGGAAGGAAAATCAGCCTATGATTCGGGATGGTCTCATGGAAATAGCAGTGGAGGCAGCCAAGTTGTGTCACTTTTGCGCTCCCCTTGGGATGCCTTTAACAGCTGCAGTGTGCCTGGAGCACAGGGCTTCCTGGTTTTACAAGTCCTAGGCCTAGGCCTAACAGTAACCCTAGGAAGGTATATCAGCCGGGTGTTAGGGTTCCTCCTAAGGAAAAAGCTGTGAAAGCAGCCATGTTGTGGCACTTCTGCGCTCCACTTGGGATGCCTTTAACAGCTGCAGTGTGCCTGGAGCACAGGGCTTCCTGGTTTTAAAAGTCCTAGGCCTAGGCCTAACAGTAACCCTAGGAAGGTAAATCAGGCGAGTTTTAGGGTTCTTCCTAAGGAAAAAGCTGTGAAAGCAGCCATGTTGTGGCACTTCTGCGCTCCCTTTGGGATGCCTTTGGCAGATGCAGTAAGCCTGGAACTCAGGGCTTCCTGCTTAAAAAAATCCTAGCCCTAGGCTGAGCCCTAACCCTAACCCTAGGCAGATAAATCAGCCTAGGTATAGGGATGGTGCCAAGGAAAAAGCTGTGAAAGCTGCCATGTTGTGGCACTTTTGTGTTCCCCTTGGGATGCCTTTCACAGCTGCCGTGTGCCTGGAGCTAAAGGGCTTCCTGGTTTAAAAACCATGTCCCTAGCTGAGACTGGAGGCAGGTAATTCAGCCTAGGCTTAGCAATGGTGCCAATGAAAACGTGTGGAGGCAGCCATTTTCTGGCACTTTTGTGCTCCCCTTGGGATGCCTTTCGCAGCTGCCGTGTGCCTGGAGCTCAGAGCTTGCTGGTTTAAAAAGCTCTACACCTAGGCGTAACCCTAACCCTAACCGTAACACTGGTCAGTTAAATCAGCCTGGGTTTAGGAATTATCCCAAGGGAAAAGCTGTGGAGACAGCCATGTTGTGGCACTTTTGCGCTCCCCTTGGGATGCCTTTCACAGCTGCAGTGAGCTTGGAGCACAGGGCTTCCTGGTGTAAAAAACCACAACTTTAGCCCAAACTGGAGGCTTCTAAATCAGCCTTCGTTTCGGGACGTCCCCAAGGAAAAAGCTGTGGAGGCAGGCATGTTGAGGCACTTCTGCGCTCTTCTTGGGTAGTCCTTCGCAGCTGCTGTGTTCTTGGAACTCAGGGCTTTCTGGTTAAAAGAACACTAACCCTAGGCCTAACTCAAACCTTAAGCCTAGGAAGGAAAATCAGCCTATGATTCGGGATGGTCTCATGGAAATAGCAGTGGAGGCAGCCAAGTTGTGTCACTTTTGCGCTCCCCTTGGGATGCCTTTAACAGCTGCAGTGTGCCTGGAGCACAGGGCTTCCTGGTTTTAAAAGTCCTAGGCCTAGGCCTAACAGTAACCCTAGGAAGGTAAATCAGCAGGGTATTAGGGTTCCTCCTAAGGAAAAAGCTGTGAAAGCAGCCATGTTGTGGCACTTTTGCGCTCCCCTTGGGATGCCTTTAACAGCTGCAGTGTGCCTGGAGCACATGGCTTCCTGGTTTTAAAAGTCCTAGGCCTAGGCCTAACAGTAACCCTAGGAAGGTAAATCAGCCGGGTATTTAGGGTTCTTCCTAAGGAAAAAGCTGTGAAAACAGCCATGTTGTGGCACTTCTGCGCTCCCTTTGGGATGCCTTTGGCAGATGCAGTAAGCCTGGAACTCAGGGCTTCCTGGTTAAAAAATCCTAGCCCTAGGCTGAGCCCTAACCCTAACCCTAGGCAGATAAATCAGCCTAGGTATAGGGATGGTGCCAAGGAAAAAGCTGTGAAAGCTGCCATGTTGTTGCACTTTTGTGCTCCCCTTGGGATGCCTTTCACAGCTGCTGTGTGCCTGGAGCTCAGGGCTTCCTGGTTTAAAAAGCCATGTCCCTAGCTGAGACTGGAGGCAGGTAATTCAGCCTAGGCTTAGCAATGGTGCCAATGAAAACGTGTGGAGGCAGCCATTTTCTGGCACTTTTGTGCTCCCCTTGGGATGCCTTTCGCAGCTGCCGTGTGCCTGGAGCTCAGAGCTTGCTGGTTTAAAAAGCTCTACACCTAGGCGTAACCCTAACCCTAACCGTAACACTGGTCATTTAAATCAGCCTGGGTTTAGGAATTATCCCAAGGGAAAAGCTGTGGAGACAGCCATGTTGTGGCACTTTTGCGCTCCCCTTGGGATGCCTTTCACAGCTGCAGTGTGCTTGGAGCACAGGGCTTCCTGGTGTAAAAAACCACAACTTTAGCCCAAACTGGAGGCTTCTAAATCAGCCTTCGTTTCGGGACGTCCCCAAGGAAAAAGCTGTGGAGGCAGGCATGTTGAGGCACTTCTGCGCTCTTCTTGGGTAGTCCTTCGCAGCTGCTGTGTTCTTGGAACTCAGGGCTTTCTGGTTAAAAGAACACTAACCCTAGGCCTAACTCAAACCTTAAGCCTAGGAAGGAAAATCAGCCTATGATTCGGGATGGTCTCATGGAAATAGCAGTGGAGGCAGCCAAGTTGTGTCACTTTTGCGCTCCCCTTGGGATGCCTTTAACAGCTGCAGTGTGCCTGGAGCACAGGGCTTCCTGGTTTTAAAAGTCCTAGGCCTAAGCCTAACAGTAACCCTAGGAAGGTAAATCAGCCGGGTATTAGGGTTCTTCCTAAGGAAAAAGCTGTGAAAGCAGCCATGTTGTGGCACTTCTGCGCTCCCTTTGGGATGCTTTTGGCAGATGCAGTAAGCCTGGAACTCAGGGCTTCCTGGTTAAAACAATCCTAGCCCTAGGCTGAGCCCTAACCCTAACCCTAGGCAGATAAATCAGCCTAGGTATAGGGATGGTGCCAAGGAAAAAGCTGTGAAAGCTGCCATGTTGTTGCACTTTTGTACTCCCCTTGGGATGCCTTTCACAGCTGCCGTGTGCCTGGAGCTCAGGGCTTCCTGGTTTAAAAAACCATGTCCCTAGCTGAGACTGGAGGCAGGTGATTCAGCCTAGGCTTAGCAATGGTGCCAATGAAAACGTGTGGAGGCAGCCATTTTCTGGCACTTTTGTGCTCCCCTTGGGATGCCTTTCGCAGCTGCCGTGTGCCTGGAGCTCAGAGCTTGCTGGTTTAAAAAGCTCTACACCTAGGCGTAACCCTAACCCTAACCGTAACACTGGTCATTTAAATCAGCCTGGGTTTAGGAATTATCCCAAGGGAAAAGCTGTGGAGACAGCCATGTTGTGGCACTTTTGCGCTCCCCTTGGGATGCCTTTCACAGCTGCAGTGTGCTTGGAGCACAGGGCTTCCTGGTGTAAAAAACCACAACTTTAGCCCAAACTGGAGGCTTCTAAATCAGCCTTCGTTTCGGGACGTCCCCAAGGAAAAAGCTGTGGAGGCAGGCATGTTGAGGCACTTCTGCGCTCTTCTTGGGTAGTCCTTCGAGCTGCTGTGCTCTTGGAACTCAGGGCTTTCTGGTTAAAAGAACACTAACCCTAGGCCTAACTCAAACCTTAAGCCTAGGAAGGAAAATCAGCCTATGATTCGGGATGGTCTCATGGAAATAGCAGTGGAGGCGGCCAAGTTGTGTCACTTTTGCGCTCCCCTTGGGATGCCTTTAACAGCTGCAGTGTGCCTGGAGCACAGGGCTTCCTGGTTTTAAAAGTCCTAGGCCTAGGCCTAACAGTAACCCTAGGAAGGTAAATCAGCCGGGTATTAGGGTTCCTCCTAAGGAAAAAGCTGTGAAAGCAGCCTTGTTGTGGCACTTCTGCACTCCCCTTGGGATGCCTTTAACAGCTGCAGTGTGCCTGGAGCACAGGGCTTCCTGGTTTTAAAAGTCCTAGGCCTAGGCCTAACAGTAACCCTAGGAAGGTATATCAGCCGGGTGTTAGGGTTCCTCCTAAGGAAAAAGCTGTGAAAGCAGCCATGTTGTGGCACTTCTGCGCTCCACTTGGGATGCCTTTAACAGCTGCAGTGTGCCTGGAGCACAGGGCTTCCTGGTTTTAAAAGTCCTAGGCCTAGGCCTAACAGTAACCCTAGGAAGGTAAATCAGGCGAGTTTTAGGGTTCTTCCTAAGGAAAAAGCTGTGAAAGCAGCCATGTTGTGGCACTTCTGCGCTCCCTTTGGGATGCCTTTGGCAGATGCAGTAAGCCTGGAACTCAGGGCTTCCTGCTTAAAAAAATCCTAGCCCTAGGCTGAGCCCTAACCCTAACCCTAGGCAGATAAATCAGCCTAGGTACAGGGATGGTGCCAAGGAAAAAGCTGTGAAAGCTGCCATGTTGTGGCACTTTTGTGTTCCCCTTGGGATGCCTTTCACAGCTGCCGTGTGCCTGGAGATAAAGGGCTTCCTGGTTTAAAAAACTATGTCCCTACCTGACCCTGGAGGCCGGTAATTCAGCCTAGGCTTAGCAATGGTGCCAATGAAAACGTGTGGAGGCAGCCATTTTCTGGCACTTTTGTGCTCCCCTTGGGATGCCTTTCGCAGCTGCCGTGTGCCTGGAGCTCAGAGCTTGCTGGTTTAAAAAGCTCTACACCTAGGCGTAACCCTAACCCTAACCGTAACACTGGTCAGTTAAATCAGCCTGGGTTTAGGAATTATCCCAAGGGAAAAGCTGTGGAGACAGCCATGTTGTGGCACTTTTGCGCTCCCCTTGGGATGCCTTTCACAGCTGCAGTGAGCTTGGAGCACAGGGCTTCCTGGTGTAAAAAACCACAACTTTAGCCCAAACTGGAGGCTGCTAAATCAGCCTTCGTTTCGGGACGTCCCCAAGGAAAAAGCTGTGGAGGCAGGCATGTTGAGGCACTTCTGCGCTCTTCTTGGGTAGTCCTTCGCAGCTGCTGTGCTCTTGGAACTCAGGGCTTTCTGGTTAAAAGAACACTAACCCTAGGCCTAACTCAAACCTTAAGCCTAGGAAGGAAAATCAGCCTATGATTCGGGATGGTCTCATGGAAATAGCAGTGGAGGCAGCCAAGTTGTGTCACTTTTGCGCTCCCCTTGGGATGCCTTTAACAGCTGCAGTGTGCCTGGAGCACAGGGCTTCCTGGTTTTAAAAGTCCTAGGCCTAGGCCTAACAGTAACCCTAGGAAGGTAAATCAGCCGGGTATTAGGGTTCCTCCTAAGGAAAAAGCTGTGAAAGCAGCCATGTTGTGGCACTTTTGCGCTCCCCTTGGGATGCCTTTAACAGCTGCAGTGTGCCTGGAGCACATGGCTTCCTGGTTTTAAAAGTCCTAGGCCTAGGCCTAACAGTAACCCTAGGAAGGTAAATCAGCCGGGTATTTAGGGTTCTTCCTAAGGAAAAAGCTGTGAAAACAGCCATGTTGTGGCACTTCTGCGCTCCCTTTGGGATGCCTTTGGCAGATGCAGTAAGCCTGGAACTCAGGGCTTCCTGGTTAAAAAATCCTAGCCCTAGGCTGAGCCCTAACCCTAACCCTAGGCAGATAAATCAGCCTAGGTATAGGGATGGTGCCAAGGAAAAAGCTGTGAAAGCTGCCATGTTGTTGCACTTTTGTGCTCCCCTTGGGATGCCTTTCACAGCTGCCGTGTGCCTGGAGCTCAGGGCTTCCTGGTTTAAAAAGCCATGTCCCTAGCTGAGACTGGAGGCAGGTAATTCAGCCTAGGCTTAGCAATGGTGCCAATGAAAACGTGTGGAGGCAGCCATTTTCTGGCACTTTTGTGCTCCCCTTGGGATGCCTTTCGCAGCTGCCGTGTGCCTGGAGCTCAGAGCTTGCTGGTTTAAAAAGCTCTACACCTAGGCGTAACCCTAACCCTAACCGTAACACTGGTCATTTAAATCAGCCTGGGTTTAGGAATTATCCCAAGGGAAAAGCTGTGGAGACAGCCATGTTGTGGCACTTTTGCGCTCCCCTTGGGATGCCTTTCACAGCTGCAGTGAGCTTGGAGCACAGGGCTTCCTGGTGTAAAAAACCACAACTTTAGCCCAAACTGGAGGCTTCTAAATCAGCCTTCGTTTCGGGACGTCCCCAAGGAAAAAGCTGTGGAGGCAGGCATGTTGAGGCACTTCTGCGCTCTTCTTGGGTAGTCCTTCGCAGCTGCTGTGTTCTTGGAACTCAGGGCTTTCTGGTTAAAAGAACACTAACCCTAGGCCTAACTCAAACCTTAAGCCTAGGAAGGAAAATCAGCCTATGATTCGGGATGGTCTCATGGAAATAGCAGTGGAGGCAGCCAAGTTGTGTCACTTTTGCGCTCCCCTTGGGATGCCTTTAACAGCTGCAGTGTGCCTGGAGCACAGGGCTTCCTGGTTTTAAAAGTCCTAGGCCTAAGCCTAACAGTAACCCTAGGAAGGTAAATCAGCCGGGTATTAGGGTTCTTCCTAAGGAAAAAGCTGTGAAAGCAGCCATGTTGTGGCACTTCTGCGCTCCCTTTGGGATGCTTTTGGCAGATGCAGTAAGCCTGGAACTCAGGGCTTCCTGGTTAAAACAATCCTAGCCCTAGGCTGAGCCCTAACCCTAACCCTAGGCAGATAAATCAGCCTAGGTATAGGGATGGTGCCAAGGAAAAAGCTGTGAAAGCTGCCATGTTGTTGCACTTTTGTACTCCCCTTGGGATGCCTTTCACAGCTGCCGTGTGCCTGGAGCTCAGGGCTTCCTGGTTTAAAAAACCATGTCCCTAGCTGAGACTGGAGGCAGGTGATTCAGCCTAGGCTTAGCAATGGTGCCAATGAAAACGTGTGGAGGCAGCCATTTTCTGGCACTTTTGTGCTCCCCTTGGGATGCCTTTCGCAGCTGCCGTGTGCCTGGAGCTCAGAGCTTGCTGGTTTAAAAAGCTCTACACCTAGGCGTAACCCTAACCCTAACCGTAACACTGGTCATTTAAATCAGCCTGGGTTTAGGAATTATCCCAAGGGAAAAGCTGTGGAGAACGCCATGTTGTGGCACTTTTGCGCTCCCCTTGGGATGCCTTTCACAGCTGCAGTGTGCTTGGAGCACAGGGCTTCCTGGTTTAAAAAACCACAACTTTAGCCCAAACTGGAGGCTTCTAAATCAGCCTTCGTTTCGGGACGTCCCCAAGGAAAAAGCTGTGGAGGCAGGCATGTTGAGGCACTTCTGCGCTCTTCTTGGGTAGTCCTTCGCAGCTGCTGTGTTCTTGGAACTCAGGGCTTTCTGGTTAAAAGAACACTAACCCTAGGCCTAACTCAAACCTTAAGCCTAGGAAGGAAAATCAGCCTATGATTCGGGATGGTCTCATGGAAATAGCAGTGGAGGCAGCCAAGTTGTGTCACTTTTGCGCTCCCCTTGGGATGCCTTTAACAGCTGCAGTGTGCCTGGAGCACATGGCTTCCTGGTTTTAAAAGTCCTAGGCCTAGGCCTAACAGTAACCCTAGGAAGGTAAATCAGCCGGGTATTTAGGGTTCTTCCTAAGGAAAAAGCTGTGAAAACAGCCATGTTGTGGCACTTCTGCGCTCCCTTTGGGATGCCTTTGGCAGATGCAGTAAGCCTGGAACTCAGGGCTTCCTGGTTAAAAAATCCTAGCCCTAGGCTGAGCCCTAACCCTAACCCTAGGCAGATAAATCAGCCTAGGTATAGGGATGGTGCCAAGGAAAAAGCTGTGAAAGCTGCCATGTTGTTGCACTTTTGTGCTCCCCTTGGGATGCCTTTCACAGCTGCCGTGTGCCTGGAGCTCAGGGCTTCCTGGTTTAAAAAGCCATGTCCCTAGCTGAGACTGGAGGCAGGTAATTCAGCCTAGGCTTAGCAATGGTGCCAATGAAAACGTGTGGAGGCAGCCATTTTCTGGCACTTTTGTGCTCCCCTTGGGATGCCTTTCGCAGCTGCCGTGTGCCTGGAGCTCAGAGCTTGCTGGTTTAAAAAGCTCTACACCTAGGCGTAACCCTAACCCTAACCGTAACACTGGTCATTTAAATCAGCCTGGGTTTAGGAATTATCCCAAGGGAAAAGCTGTGGAGACAGCCATGTTGTGGCACTTTTGCGCTCCCCTTGGGATGCCTTTCACAGCTGCAGTGAGCTTGGAGCACAGGGCTTCCTGGTGTAAAAAACCACAACTTTAGCCCAAACTGGAGGCTTCTAAATCAGCCTTCGTTTCGGGACGTCCCCAAGGAAAAAGCTGTGGAGGCAGGCATGTTGAGGCACTTCTGCGCTCTTCTTGGGTAGTCCTTCGCAGCTGCTGTGTTCTTGGAACTCAGGGCTTTCTGGTTAAAAGAACACTAACCCTAGGCCTAACTCAAACCTTAAGCCTAGGAAGGAAAATCAGCCTATGATTCGGGATGGTCTCATGGAAATAGCAGTGGAGGCAGCCAAGTTGTGTCACTTTTGCGCTCCCCTTGGGATGCCTTTAACAGCTGCAGTGTGCCTGGAGCACAGGGCTTCCTGGTTTTAAAAGTCCTAGGCCTAAGCCTAACAGTAACCCTAGGAAGGTAAATCAGCCGGGTATTAGGGTTCTTCCTAAGGAAAAAGCTGTGAAAGCAGCCATGTTGTGGCACTTCTGCGCTCCCTTTGGGATGCTTTTGGCAGATGCAGTAAGCCTGGAACTCAGGGCTTCCTGGTTAAAACAATCCTAGCCCTAGGCTGAGCCCTAACCCTAACCCTAGGCAGAAAAATCAGCCTAGGTATAGGGATGGTGCCAAGGAAAAAGCTGTGAAAGCTGCCATGTTGTTGCACTTTTGTACTCCCCTTGGGATGCCTTTCACAGCTGCCGTGTGCCTGGAGCTCAGGGCTTCCTGGTTTAAAAAACCATGTCCCTAGCTGAGACTGGAGGCAGGTGATTCAGCCTAGGCTTAGCAATGGTGCCAATGAAAACGTGTGGAGGCAGCCATTTTCTGGCACTTTTGTGCTCCCCTTGGGATGCCTTTCGCAGCTGCCGTGTGCCTGGAGCTCAGAGCTTGCTGGTTTAAAAAGCTCTACACCTAGGCGTAACCCTAACCCTAACCGTAACACTGGTCATTTAAATCAGCCTGGGTTTAGGAATTATCCCAAGGGAAAAGCTGTGGAGACAGCCATGTTGTGGCACTTTTGCGCTCCCCTTGGGATGCCTTTCACAGCTGCAGTGTGCTTGGAGCACAGGGCTTCCTGGTTTAAAAAACCACAACTTTAGCCCAAACTGGAGGCTTCTAAATCAGCCTTCGTTTCGGGACGTCCCCAAGGAAAAAGCTGTGGAGGCAGGCATGTTGAGGCACTTCTGCGCTCTTCTTGGGTAGTCCTTCGCAGCTGCTGTGTTCTTGGAACTCAGGGCTTTCTGGTTAAAAGAACACTAACCCTAGGCCTAACTCAAACCTTAAGCCTAGGAAGGAAAATCAGCCTATGATTCGGGATGGTCTCATGGAAATAGCAGTGGAGGCAGCCAAGTTGTGTCACTTTTGCGCTCCCCTTGGGATGCCTTTAACAGCTGCAGTGTGCCTGGAGCACAGGGCTTCCTGGTTTTAAAAGTCCTAGGCCTAAGCCTAACAGTAACCCTAGGAAGGTAAATCAGCCGGGTATTAGGGTTCTTCCTAAGGAAAAAGCTGTGAAAGCAGCCATGTTGTGGCACTTCTGCACTCCCTTTGGGATGCCTTTGGCAGATGCAGTAAGCCTGGAACTCAGGGCTTCCTGGTTAAAAAAATCCTAGCCCTAGGCTGAGCCCTAACCCTAACCCTAGGCAGATAAATCAGCCTAGGTATAGGGATGGTGCCAAGGAAAAAGCTGTGAAAGCTGCCATGTTGTTGCACTTTTGTACTCCCCTTGGGATGCCTTTCACAGCTGCCGTGTGCCTGGAGCTCAGGGCTTCCTGGTTTAAAAAACAATGTCCCTAGGTGAGACTGGAGGCAGGTGATTCAGCCTAGGCTTAGCAATGGTGCCAATGAAAACGTGTGGAGGCAGCCATTTTCTGGCACTTTTGTGCTCCCCTTGGGATGCCTTTCGCAGCTGCCGTGTGCCTGGAGCTCAGAGCTTGCTGGTTTAAAAAGCTCTACACCTAGGCGTAACCCTAACCCTAACCGTAACACTGGTCATTTAAATCAGCCTGGGTTTAGGAATTATCCCAAGGGAAAAGCTGTGGAGACAGCCATGTTGTGGCACTTTTGCGCTCCCCTTGGGATGCCTTTCACAGCTGCAGTGTGCTTGGAGCACAGGGCTTCCTGGTTTAAAAAACCACAACTTTAGCCCAAACTGGAGGCTTCTAAATCAGCCTTCGTTTCGGGACGTCCCCAAGGAAAAAGCTGTGGAGGCAGGCATGTTGAGGCACTTCTGCGCTCTTCTTGGGTAGTCCTTCGCAGCTGCTGTGTTCTTGGAACTCAGGGCTTTCTGGTTAAAAGAACACTAACCCTAGGCCTAACTCAAACCTTAAGCCTAGGAAGGAAAATCAGCCTATGATTCGGGATGGTCTCATGGAAATAGCAGTGGAGGCAGCTAAGTTGTGTCACTTTTGCGATCCCCTTGGGATGCCTTTAACAGCTGCGGTGTGCCTGGAGCACAGGGCTTCCTGGTTTTAAAAGTCCTAGGCCTAAGCCTAACAGTAACCCTAGGAAGGTAAATCAGCCGGGTATTAGGGTTCTTCCTAAGGAAAAAGCTGTGAAAGCAGCCATGTTGTGGACCTTCTGCGCTCCCTTTGGGATGCCTTTGGCAGATGCAGTAAGCCTGGAACTCAGGGCTTCCTGCTTAAAAAAATACTTGCCCTTGGCTGAGCCCTAACCCTAACCCTAGGCAGATAAATCAGCCTAGGTATAGGGATGGTGCCAAGGAAAAAGCTGTGAAAGCTGCCATGTTGTTGCACTTTTGTACTCCCCTTGGGATGCCTTTCACAGCTGCCGTGTGCCTGGAGCTCAGGGCTTCCTGGTTTAAAAAACCATGTCCCTAGCTGAGACTGGAGGCAGGTGATTCAGCCTAGGCTTAGCAATGGTGCCAATGAAAACGTGTGGAGGCAGCCATTTTCTGGCCCTTTTGTGCTCCCCTTGGGATGCCTTTCGCAGCTGCCGTGTGCCTGGAGCTCAGAGCTTGCTGGTTTAAAAAGCTCTACACCTAGGCGTAACCCTAACCCTAACCGTAACACTGGTCATTTAAATCAGCCTGGGTTTAGGAATTATCCCAAGGGAAAAGCTGTGGAGACAGCCATGTTGTGGCACTTTTGCGCTCCCCTTGGGATGCCTTTCACAGCTGCAGTGAGCTTGGAGCACAGGGCTTCCTGGTGTAAAAAACCACAACTTTAGCCCAAACTGGAGGCTGCTAAATCAGCCTTCGTTTCGGGACGTCCCCAAGGAAAAAGCTGTGGAGGCAGGCATGTTGAGGCACTTCTGCGCTCTTCTTGGGTAGTCCTTCGCAGCTGCTGTGTTCTTGGAACTCAGGGCTTTCTGGTTAAAAGAACACTAACCCTAGGCCTAACTCAAACCTTAAGCCTAGGAAGGAAAATCAGCCTATGATTCGGGATGGTCTCATGGAAATAGCAGTGGAGGCAGCCAAGTTGTGTCACTTTTGCGCTCCCCTTGGGATGCCTTTAACAGCTGCAGTGTGCCTGGAGCACAGGGCTTCCTGGTTTTAAAAGTCCTAGGCCTAGGCCTAACAGTAACCCTAGGAAGGTAAATCAGCCGGGTATTAGGGTTCTTCCTAAGGGAAAAGCTGTGAAAACAGCCATGTTGTGGCACTTCTGCGCTCCCTTTGGGATGCCTTTGGCAGATGCAGTAAGCCTGGAACTCAGGGCTTCCTGGTTAAAAAATCCTAGCCCTAGGCTGAGCCCTAACCCTAACCCTAGGCAGATAAATCAGCCTAGGTATAGGGATGGTGCCAAGGAAAAAGCTGTGAAAGCTGCCATGTTGTTGCACTTTTGTGCTCCCCTTGGGATGCCTTTCACAGCTGCCGTGTGCCTGGAGCTCAGGGCTTCCTGGTTTAAAAAGCCATGTCCCTAGCTGAGACTGGAGGCAGGTAATTCAGCCTAGGCTTAGCAATGGTGCCAATGAAAACGTGTGGAGGCAGCCATTTTCTGGCACTTTTGTGCTCCCCTTGGGATGCCTTTCGCAGCTGCCGTGTGCCTGGAGCTCAGAGCTTGCTGGTTTAAAAAGCTCTACACCTAGGCGTAACCCTAACCCTAACCGTAACACTGGTCATTTAAATCAGCCTGGGTTTAGGAATTATCCCAAGGGAAAAGCTGTGGAGACAGCCATGTTGTGGCACTTTTGCGCTCCCCTTGGGATGCCTTTCACAGCTGCAGTGAGCTTGGAGCACAGGGCTTCCTGGTGTAAAAAACCACAACTTTAGCCCAAACTGGAGGCTTCTAAATCAGCCTTCGTTTCGGGACGTCCCCAAGGAAAAAGCTGTGGAGGCAGGCATGTTGAGGCACTTCTGCGCTCTTCTTGGGTAGTCCTTCGCAGCTGCTGTGCTCTTGGAACTCAGGGCTTTCTGGTTAAAAGAACACTAACCCTAGGCCTAACTCAAACCTTAAGCATAGGTAGGAAAATCAGCCTATGATTCGGGATGGTCTCATGGAAATAGCAGTGGAGGCAGCCAAGTTGTGTCACTTTTGCGCTCCCCTTGGGATGCCTTTAACAGCTGCAGTGTGCCTGGAGCACAGGGCTTCCTGGTTTTAAAAGTCCTAGGCCTAGGCCTAACAGTAACCCTAGGAAGGTAAATCAGCCGGGTATTAGGGTTCCTCCTAAGGAAAAAGCTGTGAAAGCAGCCATGTTGTGGCACTTTTGCGCTCCCCTTGGGATGCCTTTAACAGCTGCAGTGTGCCTGGAGCACATGGCTTCCTGGTTTTAAAAGTCCTAGGCCTAGGCCTAACAGTAACCCTAGGAAGGTAAATCAGCCGGGTATTTAGGGTTCTTCCTAAGGAAAAAGCTGTGAAAACAGCCATGTTGTGGCACTTCTGCGCTCCCTTTGGGATGCCTTTGGCAGATGCAGTAAGCCTGGAACTCAGGGCTTCCTGGTTAAAAAATCCTAGCCCTAGGCTGAGCCCTAACCCTAACCCTAGGCAGATAAATCAGCCTAGGTATAGGGATGGTGCCAAGGAAAAAGCTGTGAAAGCTGCCATGTTGTTGCACTTTTGTGCTCCCCTTGGGATGCCTTTCACAGCTGCCGTGTGCCTGGAGCTCAGGGCTTCCTGGTTTAAAAAGCCATGTCCCTAGCTGAGACTGGAGGCAGGTAATTCAGCCTAGGCTTAGCAATGGTGCCAATGAAAACGTGTGGAGGCAGCCATTTTCTGGCACTTTTGTGCTCCCCTTGGGATGCCTTTCGCAGCTGCCGTGTGCCTGGAGCTCAGAGCTTGCTGGTTTAAAAAGCTCTACACCTAGGCGTAACCCTAACCCTAACCGTAACACTGGTCATTTAAATCAGCCTGGGTTTAGGAATTATCCCAAGGGAAAAGCTGTGGAGACAGCCATGTTGTGGCACTTTTGCGCTCCCCTTGGGATGCCTTTCACAGCTGCAGTGAGCTTGGAGCACAGGGCTTCCTGGTGTAAAAAACCACAACTTTAGCCCAAACTGGAGGCTTCTAAATCAGCCTTCGTTTCGGGACGTCCCCAAGGAAAAAGCTGTGGAGGCAGGCATGTTGAGGCACTTCTGCGCTCTTCTTGGGTAGTCCTTCGCAGCTGCTGTGTTCTTGGAACTCAGGGCTTTCTGGTTAAAAGAACACTAACCCTAGGCCTAACTCAAACCTTAAGCCTAGGAAGGAAAATCAGCCTATGATTCGGGATGGTCTCATGGAAATAGCAGTGGAGGCAGCCAAGTTGTGTCACTTTTGCGCTCCCCTTGGGATGCCTTTAACAGCTGCAGTGTGCCTGGAGCACAGGGCTTCCTGGTTTTAAAAGTCCTAGGCCTAAGCCTAACAGTAACCCTAGGAAGGTAAATCAGCCGGGTATTAGGGTTCTTCCTAAGGAAAAAGCTGTGAAAGCAGCCATGTTGTGGCACTTCTGCGCTCCCTTTGGGATGCCTTTGGCAGATGCAGTAAGCCTGGAACTCAGGGCTTCCTGCTTAAAAATATCCTAGCCCTAGGCTGAGCCCTAACCCTAACCCTAGGCAGATAAATCAGCCTAGGTATAGGGATGGTGCCAAGGAAAAAGCTGTGAAAGCTGCCATGTTGTGGCACTTTTGTGTTCCCCTTGGGATGCCTTTCACAGCTGCCGTGTGCCTGGAGCTAAAGGGCTTCCTGGTTTAAAAAACCATGTACTACCTGACACTGGAGGCCGGTAATTCAGTCTAGGCTTAGCAATGGTGCCAATGAAAACGTGTGGAGGCAGCCATTTTCTGGCACTTTTGTGCTCCCCTTGGGATGCCTTTCGCAGCTGCCGTGTGCCTGGAGCTCAGAGCTTGCTGGTTTAAAAAGCTCTACACCTAGGCGTATTCCTAACCCTAACCGTAACACTGGTCATTTAAATCAGCCTGGGTTTAGGAATTATCCCAAGGGAAAAGCTGTGGAGACAGCCATGTTGTGGCACTTTTGCGCTCCCCTTGGGATGCCTTTCACAGCTGCAGTGAGCTTGGAGCACAGGGCTTCCTGGTGTAAAAAACCACAACTTTAGCCCAAACTGGAGGCTTCTAAATCAGCCTTCGTTTCGGGACGTCCCCAAGGAAAAAGCTGTGGAGGCAGGCATGTTGAGGCACTTCTGCGCTCTTCTTGGGTAGTCCTTCGCAGCTGCTGTGCTCTTGGAACTCAGGGCTTTCTGGTTAAAAGAACACTAACCCTAGGCCTAACTCAAACCTTAAGCATAGGTAGGAAAATCAGCCTATGATTCGGGATGGTCTCATGGAAATAGCAGTGGAGGCAGCCAAGTTGTGTCACTTTTGCGCTCCCCTTGGGATGCCTTTAACAGCTGCAGTGTGCCTGGAGCACAGGGCTTCCTGGTTTTAAAAGTCCTAGGCCTAGGCCTAACAGTAACCCTAGGAAGGTAAATCAGCCGGGTATTAGGGTTCCTCCTAAGGAAAAAGCTGTGAAAGCAGCCATGTTGTGGCACTTTTGCGCTCCCCTTGGGATGCCTTTAACAGCTGCAGTGTGCCTGGAGCACATGGCTTCCTGGTTTTAAAAGTCCTAGGCCTAGGCCTAACAGTAACCCTAGGAAGGTAAATCAGCCGGGTATTTAGGGTTCTTCCTAAGGAAAAAGCTGTGAAAACAGCCATGTTGTGGCACTTCTGCGCTCCCTTTGGGATGCCTTTGGCAGATGCAGTAAGCCTGGAACTCAGGGCTTCCTGGTTAAAAAATCCTAGCCCTAGGCTGAGCCCTAACCCTAACCCTAGGCAGATAAATCAGCCTAGGTATAGGGATGGTGCCAAGGAAAAAGCTGTGAAAGCTGCCATGTTGTTGCACTTTTGTGCTCCCCTTGGGATGCCTTTCACAGCTGCCGTGTGCCTGGAGCTCAGGGCTTCCTGGTTTAAAAAGCCATGTCCCTAGCTGAGACTGGAGGCAGGTAATTCAGCCTAGGCTTAGCAATGGTGCCAATGAAAACGTGTGGAGGCAGCCATTTTCTGGCACTTTTGTGCTCCCCTTGGGATGCCTTTCGCAGCTGCCGTGTGCCTGGAGCTCAGAGCTTGCTGGTTTAAAAAGCTCTACACCTAGGCGTAACCCTAACCCTAACCGTAACACTGGTCATTTAAATCAGCCTGGGTTTAGGAATTATCCCAAGGGAAAAGCTGTGGAGACAGCCATGTTGTGGCACTTTTGCGCTCCCCTTGGGATGCCTTTCACAGCTGCAGTGTGCTTGGAGCACAGGGCTTCCTGGTGTAAAAAACCACAACTTTAGCCCAAACTGGAGGCTTCTAAATCAGCCTTCGTTTCGGGACGTCCCCAAGGAAAAAGCTGTGGAGGCAGGCATGTTGAGGCACTTCTGCGCTCTTCTTGGGTAGTCCTTCGCAGCTGCTGTGTTCTTGGAACTCAGGGCTTTCTGGTTAAAAGAACACTAACCCTAGGCCTAACTCAAACCTTAAGCCTAGGAAGGAAAATCAGCCTATGATTCGGGATGGTCTCATGGAAATAGCAGTGGAGGCAGCCAAGTTGTGTCACTTTTGCGCTCCCCTTGGGATGCCTTTAACAGCTGCAGTGTGCCTGGAGCACAGGGCTTCCTGGTTTTAAAAGTCCTAGGCCTAAGCCTAACAGTAACCCTAGGAAGGTAAATCAGCCGGGTATTAGGGTTCTTCCTAAGGAAAAAGCTGTGAAAGCAGCCATGTTGTGGCACTTCTGCGCTCCCTTTGGGATGCTTTTGGCAGATGCAGTAAGCCTGGAACTCAGGGCTTCCTGGTTAAAACAATCCTAGCCCTAGGCTGAGCCCTAACCCTAACCCTAGGCAGATAAATCAGCCTAGGTATAGGGATGGTGCCAAGGAAAAAGCTGTGAAAGCTGCCATGTTGTTGCACTTTTGTACTCCCCTTGGGATGCCTTTCACAGCTGCCGTGTGCCTGGAGCTCAGGGCTTCCTGGTTTAAAAAACCATGTCCCTAGCTGAGACTGGAGGCAGGTGATTCAGCCTAGGCTTAGCAATGGTGCCAATGAAAACGTGTGGAGGCAGCCATTTTCTGGCACTTTTGTGCTCCCCTTGGGATGCCTTTCGCAGCTGCCGTGTGCCTGGAGCTCAGAGCTTGCTGGTTTAAAAAGCTCTACACCTAGGCGTAACCCTAACCCTAACCGTAACACTGGTCATTTAAATCAGCCTGGGTTTAGGAATTATCCCAAGGGAAAAGCTGTGGAGAACGCCATGTTGTGGCACTTTTGCGCTCCCCTTGGGATGCCTTTCACAGCTGCAGTGTGCTTGGAGCACAGGGCTTCCTGGTTTAAAAAACCACAACTTTAGCCCAAACTGGAGGCTTCTAAATCAGCCTTCGTTTCGGGACGTCCCCAAGGAAAAAGCTGTGGAGGCAGGCATGTTGAGGCACTTCTGCGCTCTTCTTGGGTAGTCCTTCGCAGCTGCTGTGTTCTTGGAACTCAGGGCTTTCTGGTTAAAAGAACACTAACCCTAGGCCTAACTCAAACCTTAAGCCTAGGAAGGAAAATCAGCCTATGATTCGGGATGGTCTCATGGAAATAGCAGTGGAGGCAGCCAAGTTGTGTCACTTTTGCGCTCCCCTTGGGATGCCTTTAACAGCTGCAGTGTGCCTGGAGCACAGGGCTTCCTGGTTTTAAAAGTCCTAGGCCTAAGCCTAACAGTAACCCTAGGAAGGTAAATCAGCCGGGTATTAGGGTTCTTCCTAAGGAAAAAGCTGTGAAAGCAGCCATGTTGTGGCACTTCTGCGCTCCCTTTGGGATGCCTTTGGCAGATGCAGTAAGCCTGGAACTCAGGGCTTCCTGCTTAAAAAAATCCTAGCCCTAGGCTGAGCCCTAACCCTAACCCTAGGCAGATAAATCAGCCTAGGTATAGGGATGGTGCCAAGGAAAAAGCTGTGAAAGCTGCCATGTTGTTGCACTTTTGTACTCCCCTTGGGATGCCTTTCACAGCTGCCGTGTGCCTGGAGCTCAGGGCTTCCTGGTTTAAAAAACAATGTCCCTAGCTGAGACTGGAGGCAGGTGATTCAGCCTAGGCTTAGCAATGGTGCCAATGAAAACGTGTGGAGGCAGCCATTTTCTGGCACTTTTGTGCTCACCTTGGGATGCCTTTCGCAGCTGCCGTGTGCCTGGAGCTCAGAGCTTGCTGGTTTAAAAAGCTCTACACCTAGGCGTAACCCTAACCCTAACCGTAACACTGGTCATTTAAATCAGCCTGGGTTTAGGAATTATCCCAAGGGAAAAGCTGTGGAGACAGCCATGTTGTGGCACTTTTGCGCTCCCCTTGGGATGCCTTTCACAGCTGCAGTGTGCTTGGAGCACAGGGCTTCCTGGTGTAAAAAACCACAACTTTAGCCCAAACTGGAGGCTTCTAAATCAGCCTTCGTTTCGGGACGTCCCCAAGGAAAAAGCTGTGGAGGCAGGCATGTTGAGGCACTTCTGCGCTCTTCTTGGGTAGTCCTTCGAGCTGCTGTGCTCTTGGAACTCAGGGCTTTCTGGTTAAAAGAACACTAACCCTAGGCCTAACTCAAACCTTAAGCCTAGGAAGGAAAATCAGCCTATGATTCGGGATGGTCTCATGGAAATAGCAGTGGAGGCGGCCAAGTTGTGTCACTTTTGCGCTCCCCTTGGGATGCCTTTAACAGCTGCAGTGTGCCTGGAGCACAGGGCTTCCTGGTTTTAAAAGTCCTAGGCCTAGGCCTAACAGTAACCCTAGGAAGGTAAATCAGCCGGGTATTAGGGTTCCTCCTAAGGAAAAAGCTGTGAAAGCAGCCTTGTTGTGGCACTTCTGCACTCCCCTTGGGATGCCTTTAACAGCTGCAGTGTGCCTGGAGCACAGGGCTTCCTGGTTTTAAAAGTCCTAGGCCTAGGCCTAACAGTAACCCTAGGAAGGTATATCAGCCGGGTGTTAGGGTTCCTCCTAAGGAAAAAGCTGTGAAAGCAGCCATGTTGTGGCACTTCTGCGCTCCACTTGGGATGCCTTTAACAGCTGCAGTGTGCCTGGAGCACAGGGCTTCCTGGTTTTAAAAGTCCTAGGCCTAGGCCTAACAGTAACCCTAGGAAGGTAAATCAGGCGAGTTTTAGGGTTCTTCCTAAGGAAAAAGCTGTGAAAGCAGCCATGTTGTGGCACTTCTGCGCTCCCTTTGGGATGCCTTTGGCAGATGCAGTAAGCCTGGAACTCAGGGCTTCCTGCTTAAAAAAATCCTAGCCCTAGGCTGAGCCCTAACCCTAACCCTAGGCAGATAAATCAGCCTAGGTACAGGGATGGTGCCAAGGAAAAAGCTGTGAAAGCTGCCATGTTGTGGCACTTTTGTGTTCCCCTTGGGATGCCTTTCACAGCTGCCGTGTGCCTGGAGATAAAGGGCTTCCTGGTTTAAAAAACTATGTCCCTACCTGACCCTGGAGGCCGGTAATTCAGCCTAGGCTTAGCAATGGTGCCAATGAAAACGTGTGGAGGCAGCCATTTTCTGGCACTTTTGTGCTCCCCTTGGGATGCCTTTCGCAGCTGCCGTGTGCCTGGAGCTCAGAGCTTGCTGGTTTAAAAAGCTCTACACCTAGGCGTAACCCTAACCCTAACCGTAACACTGGTCAGTTAAATCAGCCTGGGTTTAGGAATTATCCCAAGGGAAAAGCTGTGGAGACAGCCATGTTGTGGCACTTTTGCGCTCCCCTTGGGATGCCTTTCACAGCTGCAGTGAGCTTGGAGCACAGGGCTTCCTGGTGTAAAAAACCACAACTTTAGCCCAAACTGGAGGCTGCTAAATCAGCCTTCGTTTCGGGACGTCCCCAAGGAAAAAGCTGTGGAGGCAGGCATGTTGAGGCACTTCTGCGCTCTTCTTGGGTAGTCCTTCGCAGCTGCTGTGCTCTTGGAACTCAGGGCTTTCTGGTTAAAAGAACACTAACCCTAGGCCTAACTCAAACCTTAAGCATAGGAAGGAAAATCAGCCTATGATTCGGGATGGTCTCATGGAAATAGCAGTGGAGGCAGCCAAGTTGTGTCACTTTTGCGCTCCCCTTGGGATGCCTTTAACAGCTGCAGTGTGCCTGGAGCACAGGGCTTCCTGGTTTTAAAAGTCCTAGGCCTAGGCCTAACAGTAACCCTAGGAAGGTAAATCAGCCGGGTATTAGGGTTCCTCCTAAGGAAAAAGCTGTGAAAGCAGCCATGTTGTGGCACTTTTGCGCTCCCCTTGGGATGCCTTTAACAGCTGCAGTGTGCCTGGAGCACATGGCTTCCTGGTTTTAAAAGTCCTAGGCCTAGGCCTAACAGTAACCCTAGGAAGGTAAATCAGCCGGGTATTTAGGGTTCTTCCTAAGGAAAAAGCTGTGAAAACAGCCATGTTGTGGCACTTCTGCGCTCCCTTTGGGATGCCTTTGGCAGATGCAGTAAGCCTGGAACTCAGGGCTTCCTGGTTAAAAAATCCTAGCCCTAGGCTGAGCCCTAACCCTAACCCTAGGCAGATAAATCAGCCTAGGTATAGGGATGGTGCCAAGGAAAAAGCTGTGAAAGCTGCCATGTTGTTGCACTTTTGTGCTCCCCTTGGGATGCCTTTCACAGCTGCCGTGTGCCTGGAGCTCAGGGCTTCCTGGTTTAAAAAGCCATGTCCCTAGCTGAGACTGGAGGCAGGTAATTCAGCCTAGGCTTAGCAATGGTGCCAATGAAAACGTGTGGAGGCAGCCATTTTCTGGCACTTTTGTGCTCCCCTTGGGATGCCTTTCGCAGCTGCCGTGTGCCTGGAGCTCAGAGCTTGCTGGTTTAAAAAGCTCTACACCTAGGCGTAACCCTAACCCTAACCGTAACACTGGTCATTTAAATCAGCCTGGGTTTAGGAATTATCCCAAGGGAAAAGCTGTGGAGACAGCCATGTTGTGGCACTTTTGCGCTCCCCTTGGGATGCCTTTCACAGCTGCAGTGAGCTTGGAGCACAGGGCTTCCTGGTGTAAAAAACCACAACTTTAGCCCAAACTGGAGGCTTCTAAATCAGCCTTCGTTTCGGGACGTCCCCAAGGAAAAAGCTGTGGAGGCAGGCATGTTGAGGCACTTCTGCGCTCTTCTTGGGTAGTCCTTCGCAGCTGCTGTGTTCTTGGAACTCAGGGCTTTCTGGTTAAAAGAACACTAACCCTAGGCCTAACTCAAACCTTAAGCCTAGGAAGGAAAATCAGCCTATGATTCGGGATGGTCTCATGGAAATAGCAGTGGAGGCAGCCAAGTTGTGTCACTTTTGCGCTCCCCTTGGGATGCCTTTAACAGCTGCAGTGTGCCTGGAGCACAGGGCTTCCTGGTTTTAAAAGTCCTAGGCCTAAGCCTAACAGTAACCCTAGGAAGGTAAATCAGCCGGGTATTAGGGTTCTTCCTAAGGAAAAAGCTGTGAAAGCAGCCATGTTGTGGCACTTCTGCGCTCCCTTTGGGATGCTTTTGGCAGATGCAGTAAGCCTGGAACTCAGGGCTTCCTGGTTAAAACAATCCTAGCCCTAGGCTGAGCCCTAACCCTAACCCTAGGCAGATAAATCAGCCTAGGTATAGGGATGGTGCCAAGGAAAAAGCTGTGAAAGCTGCCATGTTGTTGCACTTTTGTACTCCCCTTGGGATGCCTTTCACAGCTGCCGTGTGCCTGGAGCTCAGGGCTTCCTGGTTTAAAAAACCATGTCCCTAGCTGAGACTGGAGGCAGGTGATTCAGCCTAGGCTTAGCAATGGTGCCAATGAAAACGTGTGGAGGCAGCCATTTTCTGGCCCTTTTGTGCTCCCCTTGGGATGCCTTTCGCAGCTGCCGTGTGCCTGGAGCTCAGAGCTTGCTGGTTTAAAAAGCTCTACACCTAGGCGTAACCCTAACCCTAACCGTAACACTGGTCATTTAAATCAGCCTGGGTTTAGGAATTATCCCAAGGGAAAAGCTGTGGAGACAGCCATGTTGTGGCACTTTTGCGCTCCCCTTGGGATGCCTTTCACAGCTGCAGTGAGCTTGGAGCACAGGGCTTCCTGGTGTAAAAAACCACAACTTTAGCCCAAACTGGAGGCTGCTAAATCAGCCTTCGTTTCGGGACGTCCCCAAGGAAAAAGCTGTGGAGGCAGGCATGTTGAGGCACTTCTGCGCTCTTCTTGGGTAGTCCTTCGCAGCTGCTGTGTTCTTGGAACTCAGGGCTTTCTGGTTAAAAGAACACTAACCCTAGGCCTAACTCAAACCTTAAGCCTAGGAAGGAAAATCAGCCTATGATTCGGGATGGTCTCATGGAAATAGCAGTGGAGGCAGCCAAGTTGTGTCACTTTTGCGCTCCCCTTGGGATGCCTTTAACAGCTGCAGTGTGCCTGGAGCACAGGGCTTCCTGGTTTTAAAAGTCCTAGGCCTAGGCCTAACAGTAACCCTAGGAAGGTAAATCAGCCGGGTATTAGGGTTCTTCCTAAGGGAAAAGCTGTGAAAACAGCCATGTTGTGGCACTTCTGCGCTCCCTTTGGGATGCCTTTGGCAGATGCAGTAAGCCTGGAACTCAGGGCTTCCTGGTTAAAAAATCCTAGCCCTAGGCTGAGCCCTAACCCTAACCCTAGGCAGATAAATCAGCCTAGGTATAGGGATGGTGCCAAGGAAAAAGCTGTGAAAGCTGCCATGTTGTTGCACTTTTGTGCTCCCCTTGGGATGCCTTTCACAGCTGCCGTGTGCCTGGAGCTCAGGGCTTCCTGGTTTAAAAAGCCATGTCCCTAGCTGAGACTGGAGGCAGGTAATTCAGCCTAGGCTTAGCAATGGTGCCAATGAAAACGTGTGGAGGCAGCCATTTTCTGGCACTTTTGTGCTCCCCTTGGGATGCCTTTCGCAGCTGCCGTGTGCCTGGAGCTCAGAGCTTGCTGGTTTAAAAAGCTCTACACCTAGGCGTAACCCTAACCCTAACCGTAACACTGGTCATTTAAATCAGCCTGGGTTTAGGAATTATCCCAAGGGAAAAGCTGTGGAGACAGCCATGTTGTGGCACTTTTGCGCTCCCCTTGGGATGCCTTTCACAGCTGCAGTGAGCTTGGAGCACAGGGCTTCCTGGTGTAAAAAACCACAACTTTAGCCCAAACTGGAGGCTTCTAAATCAGCCTTCGTTTCGGGACGTCCCCAAGGAAAAAGCTGTGGAGGCAGGCATGTTGAGGCACTTCTGCGCTCTTCTTGGGTAGTCCTTCGCAGCTGCTGTGCTCTTGGAACTCAGGGCTTTCTGGTTAAAAGAACACTAACCCTAGGCCTAACTCAAACCTTAAGCATAGGTAGGAAAATCAGCCTATGATTCGGGATGGTCTCATGGAAATAGCAGTGGAGGCAGCCAAGTTGTGTCACTTTTGCGCTCCCCTTGGGATGCCTTTAACAGCTGCAGTGTGCCTGGAGCACAGGGCTTTCTGGTTTTAAAAGTCCTAGGCCTAGGCCTAACAGTAACCCTAGGAAGGTAAATCAGCCGGGTATTAGGGTTCCTCCTAAGGAAAAAGCTGTGAAAGCAGCCATGTTGTGGCACTTTTGCGCTCCCCTTGGGATGCCTTTAACAGCTGCAGTGTGCCTGGAGCACATGGCTTCCTGGTTTTAAAAGTCCTAGGCCTAGGCCTAACAGTAACCCTAGGAAGGTAAATCAGCCGGGTATTTAGGGTTCTTCCTAAGGAAAAAGCTGTGAAAACAGCCATGTTGTGGCACTTCTGCGCTCCCTTTGGGATGCCTTTGGCAGATGCAGTAAGCCTGGAACTCAGGGCTTCCTGGTTAAAAAATCCTAGCCCTAGGCTGAGCCCTAACCCTAACCCTCGGCAGATAAATCAGCCTAGGTATAGGGATGGTGCCAAGGAAAAAGCTGTGAAAGCTGCCATGTTGTTGCACTTTTGTGCTCCCCTTGGGATGCCTTTCACAGCTGCCGTGTGCCTGGAGCTCAGGGCTTCCTGGTTTAAAAAGCCATGTCCCTAGCTGAGACTGGAGGCAGGTGATTCAGCCTAGGCTTAGCAATGGTGCCAATGAAAACGTGTGGAGGCAGCCATTTTCTGGCACTTTTGTGCTCCCCTTGGGATGCCTTTCGCAGCTGCCGTGTGCCTGGAGCTCAGAGCTTGCTGGTTTAAAAAGCTCTACACCTAGGCGTAACCCTAACCCTAACCGTAACACTGGTCATTTAAATCAGCCTGGGTTTAGGAATTATCCCAAGGGAAAAGCTGTGGAGACAGCCATGTTGTGGCACTTTTGCGCTCCCCTTGGGATGCCTTTCACAGCTGCAGTGAGCTTGGAGCACAGGGCTTCCTGGTGTAAAAAACCACAACTTTAGCCCAAACTGGAGGCTTCTAAATCAGCCTTCGTTTCGGGACGTCCCCAAGGAAAAAGCTGTGGAGGCAGGCATGTTGAGGCACTTCTGCGCTCTTCTTGGGTAGTCCTTCGCAGCTGCTGTGTTCTTGGAACTCAGGGCTTTCTGGTTAAAAGAACACTAACCCTAGGCCTAACTCAAACCTTAAGCCTAGGAAGGAAAATCAGCCTATGATTCGGGATGGTCTCATGGAAATAGCAGTGGAGGCAGCCAAGTTGTGTCACTTTTGCGCTCCCCTTGGGATGCCTTTAACAGCTGCAGTGTGCCTGGAGCACAGGGCTTCCTGGTTTTAAAAGTCCTAGGCCTAAGCCTAACAGTAACCCTAGGAAGGTAAATCAGCCGGGTATTAGGGTTCTTCCTAAGGAAAAAGCTGTGAAAGCAGCCATGTTGTGGCACTTCTGCGCTCCCTTTGGGATGCCTTTGGCAGATGCAGTAAGCCTGGAACTCAGGGCTTCCTGCTTAAAAATATCCTAGCCCTAGGCTGAGCCCTAACCCTAACCCTAGGCAGATAAATCAGCCTAGGTATAGGGATGGTGCCAAGGAAAAAGCTGTGAAAGCTGCCATGTTGTGGCACTTTTGTGTTCCCCTTGGGATGCCTTTCACAGCTGCCGTGTGCCTGGAGCTAAAGGGCTTCCTGGTTTAAAAAACCATGTACTACCTGACACTGGAGGCCGGTAATTCAGTCTAGGCTTAGCAATGGTGCCAATGAAAACGTGTGGAGGCAGCCATTTTCTGGCACTTTTGTGCTCCCCTTGGGATGCCTTTCGCAGCTGCCGTGTGCCTGGAGCTCAGAGCTTGCTGGTTTAAAAAGCTCTACACCTAGGCGTATTCCTAACCCTAACCGTAACACTGGTCATTTAAATCAGCCTGGGTTTAGGAATTATCCCAAGGGAAAAGCTGTGGAGACAGCCATGTTGTGGCACTTTTGCGCTCCCCTTGGGATGCCTTTCACAGCTGCAGTGAGCTTGGAGCACAGGGCTTCCTGGTGTAAAAAACCACAACTTTAGCCCAAACTGGAGGCTTCTAAATCAGCCTTCGTTTCGGGACGTCCCCAAGGAAAAAGCTGTGGAGGCAGGCATGTTGAGGCACTTCTGCGCTCTTCTTGGGTAGTCCTTCGCAGCTGCTGTGCTCTTGGAACTCAGGGCTTTCTGGTTAAAAGAACACTAACCCTAGGCCTAACTCAAACCTTAAGCATAGGTAGGAAAATCAGCCTATGATTCGGGATGGTCTCATGGAAATAGCAGTGGAGGCAGCCAAGTTGTGTCACTTTTGCGCTCCCCTTGGGATGCCTTTAACAGCTGCAGTGTGCCTGGAGCACAGGGCTTCCTGGTTTTAAAAGTCCTAGGCCTAGGCCTAACAGTAACCCTAGGAAGGTAAATCAGCCGGGTATTAGGGTTCCTCCTAAGGAAAAAGCTGTGAAAGCAGCCATGTTGTGGCACTTTTGCGCTCCCCTTGGGATGCCTTTAACAGCTGCAGTGTGCCTGGAGCACATGGCTTCCTGGTTTTAAAAGTCCTAGGCCTAGGCCTAACAGTAACTCTAGGAAGGTAAATCAGCCGGGTATTTAGGGTTCTTCCTAAGGAAAAAGCTGTGAAAACAGCCATGTTGTGGCACTTCTGCGCTCCCTTTGGGATGCCTTTGGCAGATGCAGTAAGCCTGGAACTCAGGGCTTCCTGGTTAAAAAATCCTAGCCCTAGGCTGAGCCCTAACCCTAACCCTAGGCAGATAAATCAGCCTAGGTATAGGGATGGTGCCAAGGAAAAAGCTGTGAAAGCTGCCATGTTGTTGCACTTTTGTGCTCCCCTTGGGATGCCTTTCACAGCTGCCGTGTGCCTGGAGCTCAGGGCTTCCTGGTTTAAAAAGCCATGTCCCTAGCTGAGACTGGAGGCAGGTAATTCAGCCTAGGCTTAGCAATGGTGCCAATGAAAACGTGTGGAGGCAGCCATTTTCTGGCACTTTTGTGCTCCCCTTGGGATGCCTTTCGCAGCTGCCGTGTGCCTGGAGCTCAGAGCTTGCTGGTTTAAAAAGCTCTACACCTAGGCGTAACCCTAACCCTAACCGTAACACTGGTCATTTAAATCAGCCTGGGTTTAGGAATTATCCCAAGGGAAAAGCTGTGGAGACAGCCATGTTGTGGCACTTTTGCGCTCCCCTTGGGATGCCTTTCACAGCTGCAGTGTGCTTGGAGCACAGGGCTTCCTGGTGTAAAAAACCACAACTTTAGCCCAAACTGGAGGCTTCTAAATCAGCCTTCGTTTCGGGACGTCCCCAAGGAAAAAGCTGTGGAGGCAGGCATGTTGAGGCACTTCTGCGCTCTTCTTGGGTAGTCCTTCGCAGCTGCTGTGTTCTTGGAACTCAGGGCTTTCTGGTTAAAAGAACACTAACCCTAGGCCTAACTCAAACCTTAAGCCTAGGAAGGAAAATCAGCCTATGATTCGGGATGGTCTCATGGAAATAGCAGTGGAGGCAGCCAAGTTGTGTCACTTTTGCGCTCCCCTTGGGATGCCTTTAACAGCTGCAGTGTGCCTGGAGCACAGGGCTTCCTGGTTTTAAAAGTCCTAGGCCTAAGCCTAACAGTAACCCTAGGAAGGTAAATCAGCCGGGTATTAGGGTTCTTCCTAAGGAAAAAGCTGTGAAAGCAGCCATGTTGTGGCACTTCTGCGCTCCCTTTGGGATGCTTTTGGCAGATGCAGTAAGCCTGGAACTCAGGGCTTCCTGGTTAAAACAATCCTAGCCCTAGGCTGAGCCCTAACCCTAACCCTAGGCAGATAAATCAGCCTAGGTATAGGGATGGTGCCAAGGAAAAAGCTGTGAAAGCTGCCATGTTGTTGCACTTTTGTACTCCCCTTGGGATGCCTTTCACAGCTGCCGTGTGCCTGGAGCTCAGGGCTTCCTGGTTTAAAAAACCATGTCCCTAGCTGAGACTGGAGGCAGGTGATTCAGCCTAGGCTTAGCAATGGTGCCAATGAAAACGTGTGGAGGCAGCCATTTTCTGGCACTTTTGTGCTCCCCTTGGGATGCCTTTCGCAGCTGCCGTGTGCCTGGAGCTCAGAGCTTGCTGGTTTAAAAAGCTCTACACCTAGGCGTAACCCTAACCCTAACCGTAACACTGGTCATTTAAATCAGCCTGGGTTTAGGAATTATCCCAAGGGAAAAGCTGTGGAGAACGCCATGTTGTGGCACTTTTGCGCTCCCCTTGGGATGCCTTTCACAGCTGCAGTGTGCTTGGAGCACAGGGCTTCCTGGTTTAAAAAACCACAACTTTAGCCCAAACTGGAGGCTTCTAAATCAGCCTTCGTTTCGGGACGTCCCCAAGGAAAAAGCTGTGGAGGCAGGCATGTTGAGGCACTTCTGCGCTCTTCTTGGGTAGTCCTTCGCAGCTGCTGTGTTCTTGGAACTCAGGGCTTTCTGGTTAAAAGAACACTAACCCTAGGCCTAACTCAAACCTTAAGCCTAGGAAGGAAAATCAGCCTATGATTCGGGATGGTCTCATGGAAATAGCAGTGGAGGCAGCCAAGTTGTGTCACTTTTGCGCTCCCCTTGGGATGCCTTTAACAGCTGCAGTGTGCCTGGAGCACAGGGCTTCCTGGTTTTAAAAGTCCTAGGCCTAAGCCTAACAGTAACCCTAGGAAGGTAAATCAGCCGGGTATTAGGGTTCTTCCTAAGGAAAAAGCTGTGAAAGCAGCCATGTTGTGGCACTTCTGCGCTCCCTTTGGGATGCCTTTGGCAGATGCAGTAAGCCTGGAACTCAGGGCTTCCTGCTTAAAAAAATCCTAGCCCTAGGCTGAGCCCTAACCCTAACCCTAGGCAGATAAATCAGCCTAGGTATAGGGATGGTGCCAAGGAAAAAGCTGTGAAAGCTGCCATGTTGTTGCACTTTTGTACTCCCCTTGGGATGCCTTTCACAGCTGCCGTGTGCCTGGAGCTCAGGGCTTCCTGGTTTAAAAAACAATGTCCCTAGCTGAGACTGGAGGCAGGTGATTCAGCCTAGGCTTAGCAATGGTGCCAATGAAAACGTGTGGAGGCAGCCATTTTCTGGCACTTTTGTGCTCACCTTGGGATGCCTTTCGCAGCTGCCGTGTGCCTGGAGCTCAGAGCTTGCTGGTTTAAAAAGCTCTACACCTAGGCGTAACCCTAACCCTAACCGTAACACTGGTCATTTAAATCAGCCTGGGTTTAGGAATTATCCCAAGGGAAAAGCTGTGGAGACAGCCATGTTGTGGCACTTTTGCGCTCCCCTTGGGATGCCTTTCACAGCTGCAGTGTGCTTGGAGCACAGGGCTTCCTGGTGTAAAAAACCACAACTTTAGCCCAAACTGGAGGCTTCTAAATCAGCCTTCGTTTCGGGACGTCCCCAAGGAAAAAGCTGTGGAGGCAGGCATGTTGAGGCACTTCTGCGCTCTTCTTGGGTAGTCCTTCGAGCTGCTGTGCTCTTGGAACTCAGGGCTTTCTGGTTAAAAGAACACTAACCCTAGGCCTAACTCAAACCTTAAGCCTAGGAAGGAAAATCAGCCTATGATTCGGGATGGTCTCATGGAAATAGCAGTGGAGGCGGCCAAGTTGTGTCACTTTTGCGCTCCCCTTGGGATGCCTTTAACAGCTGCAGTGTGCCTGGAGCCCAGGGCTTCCTGGTTTTAAAAGTCCTAGGCCTAGGCCTAACAGTAACCCTAGGAAGGTAAATCAGCCGGGTATTAGGGTTCCTCCTAAGGAAAAAGCTGTGAAAGCAGCCTTGTTGTGGCACTTCTGCACTCCCCTTGGGATGCCTTTAACAGCTGCAGTGTGCCTGGAGCACAGGGCTTCCTGGTTTTAAAAGTCCTAGGCCTAGGCCTAACAGTAACCCTAGGAAGGTATATCAGCCGGGTGTTAGGGTTCCTCCTAAGGAAAAAGCTGTGAAAGCAGCCATGTTGTGGCACTTCTGCGCTCCACTTGGGATGCCTTTAACAGCTGCAGTGTGCCTGGAGCACAGGGCTTCCTGGTTTTAAAAGTCCTAGGCCTAGGCCTAACAGTAACCCTAGGAAGGTAAATCAGGCGAGTTTTAGGGTTCTTCCTAAGGAAAAAGCTGTGAAAGCAGCCATGTTGTGGCACTTCTGCGCTCCCTTTGGGATGCCTTTGGCAGATGCAGTAAGCCTGGAACTCAGGGCTTCCTGCTTAAAAAAATCCTAGCCCTAGGCTGAGCCCTAACCCTAACCCTAGGCAGATAAATCAGCCTAGGTACAGGGATGGTGCCAAGGAAAAAGCTGTGAAAGCTGCCATGTTGTGGCACTTTTGTGTTCCCCTTGGGATGCCTTTCACAGCTGCCGTGTGCCTGGAGATAAAGGGCTTCCTGGTTTAAAAAACTATGTCCCTACCTGACCTGGAGGCCGGTAATTCAGCCTAGGCTTAGCAATGGTGCCAATGAAAACGTGTGGAGGCAGCCATTTTCTGGCACTTTTGTGCTCCCCTTGGGATGCCTTTCGCAGCTGCCGTGTGCCTGGAGCTCAGAGCTTGCTGGTTTAAAAAGCTCTACACCTAGGCGTAACCCTAACCCTAACCGTAACACTGGTCAGTTAAATCAGCCTGGGTTTAGGAATTATCCCAAGGGAAAAGCTGTGGAGACAGCCATGTTGTGGCACTTTTGCGCTCCCCTTGGGATGCCTTTCACAGCTGCAGTGAGCTTGGAGCACAGGGCTTCCTGGTGTAAAAAACCACAACTTTAGCCCAAACTGGAGGCTTCTAAATCAGCCTTCGTTTCGGGACGTCCCCAAGGAAAAAGCTGTGGAGGCAGGCATGTTGAGGCACTTCTGCGCTCTTCTTGGGTAGTCCTTCGCAGCTGCTGTGCTCTTGGAACTCAGGGCTTTCTGGTTAAAAGAACACTAACCCTAGGCCTAACTCAAACCTTAAGCATAGGAAGGAAAATCAGCCTATGATTCGGGATGGTCTCATGGAAATAGCAGTGGAGGCAGCCAAGTTGTGTCACTTTTGCGCTCCCCTTGGGATGCCTTTAACAGCTGCAGTGTGCCTGGAGCACAGGGCTTCCTGGTTTTAAAAGTCCTAGGCCTAGGCCTAACAGTAACCCTAGGAAGGTAAATCAGCCGGGTATTAGGGTTCCTCCTAAGGAAAAAGCTGTGAAAGCAGCCATGTTGTGGCACTTTTGCGCTCCCCTTGGGATGCCTTTAACAGCTGCAGTGTGCCTGGAGCACATGGCTTCCTGGTTTTAAAAGTCCTAGGCCTAGGCCTAACAGTAACCCTAGGAAGGTAAATCAGCCGGGTATTTAGGGTTCTTCCTAAGGAAAAAGCTGTGAAAACAGCCATGTTGTGGCACTTCTGCGCTCCCTTTGGGATGCCTTTGGCAGATGCAGTAAGCCTGGAACTCAGGGCTTCCTGGTTAAAAAATCCTAGCCCTAGGCTGAGCCCTAACCCTAACCCTAGGCAGATAAATCAGCCTAGGTATAGGGATGGTGCCAAGGAAAAAGCTGTGAAAGCTGCCATGTTGTTGCACTTTTGTGCTCCCCTTGGGATGCCTTTCACAGCTGCCGTGTGCCTGGAGCTCAGGGCTTCCTGGTTTAAAAAGCCATGTCCCTAGCTGAGACTGGAGGCAGGTAATTCAGCCTAGGCTTAGCAATGGTGCCAATGAAAACGTGTGGAGGCAGCCATTTTCTGGCACTTTTGTGCTCCCCTTGGGATGCCTTTCGCAGCTGCCGTGTGCCTGGAGCTCAGAGCTTGCTGGTTTAAAAAGCTCTACACCTAGGCGTAACCCTAACCCTAACCGTAACACTGGTCATTTAAATCAGCCTGGGTTTAGGAATTATCCCAAGGGAAAAGCTGTGGAGACAGCCATGTTGTGGCACTTTTGCGCTCCCCTTGGGATGCCTTTCACAGCTGCAGTGAGCTTGGAGCACAGGGCTTCCTGGTGTAAAAAACCACAACTTTAGCCCAAACTGGAGGCTTCTAAATCAGCCTTCGTTTCGGGACGTCCCCAAGGAAAAAGCTGTGGAGGCAGGCATGTTGAGGCACTTCTGCGCTCTTCTTGGGTAGTCCTTCGCAGCTGCTGTGTTCTTGGAACTCAGGGCTTTCTGGTTAAAAGAACACTAACCCTAGGCCTAACTCAAACCTTAAGCCTAGGAAGGAAAATCAGCCTATGATTCGGGATGGTCTCATGGAAATAGCAGTGGAGGCAGCCAAGTTGTGTCACTTTTGCGCTCCCCTTGGGATGCCTTTAACAGCTGCAGTGTGCCTGGAGCACAGGGCTTCCTGGTTTTAAAAGTCCTAGGCCTAAGCCTAACAGTAACCCTAGGAAGGTAAATCAGCCGGGTATTAGGGTTCTTCCTAAGGAAAAAGCTGTGAAAGCAGCCATGTTGTGGCACTTCTGCGCTCCCTTTGGGATGCTTTTGGCAGATGCAGTAAGCCTGGAACTCAGGGCTTCCTGGTTAAAACAATCCTAGCCCTAGGCTGAGCCCTAACCCTAACCCTAGGCAGATAAATCAGCCTAGGTATAGGGATGGTGCCAAGGAAAAAGCTGTGAAAGCTGCCATGTTGTTGCACTTTTGTACTCCCCTTGGGATGCCTTTCACAGCTGCCGTGTGCCTGGAGCTCAGGGCTTCCTGGTTTAAAAAACCATGTCCCTAGCTGAGACTGGAGGCAGGTGATTCAGCCTAGGCTTAGCAATGGTGCCAATGAAAACGTGTGGAGGCAGCCATTTTCTGGCACTTTTGTGCTCCCCTTGGGATGCCTTTCGCAGCTGCCGTGTGCCTGGAGCTCAGAGCTTGCTGGTTTAAAAAGCTCTACACCTAGGCGTAACCCTAACCCTAACCGTAACACTGGTCATTTAAATCAGCCTGGGTTTAGGAATTATCCCAAGGGAAAAGCTGTGGAGAACGCCATGTTGTGGCACTTTTGCGCTCCCCTTGGGATGCCTTTCACAGCTGCAGTGTGCTTGGAGCACAGGGCTTCCTGGTTTAAAAAACCACAACTTTAGCCCAAACTGGAGGCTTCTAAATCAGCCTTCGTTTCGGGACGTCCCCAAGGAAAAAGCTGTGGAGGCAGGCATGTTGAGGCACTTCTGCGCTCTTCTTGGGTAGTCCTTCGCAGCTGCTGTGTTCTTGGAACTCAGGGCTTTCTGGTTAAAAGAACACTAACCCTAGGCCTAACTCAAACCTTAAGCCTAGGAAGGAAAATCAGCCTATGATTCGGGATGGTCTCATGGAAATAGCAGTGGAGGCAGCCAAGTTGTGTCACTTTTGCGCTCCCCTTGGGATGCCTTTAACAGCTGCAGTGTGCCTGGAGCACATGGCTTCCTGGTTTTAAAAGTCCTAGGCCTAGGCCTAACAGTAACCCTAGGAAGGTAAATCAGCCGGGTATTTAGGGTTCTTCCTAAGGAAAAAGCTGTGAAAACAGCCATGTTGTGGCACTTCTGCGCTCCCTTTGGGATGCCTTTGGCAGATGCAGTAAGCCTGGAACTCAGGGCTTCCTGGTTAAAAAATCCTAGCCCTAGGCTGAGCCCTAACCCTAACCCTAGGCAGATAAATCAGCCTAGGTATAGGGATGGTGCCAAGGAAAAAGCTGTGAAAGCTGCCATGTTGTTGCACTTTTGTGCTCCCCTTGGGATGCCTTTCACAGCTGCCGTGTGCCTGGAGCTCAGGGCTTCCTGGTTTAAAAAGCCATGTCCCTAGCTGAGACTGGAGGCAGGTAATTCAGCCTAGGCTTAGCAATGGTGCCAATGAAAACGTGTGGAGGCAGCCATTTTCTGGCACTTTTGTGCTCCCCTTGGGATGCCTTTCGCAGCTGCCGTGTGCCTGGAGCTCAGAGCTTGCTGGTTTAAAAAGCTCTACACCTAGGCGTAACCCTAACCCTAACCGTAACACTGGTCATTTAAATCAGCCTGGGTTTAGGAATTATCCCAAGGGAAAAGCTGTGGAGACAGCCATGTTGTGGCACTTTTGCGCTCCCCTTGGGATGCCTTTCACAGCTGCAGTGAGCTTGGAGCACAGGGCTTCCTGGTGTAAAAAACCACAACTTTAGCCCAAACTGGAGGCTTCTAAATCAGCCTTCGTTTCGGGACGTCCCCAAGGAAAAAGCTGTGGAGGCAGGCATGTTGAGGCACTTCTGCGCTCTTCTTGGGTAGTCCTTCGCAGCTGCTGTGTTCTTGGAACTCAGGGCTTTCTGGTTAAAAGAACACTAACCCTAGGCCTAACTCAAACCTTAAGCCTAGGAAGGAAAATCAGCCTATGATTCGGGATGGTCTCATGGAAATAGCAGTGGAGGCAGCCAAGTTGTGTCACTTTTGCGCTCCCCTTGGGATGCCTTTAACAGCTGCAGTGTGCCTGGAGCACAGGGCTTCCTGGTTTTAAAAGTCCTAGGCCTAAGCCTAACAGTAACCCTAGGAAGGTAAATCAGCCGGGTATTAGGGTTCTTCCTAAGGAAAAAGCTGTGAAAGCAGCCATGTTGTGGCACTTCTGCGCTCCCTTTGGGATGCTTTTGGCAGATGCAGTAAGCCTGGAACTCAGGGCTTCCTGGTTAAAACAATCCTAGCCCTAGGCTGAGCCCTAACCCTAACCCTAGGCAGATAAATCAGCCTAGGTATAGGGATGGTGCCAAGGAAAAAGCTGTGAAAGCTGCCATGTTGTTGCACTTTTGTACTCCCCTTGGGATGCCTTTCACAGCTGCCGTGTGCCTGGAGCTCAGGGCTTCCTGGTTTAAAAAACCATGTCCCTAGCTGAGACTGGAGGCAGGTGATTCAGCCTAGGCTTAGCAATGGTGCCAATGAAAACGTGTGGAGGCAGCCATTTTCTGGCACTTTTGTGCTCCCCTTGGGATGCCTTTCGCAGCTGCCGTGTGCCTGGAGCTCAGAGCTTGCTGGTTTAAAAAGCTCTACACCTAGGCGTAACCCTAACCCTAACCGTAACACTGGTCATTTAAATCAGCCTGGGTTTAGGAATTATCCCAAGGGAAAAGCTGTGGAGAACGCCATGTTGTGGCACTTTTGCGCTCCCCTTGGGATGCCTTTCACAGCTGCAGTGTGCTTGGAGCACAGGGCTTCCTGGTTTAAAAAACCACAACTTTAGCCCAAACTGGAGGCTTCTAAATCAGCCTTCGTTTCGGGACGTCCCCAAGGAAAAAGCTGTGGAGGCAGGCATGTTGAGGCACTTCTGCGCTCTTCTTGGGTAGTCCTTCGCAGCTGCTGTGTTCTTGGAACTCAGGGCTTTCTGGTTAAAAGAACACTAACCCTAGGCCTAACTCAAACCTTAAGCCTAGGAAGGAAAATCAGCCTATGATTCGGGATGGTCTCATGGAAATAGCAGTGGAGGCAGCCAAGTTGTGTCACTTTTGCGCTCCCCTTGGGATGCCTTTAACAGCTGCAGTGTGCCTGGAGCACAGGGCTTCCTGGTTTTAAAAGTCCTAGGCCTAAGCCTAACAGTAACCCTAGGAAGGTAAATCAGCCGGGTATTAGGGTTCTTCCTAAGGAAAAAGCTGTGAAAGCAGCCATGTTGTGGCACTTCTGCACTCCCTTTGGGATGCCTTTGGCAGATGCAGTAAGCCTGGAACTCAGGGCTTCCTGGTTAAAAAAATCCTAGCCCTAGGCTGAGCCCTAACCCTAACCCTAGGCAGATAAATCAGCCTAGGTATAGGGATGGTGCCAAGGAAAAAGCTGTGAAAGCTGCCATGTTGTTGCACTTTTGTACTCCCCTTGGGATGCCTTTCACAGCTGCCGTGTGCCTGGAGCTCAGGGCTTCCTGGTTTAAAAAACAATGTCCCTAGGTGAGACTGGAGGCAGGTGATTCAGCCTAGGCTTAGCAATGGTGCCAATGAAAACGTGTGGAGGCAGCCATTTTCTGGCACTTTTGTGCTCCCCTTGGGATGCCTTTCGCAGCTGCCGTGTGCCTGGAGCTCAGAGCTTGCTGGTTTAAAAAGCTCTACACCTAGGCGTAACCCTAACCCTAACCGTAACACTGGTCATTTAAATCAGCCTGGGTTTAGGAATTATCCCAAGGGAAAAGCTGTGGAGACAGCCATGTTGTGGCACTTTTGCGCTCCCCTTGGGATGCCTTTCACAGCTGCAGTGTGCTTGGAGCACAGGGCTTCCTGGTGTAAAAAACCACAACTTTAGCCCAAACTGGAGGCTTCTAAATCAGCCTTCGTTTCGGGACGTCCCCAAGGAAAAAGCTGTGGAGGCAGGCATGTTGAGGCACTTCTGCGCTCTTCTTGGGTAGTCCTTCGCAGCTGCTGTGTTCTTGGAACTCAGGGCTTTCTGGTTAAAAGAACACTAACCCTAGGCCTAACTCAAACCTTAAGCCTAGGAAGGAAAATCAGCCTATGATTCGGGATGGTCTCATGGAAATAGCAGTGGAGGCAGCTAAGTTGTGTCACTTTTGCGATCCCCTTGGGATGCCTTTAACAGCTGCGGTGTGCCTGGAGCACAGGGCTTCCTGGTTTTAAAAGTCCTAGGCCTAAGCCTAACAGTAACCCTAGGAAGGTAAATCAGCCGGGTATTAGGGTTCTTCCTAAGGAAAAAGCTGTGAAAGCAGCCATGTTGTGGACCTTCTGCGCTCCCTTTGGGATGCCTTTGGCAGATGCAGTAAGCCTGGAACTCAGGGCTTCCTGCTTAAAAAAATACTTGCCCTTGGCTGAGCCCTAACCCTAACCCTAGGCAGATAAATCAGCCTAGGTATAGGGATGGTGCCAAGGAAAAAGCTGTGAAAGCTGCCATGTTGTTGCACTTTTGTACTCCCCTTGGGATGCCTTTCACAGCTGCCGTGTGCCTGGAGCTCAGGGCTTCCTGGTTTAAAAAACCATGTCCCTAGCTGAGACTGGAGGCAGGTGATTCAGCCTAGGCTTAGCAATGGTGCCAATGAAAACGTGTGGAGGCAGCCATTTTCTGGCCCTTTTGTGCTCCCCTTGGGATGCCTTTCGCAGCTGCCGTGTGCCTGGAGCTCAGAGCTTGCTGGTTTAAAAAGCTCTACACCTAGGCGTAACCCTAACCCTAACCGTAACACTGGTCATTTAAATCAGCCTGGGTTTAGGAATTATCCCAAGGGAAAAGCTGTGGAGACAGCCATGTTGTGGCACTTTTGCGCTCCCCTTGGGATGCCTTTCACAGCTGCAGTGAGCTTGGAGCACAGGGCTTCCTGGTGTAAAAAACCACAACTTTAGCCCAAACTGGAGGCTGCTAAATCAGCCTTCGTTTCGGGACGTCCCCAAGGAAAAAGCTGTGGAGGCAGGCATGTTGAGGCACTTCTGCGCTCTTCTTGGGTAGTCCTTCGCAGCTGCTGTGTTCTTGGAACTCAGGGCTTTCTGGTTAAAAGAACACTAACCCTAGGCCTAACTCAAACCTTAAGCCTAGGAAGGAAAATCAGCCTATGATTCGGGATGGTCTCATGGAAATAGCAGTGGAGGCAGCCAAGTTGTGTCACTTTTGCGCTCCCCTTGGGATGCCTTTAACAGCTGCAGTGTGCCTGGAGCACAGGGCTTCCTGGTTTTAAAAGTCCTAGGCCTAGGCCTAACAGTAACCCTAGGAAGGTAAATCAGCCGGGTATTAGGGTTCTTCCTAAGGGAAAAGCTGTGAAAACAGCCATGTTGTGGCACTTCTGCGCTCCCTTTGGGATGCCTTTGGCAGATGCAGTAAGCCTGGAACTCAGGGCTTCCTGGTTAAAAAATCCTAGCCCTAGGCTGAGCCCTAACCCTAACCCTAGGCAGATAAATCAGCCTAGGTATAGGGATGGTGCCAAGGAAAAAGCTGTGAAAGCTGCCATGTTGTTGCACTTTTGTGCTCCCCTTGGGATGCCTTTCACAGCTGCCGTGTGCCTGGAGCTCAGGGCTTCCTGGTTTAAAAAGCCATGTCCCTAGCTGAGACTGGAGGCAGGTAATTCAGCCTAGGCTTAGCAATGGTGCCAATGAAAACGTGTGGAGGCAGCCATTTTCTGGCACTTTTGTGCTCCCCTTGGGATGCCTTTCGCAGCTGCCGTGTGCCTGGAGCTCAGAGCTTGCTGGTTTAAAAAGCTCTACACCTAGGCGTAACCCTAACCCTAACCGTAACACTGGTCATTTAAATCAGCCTGGGTTTAGGAATTATCCCAAGGGAAAAGCTGTGGAGACAGCCATGTTGTGGCACTTTTGCGCTCCCCTTGGGATGCCTTTCACAGCTGCAGTGAGCTTGGAGCACAGGGCTTCCTGGTGTAAAAAACCACAACTTTAGCCCAAACTGGAGGCTTCTAAATCAGCCTTCGTTTCGGGACGTCCCCAAGGAAAAAGCTGTGGAGGCAGGCATGTTGAGGCACTTCTGCGCTCTTCTTGGGTAGTCCTTCGCAGCTGCTGTGCTCTTGGAACTCAGGGCTTTCTGGTTAAAAGAACACTAACCCTAGGCCTAACTCAAACCTTAAGCATAGGTAGGAAAATCAGCCTATGATTCGGGATGGTCTCATGGAAATAGCAGTGGAGGCAGCCAAGTTGTGTCACTTTTGCGCTCCCCTTGGGATGCCTTTAACAGCTGCAGTGTGCCTGGAGCACAGGGCTTCCTGGTTTTAAAAGTCCTAGGCCTAGGCCTAACAGTAACCCTAGGAAGGTAAATCAGCCGGGTATTAGGGTTCCTCCTAAGGAAAAAGCTGTGAAAGCAGCCATGTTGTGGCACTTTTGCGCTCCCCTTGGGATGCCTTTAACAGCTGCAGTGTGCCTGGAGCACATGGCTTCCTGGTTTTAAAAGTCCTAGGCCTAGGCCTAACAGTAACCCTAGGAAGGTAAATCAGCCGGGTATTTAGGGTTCTTCCTAAGGAAAAAGCTGTGAAAACAGCCATGTTGTGGCACTTCTGCGCTCCCTTTGGGATGCCTTTGGCAGATGCAGTAAGCCTGGAACTCAGGGCTTCCTGGTTAAAAAATCCTAGCCCTAGGCTGAGCCCTAACCCTAACCCTAGGCAGATAAATCAGCCTAGGTATAGGGATGGTGCCAAGGAAAAAGCTGTGAAAGCTGCCATGTTGTTGCACTTTTGTGCTCCCCTTGGGATGCCTTTCACAGCTGCCGTGTGCCTGGAGCTCAGGGCTTCCTGGTTTAAAAAGCCATGTCCCTAGCTGAGACTGGAGGCAGGTAATTCAGCCTAGGCTTAGCAATGGTGCCAATGAAAACGTGTGGAGGCAGCCATTTTCTGGCACTTTTGTGCTCCCCTTGGGATGCCTTTCGCAGCTGCCGTGTGCCTGGAGCTCAGAGCTTGCTGGTTTAAAAAGCTCTACACCTAGGCGTAACCCTAACCCTAACCGTAACACTGGTCATTTAAATCAGCCTGGGTTTAGGAATTATCCCAAGGGAAAAGCTGTGGAGACAGCCATGTTGTGGCACTTTTGCGCTCCCCTTGGGATGCCTTTCACAGCTGCAGTGAGCTTGGAGCACAGGGCTTCCTGGTGTAAAAAACCACAACTTTAGCCCAAACTGGAGGCTTCTAAATCAGCCTTCGTTTCGGGACGTCCCCAAGGAAAAAGCTGTGGAGGCAGGCATGTTGAGGCACTTCTGCGCTCTTCTTGGGTAGTCCTTCGCAGCTGCTGTGTTCTTGGAACTCAGGGCTTTCTGGTTAAAAGAACACTAACCCTAGGCCTAACTCAAACCTTAAGCCTAGGAAGGAAAATCAGCCTATGATTCGGGATGGTCTCATGGAAATAGCAGTGGAGGCAGCCAAGTTGTGTCACTTTTGCGCTCCCCTTGGGATGCCTTTAACAGCTGCAGTGTGCCTGGAGCACAGGGCTTCCTGGTTTTAAAAGTCCTAGGCCTAAGCCTAACAGTAACCCTAGGAAGGTAAATCAGCCGGGTATTAGGGTTCTTCCTAAGGAAAAAGCTGTGAAAGCAGCCATGTTGTGGCACTTCTGCGCTCCCTTTGGGATGCCTTTGGCAGATGCAGTAAGCCTGGAACTCAGGGCTTCCTGCTTAAAAAAATCCTAGCCCTAGGCTGAGCCCTAACCCTAACCCTAGGCAGATAAATCAGCCTAGGTACAGGGATGGTGCCAAAGAAAAAGCTGTGAAAGCTGCCATGTTGTGGCACTTTTGTGTTCCCCTTGGGATGCCTTTCACAGCTGCCGTGTGCCTGGAGCTAAAGGGCTTCCTGGTTTAAAAAACTATGTCCCTACCTGACCCTGGAGGCCGGTAATTCAGCCTAGGCTTAGCAATGGTGCCAATGAAAACGTGTGGAGGCAGCCATTTTCTGGCACTTTTGTGCTCCCCTTGGGATGCCTTTCGCAGCTGCCGTGTGCCTGGAGCTCAGAGCTTGCTGGTTTAAAAAGCTCTACACCTAGGCGTAACCCTAACCCTAACCGTAACACTGGTCAGTTAAATCAGCCTGGGTTTAGGAATTATCCCAAGGGAAAAGCTGTGGAGACAGCCATGTTGTGGCACTTTTGCGCTCCCCTTGGGATGCCTTTCACAGCTGCAGTGAGCTTGGAGCACAGGGCTTCCTGGTGTAAAAAACCACAACTTTAGCCCAAACTGGAGGCTGCTAAATCAGCCTTCGTTTCGGGACGTCCCCAAGGAAAAAGCTGTGGAGGCAGGCATGTTGAGGCACTTCTGCGCTCTTCTTGGGTAGTCCTTCGCAGCTGCTGTGCTCTTGGAACTCAGGGCTTTCTGGTTAAAAGAACACTAACCCTAGGCCTAACTCAAACCTTAAGCATAGGAAGGAAAATCAGCCTATGATTCGGGATGGTCTCATGGAAATAGCAGTGGAGGCAGCCAAGTTGTGTCACTTTTGCGCTCCCCTTGGGATGCCTTTAACAGCTGCAGTGTGCCTGGAGCACAGGGCTTCCTGGTTTTAAAAGTCCTAGGCCTAGGCCTAACAGTAACCCTAGGAAGGTAAATCAGCCGGGTATTAGGGTTCCTCCTAAGGAAAAAGCTGTGAAAGCAGCCATGTTGTGGCACTTTTGCGCTCCCCTTGGGATGCCTTTAACAGCTGCAGTGTGCCTGGAGCACATGGCTTCCTGGTTTTAAAAGTCCTAGGCCTAGGCCTAACAGTAACCCTAGGAAGGTAAATCAGCCGGGTATTTAGGGTTCTTCCTAAGGAAAAAGCTGTGAAAACAGCCATGTTGTGGCACTTCTGCGCTCCCTTTGGGATGCCTTTGGCAGATGCAGTAAGCCTGGAACTCAGGGCTTCCTGGTTAAAAAATCCTAGCCCTAGGCTGAGCCCTAACCCTAACCCTAGGCAGATAAATCAGCCTAGGTATAGGGATGGTGCCAAGGAAAAAGCTGTGAAAGCTGCCATGTTGTTGCACTTTTGTGCTCCCCTTGGGATGCCTTTCACAGCTGCCGTGTGCCTGGAGCTCAGGGCTTCCTGGTTTAAAAAGCCATGTCCCTAGCTGAGACTGGAGGCAGGTAATTCAGCCTAGGCTTAGCAATGGTGCCAATGAAAACGTGTGGAGGCAGCCATTTTCTGGCACTTTTGTGCTCCCCTTGGGATGCCTTTCGCAGCTGCCGTGTGCCTGGAGCTCAGAGCTTGCTGGTTTAAAAAGCTCTACACCTAGGCGTAACCCTAACCCTAACCGTAACACTGGTCATTTAAATCAGCCTGGGTTTAGGAATTATCCCAAGGGAAAAGCTGTGGAGACAGCCATGTTGTGGCACTTTTGCGCTCCCCTTGGGATGCCTTTCACAGCTGCAGTGAGCTTGGAGCACAGGGCTTCCTGGTGTAAAAAACCACAACTTTAGCCCAAACTGGAGGCTTCTAAATCAGCCTTCGTTTCGGGACGTCCCCAAGGAAAAAGCTGTGGAGGCAGGCATGTTGAGGCACTTCTGCGCTCTTCTTGGGTAGTCCTTCGCAGCTGCTGTGTTCTTGGAACTCAGGGCTTTCTGGTTAAAAGAACACTAACCCTAGGCCTAACTCAAACCTTAAGCCTAGGAAGGAAAATCAGCCTATGATTCGGGATGGTCTCATGGAAATAGCAGTGGAGGCAGCCAAGTTGTGTCACTTTTGCGCTCCCCTTGGGATGCCTTTAACAGCTGCAGTGTGCCTGGAGCACAGGGCTTCCTGGTTTTAAAAGTCCTAGGCCTAAGCCTAACAGTAACCCTAGGAAGGTAAATCAGCCGGGTATTAGGGTTCTTCCTAAGGAAAAAGCTGTGAAAGCAGCCATGTTGTGGCACTTCTGCGCTCCCTTTGGGATGCTTTTGGCAGATGCAGTAAGCCTGGAACTCAGGGCTTCCTGGTTAAAACAATCCTAGCCCTAGGCTGAGCCCTAACCCTAACCCTAGGCAGATAAATCAGCCTAGGTATAGGGATGGTGCCAAGGAAAAAGCTGTGAAAGCTGCCATGTTGTTGCACTTTTGTACTCCCCTTGGGATGCCTTTCACAGCTGCCGTGTGCCTGGAGCTCAGGGCTTCCTGGTTTAAAAAACCATGTCCCTAGCTGAGACTGGAGGCAGGTGATTCAGCCTAGGCTTAGCAATGGTGCCAATGAAAACGTGTGGAGGCAGCCATTTTCTGGCACTTTTGTGCTCCCCTTGGGATGCCTTTCGCAGCTGCCGTGTGCCTGGAGCTCAGAGCTTGCTGGTTTAAAAAGCTCTACACCTAGGCGTAACCCTAACCCTAACCGTAACACTGGTCATTTAAATCAGCCTGGGTTTAGGAATTATCCCAAGGGAAAAGCTGTGGAGACAGCCATGTTGTGGCACTTTTGCGCTCCCCTTGGGATGCCTTTCACAGCTGCAGTGTGCTTGGAGCACAGGGCTTCCTGGTTTAAAAAACCACAACTTTAGCCCAAACTGGAGGCTTCTAAATCAGCCTTCGTTTCGGGACGTCCCCAAGGAAAAAGCTGTGGAGGCAGGCATGTTGAGGCACTTCTGCGCTCTTCTTGGGTAGTCCTTCGCAGCTGCTGTGTTCTTGGAACTCAGGGCTTTCTGGTTAAAAGAACACTAACCCTAGGCCTAACTCAAACCTTAAGCCTAGGAAGGAAAATCAGCCTATGATTCGGGATGGTCTCATGGAAATAGCAGTGGAGGCAGCCAAGTTGTGTCACTTTTGCGCTCCCCTTGGGATGCCTTTAACAGCTGCAGTGTGCCTGGAGCACATGGCTTCCTGGTTTTAAAAGTCCTAGGCCTAGGCCTAACAGTAACCCTAGGAAGGTAAATCAGCCGGGTATTTAGGGTTCTTCCTAAGGAAAAAGCTGTGAAAACAGCCATGTTGTGGCACTTCTGCGCTCCCTTTGGGATGCCTTTGGCAGATGCAGTAAGCCTGGAACTCAGGGCTTCCTGGTTAAAAAATCCTAGCCCTAGGCTGAGCCCTAACCCTAACCCTAGGCAGATAAATCAGCCTAGGTATAGGGATGGTGCCAAGGAAAAAGCTGTGAAAGCTGCCATGTTGTTGCACTTTTGTGCTCCCCTTGGGATGCCTTTCACAGCTGCCGTGTGCCTGGAGCTCAGGGCTTCCTGGTTTAAAAAGCCATGTCCCTAGCTGAGACTGGAGGCAGGTAATTCAGCCTAGGCTTAGCAATGGTGCCAATGAAAACGTGTGGAGGCAGCCATTTTCTGGCACTTTTGTGCTCCCCTTGGGATGCCTTTCGCAGCTGCCGTGTGCCTGGAGCTCAGAGCTTGCTGGTTTAAAAAGCTCTACACCTAGGCGTAACCCTAACCCTAACCGTAACACTGGTCATTTAAATCAGCCTGGGTTTAGGAATTATCCCAAGGGAAAAGCTGTGGAGACAGCCATGTTGTGGCACTTTTGCGCTCCCCTTGGGATGCCTTTCACAGCTGCAGTGAGCTTGGAGCACAGGGCTTCCTGGTGTAAAAAACCACAACTTTAGCCCAAACTGGAGGCTTCTAAATCAGCCTTCGTTTCGGGACGTCCCCAAGGAAAAAGCTGTGGAGGCAGGCATGTTGAGGCACTTCTGCGCTCTTCTTGGGTAGTCCTTCGCAGCTGCTGTGTTCTTGGAACTCAGGGCTTTCTGGTTAAAAGAACACTAACCCTAGGCCTAACTCAAACCTTAAGCCTAGGAAGGAAAATCAGCCTATGATTCGGGATGGTCTCATGGAAATAGCAGTGGAGGCAGCCAAGTTGTGTCACTTTTGCGCTCCCCTTGGGATGCCTTTAACAGCTGCAGTGTGCCTGGAGCACAGGGCTTCCTGGTTTTAAAAGTCCTAGGCCTAAGCCTAACAGTAACCCTAGGAAGGTAAATCAGCCGGGTATTAGGGTTCTTCCTAAGGAAAAAGCTGTGAAAGCAGCCATGTTGTGGCACTTCTGCGCTCCCTTTGGGATGCCTTTGGCAGATGCAGTAAGCCTGGAACTCAGGGCTTCCTGCTTAAAAAAATCCTAGCCCTAGGCTGAGCCCTAACCCTAACCCTAGGCAGATAAATCAGCCTAGGTACAGGGATGGTGCCAAGGAAAAAGCTGTGAAAGCTGCCATGTTGTGGCACTTTTGTGTTCCCCTTGGGATGCCTTTCACAGCTGCCGTGTGCCTGGAGATAAAGGGCTTCCTGGTTTAAAAAACTATGTCCCTACCTGACCCTGGAGGCCGGTAATTCAGCCTAGGCTTAGCAATGGTGCCAATGAAAACGTGTGGAGGCAGCCATTTTCTGGCACTTTTGTGCTCCCCTTGGGATGCCTTTCGCAGCTGCCGTGTGCCTGGAGCTCAGAGCTTGCTGGTTTAAAAAGCTCTACACCTAGGCGTAACCCTAACCCTAACCGTAACACTGGTCAGTTAAATCAGCCTGGGTTTAGGAATTATCCCAAGGGAAAAGCTGTGGAGACAGCCATGTTGTGGCACTTTTGCGCTCCCCTTGGGATGCCTTTCACAGCTGCAGTGAGCTTGGAGCACAGGGCTTCCTGGTGTAAAAAACCACAACTTTAGCCCAAACTGGAGGCTGCTAAATCAGCCTTCGTTTCGGGACGTCCCCAAGGAAAAAGCTGTGGAGGCAGGCATGTTGAGGCACTTCTGCGCTCTTCTTGGGTAGTCCTTCGCAGCTGCTGTGCTCTTGGAACTCAGGGCTTTCTGGTTAAAAGAACACTAACCCTAGGCCTAACTCAAACCTTAAGCATAGGAAGGAAAATCAGCCTATGATTCGGGATGGTCTCATGGAAATAGCAGTGGAGGCAGCCAAGTTGTGTCACTTTTGCGCTCCCCTTGGGATGCCTTTAACAGCTGCAGTGTGCCTGGAGCACAGGGCTTCCTGGTTTTAAAAGTCCTAGGCCTAGGCCTAACAGTAACCCTAGGAAGGTAAATCAGCCGGGTATTAGGGTTCCTCCTAAGGAAAAAGCTGTGAAAGCAGCCATGTTGTGGCACTTTTGCGCTCCCCTTGGGATGCCTTTAACAGCTGCAGTGTGCCTGGAGCACATGGCTTCCTGGTTTTAAAAGTCCTAGGCCTAGGCCTAACAGTAACCCTAGGAAGGTAAATCAGCCGGGTATTTAGGGTTCTTCCTAAGGAAAAAGCTGTGAAAACAGCCATGTTGTGGCACTTCTGCGCTCCCTTTGGGATGCCTTTGGCAGATGCAGTAAGCCTGGAACTCAGGGCTTCCTGGTTAAAAAATCCTAGCCCTAGGCTGAGCCCTAACCCTAACCCTAGGCAGATAAATCAGCCTAGGTATAGGGATGGTGCCAAGGAAAAAGCTGTGAAAGCTGCCATGTTGTTGCACTTTTGTGCTCCCCTTGGGATGCCTTTCACAGCTGCCGTGTGCCTGGAGCTCAGGGCTTCCTGGTTTAAAAAGCCATGTCCCTAGCTGAGACTGGAGGCAGGTAATTCAGCCTAGGCTTAGCAATGGTGCCAATGAAAACGTGTGGAGGCAGCCATTTTCTGGCACTTTTGTGCTCCCCTTGGGATGCCTTTCGCAGCTGCCGTGTGCCTGGAGCTCAGAGCTTGCTGGTTTAAAAAGCTCTACACCTAGGCGTAACCCTAACCCTAACCGTAACACTGGTCATTTAAATCAGCCTGGGTTTAGGAATTATCCCAAGGGAAAAGCTGTGGAGACAGCCATGTTGTGGCACTTTTGCGCTCCCCTTGGGATGCCTTTCACAGCTGCAGTGAGCTTGGAGCACAGGGCTTCCTGGTGTAAAAAACCACAACTTTAGCCCAAACTGGAGGCTTCTAAATCAGCCTTCGTTTCGGGACGTCCCCAAGGAAAAAGCTGTGGAGGCAGGCATGTTGAGGCACTTCTGCGCTCTTCTTGGGTAGTCCTTCGCAGCTGCTGTGTTCTTGGAACTCAGGGCTTTCTGGTTAAAAGAACACTAACCCTAGGCCTAACTCAAACCTTAAGCCTAGGAAGGAAAATCAGCCTATGATTCGGGATGGTCTCATGGAAATAGCAGTGGAGGCAGCCAAGTTGTGTCACTTTTGCGCTCCCCTTGGGATGCCTTTAACAGCTGCAGTGTGCCTGGAGCACAGGGCTTCCTGGTTTTAAAAGTCCTAGGCCTAAGCCTAACAGTAACCCTAGGAAGGTAAATCAGCCGGGTATTAGGGTTCTTCCTAAGGAAAAAGCTGTGAAAGCAGCCATGTTGTGGCACTTCTGCGCTCCCTTTGGGATGCTTTTGGCAGATGCAGTAAGCCTGGAACTCAGGGCTTCCTGGTTAAAACAATCCTAGCCCTAGGCTGAGCCCTAACCCTAACCCTAGGCAGATAAATCAGCCTAGGTATAGGGATGGTGCCAAGGAAAAAGCTGTGAAAGCTGCCATGTTGTTGCACTTTTGTACTCCCCTTGGGATGCCTTTCACAGCTGCCGTGTGCCTGGAGCTCAGGGCTTCCTGGTTTAAAAAACCATGTCCCTAGCTGAGACTGGAGGCAGGTGATTCAGCCTAGGCTTAGCAATGGTGCCAATGAAAACGTGTGGAGGCAGCCATTTTCTGGCACTTTTGTGCTCCCCTTGGGATGCCTTTCGCAGCTGCCGTGTGCCTGGAGCTCAGAGCTTGCTGGTTTAAAAAGCTCTACACCTAGGCGTAACCCTAACCCTAACCGTAACACTGGTCATTTAAATCAGCCTGGGTTTAGGAATTATCCCAAGGGAAAAGCTGTGGAGAACGCCATGTTGTGGCACTTTTGCGCTCCCCTTGGGATGCCTTTCACAGCTGCAGTGTGCTTGGAGCACAGGGCTTCCTGGTTTAAAAAACCACAACTTTAGCCCAAACTGGAGGCTTCTAAATCAGCCTTCGTTTCGGGACGTCCCCAAGGAAAAAGCTGTGGAGGCAGGCATGTTGAGGCACTTCTGCGCTCTTCTTGGGTAGTCCTTCGCAGCTGCTGTGTTCTTGGAACTCAGGGCTTTCTGGTTAAAAGAACACTAACCCTAGGCCTAACTCAAACCTTAAGCCTAGGAAGGAAAATCAGCCTATGATTCGGGATGGTCTCATGGAAATAGCAGTGGAGGCAGCCAAGTTGTGTCACTTTTGCGCTCCCCTTGGGATGCCTTTAACAGCTGCAGTGTGCCTGGAGCACATGGCTTCCTGGTTTTAAAAGTCCTAGGCCTAGGCCTAACAGTAACCCTAGGAAGGTAAATCAGCCGGGTATTTAGGGTTCTTCCTAAGGAAAAAGCTGTGAAAACAGCCATGTTGTGGCACTTCTGCGCTCCCTTTGGGATGCCTTTGGCAGATGCAGTAAGCCTGGAACTCAGGGCTTCCTGGTTAAAAAATCCTAGCCCTAGGCTGAGCCCTAACCCTAACCCTAGGCAGATAAATCAGCCTAGGTATAGGGATGGTGCCAAGGAAAAAGCTGTGAAAGCTGCCATGTTGTTGCACTTTTGTGCTCCCCTTGGGATGCCTTTCACAGCTGCCGTGTGCCTGGAGCTCAGGGCTTCCTGGTTTAAAAAGCCATGTCCCTAGCTGAGACTGGAGGCAGGTAATTCAGCCTAGGCTTAGCAATGGTGCCAATGAAAACGTGTGGAGGCAGCCATTTTCTGGCACTTTTGTGCTCCCCTTGGGATGCCTTTCGCAGCTGCCGTGTGCCTGGAGCTCAGAGCTTGCTGGTTTAAAAAGCTCTACACCTAGGCGTAACCCTAACCCTAACCGTAACACTGGTCATTTAAATCAGCCTGGGTTTAGGAATTATCCCAAGGGAAAAGCTGTGGAGACAGCCATGTTGTGGCACTTTTGCGCTCCCCTTGGGATGCCTTTCACAGCTGCAGTGAGCTTGGAGCACAGGGCTTCCTGGTGTAAAAAACCACAACTTTAGCCCAAACTGGAGGCTTCTAAATCAGCCTTCGTTTCGGGACGTCCCCAAGGAAAAAGCTGTGGAGGCAGGCATGTTGAGGCACTTCTGCGCTCTTCTTGGGTAGTCCTTCGCAGCTGCTGTGTTCTTGGAACTCAGGACTTTCTGGTTAAAAGAACACTAACCCTAGGCCTAACTCAAACCTTAAGCCTAGGAAGGAAAATCAGCCTATGATTCGGGATGGTCTCATGGAAATAGCAGTGGAGGCAGCCAAGTTGTGTCACTTTTGCGCTCCCCTTGGGATGCCTTTAACAGCTGCAGTGTGCCTGGAGCACAGGGCTTCCTGGTTTTAAAAGTCCTAGGCCTAAGCCTAACAGTAACCCTAGGAAGGTAAATCAGCCGGGTATTAGGGTTCTTCCTAAGGAAAAAGCTGTGAAAGCAGCCATGTTGTGGCACTTCTGCGCTCCCTTTGGGATGCTTTTGGCAGATGCAGTAAGCCTGGAACTCAGGGCTTCCTGGTTAAAACAATCCTAGCCCTAGGCTGAGCCCTAACCCTAACCCTAGGCAGATAAATCAGCCTAGGTATAGGGATGGTGCCAAGGAAAAAGCTGTGAAAGCTGCCATGTTGTTGCACTTTTGTACTCCCCTTGGGATGCCTTTCACAGCTGCCGTGTGCCTGGAGCTCAGGGCTTCCTGGTTTAAAAAACCATGTCCCTAGCTGAGACTGGAGGCAGGTGATTCAGCCTAGGCTTAGCAATGGTGCCAATGAAAACGTGTGGAGGCAGCCATTTTCTGGCACTTTTGTGCTCCCCTTGGGATGCCTTTCGCAGCTGCCGTGTGCCTGGAGCTCAGAGCTTGCTGGTTTAAAAAGCTCTACACCTAGGCGTAACCCTAACCCTAACCGTAACACTGGTCATTTAAATCAGCCTGGGTTTAGGAATTATCCCAAGGGAAAAGCTGTGGAGAACGCCATGTTGTGGCACTTTTGCGCTCCCCTTGGGATGCCTTTCACAGCTGCAGTGTGCTTGGAGCACAGGGCTTCCTGGTGTAAAAAACCACAACTTTAGCCCAAACTGGAGGCTTCTAAATCAGCCTTCGTTTCGGGACGTCCCCAAGGAAAAAGCTGTGGAGGCAGGCATGTTGAGGCACTTCTGCGCTCTTCTTGGGTAGTCCTTCGCAGCTGCTGTGTTCTTGGAACTCAGGGCTTTCTGGTTAAAAGAACACTAACCCTAGGCCTAACTCAAACCTTAAGCCTAGGAAGGAAAATCAGCCTATGATTCGGGATGGTCTCATGGAAATAGCAGTGGAGGCAGCCAAGTTGTGTCACTTTTGCGCTCCCCTTGGGATGCCTTTAACAGCTGCAGTGTGCCTGGAGCACAGGGCTTCCTGGTTTTAAAAGTCCTAGGCCTAAGCCTAACAGTAACCCTAGGAAGGTAAATCAGCCGGGTATTAGGGTTCTTCCTAAGGAAAAAGCTGTGAAAGCAGCCATGTTGTGGCACTTCTGCGCTCCCTTTGGGATGCCTTTGGCAGATGCAGTAAGCCTGGAACTCAGGGCTTCCTGGTTAAAAAAATCCTAGCCCTAGGCTGAGCCCTAACCCTAACCCTAGGCAGATAAATCAGCCTAGGTATAGGGATGGTGCCAAGGAAAAAGCTGTGAAAGCTGCCATGTTGTTGCACTTTTGTACTCCCCTTGGGATGCCTTTCACAGCTGCCGTGTGCCTGGAGCTCAGGGCTTCCTGGTTTAAAAACAATGTCCCTAGCTGAGACTGGAGGCAGGTAATTCAGCCTAGGCTTAGCAATGGTGCCAATGAAAACGTGTGGAGGCAGCCATTTTCTGGCACTTTTGTGCTCCCCTTGGGATGCCTTTCGCAGCTGCCGTGTGCCTGGAGCTCAGAGCTTGCTGGTTTAAAAAGCTCTACACCTAGGCGTAACCCTAACCCTAACCGTAACACTGGTCATTTAAATCAGCCTGGGTTTAGGAATTATCCCAAGGGAAAAGCTGTGGAGACAGCCATGTTGTGGCACTTTTGCGCTCCCCTTGGGATGCCTTTCACAGCTGCAGTGTGCTTGGAGCACAGGGCTTCCTGGTGTAAAAAACCACAACTTTAGCCCAAACTGGAGGCTTCTAAATCAGCCTTCGTTTCGGGACGTCCCCAAGGAAAAAGCTGTGGAGGCAGGCATGTTGAGGCACTTCTGCGCTCTTCTTGGGTAGTCCTTCGCAGCTGCTGTGTTCTTGGAACTCAGGGCTTTCTGGTTAAAAGAACACTAACCCTAGGCCTAACTCAAACCTTAAGCCTAGGAAGGAAAATCAGCCTATGATTCGGGATGGTCTCATGGAAATAGCAGTGGAGGCAGCCAAGTTGTGTCACTTTTGCGCTCCCCTTGGGATGCCTTTAACAGCTGCAGTGTGCCTGGAGCACAGGGCTTCCTGGTTTTAAAAGTCCTAGGCCTAAGCCTAACAGTAACCCTAGGAAGGTAAATCAGCCGGGTATTAGGGTTCTTCCTAAGGAAAAAGCTGTGAAAGCAGCCATGTTGTGGCACTTCTGCGCTCCCTTTGGGATGCCTTTGGCAGATGCAGTAAGCCTGGAACTCAGGGCTTCCTGCTTAAAAAAATCCTTGCCCTTGGCTGAGCCCTAACCCTAACCCTAGGCAGATAAATCAGCCTAGGTATAGGGATGGTGCCAAGGAAAAAGCTGTGAAAGCTGCCATGTTGTTGCACTTTTGTACTCCCCTTGGGATGCCTTTCACAGCTGCCGTGTGCCTGGAGCTCAGGGCTTCCTGGTTTAAAAACAATGTCCCTAGCTGAGACTGGAGGCAGGTAATTCAGCCTAGGCTTAGCAATGGTGCCAATGAAAACGTGTGGAGGCAGCCATTTTCTGGCACTTTTGTGCTCCCCTTGGGATGCCTTTCGCAGCTGCCGTGTGCCTGGAGCTCAGAGCTTGCTGGTTTAAAAAGCTCTACACCTAGGCGTAACCCTAACCCTAACCGTAACACTGGTCATTTAAATCAGCCTGGGTTTAGGAATTATCCCAAGGGAAAAGCTGTGGAGACAGCCATGTTGTGGCACTTTTGCGCTCCCCTTGGGATGCCTTTCACAGCTGCAGTGTGCTTGGAGCACAGGGCTTCCTGGTGTAAAAAACCACAACTTTAGCCCAAACTGGAGGCTTCTAAATCAGCCTTCGTTTCGGGACGTCCCCAAGGAAAAAGCTGTGGAGGCAGGCATGTTGAGGCACTTCTGTGCTCTTCTTGGGTAGTCCTTCGCAGCTGCTGTGCTCTTGGAACTCAGGGCTTTCTGGTTAAAAGAACACTAACCCTAGGCCTAACTCAAACCTTAAGCATAGGAAGGAAAATCAGCCTATGATTCGGGATGGTCTCATGGAAATAGCAGTGGAGGCAGCCAAGTTGTGTCACTTTTGCGCTCCCCTTGGGATGCCTTTAACAGCTGCAGTGTGCCTGGAGCACAGGGCTTCCTGGTTTTAAAAGTCCTAGGCCTAAGCCTAACAGTAACCCTAGGAAGGTAAATCAGCCAGGTATTAGGGTTCTTCCTAAGGAAAAAGCTGTGAAAGCAGCCATGTTGTGGCACTTCTGCGCTCCCTTTGGGATGCCTTTGGCAGATGCAGTAAGCCTGGACCTCAAGGCTTCCTGGTTAAAAAAATCCTAGCCCTAGGCTGAGCCCTAACCCTAGGCAGATAAATCAGCCTAGGTATAGGGATGGTGCCAAGGAAAAAGCTGTGAAAGCTGCCATGTTGTTGCACTTTTGTACTCCCCTTGGGATGCCTTTCACAGCTGCCGTGTGCCTGGAGCTCAGGGCTTCCTGGTTTAAAAAACCATGTCCCTAGCTGAGACTGGAGGCAGGTGATTCAGCCTAGGCTTAGCAATGGTGCCAATGAAAACGTGTGGAGGCAGCCATTTTCTGGCACTTTTGCGCTCCCCTTGGGATGCCTTTCACAGCTGCAGTGTGCTTGGAGCACAGGGCTTCCTGGTTTAAAAAACCAAAACTTTAGCCCAAACTGGAGGCTTCTAAATCAGCCTTCGTTTCGGGACGTCCCCAAGGAAAAAGCTGTGGAGGCAGGCATGTTGAGGCACTTCTGCGCTCTTGTTGGGTAGTCCTTCGCAGCTGCTGTGTTCTTGGAACTCAGGGCTTTCTGGTTAAAAGAACACTAACCCTAGGCCTAACTCAAACCTTAAGCCTAGGAAGGAAAATCAGCCTATGATTTGGGATGGTCTCATGGAAATAGCAGTGGAGGCAGCCAAGTTGTGTCACTTTTGCGCTCCCCTTGGGATGCCTTTAACAGCTGCAGTGTGCCTGGAGCACAGGGCTTCCTGGTTTTAAAAGTCCTAGGCCTAAGCCTAACAGTAACCCTAGGAAGGTAAATCAGCCGGGTATTAGGGTTCTTCCTAAGGAAAAAGCTGTGAAAGCAGCCATGTTGTGGCACTTCTGCGCTCCCTTTGGGATGCCTTTGGCAGATGCAGTAAGCCTGGAACTCAGGGCTTCCTGGTTAAAAAAATCCTTGCCCTTGGCTGAGCCCTAACCCTAACCCTAGGCAGATAAATCAGCCTCGGTATAGGGATGGTGCCAAGGAAAAAGCTGTGAAAGCTGCCATGTTGTTGCACTTTTGTACTCCCCTTGGGATGCCTTTCACAGCTGCCGTGTGCCTGGAGCTCAGGGCTTCCTGGTTTAAAAAACCATGTCCCTAGCTGAGACTGGAGGCAGGTGATTCAGCCTAGGCTTAGCAATGGTGCCAATGAAAACGTGTGGAGGCAGCCATTTTCTGGCACTTTTGTGCTCCCCTTGGGATGCCTTTCGCAGCTGCCGTGTGCCTGGAGCTCAGAGCTTGCTGGTTTAAAAAGCTCTACACCTAGGCGTAACCCTAACCCTAACCGTAACACTGGTCATTTAAATCAGCCTGGGTTTAGGAATTATCCCAAGGGAAAAGCTGTGGAGAACGCCATGTTGTGGCACTTTTGCGCTCCCCTTGGGATGCCTTTCACAGCTGCAGTGAGCTTGGAGCACAGGGCTTCCTGGTGTAAAAAACCACAACTTTAGCCCAAACTGGAGGCTTCTAAATCAGCCTTTGTTTCGGGACGTCCCCAAGGAAAAAGCTGTGGAGGCAGGCATGTTGAGGCACTTCTGCGCTCCCCTTGGGATGCCTTTCACAGCTGCAGTGTGCTTGGAGCACAGGGCTTCCTGGTGTAAAAAACCACAACTTTAGCCCAAACTGGAGGCTTCTAAATCAGCCTTCGTTTCGGGACGTCCCCAAGGAAAAAGCTGTGGAGGCAGGCATGTTGAGGCACTTCTGCGCTCTTCTTGGGTAGTCCTTCGCAGCTGCTGTGTTCTTGGAACTCAGGGCTTTCTGGTTAAAAGAACACTAACCCTAGGCCTAACTCAAACCTTAAGCCTAGGAAGGAAAATCAGCCTATGATTCGGGATGGTCTCATGGAAATAGCAGTGGAGGCAGCCAAGTTGTGTCACTTTTGCGCTCCCCTTGGGATGCCTTTAACAGCTGCAGTGTGCCTGGAGCACAGGGCTTCCTGGTTTTAAAAGTCCTAGGCCTAAGCCTAACAGTAACCCTAGGAAGGTAAATCAGCCGCGTATTAGGGTTCTTCCTAAGGAAAAAGCTGTGAAAGCAGCCATGTTGTGGCACTTCTGCGCTCCCTTTGGGATGCCTTTGGCAGATGCAGTAAGCCTGGAACTCAGGGCTTCCTGCTTAAAAAAATCCTTGCCCTTGGCTGAGCCCTAACCCTAACCCTAGGCAGATAAATCAGCCTCGGTATAGGGATGGTGCCAAGGAAAAAGCTGTGAAAGCTGCCATGTTGTTGCACTTTTGTACTCCCCTTGGGATGCCTTTCACAGCTGCCGTGTGCCTGGAGCTCAGGGCTTCCTGGTTTAAAAAACCATGTCCCTAGCTGAGACTGGAGGCAGGTGATTCAGCCTAGGCTTAGCAATGGTGCCAATGAAAACGTGTGGAGGCAGCCATTTTCTGGCACTTTTGTGCTCCCCTTGGGATGCCTTTTGCAGCTGCCGTGTGCCTGGAGCTCAGAGCTTGCTGGTTTAAAAAGCTCTACACCTAGGCGTAACCCTAACCCTAACCGTAACACTGGTCATTTAAATCAGCCTGGGTTTAGGAATTATCCCAAGGGAAAAGCTGTGGAGAACGCCATGTTGTGGCACTTTTGCGCTCCCCTTGGGATGCCTTTCACAGCTGCAGTGAGCTTGGAGCACAGGGCTTCCTGGTGTAAAAAACCACAACTTTAGCCCAAACTGGAGGCTTCTAAATCAGCCTTCGTTTCGGGACGTCCCCAAGGAAAAAGCTGTGGAGGCAGGCATGTTGAGGCACTTCTGCGCTCCCCTTGGGATGCCTTTCACAGCTGCAGTGTGCTTGGAGCACAGGGCTTCCTGGTGTAAAAAACCACAACTTTAGCCCAAACTGGAGGCTTCTAAATCAGCCTTCGTTTCGGGACGTCCCCAAGGAAAAAGCTGTGGAGGCAGGCATGTTGAGGCACTTCTGCGCTCTTCTTGGGTAGTCCTTCGCAGCTGCTGTGTTCTTGGAACTCAGGGCTTTCTGGTTAAAAGAACACTAACCCTAGGCCTAACTCAAACCTTAAGCCTAGGAAGGAAAATCAGCCTATGATTCGGGATGGTCTCATGGAAATAGCAGTGGAGGCAGCCAAGTTGTGTCACTTTTGCGCTCCCCTTGGGATGCCTTTAACAGCTGCAGTGTGCCTGGAGCACAGGGCTTCCTGGTTTTAAAAGTCCTAGGCCTAAGCCTAACAGTAACCCTAGGAAGGTAAATCAGCCGGGTATTAGGGTTCTTCCTAAGGAAAAAGCTGTGAAAGCAGCCATGTTGTGGCACTTCTGCGCTCCCTTTGGGATGCCTTTGGCAGATGCAGTAAGCCTGGAACTCAGGGCTTCCTGCTTAAAAAAATCCTTGCCCTTGGCTGAGCCCTAACCCTAACCCTAGGCAGATAAATCAGCCTAGGTATAGGGATGGTGCCAAGGAAAAAGCTGTGAAAGCTGCCATGTTGTTGCACTTTTGTACTCCCCTTGGGATGCCTTTCACAGCTGCCGTGTGCCTGGAGCTCAGGGCTTCCTGGTTTAAAAACAATGTCCCTAGCTGAGACTGGAGGCAGGTAATTCAGCCTAGGCTTAGCAATGGTGCCAATGAAAACGTGTGGAGGCAGCCATTTTCTGGCACTTTTGTGCTCCCCTTGGGATGCCTTTCGCAGCTGCCGTGTGCCTGGAGCTCAGAGCTTGCTGGTTTAAAAAGCTCTACACCTAGGCGTAACCCTAACCCTAACCGTAACACTGGTCATTTAAATCAGCCTGGGTTTAGGAATTATCCCAAGGGAAAAGCTGTGGAGACAGCCATGTTGTGGCACTTTTGCGCTCCCCTTGGGATGCCTTTCACAGCTGCAGTGTGCTTGGAGCACAGGGCTTCCTGGTGTAAAAAACCACAACTTTAGCCCAAACTGGAGGCTTCGAAATCAGCCTTCGTTTCGGGACGTCCCCAAGGAAAAAGCTGTGGAGGCAGGCATGTTGAGGCACTTCTGCGCTCTTCTTGGGTAGTCCTTCGCAGCTGCTGTGTTCTTGGAACTCAGGGCTTTCTGGTTAAAAGAACACTAACCCTAGGCCTAACTCAAACCTTAAGCCTAGGAAGGAAAATCAGCCTATGATTCGGGATGGTCTCATGGAAATAGCAGTGGAGGCAGCCAAGTTGTGTCACTTTTGCGCTCCCCTTGGGATGCCTTTAACAGCTGCAGTGTGCCTGGAGCACAGGGCTTCCTGGTTTTAAAAGTCCTAGGCCTAAGCCTAACAGTAACCCTAGGAAGGTAAATCAGCCGGGTATTAGGGTTCTTCCTAAGGAAAAAGCTGTGAAAGCAGCCATGTTGTGGCACTTCTGCGCTCCCTTTGGGATGCCTTTGGCAGATGCAGTAAGCCTGGAACTCAAGGCTTCCTGGTTAAAAAAATCCTAGCCCTAGGCTGAGCCCTAACCCTAACCCTAGGCAGATAAATCAGCCTAGGTATAGGGATGGTGCCAAGGAAAAAGCTGTGAAAGCTGCCATGTTGTTGCACTTTTGTACTCCCCTTGGGATGCCTTTGGAGGATGCAGTAAGCCTGGAACTCAGGGCTTCCTGGTTAAAAAAATCCTAGCCCTAGTCTGAGCCCTAACCCTAGGCAGATAAATCAGCCTAGGTATAGGGATGGTGCCAAGGAAAAAGCTGTGAAAGCTGCCATGTTGTTGCACTTTTGTACTCCCCTTGGGATGCCTTTCACAGCTGCCGTGTGCCTGGAGCTCAGGGCTTCCTGGTTTAAAAAACCATGTCCCTAGCTGAGACTGGAGGCAGGTGATTCAGCCTAGGCTTAGCAATGGTGCCAATGAAAACGTGTGGAGGCAGCCATTTTCTGGCACTTTTGCGCTCCCCTTGGGATGCCTTTCACAGCTGCAGTGTGCTTGGAGCACAGGGCTTCCTGGTTTAAAAAACCAAAACTTTAGCCCAAACTGGAGGCTTCTAAATCAGCCTTCGTTTCGGGACGTCCCCAAGGAAAAAGCTGTGGAGGCAGGCATGTTGAGGCACTTCTGCGCTCTTCTTGGGTAGTCCTTCGCAGCTGCTGTGTTCTTGGAACTCAGGGCTTTCTGGTTAAAAGAACACTAACCCTAGGCCTAACTCAAACCTTAAGCCTAGGAAGGAAAATCAGCCTATGATTTGGGATGGTCTCATGGAAATAGCAGTGGAGGCAGCCAAGTTGTGTCACTTTTGCGCTCCCCTTGGGATGCCTTTAACAGCTGCAGTGTGCCTGGAGCACAGGGCTTCCTGGTTTTAAAAGTCCTAGGCCTAAGCCTAACAGTAACCCTAGGAAGGTAAATCAGCCGGGTATTAGGGTTCTTCCTAAGGAAAAAGCTGTGAAAGCAGCCATGTTGTGGCACTTCTGCGCTCCCTTTGGGATGCCTTTGGCAGATGCAGTAAGCCTGGAACTCAGGGCTTCCTGCTTAAAAAAATCCTTGCCCTTGGCTGAGCCCTAACCCTAACCCTAGGCAGATAAATCAGCCTCGGTATAGGGATGGTGCCAAGGAAAAAGCTGTGAAAGCTGCCATGTTGTTGCACTTTTGTACTCCCCTTGGGATGCCTTTCACAGCTGCCGTGTGCTTGGAGCTCAGGGCTTCCTGGTTTAAAAAACCATGTCCCTAGCTGAGACTGGAGGCAGGTGATTCAGCCTAGGCTTAGCAATGGTGCCAATGAAAACGTGTGGAGGCAGCCATTTTCTGGCACTTTTGTGCTCCCCTTGGGATGCCTTTCGCAGCTGCCGTGTGCCTGGAGCTCAGAGCTTGCTGGTTTAAAAAGCTCTACACCTAGGCGTAACCCTAACCCTAACCGTAACACTGGTCAGTTAAATCAGCCTGGGTTTAGGAATTATCCCAAGGGAAAAGCTGTGGAGACAGCCATGTTGTGGCACTTTTGCGCTCCCCTTGGGATGCCTTTCACAGCTGCAGTGAGCTTGGAGCACAGGGCTTCCTGGTGTAAAAAACCACAACTTTAGCCCAAACTGGAGGCTTCTAAATCAGCCTTCGTTTCGGGACGTCCCCAAGGAAAAAGCTGTGGAGGCAGGCATGTTGAGGCACTTCTGCGCTCTTCTTGGGTAGTCCTTCGCAGCTGCTGTGTTCTTGGAACTCAGGGCTTTCTGGTTAAAAGAACACTAACCCTAGGCCTAACTCAAACCTTAAGCCTAGGAAGGAAAATCAGCCTATGATTTGGGATGGTCTCATGGAAATAGCAGTGGAGGCAGCCAAGTTGTGTCACTTTTGCGCTCCCCTTGGGATGCCTTTAACAGCTGCAGTGTGCCTGGAGCACAGGGCTTCCTGGTTTTAAAAGTCCTAGGCCTAAGCCTAACAGTAACCCTAGGAAGGTAAATCAGCCGGGTATTAGGGTTCTTCCTAAGGAAAAAGCTGTGAAAGCAGCCATGTTGTGGCACTTCTGCGCTCCCTTTGGGATGCCTTTGGCAGATGCAGTAAGCCTGGAACTCAGGGCTTCCTGGTTAAAAAAATCCTTGCCCTTGGCTGAGCCCTAACCCTAACCCTAGGCAGATAAATCAGCCTCGGTATAGGGATGGTGCCAAGGAAAAAGCTGTGAAAGCTGCCATGTTGTTGCACTTTTGTACTCCCCTTGGGATGCCTTTCACAGCTGCCGTGTGCCTGGAGCTCAGGGCTTCCTGGTTTAAAAAACCATGTCCCTAGCTGAGACTGGAGGCAGGTGATTCAGCCTAGGCTTAGCAATGGTGCCAATGAAAACGTGTGGAGGCAGCCATTTTCTGGCACTTTTGTGCTCCCCTTGGGATGCCTTTCGCAGCTGCCGTGTGCCTGGAGCTCAGAGCTTGCTGGTTTAAAAAGCTCTACACCTAGGCGTAACCCTAACCCTAACCGTAACACTGGTCATTTAAATCAGCCTGGGTTTAGGAATTATCCCAAGGGAAAAGCTGTGGAGAACGCCATGTTGTGGCACTTTTGCGCTCCCCTTGGGATGCCTTTCACAGCTGCAGTGAGCTTGGAGCACAGGGCTTCCTGGTGTAAAAAACCACAACTTTAGCCCAAACTGGAGGCTTCTAAATCAGCCTTCGTTTCGGGACGTCCCCAAGGAAAAAGCTGTGGAGGCAGGCATGTTGAGGCACTTCTGCGCTCTTCTTGGGTAGTCCTTCGCAGCTGCTGTGTTCTTGGAACTCAGGGCTTTCTGGTTAAAAGAACACTAACCCTAGGCCTAACTCAAACCTTAAGCCTAGGAAGGAAAATCAGCCTATGATTCGGGATGGTCTCATGGAAATAGCAGTGGAGGCAGCCAAGTTGTGTCACTTTTGCGCTCCCCTTGGGATGCCTTTAACAGCTGCAGTGTGCCTGGAGCACAGGGCTTCCTGGTTTTAAAAGTCCTAGGCCTAAGCCTAACAGTAACCCTAGGAAGGTAAATCAGCCGGGTATTAGGGTTCTTCCTAAGGAAAAAGCTGTGAAAGCAGCCATGTTGTGGCACTTCTGCGCTCCCTTTGGGATGCCTTTGGCAGATGCAGTAAGCCTGGAACTCAAGGCTTCCTGGTTAAAAAAATCCTAGCCCTAGGCTGAGCCCTAACCCTAACCCTAGGCAGATAAATCAGCCTAGGTATAGGGATGGTGCCAAGGAAAAAGCTGTGAAAGCTGCCATGTTGTTGCACTTTTGTACTCCCCTTGGGATGCCTTTGGCAGATGCAGTAAGCCTGGAACTCAGGGCTTCCTGGTTAAAAAAATCCTAGCCCTAGTCTGAGCCCTAACCCTAGGCAGATAAATCAGCCTAGGTATAGGGATGGTGCCAAGGAAAAAGCTGTGAAAGCTGCCATGTTGTTGCACTTTTGTACTCCCCTTGGGATGCCTTTCACAGCTGCCGTGTGCCTGGAGCTCAGGGCTTCCTGGTTTAAAAAACCATGTCCCTAGCTGAGACTGGAGGCAGGTGATTCAGCCTAGGCTTAGCAATGGTGCCAATGAAAACGTGTGGAGGCAGCCATTTTCTGGCACTTTTGCGCTCCCCTTGGGATGCCTTTCACAGCTGCAGTGTGCTTGGAGCACAGGGCTTCCTGGTTTAAAAAACCACAACTTTAGCCCAAACTGGAGGCTTCTAAATCAGCCTTCGTTTCGGGACGTCCCCAAGGAAAAAGCTGTGGAGGCAGGCATGTTGAGGCACTTCTGCGCTCTTCTTGGGTAGTCCTTCGCAGCTGCTGTGTTCTTGGAACTCAGGGCTTTCTGGTTAAAAGAACACTAACCCTAGGCCTAACTCAAACCTTAAGCCTAGGAAGGAAAATCAGCCTATGATTTGGGATGGTCTCATGGAAATAGCAGTGGAGGCAGCCAAGTTGTGTCACTTTTGCGCTCCCCTTGGGATGCCTTTAACAGCTGCAGTGTGCCTGGAGCACAGGGCTTCCTGGTTTTAAAAGTCCTAGGCCTAAGCCTAACAGTAACCCTAGGAAGGTAAATCAGCCGGGTATTAGGGTTCTTCCTAAGGAAAAAGCTGTGAAAGCAGCCATGTTGTGGCACTTCTGCGCTCCCTTTGGGATGCCTTTGGCAGATGCAGTAAGCCTGGAACTCAGGGCTTCCTGGTTAAAAAAATCCTTGCCCTTGGCTGAGCCCTAACCCTAACCCTAGGCAGATAAATCAGCCTCGGTATAGGGATGGTGCCAAGGAAAAAGCTGTGAAAGCTGCCATGTTGTTGCACTTTTGTACTCCCCTTGGGATGCCTTTCACAGCTGCCGTGTGCCTGGAGCTCAGGGCTTCCTGGTTTAAAAAACCATGTCCCTAGCTGAGACTGGAGGCAGGTGATTCAGCCTAGGCTTAGCAATGGTGCCAATGAAAACGTGTGGAGGCAGCCATTTTCTGGCACTTTTGTGCTCCCCTTGGGATGCCTTTCGCAGCTGCCGTGTGCCTGGAGCTCAGAGCTTGCTGGTTTAAAAAGCTCTACACCTAGGCGTAACCCTAACCCTAACCGTAACACTGGTCATTTAAATCAGCCTGGGTTTAGGAATTATCCCAAGGGAAAAGCTGTGGAGACAGCCATGTTGTGGCACTTTTGCGCTCCCCTTGGGATGCCTTTCACAGCTGCAGTGAGCTTGGAGCACAGGGCTTCCTGGTGTAAAAAACCACAACTTTAGCCCAAACTGGAGGCTTCTAAATCAGCCTTCGTTTCGGGACGTCCCCAAGGAAAAAGCTGTGGAGGCAGGCATGTTGAGGCACTTCTGCGCTCTTCTTGGGTAGTCCTTCGCAGCTGCTGTGTTCTTGGAACTCAGGGCTTTCTGGTTAAAAGAACACTAACCCTAGGCCTAACTCAAACCTTAAGCCTAGGAAGGAAAATCAGCCTATGATTTGGGATGGTCTCATGGAAATAGCAGTGGAGGCAGCCAAGTTGTGTCACTTTTGCGCTCCCCTTGGGATGCCTTTAACAGCTGCAGTGTGCCTGGAGCACAGGGCTTCCTGGTTTTAAAAGTCCTAGGCCTAAGCCTAACAGTAACCCTAGGAAGGTAAATCAGCCGGGTATTAGGGTTCTTCCTAAGGAAAAAGCTGTGAAAGCAGCCATGTTGTGGCACTTCTGCGCTCCCTTTGGGATGCCTTTGGCAGATGCAGTAAGCCTGGAACTCAGGGCTTCCTGGTTAAAAAAATCCTTGCCCTTGGCTGAGCCCTAACCCTAACCCTAGGCAGATAAATCAGCCTCGGTATAGGGATGGTGCCAAGGAAAAAGCTGTGAAAGCTGCCATGTTGTTGCACTTTTGTACTCCCCTTGGGATGCCTTTCACAGCTGCCGTGTGCCTGGAGCTCAGGGCTTCCTGGTTTAAAAAACCATGTCCCTAGCTGAGACTGGAGGCAGGTGATTCAGCCTAGGCTTAGCAATGGTGCCAATGAAAACGTGTGGAGGCAGCCATTTTCTGGCACTTTTGTGCTCCCCTTGGGATGCCTTTCGCAGCTGCCGTGTGCCTGGAGCTCAGAGCTTGCTGGTTTAAAAAGCTCTACACCTAGGCGTAACCCTAACCCTAACCGTAACACTGGTCATTTAAATCAGCCTGGGTTTAGGAATTATCCCAAGGGAAAAGCTGTGGAGAACGCCATGTTGTGGCACTTTTGCGCTCCCCTTGGGATGCCTTTCACAGCTGCAGTGAGCTTGGAGCACAGGGCTTCCTGGTGTAAAAAACCACAACTTTAGCCCAAACTGGAGGCTTCTAAATCAGCCTTCGTTTCGGGACGTCCCCAAGGAAAAAGCTGTGGAGGCAGGCATGTTGAGGCACTTCTGCGCTCTTCTTGGGTAGTCCTTCGCAGCTGCTGTGTTCTTGGAACTCAGGGCTTTCTGGTTAAAAGAACACTAACCCTAGGCCTAACTCAAACCTTAAGCCTAGGAAGGAAAATCAGCCTATGATTTGGGATGGTCTCATGGAAATAGCAGTGGAGGCAGCCAAGTTGTGTCACTTTTGCGCTCCCCTTGGGATGCCTTTAACAGCTGCAGTGTGCCTGGAGCACAGGGCTTCCTGGTTTTAAAAGTCCTAGGCCTAAGCCTAACAGTAACCCTAGGAAGGTAAATCAGCCGGGTATTAGGGTTCTTCCTAAGGAAAAAGCTGTAGAGCAGCCATGTTGTGGCACTTCTGCGCTCCCTTTGGGATGCCTTTGGCAGATGCAGTAAGCCTGGAACTCAGGGCTTCCTGGTTAAAAAAATCCTAGCCCTAGGCTGAGCCCTAACCCTAACCCTAGGCAGATAAATCAGCCTAGGTATAGGGATGGTGCGAAGGAAAAAGCTGTGAAAGCTGCCATGTTGTTGCACTTTTGTACTCCCCTTGGGATGCCTTTCACAGCTGCCGTGTGCCTGGAGCTCAGGGCTTCCTGGTTTAAAAAACCATGTCCCTAGCTGAGACTGGAGGCAGGTAATCCAGCCTAGGCTTAGCAATAGTGCCAATGAAAACGTGTGGAGGCAGCCATTTTCTGGCACTTTTGTGCTCCCCTTGGGATGCCTTTCGCAGCTGCCGTGTGCCTGGAGCTCAGAGCTTGCTGGTTTAAAAAGCTCTACACCTATGCGTAACCCTAACCCTAACCGTAACACTGGTCATTTAAATGAGGCTGGGTTTAGGAATTATCCCAAGGGAAAAGCTGTGGAGACAGCCATGTTGTGGCACTTTTGCGCTCCCCTTGGGATGCCTTTCACAGCTGCAGTGTGCTTGGAGCACAGGGCTTCCTGGTTTAAAAACCACAACTTTAGCCCAAACTGGAGGATTCTAAATCAGCCTTCGTTTCGGGACGTCCCCAAGGAAAAAGCTGTGGAGGCAGGCATGTTGAGGCACTTCTGCGCTCTTCTTGGGTAGTCCTTTGCAGCTGCTGTGTTCTTGGAACTCAGGGCTTTCTGGTTAAAAGAACACTAACCCTAGGCCTAACTCAAACCTTAAGCCTAGGAAGGAAAATCAGCCTATGATTCGGGATGGTCTCATGGAAATAGCAGTGGAGGCAGCCAAGTTGTGTCACTTTTGCGCTCCCCTTGGGATGCCTTTAACAGCTGCAGTATGCCTGGAGCACAGGGCTTCCTGGTTTTAAAAGTCCTTGGCCTAAGCCTAACAGTAACCCTAGGAAGGTAAATCAGCCGGGTATTAGGGTTCTTCCTAAGGAAAAAGCTGTGAAAGCAGCCATGTTGTGGCACTTCTGCGCTCCCTTTGGGATGCCTTTAACAGCTGCAGTGTGCCTGGAGCACAGGGCTTCCTGGTTTTAAAAGTCCTAGGCCTAGGCCTAACAGTAACCCTAGGAAGGTAAATCAGGCGAGTTTTAGGGTTCTTCCTAAGGAAAAAGCTGTGAAAGCAGCCATGTTGTGGCACTTCTGCGCTCCCTTTGGGATGCCTTTGGCAGATGCAGTAAGCCTGGAACTCAGGGCTTCCTGCTTAAAAAAATCCTAGCCCTAGGCTGAGCCCTAACCCTAACCCTAGGCAGACAAATCAGCCTAGGTATAGGGATGGTGCCAAGGAAAAAGCTGTGAAAGCTGCCATGTTGTGGCACTTTTGTGTTCCCCTTGGGATGCCTTTCACAGCTGCCGTGTGCCTGGAGCTAAAGGGCTTCCTGGTTTAAAAAACCATGTCCCTAGCTGAGACTGGAGGCCGGTAATTCAGCCTAGGCTTAGCAATGGTGCCAATGAAAACGTGTGGAGGCAGCCATTTTCTGGCACTTTTGTGCTCCCCTTGGGATGCCTTTCGCAGCTGCCGTGTGCCTGGAGCTCAGAGCTTGCTGGTTTAAAAAGCTCTACACCTAGGCGTAACCCTAACCCTAACCGTAACACTGGTCAGTTAAATCAGCCTGGGTTTAGGAATTATCCCAAGGGAAAAGCTGTGGAGACAGCCATGTTGTGGCACTTTTGCGCTCCCCTTGGGATGCCTTTCACAGCTGCAGTGAGCTTGGAGCACAGGGCTTCCTGGTGTAAAAAACCACAACTTTAGCCCAAACTGGAGGCTTCTAAATCAGCCTTCGTTTCGGGACGTCCCCAAGGAAAAAGCTGTGGAGGCAGGCATGTTGAGGCACTTCTGCGCTCTTCTTGGGTAGTCCTTCGCAGCTGCTGTGCTCTTGGAACTCAGGGCTTTCTGGTTAAAAGAACACTAACCCTAGGCCTAACTCAAACCTTAAGCCTAGGAAGGAAAATCAGCCTATGATTCGGGATGGTCTCATGGAAATAGCAGTGGAGGCAGCCAAGTTGTGTCACTTTTGCGCTCCCCTTGGGATGCCTTTAACAGCTGCAGTGTGCCTGGAGCACAGGGCTTCCTGGTTTAAAAAGTCCTAGGCCTAGGCCTAACAGTAACCCTAGGAAGGTAAATCAGCCGGGTATTAGGGTTCTTCCTAAGGAAAAAGCTGTAGAGCAGCCATGTTGTGGCACTTCTGCGCTCCCTTTGGGATGCCTTTGGCAGATGCAGTAAGCCTGGAACTCAGGGCTTCCTGGTTAAAAAAATCCTAGCCCTAGGCTGAGCCCTAACCCTAACCCTAGGCAGATAAATCAGCCTAGGTATAGGGATGGTGCGAAGGAAAAAGCTGTGAAAGCTGCCATGTTGTTGCACTTTTGTACTCCCCTTGGGATGCCTTTCACAGCTGCCGTGTGCCTGGAGCTCAGGGCTTCCTGGTTTAAAAAACCATGTCCCTAGCTGAGACTGGAGGCAGGTAATCCAGCCTAGGCTTAGCAATAGTGCCAATGAAAACGTGTGGAGGCAGCCATTTTCTGGCACTTTTGTGCTCCCCTTGGGATGCCTTTCGCAGCTGCCGTGTGCCTGGAGCTCAGAGCTTGCTGGTTTAAAAAGCTCTACACCTATGCGTAACCCTAACCCTAACCGTAACACTGGTCATTTAAATCAGGCTGGGTTTAGGAATTATCCCAAGGGAAAAGCTGTGGAGACAGCCATGTTGTGGCACTTTTGCGCTCCCCTTGGGATGCCTTTCACAGCTGCAGTGTGCTTGGAGCACAGGGCTTCCTGGTTTAAAAACCACAACTTTAGCCCAAACTGGAGGCTTCTAAATCAGCCTTCGTTTCGGGACGTCCCCAAGGAAAAAGCTGTGGAGGCAGGCATGTTGAGGCACTTCTGCGCTCTTCTTGGGTAGTCCTTCGCAGCTGCTGTGTTCTTGGAACTCAGGGCTTTCTGGTTAAAAGAACACTAACCCTAGGCCTAACTCAAACCTTAAGCCTAGGAAGGAAAATCAGCCTATGATTCGGGATGGTCTCATGGAAATAGCAGTGGAGGCAGCCAAGTTGTGTCACTTTTGCGCTCCCCTTGGGATGCCTTTAACAGCTGCAGTATGCCTGGAGCACAGGGCTTCCTGGTTTTAAAAGTCCTAGGCCTAAGCCTAACAGTAACCCTAGGAAGGTAAATCAGCCGGGTATTAGGGTTCTTCCTAAGGAAAAAGCTGTGAAAGCAGCCATGTTGTGGCACTTCTGCGCTCCCTTTGGGATGCCTTTGGCAGATGCAGTAAGCCTGGAACTCAGGGCTTCCTGGTTAAAAAAATCCTTGCCCTAGGCTGAGCCCTAACCCTAACCCTAGGCAGATAAATCAGCCTAGGTATAGGGATGGTGCCAAGGAAAAAGCTGTGAAAGCTGCCATGTTGTTGCACTTTTGTACTCCCCTTGGGATGCCTTTCACAGCTGCCGTGTGCCTGGAGCTCAGGGCTTCCTGGTTTAAAAAACCATGTCCCTAGCTGAGACTGGAGGCAGGTGATTCAGCCTAGGCTTAGCAATGGTGCCAATGAAAACGTGTGGAGGCAGCCATTTTCTGGCACTTTTGTGCTCCCCTTGGGATGCCTTTCGCAGCTGCCGTGTGCCTGGAGCTCAGAGCTTGCTGGTTTAAAAAGCTCTACACCTAGGCGTAACCCTAACCCTAACCGTAACACTGGTCATTTAAATCAGCCTGGGTTTAGGAATTATCCCAAGGGAAAAGCTGTGGAGACAGCCATGTTGTGGCACTTTTGCGCTCCCCTTGGGATGCCTTTCACAGCTGCAGTGAGCTTGGAGCACAGGGCTTCCTGGTGTAAAAAACCACAACTTTAGCCCAAACTGGAGGCTGCTAAATCAGCCTTCGTTTCGGGACGTCCCCAAGGAAAAAGCTGTGGAGGCAGGCATGTTGAGGCACTTCTGCGCTCTTCTTGGGTAGTCCTTCGCAGCTGCTGTGTTCTTGGAACTCAGGGCTTTCTGGTTAAAAGAACACTAACCCTAGGCCTAACTCAAACCTTAAGCCTAGGAAGGAAAATCAGCCTATGATTTGGGATGGTCTCATGGAAATAGCAGTGGAGGCAGCCAAGTTGTGTCACTTTTGCGCTCCCCTTGGGATGCCTTTAACAGCTGCAGTGTGCCTGGAGCACAAGGCTTCCTGGTTTTAAAAGTCCTAGGCCTAAGCCTAACAGTAACCCTAGGAAGGTAAATCAGCCGGGTATTAGGGTTCTTCCTAAGGAAAAAGCTGTAGAGCAGCCATGTTGTGGCACTTCTGCGCTCCATTTGGGATGCCTTTGGCAGATGCAGTAAGCCTGGAACTCAGGGCTTCCTGGTTAAAAAAATCCTAGCCCTAGGCTGAGCCCTAACCCTAACCCTAGGCAGATAAATCAGCCTAGGTATAGGGATGGTGCCAAGGAAAAAGCTGTGAAAGCTGCCATGTTGTTGCACTTTTGTACTCCCCTTGGGATGCCTTTCACAGCTGCCGTGTGCTTGGAGCTCAGGGCTTCCTGGTTTAAAAAACCATGTCCCTAGCTGTGACTGGAGGCAGGTGATTCAGCCTAGGCTTAGCAATGGTGCCAATGAAAACGTGTGGAGGCAGCCATTTTCTGGCACTTTTGTGCTCCCCTTGGGATGCCTTTCGCAGCTGCCGTGTGCCTGGAGCTCAGAGCTTGCTGGTTTAAAAAGCTCTACACCTAGGCGTAACCCTAACCCTAACCGTAACACTGGTCATTTAAATCAGCCTGGGTTTAGGAATTATCCCAAGGGAAAAGCTGTGGAGACAGCCATGTTGTGGCACTTTTGCGCTCCCCTTGGGATGCCTTTCACAGCTGCAGTGTGCTTGGAGCACAGGGCTTCCTGGTTTAAATAACCACAACTTTAGCCCAAACTGGAGGCTTCTAAATCAGCCTTCGTTTCGGGACGTCCCCAAGGAAAAAGCTGTGGAGGCAGGCATGTTGAGGCACTTCTGCGCTCTTCTTGGGTAGTCCTTCGCAGCTGCTGTGCTCTTGGAACTCAGGGCTTTCTGGTTAAAAGAACACTAACCCTAGGCCTAACTCAAACCTTAAGCCTAGGAAGGAAAATCAGCCTATGATTCGGGATGGTCTCATGGAAATAGCAGTGGAGGCAGCCAAGTTGTGTCACTTTTGCGCTCCCCTTGGGATGCCTTTAACAGCTGCAGTGTGCCTGGAGCACAGGGCTTCCTGGTTTAAAAAGTCCTAGGCCTAGGCCTAACAGTAACCCTAGGAAGGTAAATCAGCCGGGTATTAGGGTTCTTCCTAAGGAAAAAGCTGTAGAGCAGCCATGTTGTGGCACTTCTGCGCTCCCTTTGGGATGCCTTTGGCAGATGCAGTAAGCCTGGAACTCAGGGCTTCCTGGTTAAAAAAATCCTAGCCCTAGGCTGAGCCCTAACCCTAACCCTAGGCAGATAAATCAGCCTAGGTATAGGGATGGTGCGAAGGAAAAAGCTGTGAAAGCTGCCATGTTGTTGCACTTTTGTACTCCCCTTGGGATGCCTTTCACAGCTGCCGTGTGCCTGGAGCTCAGGGCTTCCTGGTTTAAAAAACCATGTCCCTAGCTGAGACTGGAGGCAGGTAATCCAGCCTAGGCTTAGCAATAGTGCCAATGAAAACGTGTGGAGGCAGCCATTTTCTGGCACTTTTGTGCTCCCCTTGGGATGCCTTTCGCAGCTGCCGTGTGCCTGGAGCTCAGAGCTTGCTGGTTTAAAAAGCTCTACACCTATGCGTAACCCTAACCCTAACCGTAACACTGGTCATTTAAATCAGGCTGGGTTTAGGAATTATCCCAAGGGAAAAGCTGTGGAGACAGCCATGTTGTGGCACTTTTGCGCTCCCCTTGGGATGCCTTTCACAGCTGCAGTGTGCTTGGAGCACAGGGCTTCCTGGTTTAAAAACCACAACTTTAGCCCAAACTGGAGGCTTCTAAATCAGCCTTCGTTTCGGGACGTCCCCAAGGAAAAAGCTGTGGAGGCAGGCATGTTGAGGCACTTCTGCGCTCTTCTTGGGTAGTCCTTCGCAGCTGCTGTGTTCTTGGAACTCAGGGCTTTCTGGTTAAAAGAACACTAACCCTAGGCCTAACTCAAACCTTAAGCCTAGGAAGGAAAATCAGCCTATGATTCGGGATGGTCTCATGGAAATAGCAGTGGAGGCAGCCAAGTTGTGTCACTTTTGCGCTCCCCTTGGGATGCCTTTAACAGCTGCAGTATGCCTGGAGCACAGGGCTTCCTGGTTTTAAAAGTCCTAGGCCTAAGCCTAACAGTAACCCTAGGAAGGTAAATCAGCCGGGTATTAGGGTTCTTCCTAAGGAAAAAGCTGTGAAAGCAGCCATGTTGTGGCACTTCTGCGCTCCCTTTGGGATGCCTTTGGCAGATGCAGTAAGCCTGGAACTCAGGGCTTCCTGGTTAAAAAAATCCTTGCCCTAGGCTGAGCCCTAACCCTAACCCTAGGCAGATAAATCAGCCTAGGTATAGGGATGGTGCCAAGGAAAAAGCTGTGAAAGCTGCCATGTTGTTGCACTTTTGTACTCCCCTTGGGATGCCTTTCACAGCTGCCGTGTGCCTGGAGCTCAGGGCTTCCTGGTTTAAAAAACCATGTCCCTAGCTGAGACTGGAGGCAGGTGATTCAGCCTAGGCTTAGCAATGGTGCCAATGAAAACGTGTGGAGGCAGCCATTTTCTGGCACTTTTGTGCTCCCCTTGGGATGCCTTTCGCAGCTGCCGTGTGCCTGGAGCTCAGAGCTTGCTGGTTTAAAAAGCTCTACACCTAGGCGTAACCCTAACCCTAACCGTAACACTGGTCATTTAAATCAGCCTGGGTTTAGGAATTATCCCAAGGGAAAAGCTGTGGAGACAGCCATGTTGTGGCACTTTTGCGCTCCCCTTGGGATGCCTTTCACAGCTGCAGTGAGCTTGGAGCACAGGGCTTCCTGGTGTAAAAAACCACAACTTTAGCCCAAACTGGAGGCTGCTAAATCAGCCTTCGTTTCGGGACGTCCCCAAGGAAAAAGCTGTGGAGGCAGGCATGTTGAGGCACTTCTGCGCTCTTCTTGGGTAGTCCTTCGCAGCTGCTGTGTTCTTGGAACTCAGGGCTTTCTGGTTAAAAGAACACTAACCCTAGGCCTAACTCAAACCTTAAGCCTAGGAAGGAAAATCAGCCTATGATTTGGGATGGTCTCATGGAAATAGCAGTGGAGGCAGCCAAGTTGTGTCACTTTTGCGCTCCCCTTGGGATGCCTTTAACAGCTGCAGTGTGCCTGGAGCACAAGGCTTCCTGGTTTTAAAAGTCCTAGGCCTAAGCCTAACAGTAACCCTAGGAAGGTAAATCAGCCGGGTATTAGGGTTCTTCCTAAGGAAAAAGCTGTAGAGCAGCCATGTTGTGGCACTTCTGCGCTCCATTTGGGATGCCTTTGGCAGATGCAGTAAGCCTGGAACTCAGGGCTTCCTGGTTAAAAAAATCCTAGCCCTAGGCTGAGCCCTAACCCTAACCCTAGGCAGATAAATCAGCCTAGGTATAGGGATGGTGCCAAGGAAAAAGCTGTGAAAGCTGCCATGTTGTTGCACTTTTGTACTCCCCTTGGGATGCCTTTCACAGCTGCCGTGTGCTTGGAGCTCAGGGCTTCCTGGTTTAAAAAACCATGTCCCTAGCTGTGACTGGAGGCAGGTGATTCAGCCTAGGCTTAGCAATGGTGCCAATGAAAACGTGTGGAGGCAGCCATTTTCTGGCACTTTTGTGCTCCCCTTGGGATGCCTTTCGCAGCTGCCGTGTGCCTGGAGCTCAGAGCTTGCTGGTTTAAAAAGCTCTACACCTAGGCGTAACCCTAACCCTAACCGTAACACTGGTCATTTAAATCAGCCTGGGTTTAGGAATTATCCCAAGGGAAAAGCTGTGGAGACAGCCATGTTGTGGCACTTTTGCGCTCCCCTTGGGATGCCTTTCACAGCTGCAGTGTGCTTGGAGCACAGGGCTTCCTGGTTTAAATAACCACAACTTTAGCCCAAACTGGAGGCTTCTAAATCAGCCTTCGTTTCGGGACGTCCCCAAGGAAAAAGCTGTGGAGGCAGGCATGTTGAGGCACTTCTGCGCTCTTCTTGGGTAGTCCTTCGCAGCTGCTGTGCTCTTGGAACTCAGGGCTTTCTGGTTAAAAGAACACTAACCCTAGGCCTAACTCAAACCTTAAGCCTAGGAAGGAAAATCAGCCTATGATTCGGGATGGTCTCATGGAAATAGCAGTGGAGGCAGCCAAGTTGTGTCACTTTTGCGCTCCCCTTGGGATGCCTTTAACAGCTGCAGTGTGCCTGGAGCACAGGGCTTCCTGGTTTAAAAAGTCCTAGGCCTAGGCCTAACAGTAACCCTAGGAAGGTAAATCAGCCGGGTATTAGGGTTCTTCCTAAGGAAAAAGCTGTAGAGCAGCCATGTTGTGGCACTTCTGCGCTCCCTTTGGGATGCCTTTGGCAGATGCAGTAAGCCTGGAACTCAGGGCTTCCTGGTTAAAAAAATCCTAGCCCTAGGCTGAGCCCTAACCCTAACCCTAGGCAGATAAATCAGCCTAGGTATAGGGATGGTGCGAAGGAAAAAGCTGTGAAAGCTGCCATGTTGTTGCACTTTTGTACTCCCCTTGGGATGCCTTTCACAGCTGCCGTGTGCCTGGAGCTCAGGGCTTCCTGGTTTAAAAAACCATGTCCCTAGCTGAGACTGGAGGCAGGTAATCCAGCCTAGGCTTAGCAATAGTGCCAATGAAAACGTGTGGAGGCAGCCATTTTCTGGCACTTTTGTGCTCCCCTTGGGATGCCTTTCGCAGCTGCCGTGTGCCTGGAGCTCAGAGCTTGCTGGTTTAAAAAGCTCTACACCTATGCGTAACCCTAACCCTAACCGTAACACTGGTCATTTAAATCAGGCTGGGTTTAGGAATTATCCCAAGGGAAAAGCTGTGGAGACAGCCATGTTGTGGCACTTTTGCGCTCCCCTTGGGATGCCTTTCACAGCTGCAGTGTGCTTGGAGCACAGGGCTTCCTGGTTTAAAAACCACAACTTTAGCCCAAACTGGAGGCTTCTAAATCAGCCTTCGTTTCGGGACGTCCCCAAGGAAAAAGCTGTGGAGGCAGGCATGTTGAGGCACTTCTGCGCTCTTCTTGGGTAGTCCTTCGCAGCTGCTGTGTTCTTGGAACTCAGGGCTTTCTGGTTAAAAGAACACTAACCCTAGGCCTAACTCAAACCTTAAGCCTAGGAAGGAAAATCAGCCTATGATTCGGGATGGTCTCATGGAAATAGCAGTGGAGGCAGCCAAGTTGTGTCACTTTTGCGCTCCCCTTGGGATGCCTTTAACAGCTGCAGTATGCCTGGAGCACAGGGCTTCCTGGTTTTAAAAGTCCTAGGCCTAAGCCTAACAGTAACCCTAGGAAGGTAAATCAGCCGGGTATTAGGGTTCTTCCTAAGGAAAAAGCTGTGAAAGCAGCCATGTTGTGGCACTTCTGCGCTCCCTTTGGGATGCCTTTGGCAGATGCAGTAAGCCTGGAACTCAGGGCTTCCTGGTTAAAAAAATCCTTGCCCTAGGCTGAGCCCTAACCCTAACCCTAGGCAGATAAATCAGCCTAGGTATAGGGATGGTGCCAAGGAAAAAGCTGTGAAAGCAGCCATGTTGTGGCACTTCTGCACTCCCCTTGGGATGCCTTTAACAGCTGCAGTGTGCCTGGAGCACAGGGCTTCCTGGTTTTAAAAGTCCTAGGCCTAGGCCTAACAGTAACCCTAGGAAGGTATATCAGCCGGGTGTTAGGGTTCCTCCTAAGGAAAAAGCTGTGAAAGCAGCCATGTTGTGGCACTTCTGCGCTCCACTTGGGATGCCTTTAACAGCTGCAGTGTGCCTGGAGCACAGGGCTTCCTGGTTTTAAAAGTCCTAGGCCTAGGCCTAACAGTAACCCTAGGAAGGTAAATCAGGCGAGTTTTAGGGTTCTTCCTAAGGAAAAAGCTGTGGAGACAGCCATGTTGTGGCACTTCTGCGCTCCCTTTGGGATGCCTTTGGCAGATGCAGTAAGCCTGGAACTCAGGGCTTCCTGCTTAAAAAAATCCTAGCCCTAGGCTGAGCCCTAACCCTAACCCTAGGCAGACAAATCAGCCTAGGTATAGGGATGGTGCCAAGGAAAAAGCTGTGAAAGCTGCCATGTTGTGGCACTTTTGTGTTCCCCTTGGGATGCCTTTCACAGCTGCCGTGTGCCTGGAGCTAAAGGGCTTCCTGGTTTAAAAAACCATGTCCCTAGCTGAGACTGGAGGCCGGTAATTCAGCCTAGGCTTAGCAATGGTGCCAATGAAAACGTGTGGAGGCAGCCATTTTCTGGCACTTTTGTGCTCCCCTTGGGATGCCTTTCGCAGCTGCCGTGTGCCTGGAGCTCAGAGCTTGCTGGTTTAAAAAGCTCTACACCTAGGCGTAACCCTAACCCTAACCGTAACACTGGTCAGTTAAATCAGCCTGGGTTTAGGAATTATCCCAAGGGAAAAGCTGTGGAGACAGCCATGTTGTGGCACTTTTGCGCTCCCCTTGGGATGCCTTTCACAGCTGCAGTGAGCTTGGAGCACAGGGCTTCCTGGTGTAAAAAACCACAACTTTAGCCCAAACTGGAGGCTTCTAAATCAGCCTTCGTTTCGGGACGTCCCCAAGGAAAAAGCTGTGGAGGCAGGCATGTTGAGGCACTTCTGCGCTCTTCTTGGGTAGTCCTTCGCAGCTGCTGTGCTCTTGGAACTCAGGGCTTTCTGGTTAAAAGAACACTAACCCTAGGCCTAACTCAAACCTTAAGCCTAGGAAGGAAAATCAGCCTATGATTCGGGATGGTCTCATGGAAATAGCAGTGGAGGCAGCCAAGTTGTGTCACTTTTGCGCTCCCCTTGGGATGCCTTTAACAGCTGCAGTGTGCCTGGAGCACAGGGCTTCCTGGTTTAAAAAGTCCTAGGCCTAGGCCTAACAGTAACCCTAGGAAGGTAAATCAGCCGGGTATTAGGGTTCTTCCTAAGGAAAAAGCTGTAGAGCAGCCATGTTGTGGCACTTCTGCGCTCCCTTTGGGATGCCTTTGGCAGATGCAGTAAGCCTGGAACTCAGGGCTTCCTGGTTAAAAAAATCCTAGCCCTAGGCTGAGCCCTAACCCTAACCCTAGGCAGATAAATCAGCCTAGGTATAGGGATGGTGCGAAGGAAAAAGCTGTGAAAGCTGCCATGTTGTTGCACTTTTGTACTCCCCTTGGGATGCCTTTCACAGCTGCCGTGTGCCTGGAGCTCAGGGCTTCCTGGTTTAAAAAACCATGTCCCTAGCTGAGACTGGAGGCAGGTAATCCAGCCTAGGCTTAGCAATAGTGCCAATGAAAACGTGTGGAGGCAGCCATTTTCTGGCACTTTTGTGCTCCCCTTGGGATGCCTTTCGCAGCTGCCGTGTGCCTGGAGCTCAGAGCTTGCTGGTTTAAAAAGCTCTACACCTATGCGTAACCCTAACCCTAACCGTAACACTGGTCATTTAAATCAGGCTGGGTTTAGGAATTATCCCAAGGGAAAAGCTGTGGAGACAGCCATGTTGTGGCACTTTTGCGCTCCCCTTGGGATGCCTTTCACAGCTGCAGTGTGCTTGGAGCACAGGGCTTCCTGGTTTAAAAACCACAACTTTAGCCCAAACTGGAGGCTTCTAAATCAGCCTTCGTTTCGGGACGTCCCCAAGGAAAAAGCTGTGGAGGCAGGCATGTTGAGGCACTTCTGCGCTCTTCTTGGGTAGTCCTTCGCAGCTGCTGTGTTCTTGGAACTCAGGGCTTTCTGGTTAAAAGAACACTAACCCTAGGCCTAACTCAAACCTTAAGCCTAGGAAGGAAAATCAGCCTATGATTCGGGATGGTCTCATGGAAATAGCAGTGGAGGCAGCCAAGTTGTGTCACTTTTGCGCTCCCCTTGGGATGCCTTTAACAGCTGCAGTATGCCTGGAGCACAGGGCTTCCTGGTTTTAAAAGTCCTAGGCCTAAGCCTAACAGTAACCCTAGGAAGGTAAATCAGCCGGGTATTAGGGTTCTTCCTAAGGAAAAAGCTGTGAAAGCAGCCATGTTGTGGCACTTCTGCGCTCCCTTTGGGATGCCTTTGGCAGATGCAGTAAGCCTGGAACTCAGGGCTTCCTGGTTAAAAAAATCCTTGCCCTAGGCTGAGCCCTAACCCTAACCCTAGGCAGATAAATCAGCCTAGGTATAGGGATGGTGCCAAGGAAAAAGCTGTGAAAGCTGCCATGTTGTTGCACTTTTGTACTCCCCTTGGGATGCCTTTCACAGCTGCCGTGTGCCTGGAGCTCAGGGCTTCCTGGTTTAAAAAACCATGTCCCTAGCTGAGACTGGAGGCAGGTGATTCAGCCTAGGCTTAGCAATGGTGCCAATGAAAACGTGTGGAGGCAGCCATTTTCTGGCACTTTTGTGCTCCCCTTGGGATGCCTTTCGCAGCTGCCGTGTGCCTGGAGCTCAGAGCTTGCTGGTTTAAAAAGCTCTACACCTAGGCGTAACCCTAACCCTAACCGTAACACTGGTCATTTAAATCAGCCTGGGTTTAGGAATTATCCCAAGGGAAAAGCTGTGGAGACAGCCATGATGTGGCACTTTTGCGCTCCCCTTGGGATGCCTTTCACAGCTGCAGTGAGCTTGGAGCACAGGGCTTCCTGGTGTAAAAAACCACAACTTTAGCCCAAACTGGAGGCTGCTAAATCAGCCTTCGTTTCGGGACGTCCCCAAGGAAAAAGCTGTGGAGGCAGGCATGTTGAGGCACTTCTGCGCTCTTCTTGGGTAGTCCTTCGCAGCTGCTGTGTTCTTGGAACTCAGGGCTTTCTGGTTAAAAGAACACTAACCCTAGGCCTAACTCAAACCTTAAGCCTAGGAAGGAAAATCAGCCTATGATTTGGGATGGTCTCATGGAAATAGCAGTGGAGGCAGCCAAGTTGTGTCACTTTTGCGCTCCCCTTGGGATGCCTTTAACAGCTGCAGTGTGCCTGGAGCACAGGGCTTCCTGGTTTTAAAAGTCCTAGGCCTAAGCCTAACAGTAACCCTAGGAAGGTAAATCAGCCGGGTATTAGGGTTCTTCCTAAGGAAAAAGCTGTAGAGCAGCCATGTTGTGGCACTTCTGCGCTCCATTTGGGATGCCTTTGGCAGATGCAGTAAGCCTGGAACTCAGGGCTTCCTGGTTAAAAAAATCCTAGCCCTAGGCTGAGTCCTAACCCTAACCCTAGGCAGATAAATCAGCCTAGGTATAGGGATGGTGCCAAGGAAAAAGCTGTGAAAGCTGCCATGTTGTTGCACTTTTGTACTCCCCTTGGGATGCCTTTCACAGCTGCCGTGTGCTTGGAGCTCAGGGCTTCCTGGTTTAAAAAACCATGTCCCTAGCTGTGACTGGAGGCAGGTGATTCAGCCTAGGCTTAGCAATGGTGCCAATGAAAACGTGTGGAGGCAGCCATTTTCTGGCACTTTTGTGCTCCCCTTGGGATGCCTTTCGCAGCTGCCGTGTGCCTGGAGCTCAGAGCTTGCTGGTTTAAAAAGCTCTACACCTAGGCGTAACCCTAACCCTAACCGTAACACTGGTCATTTAAATCAGCCTGGGTTTAGGAATTATCCCAAGGGAAAAGCTGTGGAGACAGCCATGTTGTGGCACTTTTGCGCTCCCCTTGGGATGCCTTTCACAGCTGCAGTGTGCTTGGAGCACAGGGCTTCCTGGTTTAAAAACAACAACTTTAGCCCAAACTGGAGGCTTCTAAATCAGCCTTCGTTTCGGGACGTCCCCAAGGAAAAAGCTGTGGAGGCAGGCATGTTGAGGCACTTCTGCGCTCTTCTTGGGTAGTCCTTCGAGCTGCTGTGCTCTTGGAACTCAGGGCTTTCTGGTTAAAAGAACACTAACCCTAGGCCTAACTCAAACCTTAAGCCTAGGAAGGAAAATCAGCCTATGATTCGGGATGGTCTGATGGAAATAGCAGTGGAGGCGGCCAAGTTGTGTCACTTTTGCGCTCCCCTTGGGATGCCTTTAACAGCTGCAGTGTGCCTGGAGCACAGGGCTTCCTGGTTTTAAAAGTCCTAGGCCTAGGCCTAACAGTAACCCTAGGAAGGTAAATCAGCCGGGTATTAGGGTTCCTCCTAAGGAAAAAGCTGTGAAAGCAGCCATGTTGTGGCACTTCTGCACTCCCCTTGGGATGCCTTTAACAGCTGCAGTGTGCCTGGAGCACAGGGCTTCCTGGTTTTAAAAGTCCTAGGCCTAGGCCTAACAGTAACCCTAGGAAGGTATATCAGCCGGGTGTTAGGGTTCCTCCTAAGGAAAAAGCTGTGAAAGCAGCCATGTTGTGGCACTTCTGCGCTCCACTTGGGATGCCTTTAACAGCTGCAGTGTGCCTGGAGCAAAGGGCTTCCTGGTTTTAAAAGTCCTAGGCCTAGGCCTAACAGTAACCCTAGGAAGGTAAATCAGGCGAGTTTTAGGGTTCTTCCTAAGGAAAAAGCTGTGAAAGCAGCCATGTTGTGGCACTTCTGCGCTCCCTTTGGGATGCCTTTGGCAGATGCAGTAAGCCTGGAACTCAGGGCTTCCTGCTTAAAAAAATCCTAGCCCTAGGCTGAGCCCTAACCCTAACCCTAGGCAGACAAATCAGCCTAGGTATAGGGATGGTGCCAAGGAAAAAGCTGTGAAAGCTGCCATGTTGTGGCACTTTTGTGTTCCCCTTGGGATGCCTTTCACAGCTGCCGTGTGCCTGGAGCTAAAGGGCTTCCTGGTTTAAAAAACCATGTCCCTAGCTGAGACTGGAGGCCGGTAATTCAGCCTAGGCTTAGCAATGGTGCCAATGAAAACGTGTGGAGGCAGCCATTTTCTGGCACTTTTGTGCTCCCCTTGGGATGCCTTTCGCAGCTGCCGTGTGCCTGGAGCTCAGAGCTTGCTGGTTTAAAAAGCTCTACACCTAGGCGTAACCCTAACCCTAACCGTAACACTGGTCAGTTAAATCAGCCTGGGTTTAGGAATTATCCCAAGGGAAAAGCTGTGGAGACAGCCATGTTGTGGCACTTTTGCGCTCCCCTTGGGATGCCTTTCACAGCTGCAGTGAGCTTGGAGCACAGGGCTTCCTGGTGTAAAAAACCACAACTTTAGCCCAAACTGGAGGCTTCTAAATCAGCCTTCGTTTCGGGACGTCCCCAAGGAAAAAGCTGTGGAGGCAGGCATGTTGAGGCACTTCTGCGCTCTTCTTGGGTAGTCCTTCGCAGCTGCTGTGCTCTTGGAACTCAGGGCTTTCTGGTTAAAAGAACACTAACCCTAGGCCTAACTCAAACCTTAAGCCTAGGAAGGAAAATCAGCCTATGATTCGGGATGGTCTCATGGAAATAGCAGTGGAGGCAGCCAAGTTGTGTCACTTTTGCGCTCCCCTTGGGATGCCTTTAACAGCTGCAGTGTGCCTGGAGCACAGGGCTTCCTGGTTTAAAAAGTCCTAGGCCTAGGCCTAACAGTAACCCTAGGAAGGTAAATCAGCCGGGTATTAGGGTTCCTCCTAAGGAAAAAGCTGTGAAAGCAGCCATGTTGTGGCACTTTTGCGCTCCCCTTGGGATGCCTTTAACAGCTGCAGTGTGCCTGGAGCACATGGCTTCCTGGTTTTAAAAGTCCTAGGCCTAGGCCTAACAGTAACCCTAGGAAGGTAAATCAACCGGCTATTTAGGGTTCTTCCTAAGGAAAAAGCTGTGAAAACAGCCATGTTGTGGCACTTCTGCGCTCCCTTTGGGATGCCTTTGGCAGATGCAGTAAGCCTGGAACTCAGGGCTTCCTGGTTAAAAAATCCTAGCCCTAGGCTGAGCCCTAACCCTAACCCTAGGCAGATAAATCAGCCTAGGTATAGGGATGGTGCCAAGGAAGAAGCTGTGAAAGCTGCCATGTTGTTGCACTTTTGTGCTCCCCTTGGGATGCCTTTCACAGCTGCCGTGTGCCTGGAGCTCAGGGCTTCCTGGTTTAAAAAGCCATGCCCCTAGCTGAGACTGGAGGCAGGTAATTCAGCCTAGGCTTAGCAATGGTGCCAATGAAAACGTGTGGAGGCAGCCATTTTCTGGCACTTTTGTGCTCCCCTTGGGATGCCTTTCGCAGCTGCCGTGTGCCTGGAGCTCAGAGCTTGCTGGTTTAAAAAGCTCTACACCTAGGCGTAACCCTAACCCTAACCGTAACACTGGTCATTTAAATCAGCCTGGGTTTAGGAATTATCCCAAGGGAAAAGCTGTGGAGACAGCCATGTTGTGGCACTTTTGCGCTCCCCTTGGGATGCCTTTCACAGCTGCAGTGAGCTTGGAGCACAGGGCTTCCTGGTGTAAAAAACCACAACTTTAGCCCAAACTGGAGGCTTCTAAATCAGCCTTCGTTTCGGGACGTCCCCAAGGAAAAAGCTGTGGAGGCAGGCATGTTGAGGCACTTCTGCGCTCTTCTTGGGTAGTCCTTCGCAGCTGCTGTGTTCTTGGAACTCAGGGCTTTCTGGTTAAAAGAACACTAACCCTAGGCCTAACTCAAACCTTAAGCCTAGGAAGGAAAATCAGCCTATGATTCGGGATGGTCTCATGGAAATAGCAGTGGAGGCAGCCAAGTTGTGTCACTTTTGCGCTCCCCTTGGGATGCCTTTAACAGCTGCAGTGTGCCTGGAGCACAGGGCTTCCTGGTTTTAAAAGTCCTAGGCCTAAGCCTAACAGTAACCCTAGGAAGGTAAATCAGCCGGGTATTAGGGTTCTTCCTAAGGAAAAAGCTGTGAAAGCAGCCATGTTGTGGCACTTCTGCGCTCCCTTTGGGATGCTTTTGGCAGATGCAGTAAGCCTGGAACTCAGGGCTTCCTGGTTAAAACAATCCTAGCCCTAGGCTGAGCCCTAACCCTAACCCTAGGCAGATAAATCAGCCTAGGTATAGGGATGGTGCCAAGGAAAAAGCTGTGAAAGCTGCCATGTTGTTGCACTTTTGTACTCCCCTTGGGATGCCTTTCACAGCTGCCGTGTGCCTGGAGCTCAGGGCTTCCTGGTTTAAAAAACCATGTCCCTAGCTGAGACTGGAGGCAGGTGATTCAGCCTAGGCTTAGCAATGGTGCCAATGAAAACGTGTGGAGGCAGCCATTTTCTGGCACTTTTGTGCTCCCCTTGGGATGCCTTTCGCAGCTGCCGTGTGCCTGGAGCTCAGAGCTTGCTGGTTTAAAAAGCTCTACACCTAGGCGTAACCCTAACCCTAACCGTAACACTGGTCATTTAAATCAGCCTGGGTTTAGGAATTATCCCAAGGGAAAAGCTGTGGAGAACGCCATGTTGTGGCACTTTTGCGCTCCCCTTGGGATGCCTTTCACAGCTGCAGTGTGCTTGGAGCACAGGGCTTCCTGGTTTAAAAAACCACAACTTTAGCCCAAACTGGAGGCTTCTAAATCAGCCTTCGTTTCGGGACGTCCCCAAGGAAAAAGCTGTGGAGGCAGGCATGTTGAGGCACTTCTGCGCTCTTCTTGGGTAGTCCTTCGCAGCTGCTGTGTTCTTGGAACTCAGGGCTTTCTGGTTAAAAGAACACTAACCCTAGGCCTAACTCAAACCTTAAGCCTAGGAAGGAAAATCAGCCTATGATTCGGGATGGTCTCATGGAAATAGCAGTGGAGGCAGCCAAGTTGTGTCACTTTTGCGCTCCCCTTGGGATGCCTTTAACAGCTGCAGTGTGCCTGGAGCACAGGGCTTCCTGGTTTTAAAAGTCCTAGGCCTAAGCCTAACAGTAACCCTAGGAAGGTAAATCAGCCGGGTATTAGGGTTCTTCCTAAGGAAAAAGCTGTGAAAGCAGCCATGTTGTGGCACTTCTGCACTCCCTTTGGGATGCCTTTGGCAGATGCAGTAAGCCTGGAACTCAGGGCTTCCTGGTTAAAAAAATCCTAGCCCTAGGCTGAGCCCTAACCCTAACCCTAGGCAGATAAATCAGCCTAGGTATAGGGATGGTGCCAAGGAAAAAGCTGTGAAAGCTGCCATGTTGTTGCACTTTTGTACTCCCCTTGGGATGCCTTTCACAGCTGCCGTGTGCCTGGAGCTCAGGGCTTCCTGGTTTAAAAAACAATGTCCCTAGCTGAGACTGGAGGCAGGTGATTCAGCCTAGGCTTAGCAATGGTGCCAATGAAAACGTGTGGAGGCAGCCATTTTCTGGCACTTTTGTGCTCCCCTTGGGATGCCTTTCGCAGCTGCCGTGTGCCTGGAGCTCAGAGCTTGCTGGTTTAAAAAGCTCTACACCTAGGCGTAACCCTAACCCTAACCGTAACACTGGTCATTTAAATCAGCCTGGGTTTAGGAATTATCCCAAGGGAAAAGCTGTGGAGACAGCCATGTTGTGGCACTTTTGCGCTCCCCTTGGGATGCCTTTCACAGCTGCAGTGTGCTTGGAGCACAGGGCTTCCTGGTTTAAAAAACCACAACTTTAGCCCAAACTGGAGGCTGCTAAATCAGCCTTCGTTTCGGGACGTCCCCAAGGAAAAAGCTGTGGAGGCAGGCATGTTGAGGCACTTCTGCACTCTTCTTGGGTAGTCCTTCGCAGCTGCTGTGTTCTTGGAACTCAGGGCTTTCTGGTTAAAAGAACACTAACCCTAGGCCTAACTCAAACCTTAAGCCTAGGAAGGAAAATCAGCCTATGATTTGGGATGGTCTCATGGAAATAGCAGTGGAGGCAGCCAAGTTGTGTCACTTTTGCGCTCCCCTTGGGATGCCTTTAACAGCTGCAGTGTGCCTGGAGCACAGGGCTTCCTGGTTTTAAAAGTCCTAGGCCTAAGCCTAACAGTAACCCTAGGAAGGTAAATCAGCCGGGTATTAGGGTTCTTCCTAAGGAAAAAGCTGTGGAAGCAGCCATGTTGTGGACCTTCTGCGCTCCCTTTGGGATGCCTTTGGCAGATGCAGTAAGCCTGGAACTCAGGGCTTCCTGCTTAAAAAAATACTTGCCCTTGGCTGAGCCCTAACCCTAACCCTAGGCAGATAAATCAGCCTAGGTATAGGGATGGTGCCAAGGAAAAAGCTGTGAAAGCTGCCATGTTGTTGCACTTTTGTACTCCCCTTGGGATGCCTTTCACAGCTGCCGTGTGCCTGGAGCTCAGGGCTTCCTGGTTTAAAAAACCATGTCCCTAGCTGAGACTGGAGGCAGGTGATTCAGCCTAGGCTTAGCAATGGTGCCAATGAAAACGTGTGGAGGCAGCCATTTTCTGGCACTTTTGTGCTCCCCTTGGGATGCCTTTCGCAGCTGCCGTGTGCCTGGAGCTCAGAGCTTGCTGGTTTAAAAAGCTCTACACCTAGGCGTAACCCTAACCCTAACCATAACACTGGTCATTTAAATCAGCCTGGGTTTAGGAATTATCCCAAGGGAAAAGCTGTGGAGACAGCCATGTTGTGGCACTTTTGCGCTCCCCTTGGGATGCCTTTCACAGCTGCAGTGAGCTTGGAGCACAGGGCTTCCTGGTGTAAAAACCACAACTTTAGCCCAAACTGGAGGCTGCTAAATCAGCCTTCGTTTCGGGACGTCCCCAAGGAAAAAGCTGTGGAGGCAGGCATGTTGAGGCACTTCTGCGCTCTTCTTGGGTAGTCCTTCGCAGCTGCTGTGTTCTTGGAACTCAGGGCTTTCTGGTTAAAAGAACACTAACCCTAGGCCTAACTCAAACCTTAAGCCTAGGAAGGAAAATCAGCCTATGATTTGGGATGGTCTCATGGAAATAGCAGTGGAGGCAGCCAAGTTGTGTCACTTTTGCGCTCCCCTTGGGATGCCTTTCACAGCTGCAGTGTGCCTGGAGCACAGGGCTTCCTGGTTTTAAAAGTCCTAGGCCTAGGCCTAACAGTAACCCTAGGAAGGTAAATCAGCCGGGTATTAGGGTTCTTCCTAAGGAAAAAGCTGTGAAAACAGCCATGTTGTGGCACTTCTGCGCTCCCTTTGGGATGCCTTTGGCAGATGCAGTAAGCCTGGGACTCAGGGCTTCCTGGTTAAAAAATCCTAGCCCTAGGCTGAGCCCTAACCCTAACCCTAGGCAGATAAATCAGCCTAGGTATAGGGATGGTGCCAAGGAAAAAGCTGTGAAAGCTGCCATGTTGTTGCACTTTTGTGCTCCCCTTGGGATGCCTTTCACAGCTGCCGTGTGCCTGGAGCTCAGGGCTTCCTGGTTTAAAAAGCCATGTCCCTAGCTGAGACTGGAGGCAGGTAATTCAGCCTAGGCTTAGCAATGGTGCCAATGAAAACGTGTGGAGGCAGCCATTTTCTGGCACTTTTGTGCTCCCCTTGGGATGCCTTTCGCAGCTGCCGTGTGCCTGGAGCTCAGAGCTTGCTGGTTTAAAAAGCTCTACACCTAGGCGTAACCCTAACCCTAACCGTAACACTGGTCATTTAAATCAGCCTGGGTTTAGGAATTATCCCAAGGGAAAAGCTGTGGAGACAGCCATGTTGTGGCACTTTTGCGCTCCCCTTGGGATGCCTTTCACAGCTGCAGTGAGCTTGGAGCACAGGGCTTCCTGGTGTAAAAAACCACAACTTTAGCCCAAACTGGAGGCTTCTAAATCAGCCTTCGTTTCGGGACGTCCCCAAGGAAAAAGCTGTGGAGGCAGGCATGTTGAGGCACTTCTGCGCTCTTCTTGGGTAGTCCTTCGCAGCTGCTGTGTTCTTGGAACTCAGGGCTTTCTGGTTAAAAGAACACTAACCCTAGGCCTAACTCAAACCTTAAGCCTAGGAAGGAAAATCAGCCTATGATTCGGGATGGTCTCATGGAAATAGCAGTGGAGGCAGCCAAGTTGTGTCACTTTTGCGCTCCCCTTGGGATGCCTTTAACAGCTGCAGTGTGCCTGGAGCACAGGGCTTCCTGGTTTTAAAAGTCCTAGGCCTAGGCCTAACAGTAACCCTAGGAAGGTAAATCAGGCGAGTTTTAGGGTTCTTCCTAAGGAAAAAGCTGTGAAAGCAGCCATGTTGTGGCACTTCTGCGCTCCCTTTGGGATGCCTTTGGCAGATGCAGTAAGCCTGGAACTCAGGGCTTCCTGCTTAAAAATATCCTAGCCCTAGGCTGAGCCCTAACCCTAACCCTAGGCAGATAAATCAGCCTAGGTATAGGGATGGTGCCAAGGAAAAAGCTGTGAAAGCTGCCATGTTGTGGCACTTTTGTGTTCCCCTTGGGATGCCTTTCACAGCTGCCGTGTGCCTGGAGCTAAAGGGCTTCCTGGTTTAAAAAACCATGTCCCTACCTGACACTGGAGGCAGGTAATTCAGCCTAGGCTTAGCAATGGTGCCAGTGAAAACGTGTGGAGGCAGCCATTTTCTTGCACTTTTGTGCTCCCCTTGGGATGCCTTTCGCAGCTGCCGTGTGCCTGGAGCTCAGAGCTTGCTGGTTTAAAAAGCTCTACACCTAGGCGTAACCCTAACCCTAACCGTAACACTGGTCAGTTAAATCAGCCTGGGTTTAGGAATTATCCCAAGGGAAAAGCTGTGGAGACAGCCATGTTGTGGCACTTTTGCGCTCCCCTTGGGATGCCTTTCACAGCTGCAGTGAGCTTGGAGCACAGGGCTTCCTGGTGTAAAAAACCACAACTTTAGCCCAAACTGGAGGCTTCTAAATCAGCCTTCGTTTCGGGACGTCCCCAAGGAAAAAGCTGCGGAGGCAGGCATGTTGAGGCACTTCTGCGCTCTTCTTGGGTAGTCCTTCGCAGCTGCTGTGCTCTTGGAACTCAGGGCTTTCTGGTTAAAAGAACACTAACCCTAGGCCTAACTCAAACCTTAAGCCTAGGAAGGAAAATCAGCCTATGATTCGGGATGGTCTCATGGAAATAGCAGTGGAGGCAGCCAAGTTGTGTCACTTTTGCGCTCCCCTTGGGATGCCTTTAACAGCTGCAGTGTGCCTGGAGCACAGGGCTTCCTGGTTTTAAAAGTCCTAGGCCTAGGCCTAACAGTAACCCTAGGAAGGTAAATCAGCCGGGTATTAGGGTTCCTCCTAAGGAAAAAGCTGTGAAAGCAGCCATGTTGTGGCACTTTTGCGCTCCCCTTGGGATGCCTTTAACAGCTGCAGTGTGCCTGGAGCACATGGCTTCCTGGTTTTAAAAGTCCTAGGCCTAGGCCTAAGAGTAACCCTAGGAAGGTAAATCAGCCGGGTATTTAGGGTTCTTCCTAAGGAAAAAGCTGTGAAAACAGCCATGTTGTGGCACTTCTGCGCTCCCTTTGGGATGCCTTTGGCAGATGCAGTAAGCCTGGAACTCAGGGCTTCCTGGTTAAAAAATCCTAGCCCTAGGCTGAGCCCTAACCCTAACCCTAGGCAGATAAATCAGCCTAGGTATAGGGATGGTGCCAAGGAAAAAGCTGTGAAAGCTGCCATGTTGTTGCACTTTTGTGCTCCCCTTGGGATGCCTTTCACAGCTGCCGTGTGCCTGGAGCTCAGGGCTTCCTGGTTTAAAAAGCCATGTCCCTAGCTGAGACTGGAGGCAGGTAATTCAGCCTAGGCTTAGCAATGGTGCCAATGAAAACGTGTGGAGGCAGCCATTTTCTGGCACTTTTGTGCTCCCCTTGGGATGCCTTTCGCAGCTGCCGTGTGCCTGGAGCTCAGAGCTTGCTGGTTTAAAAAGCTCTACACCTAGGCGTAACCCTAACCCTAACCATAACACTGGTCATTTAAATCAGCCTGGGTTTAGGAATTATCCCAAGGGAAAAGCTGTGGAGACAGCCATGTTGTGGCACTTTTGCGCTCCCCTTGGGATGCCTTTCACAGCTGCAGTGAGCTTGGAGCACAGGGCTTCCTGGTGTAAAAAACCACAACTTTAGCCCAAACTGGAGGCTGCTAAATCAGCCTTCGTTTCGGGACGTCCCCAAGGAAAAAGCTGTGGAGGCAGGCATGTTGAGGCACTTCTGCGCTCTTCTTGGGTAGTCCTTCGCAGCTGCTGTGTTCTTGGAACTCAGGGCTTTCTGGTTAAAAGAACACTAACCCTAGGCCTAACTCAAACCTTAAGCCTAGGAAGGAAAATCAGCCTATGATTTGGGATGGTCTCATGGAAATAGCAGTGGAGGCAGCCAAGTTGTGTCACTTTTGCGCTCCCCTTGGGATGCCTTTCACAGCTGCAGTGTGCCTGGAGCACAGGGCTTCCTGGTTTTAAAAGTCCTAGGCCTAGGCCTAACAGTAACCCTAGGAAGGTAAATCAGCCGGGTATTAGGGTTCTTCCTAAGGAAAAAGCTGTGAAAACAGCCATGTTGTGGCACTTCTGCGCTCCCTTTGGGATGCCTTTGGCAGATGCAGTAAGCCTGGGACTCAGGGCTTCCTGGTTAAAAAATCCTAGCCCTAGGCTGAGCCCTAACCCTAACCCTAGGCAGATAAATCAGCCTAGGTATAGGGATGGTGCCAAGGAAAAAGCTGTGAAAGCTGCCATGTTGTTGCACTTTTGTGCTCCCCTTGGGATGCCTTTCACAGCTGCCGTGTGCCTGGAGCTCAGGGCTTCCTGGTTTAAAAAGCCATGTCCCTAGCTGAGACTGGAGGCAGGTAATTCAGCCTAGGCTTAGCAATGGTGCCAATGAAAACGTGTGGAGGCAGCCATTTTCTGGCACTTTTGTGCTCCCCTTGGGATGCCTTTCGCAGCTGCCGTGTGCCTGGAGCTCAGAGCTTGCTGGTTTAAAAAGCTCTACACCTAGGCGTAACCCTAACCCTAACCGTAACACTGGTCATTTAAATCAGCCTGGGTTTAGGAATTATCCCAAGGGAAAAGCTGTGGAGACAGCCATGTTGTGGCACTTTTGCGCTCCCCTTGGGATGCCTTTCACAGCTGCAGTGAGCTTGGAGCACAGGGCTTCCTGGTGTAAAAAACCACAACTTTAGCCCAAACTGGAGGCTTCTAAATCAGCCTTCGTTTCGGGACGTCCCCAAGGAAAAAGCTGTGGAGGCAGGCATGTTGAGGCACTTCTGCGCTCTTCTTGGGTAGTCCTTCGCAGCTGCTGTGTTCTTGGAACTCAGGGCTTTCTGGTTAAAAGAACACTAACCCTAGGCCTAACTCAAACCTTAAGCCTAGGAAGGAAAATCAGCCTATGATTCGGGATGGTCTCATGGAAATAGCAGTGGAGGCAGCCAAGTTGTGTCACTTTTGCGCTCCCCTTGGGATGCCTTTAACAGCTGCAGTGTGCCTGGAGCACAGGGCTTCCTGGTTTTAAAAGTCCTAGGCCTAGGCCTAACAGTAACCCTAGGAAGGTAAATCAGGCGAGTTTTAGGGTTCTTCCTAAGGAAAAAGCTGTGAAAGCAGCCATGTTGTGGCACTTCTGCGCTCCCTTTGGGATGCCTTTGGCAGATGCAGTAAGCCTGGAACTCAGGGCTTCCTGCTTAAAAATATCCTAGCCCTAGGCTGAGCCCTAACCCTAACCCTAGGCAGATAAATCAGCCTAGGTATAGGGATGGTGCCAAGGAAAAAGCTGTGAAAGCTGCCATGTTGTGGCACTTTTGTGTTCCCCTTGGGATGCCTTTCACAGCTGCCGTGTGCCTGGAGCTAAAGGGCTTCCTGGTTTAAAAAACCATGTCCCTACCTGACACTGGAGGCAGGTAATTCAGCCTAGGCTTAGCAATGGTGCCAGTGAAAACGTGTGGAGGCAGCCATTTTCTTGCACTTTTGTGCTCCCCTTGGGATGCCTTTCGCAGCTGCCGTGTGCCTGGAGCTCAGAGCTTGCTGGTTTAAAAAGCTCTACACCTAGGCGTAACCCTAACCCTAACCGTAACACTGGTCAGTTAAATCAGCCTGGGTTTAGGAATTATCCCAAGGGAAAAGCTGTGGAGACAGCCATGTTGTGGCACTTTTGCGCTCCCCTTGGGATGCCTTTCACAGCTGCAGTGAGCTTGGAGCACAGGGCTTCCTGGTGTAAAAAACCACAACTTTAGCCCAAACTGGAGGCTTCTAAATCAGCCTTCGTTTCGGGACGTCCCCAAGGAAAAAGCTGCGGAGGCAGGCATGTTGAGGCACTTCTGCGCTCTTCTTGGGTAGTCCTTCGCAGCTGCTGTGCTCTTGGAACTCAGGGCTTTCTGGTTAAAAGAACACTAACCCTAGGCCTAACTCAAACCTTAAGCCTAGGAAGGAAAATCAGCCTATGATTCGGGATGGTCTCATGGAAATAGCAGTGGAGGCAGCCAAGTTGTGTCACTTTTGCGCTCCCCTTGGGATGCCTTTAACAGCTGCAGTGTGCCTGGAGCACAGGGCTTCCTGGTTTTAAAAGTCCTAGGCCTAGGCCTAACAGTAACCCTAGGAAGGTAAATCAGCCGGGTATTAGGGTTCCTCCTAAGGAAAAAGCTGTGAAAGCAGCCATGTTGTGGCACTTTTGCGCTCCCCTTGGGATGCCTTTAACAGCTGCAGTGTGCCTGGAGCACATGGCTTCCTGGTTTTAAAAGTCCTAGGCCTAGGCCTAAGAGTAACCCTAGGAAGGTAAATCAGCCGGGTATTTAGGGTTCTTCCTAAGGAAAAAGCTGTGAAAACAGCCATGTTGTGGCACTTCTGCGCTCCCTTTGGGATGCCTTTGGCAGATGCAGTAAGCCTGGAACTCAGGGCTTCCTGGTTAAAAAATCCTAGCCCTAGGCTGAGCCCTAACCCTAACCCTAGGCAGATAAATCAGCCTAGGTATAGGGATGGTGCCAAGGAAAAAGCTGTGAAAGCTGCCATGTTGTTGCACTTTTGTGCTCCCCTTGGGATGCCTTTCACAGCTGCCGTGTGCCTGGAGCTCAGGGCTTCCTGGTTTAAAAAGCCATGTCCCTAGCTGAGACTGGAGGCAGGTAATTCAGCCTAGGCTTAGCAATGGTGCCAATGAAAACGTGTGGAGGCAGCCATTTTCTGGCACTTTTGTGCTCCCCTTGGGATGCCTTTCGCAGCTGCCGTGTGCCTGGAGCTCAGAGCTTGCTGGTTTAAAAAGCTCTACACCTAGGCGTAACCCTAACCCTAACCGTAACACTGGTCATTTAAATCAGCCTGGGTTTAGGAATTATCCCAAGGGAAAAGCTGTGGAGACAGCCATGTTGTGGCACTTTTGCGCTCCCCTTGGGATGCCTTTCACAGCTGCAGTGAGCTTGGAGCACAGGGCTTCCTGGTGTAAAAAACCACAACTTTAGCCCAAACTGGAGGCTTCTAAATCAGCCTTCGTTTCGGGACGTCCCCAAGGAAAAAGCTGTGGAGGCAGGCATGTTGAGGCACTTCTGCGCTCTTCTTGGGTAGTCCTTCGCAGCTGCTGTGTTCTTGGAACTCAGGGCTTTCTGGTTAAAAGAACACTAACCCTAGGCCTAACTCAAACCTTAAGCCTAGGAAGGAAAATCAGCCTATGATTCGGGATGGTCTCATGGAAATAGCAGTGGAGGCAGCCAAGTTGTGTCACTTTTGCGCTCCCCTTGGGATGCCTTTAACAGCTGCAGTGTGCCTGGAGCACAGGGCTTCCTGGTTTTAAAAGTCCTAGGCCTAAGCCTAACAGTAACCCTAGGAAGGTAAATCAGCCGGGTATTAGGGTTCTTCCTAAGGAAAAAGCTGTGAAAGCAGCCATGTTGAGGCACTTCTGCGCTCCCTTTGGGATGCTTTTGGCAGATGCAGTAAGCCTGGAACTCAGGGCTTCCTGGTTAAAACAATCCTAGCCCTAGGCTGAGCCCTAACCCTAACCCTAGGCAGATAAATCAGCCTAGGTATAGGGATGGTGCCAAGGAAAAAGCTGTGAAAGCTGCCATGTTGTTGCACTTTTGTACTCCCCTTGGGATGCCTTTCACAGCTGCCGTGTGCCTGGAGCTCAGGGCTTCCTGGTTTAAAAAACCATGTCCCTAGCTGAGACTGGAGGCAGGTGATTCAGCCTAGGCTTAGCAATGGTGCCAATGAAAACGTGTGGAGGCAGCCATTTTCTGGCACTTTTGTGCTCCCCTTGGGATGCCTTTCGCAGCTGCCGTGTGCCTGGAGCTCAGAGCTTGCTGGTTTAAAAAGCTCTACACCTAGGCGTAACCCTAACCCTAACCGTAACACTGGTCATTTAAATCAGCCTGGGTTTAGGAATTATCCCAAGGGAAAAGCTGTGGAGAACGCCATGTTGTGGCACTTTTGCGCTCTCCTTGGGATACCTTTCACAGCTGCAGTGTGCTTGGAGCACAGGGCTTCCTGGTTTAAAAAACCACAACTTTAGCCCAAACTGGAGGCTTCTAAATCAGCCTTCGTTTCGGGACGTCCCCAAGGAAAAAGCTGTGGAGGCAGGCATGTTGAGGCACTTCTGCGCTCTTCTTGGGTAGTCCTTCGCAGCTGCTGTGTTCTTGGAACTCAGGGCTTTCTGGTTAAAAGAACACTAACCCTAGGCCTAACTCAAACCTTAAGCCTAGGAAGGAAAATCAGCCTATGATTCGGGATGGTCTCATGGAAATAGCAGTGGAGGCAGCCAAGTTGTGTCACTTTTGCGCTCCCCTTGGGATGCCTTTAACAGCTGCAGTGTGCCTGGAGCACAGGGCTTCCTGGTTTTAAAAGTCCTAGGCCTAAGCCTAACAGTAACCCTAGGAAGGTAAATCAGCCGGGTATTAGGGTTCTTCCTAAGGAAAAAGCTGTGAAAGCAGCCATGTTGAGGCACTTCTGCGCTCCCTTTGGGATGCTTTTGGCAGATGCAGTAAGCCTGGAACTCAGGGCTTCCTGGTTAAAACAATCCTAGCCCTAGGCTGAGCCCTAACCCTAACCCTAGGCAGATAAATCAGCCTAGGTATAGGGATGGTGCCAAGGAAAAAGCTGTGAAAGCTGCCATGTTGTTGCACTTTTGTACTCCCCTTGGGATGCCTTTCACAGCTGCCGTGTGCCTGGAGCTCAGGGCTTCCTGGTTTAAAAAACCATGTCCCTAGCTGAGACTGGAGGCAGGTGATTCAGCCTAGGCTTAGCAATGGTGCCAATGAAAACGTGTGGAGGCAGCCATTTTCTGGCACTTTTGTGCTCCCCTTGGGATGCCTTTCGCAGCTGCCGTGTGCCTGGAGCTCAGAGCTTGCTGGTTTAAAAAGCTCTACACCTAGGCGTAACCCTAACCCTAACCGTAACACTGGTCATTTAAATCAGCCTGGGTTTAGGAATTATCCCAAGGGAAAAGCTGTGGAGAACGCCATGTTGTGGCACTTTTGCGCTCTCCTTGGGATGCCTTTCACAGCTGCAGTGTGCTTGGAGCACAGGGCTTCCTGGTTTAAAAAACCACAACTTTAGCCCAAACTGGAGGCTTCTAAATCAGCCTTCGTTTCGGGACGTCCCCAAGGAAAAAGCTGTGGAGGCAGGCATGTTGAGGCACTTCTGCGCTCTTCTTGGGTAGTCCTTCGCAGCTGCTGTGTTCTTGGAACTCAGGGCTTTCTGGTTAAAAGAACACTAACCCTAGGCCTAACTCAAACCTTAAGCCTAGGAAGGAAAATCAGCCTATGATTCGGGATGGTCTCATGGAAATAGCAGTGGAGGCAGCCAAGTTGTGTCACTTTTGCGCTCCCCTTGGGATGCCTTTAACAGCTGCAGTGTGCCTGGAGCACAGGGCTTCCTGGTTTTAAAAGTCCTAGGCCTAAGCCTAACAGTAACCCTAGGAAGGTAAATCAGCCGGGTATTAGGGTTCTTCCTAAGGAAAAAGCTGTGAAAGCAGCCATGTTGTGGCACTTCTGCGCTCCCTTTGGGATGCCTTTGGCAGATGCAGTAAGCCTGGAACTCAGGGCTTCCTGCTTAAAAAAATCCTAGCCCTAGGCTGAGCCCTAACCCTAACCCTAGGCAGATAAATCAGCCTAGGTATAGGGATGGTGCCAAGGAAAAAGCTGTGAAAGCTGCCATGTTGTTGCACTTTTGTGCTCCCCTTGGGATGCCTTTCACAGCTGCCGTGTGCCTGGAGCTCAGGGCTTCCTGGTTTAAAAAACAATGTCCCTAGCTGAGACTGGAGGCAGGTGATTCAGCCTAGGCTTAGCAATGGTGCCAATGAAAACGTGTGGAGGCAGCCATTTTCTGGCACTTTTGTGCTCCCCTTGGGATGCCTTTCGCAGCTGCCGTGTGCCTGGAGCTCAGAGCTTGCTGGTTTAAAAAGCTCTACACCTAGGCGTAACCCTAACCCTAACCGTAACACTGGTCATTTAAATCAGCCTGGGTTTAGGAATTATCCCAAGGGAAAAGCTGTGGAGACAGCCATGTTGTGGCACTTTTGCGCTCCCCTTGGGATGCCTTTCACAGCTGCAGTGTGCTTGGAGCACAGGGCTTCCTGGTTTAAAAAACCACAACTTTAGCCCAAACTGGAGGCTTCTAAATCAGCCTTCGTTTCGGGACGTCCCCAAGGAAAAAGCTGTGGAGGCAGGCATGTTGAGGCACTTCTGCGCTCTTCTTGGGTAGTCCTTCGAGCTGCTGTGCTCTTGGAACTCAGGGCTTTCTGGTTAAAAGAACACTAACCCTAGGCCTAACTCAAACCTTAAGCCTAGGAAGGAAAATCAGCCTATGATTCGGGATGGTCTGATGGAAATAGCAGTGGAGGCGGCCAAGTTGTGTCACTTTTGCGCTCCCCTTGGGATGCCTTTAACAGCTGCAGTGTGCCTGGAGCACAGGGCTTCCTGGTTTTAAAAGTCCTAGGCCTAGGCCTAACAGTAACCCTAGGAAGGTAAATCAGCCGGGTATTAGGGTTCCTCCTAAGGAAAAAGCTGTGAAAGCAGCCATGTTGTGGCACTTCTGCACTCCCCTTGGGATGCCTTTAACAGCTGCAGTGTGCCTGGAGCACAGGGCTTCCTGGTTTTAAAAGTCCTAGGCCTAGGCCTAACAGTAACCCTAGGAAGGTATATCAGCCAGGTGTTAGGGTTCCTCCTAAGGAAAAAGCTGTGAAAGCAGCCATGTTGTGGCACTTCTGCGCTCCACTTGGGATGCCTTTAACAGCTGCAGTGTGCCTGGAGCACAGGGCTTCCTGGTTTTAAAAGTCCTAGGCCTAGGCCTAACAGTAACCCTAGGAAGGTAAATCAGGCGAGTTTTAGGGTTCTTCCTAAGGAAAAAGCTGTGAAAGCAGCCATGTTGTGGCACTTCTGCGCTCCCTTTGGGATGCCTTTGGCAGATGCAGTAAGCCTGGAACTCAGGGCTTCCTGCTTAAAAAAATCCTAGCCCTAGGCTGAGCCCTAACCCTAACCCTAGGCAGATAAATCAGCCTAGGTATAGGGATGGTGCCAAGGAAAAAGCTGTGAAAGCTGCCATGTTGTGGCACTTTTGTGTTCCCCTTGGGATGCCTTTCACAGCTGCCGTGTGCCTGGAGCTAAAGGGCTTCCTGGTTTAAAAAACCATGTCCCTACCTGACACTGGAGGCAGGTAATTCAGCCTAGGCTTAGCAATGGTGCCAATGAAAACGTGTGGAGGCAGCCATTTTCTGGCACTTTTGTGCTCCCCTTGGGATGCCTTTCGCAGCTGCCGTGTGCCTGGAGCTCAGAGCTTGCTGGTTTAAAAAGCTCTACACCTAGGCGTAACCCTAACCCTAACCGTAACACTGGTCAGTTAAATCAGCCTGGGTTTAGGAATTATCCCAAGGGAAAAGCTGTGGAGACAGCCATGTTGTGGCACTTTTGCGCTCCCCTTGGGATGCCTTTCACAGCTGCAGTGAGCTTGGAGCACAGGGCTTCCTGGTGTAAAAAACCACAACTTTAGCCCAAACTGGAGGCTTCTAAATCAGCCTTCGTTTCGGGACGTCCCCAAGGAAAAAGCTGTGGAGGCAGGCATGTTGAGGCACTTCTGCGCTCTTCTTGGGTAGTCCTTCGCAGCTGCTGTGCTCTTGGAACTCAGGGCTTTCTGGTTAAAAGAACACTAACCCTAGGCCTAACTCAAACCTTAAGCATAGGTAGGAAAATCAGCCTATGATTCGGGATGGTCTCATGGAAATAGCAGTGGAGGCAGCCAAGTTGTGTCACTTTTGCGCTCCCCTTGGGATGCCTTTAACAGCTGCAGTGTGCCTGGAGCACAGGGCTTCCTGGTTTTAAAAGTCCTAGGCCTAGGCCTAACAGTAACCCTAGGAAGGTAAATCAGCCGGGTATTAGGGTTCCTCCTAAGGAAAAAGCTGTGAAAGCAGCCATGTTGTGGCACTTTTGCGCTCCCCTTGGGATGCCTTTAACAGCTGCAGTGTGCCTGGAGCACATGGCTTCCTGGTTTTAAAAGTCCTAGGCCTAGGCCTAACAGTAACCCTAGGAAGGTAAATCAGCCGGGTATTTAGGGTTCTTCCTAAGGAAAAAGCTGTGAAAACAGCCATGTTGTGGCACTTCTGCGCTCCCTTTGGGATGCCTTTGGCAGATGCAGTAAGCCTGGAACTCAGGGCTTCCTGGTTAAAAAATCCTAGCCCTAGGCTGAGCCCTAACCCTAACCCTAGGCAGATAAATCAGCCTAGGTATAGGGATGGTGCCAAGGAAAAAGCTGTGAAAGCTGCCATGTTGTTGCACTTTTGTGCTCCCCTTGGGATGCCTTTCACAGCTGCCGTGTGCCTGGAGCTCAGGGCTTCCTGGTTTAAAAAACCATGTCCCTAGCTGAGACTGGAGGCAGGTGATTCAGCCTAGGCTTAGCAATGGTGCCAATGAAAACGTGTGGAGGCAGCCATTTTCTGGCACTTTTGTGCTCCCCTTGGGATGCCTTTCGCAGCTGCCGTGTGCCTGGAGCTCAGAGCTTGCTGGTTTAAAAAGCTCTACACCTAGGCGTAACCCTAACCCTAACCGTAACACTGGTCATTTAAATCAGCCTGGGTTTAGGAATTATCCCAAGGGAAAAGCTGTGGAGAACGCCATGTTGTGGCACTTTTGCGCTCCCCTTGGGATGCCTTTCACAGCTGCAGTGTGCTTGGAGCACAGGGCTTCCTGGTTTAAAAAACCACAACTTTAGCCCAAACTGGAGGCTTCTAAATCAGCCTTCGTTTCGGGACGTCCCCAAGGAAAAAGCTGTGGAGGCAGGCATGTTGAGGCACTTCTGCGCTCTTCTTGGGTAGTCCTTCGCAGCTGCTGTGTTCTTGGAACTCAGGGCTTTCTGGTTAAAAGAACACTAACCCTAGGCCTAACTCAAACCTTAAGCCTAGGAAGGAAAATCAGCCTATGATTCGGGATGGTCTCATGGAAATAGCAGTGGAGGCAGCCAAGTTGTGTCACTTTTGCGCTCCCCTTGGGATGCCTTTAACAGCTGCAGTGTGCCTGGAGCACAGGGCTTCCTGGTTTTAAAAGTCCTAGGCCTAAGCCTAACAGTAACCCTAGGAAGGTAAATCAGCCGGGTATTAGGGTTCTTCCTAAGGAAAAAGCTGTGAAAGCAGCCATGTTGTGGCACTTCTGCACTCCCTTTGGGATGCCTTTGGCAGATGCAGTAAGCCTGGAACTCAGGGCTTCCTGGTTAAAAAAATCCTAGCCCTAGGCTGAGCCCTAACCCTAACCCTAGGCAGATAAATCAGCCTAGGTATAGGGATGGTGCCAAGGAAAAAGCTGTGAAAGCTGCCATGTTGTTGCACTTTTGTACTCCCCTTGGGATGCCTTTCACAGCTGCCGTGTGCCTGGAGCTAAAGGGCTTCCTGGTTTAAAAAACAATGTCCCTAGCTGAGACTGGAGGCAGGTGATTCAGCCTAGGCTTAGCAATGGTGCCAATGAAAACGTGTGGAGGCAGCCATTTTCTGGCACTTTTGTGCTCCCCTTGGGATGCCTTTCGCAGCTGCCGTGTGCCTGGAGCTCAGAGCTTGCTGGTTTAAAAAGCTCTACACCTAGGCGTAACCCTAACCCTAACCGTAACACTGGTCATTTAAATCAGCCTGGGTTTAGGAATTATCCCAAGGGAAAAGCTGTGGAGACAGCCATGTTGTGGCACTTTTGCGCTCCCCTTGGGATGCCTTTCACAGCTGCAGTGTGCTTGGAGCACAGGGCTTCCTGGTTTAAAAAACCACAACTTTAGCCCAAACTGGAGGCTGCTAAATCAGCCTTCGTTTCGGGACGTCCCCAAGGAAAAAGCTGTGGAGGCAGGCATGTTGAGGCACTTCTGCACTCTTCTTGGGTAGTCCTTCGCAGCTGCTGTGTTCTTGGAACTCAGGGCTTTCTGGTTAAAAGAACACTAACCCTAGGCCTAACTCAAACCTTAAGCCTAGGAAGGAAAATCAGCCTATGATTTGGGATGGTCTCATGGAAATAGCAGTGGAGGCAGCCAAGTTGTGTCACTTTTGCGCTCCCCTTGGGATGCCTTTAACAGCTGCAATGTGCCTGGAGCACAGGGCTTCCTGGTTTTAAAAGTCCTAGGCCTAAGCCTAACAGTAACCCTAGGAAGGTAAATCAGCCGGGTATTAGGGTTCTTCCTAAGGAAAAAGCTGTGGAAGCAGCCATGTTGTGGACCTTCTGCGCTCCCTTTGGGATGCCTTTGGCAGATGCAGTAAGCCTGGAACTCAGGGCTTCCTGCTTAAAAAAATCCTTGCCCTTGGCTGAGCCCTAACCCTAACCCTAGGCAGATAAATCAGCCTAGGTATAGGGATGGTGCCAAGGAAAAAGCTGTGAAAGCTGCCATGTTGTTGCACTTTTGTACTCCCCTTGGGATGCCTTTCACAGCTGCCGTGTGCCTGGAGCTCAGGGCTTCCTGGTTTAAAAAACCATGTCCCTAGCTGAGACTGGAGGCAGGTGATTCAGCCTAGGCTTAGCAATGGTGCCAATGAAAACGTGTGGAGGCAGCCATTTTCTGGCACTTTTGTGCTCCCCTTGGGATGCCTTTCGCAGCTGCCGTGTGCCTGGAGCTCAGAGCTTGCTGGTTTAAAAAGCTCTACACCTAGGCGTAACCCTAACCCTAACCATAACACTGGTCATTTAAATCAGCCTGGGTTTAGGAATTATCCCAAGGGAAAAGCTGTGGAGACAGCCATGTTGTGGCACTTTTGCGCTCCCCTTGGGATGCCTTTCACAGCTGCAGTGAGCTTGGAGCACAGGGCTTCCTGGTGTAAAAAACCACAACTTTAGCCCAAACTGGAGGCTGCTAAATCAGCCTTCGTTTCGGGACGTCCCCAAGGAAAAAGCTGTGGAGGCAGGCATGTTGAGGCACTTCTGCGCTCTTCTTGGGTAGTCCTTCGCAGCTGCTGTGTTCTTGGAACTCAGGGCTTTCTGGTTAAAAGAACACTAACCCTAGGCCTAACTCAAACCTTAAGCCTAGGAAGGAAAATCAGCCTATGATTCGGGATGGTCTCATGGAAATAGCAGTGGAGGCAGCCAAGTTGTGTCACTTTTGCGCTCCCCTTGGGATGCCTTTAACAGCTGCAGTGTGCCTGGAGCACAGGGCTTCCTGGTTTTAAAAGTCCTAGGCCTAAGCCTAACAGTAACCCTAGGAAGGTAAATCAGCCGGGTATTAGGGTTCTTCCTAAGGAAAAAGCTGTGAAAGCAGCCATGTTGTGGCACTTCTGCGCTCCCTTTGGGATGCCTTTGGCAGATGCAGTAAGCCTGGAACTCAGGGCTTCCTGCTTAAAAAAATCCTAGCCCTAGGCTGAGCCCTAACCCTAACCCTAGGCAGATAAATCAGCCTAGGTATAGGGATGGTGCCAAGGAAAAAGCTGTGAAAGCTGCCATGTTGTTGCACTTTTGTGCTCCCCTTGGGATGCCTTTCACAGCTGCCGTGTGCCTGGAGCTCAGGGCTTCCTGGTTTAAAAAACAATGTCCCTAGCTGAGACTGGAGGCAGGTGATTCAGCCTAGGCTTAGCAATGGTGCCAATGAAAACGTGTGGAGGCAGCCATTTTCTGGCACTTTTGTGCTCCCCTTGGGATGCCTTTCGCAGCTGCCGTGTGCCTGGAGCTCAGAGCTTGCTGGTTTAAAAAGCTCTACACCTAGGCGTAACCCTAACCCTAACCGTAACACTGGTCATTTAAATCAGCCTGGGTTTAGGAATTATCCCAAGGGAAAAGCTGTGGAGACAGCCATGTTGTGGCACTTTTGCGCTCCCCTTGGGATGCCTTTCACAGCTGCAGTGTGCTTGGAGCACAGGGCTTCCTGGTTTAAAAAACCACAACTTTAGCCCAAACTGGAGGCTTCTAAATCAGCCTTCGTTTCGGGACGTCCCCAAGGAAAAAGCTGTGGAGGCAGGCATGTTGAGGCACTTCTGCGCTCTTCTTGGGTAGTCCTTCGAGCTGCTGTGCTCTTGGAACTCAGGGCTTTCTGGTTAAAAGAACACTAACCCTAGGCCTAACTCAAACCTTAAGCCTAGGAAGGAAAATCAGCCTATGATTCGGGATGGTCTGATGGAAATAGCAGTGGAGGCGGCCAAGTTGTGTCACTTTTGCGCTCCCCTTGGGATGCCTTTAACAGCTGCAGTGTGCCTGGAGCACAGGGCTTCCTGGTTTTAAAAGTCCTAGGCCTAGGCCTAACAGTAACCCTAGGAAGGTAAATCAGCCGGGTATTAGGGTTCCTCCTAAGGAAAAAGCTGTGAAAGCAGCCATGTTGTGGCACTTCTGCACTCCCCTTGGGATGCCTTTAACAGCTGCAGTGTGCCTGGAGCACAGGGCTTCCTGGTTTTAAAAGTCCTAGGCCTAGGCCTAACAGTAACCCTAGGAAGGTATATCAGCCAGGTGTTAGGGTTCCTCCTAAGGAAAAAGCTGTGAAAGCAGCCATGTTGTGGCACTTCTGCGCTCCACTTGGGATGCCTTTAACAGCTGCAGTGTGCCTGGAGCACAGGGCTTCCTGGTTTTAAAAGTCCTAGGCCTAGGCCTAACAGTAACCCTAGGAAGGTAAATCAGGCGAGTTTTAGGGTTCTTCCTAAGGAAAAAGCTGTGAAAGCAGCCATGTTGTGGCACTTCTGCGCTCCCTTTGGGATGCCTTTGGCAGATGCAGTAAGCCTGGAACTCAGGGCTTCCTGCTTAAAAAAATCCTAGCCCTAGGCTGAGCCCTAACCCTAACCCTAGGCAGATAAATCAGCCTAGGTATAGGGATGGTGCCAAGGAAAAAGCTGTGAAAGCTGCCATGTTGTGGCACTTTTGTGTTCCCCTTGGGATGCCTTTCACAGCTGCCGTGTGCCTGGAGCTAAAGGGCTTCCTGGTTTAAAAAACCATGTCCCTACCTGACACTGGAGGCAGGTAATTCAGCCTAGGCTTAGCAATGGTGCCAATGAAAACGTGTGGAGGCAGCCATTTTCTGGCACTTTTGTGCTCCCCTTGGGATGCCTTTCGCAGCTGCCGTGTGCCTGGAGCTCAGAGCTTGCTGGTTTAAAAAGCTCTACACCTAGGCGTAACCCTAACCCTAACCGTAACACTGGTCAGTTAAATCAGCCTGGGTTTAGGAATTATCCCAAGGGAAAAGCTGTGGAGACAGCCATGTTGTGGCACTTTTGCGCTCCCCTTGGGATGCCTTTCACAGCTGCAGTGAGCTTGGAGCACAGGGCTTCCTGGTGTAAAAAACCACAACTTTAGCCCAAACTGGAGGCTTCTAAATCAGCCTTCGTTTCGGGACGTCCCCAAGGAAAAAGCTGTGGAGGCAGGCATGTTGAGGCACTTCTGCGCTCTTCTTGGGTAGTCCTTCGCAGCTGCTGTGCTCTTGGAACTCAGGGCTTTCTGGTTAAAAGAACACTAACCCTAGGCCTAACTCAAACCTTAAGCATAGGTAGGAAAATCAGCCTATGATTCGGGATGGTCTCATGGAAATAGCAGTGGAGGCAGCCAAGTTGTGTCACTTTTGCGCTCCCCTTGGGATGCCTTTAACAGCTGCAGTGTGCCTGGAGCACAGGGCTTCCTGGTTTTAAAAGTCCTAGGCCTAGGCCTAACAGTAACCCTAGGAAGGTAAATCAGCCGGGTATTAGGGTTCCTCCTAAGGAAAAAGCTGTGAAAGCAGCCATGTTGTGGCACTTTTGCGCTCCCCTTGGGATGCCTTTAACAGCTGCAGTGTGCCTGGAGCACATGGCTTCCTGGTTTTAAAAGTCCTAGGCCTAGGCCTAACAGTAACCCTAGGAAGGTAAATCAGCCGGGTATTTAGGGTTCTTCCTAAGGAAAAAGCTGTGAAAACAGCCATGTTGTGGCACTTCTGCGCTCCCTTTGGGATGCCTTTGGCAGATGCAGTAAGCCTGGAACTCAGGGCTTCCTGGTTAAAAAATCCTAGCCCTAGGCTGAGCCCTAACCCTAACCCTAGGCAGATAAATCAGCCTAGGTATAGGGATGGTGCCAAGGAAAAAGCTGTGAAAGCTGCCATGTTGTTGCACTTTTGTGCTCCCCTTGGGATGCCTTTCACAGCTGCCGTGTGCCTGGAGCTCAGGGCTTCCTGGTTTAAAAAACCATGTCCCTAGCTGAGACTGGAGGCAGGTGATTCAGCCTAGGCTTAGCAATGGTGCCAATGAAAACGTGTGGAGGCAGCCATTTTCTGGCACTTTTGTGCTCCCCTTGGGATGCCTTTCGCAGCTGCCGTGTGCCTGGAGCTCAGAGCTTGCTGGTTTAAAAAGCTCTACACCTAGGCGTAACCCTAACCCTAACCGTAACACTGGTCATTTAAATCAGCCTGGGTTTAGGAATTATCCCAAGGGAAAAGCTGTGGAGAACGCCATGTTGTGGCACTTTTGCGCTCCCCTTGGGATGCCTTTCACAGCTGCAGTGTGCTTGGAGCACAGGGCTTCCTGGTTTAAAAAACCACAACTTTAGCCCAAACTGGAGGCTTCTAAATCAGCCTTCGTTTCGGGACGTCCCCAAGGAAAAAGCTGTGGAGGCAGGCATGTTGAGGCACTTCTGCGCTCTTCTTGGGTAGTCCTTCGCAGCTGCTGTGTTCTTGGAACTCAGGGCTTTCTGGTTAAAAGAACACTAACCCTAGGCCTAACTCAAACCTTAAGCCTAGGAAGGAAAATCAGCCTATGATTCGGGATGGTCTCATGGAAATAGCAGTGGAGGCAGCCAAGTTGTGTCACTTTTGCGCTCCCCTTGGGATGCCTTTAACAGCTGCAGTGTGCCTGGAGCACAGGGCTTCCTGGTTTTAAAAGTCCTAGGCCTAAGCCTAACAGTAACCCTAGGAAGGTAAATCAGCCGGGTATTAGGGTTCTTCCTAAGGAAAAAGCTGTGAAAGCAGCCATGTTGTGGCACTTCTGCACTCCCTTTGGGATGCCTTTGGCAGATGCAGTAAGCCTGGAACTCAGGGCTTCCTGGTTAAAAAAATCCTAGCCCTAGGCTGAGCCCTAACCCTAACCCTAGGCAGATAAATCAGCCTAGGTATAGGGATGGTGCCAAGGAAAAAGCTGTGAAAGCTGCCATGTTGTTGCACTTTTGTACTCCCCTTGGGATGCCTTTCACAGCTGCCGTGTGCCTGGAGCTAAAGGGCTTCCTGGTTTAAAAAACAATGTCCCTAGCTGAGACTGGAGGCAGGTGATTCAGCCTAGGCTTAGCAATGGTGCCAATGAAAACGTGTGGAGGCAGCCATTTTCTGGCACTTTTGTGCTCCCCTTGGGATGCCTTTCGCAGCTGCCGTGTGCCTGGAGCTCAGAGCTTGCTGGTTTAAAAAGCTCTACACCTAGGCGTAACCCTAACCCTAACCGTAACACTGGTCATTTAAATCAGCCTGGGTTTAGGAATTATCCCAAGGGAAAAGCTGTGGAGACAGCCATGTTGTGGCACTTTTGCGCTCCCCTTGGGATGCCTTTCACAGCTGCAGTGTGCTTGGAGCACAGGGCTTCCTGGTTTAAAAACCACAACTTTAGCCCAAACTGGAGGCTGCTAAATCAGCCTTCGTTTCGGGACGTCCCCAAGGAAAAAGCTGTGGAGGCAGGCATGTTGAGGCACTTCTGCACTCTTCTTGGGTAGTCCTTCGCAGCTGCTGTGTTCTTGGAACTCAGGGCTTTCTGGTTAAAAGAACACTAACCCTAGGCCTAACTCAAACCTTAAGCCTAGGAAGGAAAATCAGCCTATGATTCGGGATGGTCTCATGGAAATAGCAGTGGAGGCAGCCAAGTTGTGTCACTTTTGCGCTCCCCTTGGGATGCCTTTAACAGCTGCAGTGTGCCTGGAGCACAGGGCTTCCTGGTTTTAAAAGTCCTAGGCCTAAGCCTAACAGTAACCCTAGGAAGGTAAATCAGCCGGGTATTAGGGTTCTTCCTAAGGAAAAAGCTGTGGAAGCAGCCATGTTGTGGACTTTCTGCGCTCCCTTTGGGATGCCTTTGGCAGATGCAGTAAGCCTGGAACTCAGGGCTTCCTGCTTAAAAAAATCCTTGCCCTTGGCTGAGCCCTAACCCTAACCCTAGGCAGATAAATCAGCCTAGGTATAGGGATGGTGCCAAGGAAAAAGCTGTGAAAGCTGCCATGTTGTTGCACTTTTGTACTCCCCTTGGGATGCCTTTCACAGCTGCCGTGTGCCTGGAGCTCAGGGCTTCCTGGTTTAAAAAACCATGTCCCTAGCTGAGACTGGAGGCAGGTGATTCAGCCTAGGCTTAGCAATGGTGCCAATGAAAACGTGTGGAGGCAGCCATTTTCTGGCACTTTTGTGCTCCCCTTGGGATGCCTTTCGCAGCTGCCGTGTGCCTGGAGCTCAGAGCTTGCTGGTTTAAAAAGCTCTACACCTAGGCGTAACCCTAACCCTAACCATAACACTGGTCATTTAAATCAGCCTGGGTTTAGGAATTATCCCAAGGGAAAAGCTGTGGAGACAGCCATGTTGTGGCACTTTTGCGCTCCCCTTGGGATGCCTTTCACAGCTGCAGTGAGCTTGGAGCACAGGGCTTCCTGGTGTAAAAAACCACAACTTTAGCCCAAACTGGAGGCTGCTAAATCAGCCTTCGTTTCGGGACGTCCCCAAGGAAAAAGCTGTGGAGGCAGGCATGTTGAGGCACTTCTGCGCTCTTCTTGGGTAGTCCTTCGCAGCTGCTGTGTTCTTGGAACTCAGGGCTTTCTGGTTAAAAGAACACTAACCCTAGGCCTAACTCAAACCTTAAGCCTAGGAAGGAAAATCAGCCTATGATTTGGGATGGTCTCATGGAAATAGCAGTGGAGGCAGCCAAGTTGTGTCACTTTTGCGCTCCCCTTGGGATGCCTTTCACAGCTGCAGTGTGCCTGGAGCACAGGGCTTCCTGGTTTTAAAAGTCCTAGGCCTAGGCCTAACAGTAACCCTAGGAAGGTAAATCAGCCGGGTATTAGGGTTCTTCCTAAGGAAAAAGCTGTGAAAACAGCCATGTTGTGGCACTTCTGCGCTCCCTTTGGGATGCCTTTGGCAGATGCAGTAAGCCTGGGACTCAGGGCTTCCTGGTTAAAAAATCCTAGCCCTAGGCTGAGCCCTAACCCTAACCCTAGGCAGATAAATCAGCCTAGGTATAGGGATGGTGCCAAGGAAAAAGCTGTGAAAGCTGCCATGTTGTTGCACTTTTGTGCTCCCCTTGGGATGCCTTTCACAGCTGCCGTGTGCCTGGAGCTCAGGGCTTCCTGGTTTAAAAAGCCATGTCCCTAGCTGAGACTGGAGGCAGGTAATTCAGCCTAGGCTTAGCAATGGTGCCAATGAAAACGTGTGGAGGCAGCCATTTTCTGGCACTTTTGTGCTCCCCTTGGGATGCCTTTCGCAGCTGCCGTGTGCCTGGAGCTCAGAGCTTGCTGGTTTAAAAAGCTCTACACCTAGGCGTAACCCTAACCCTAACCGTAACACTGGTCATTTAAATCAGCCTGGGTTTAGGAATTATCCCAAGGGAAAAGCTGTGGAGACAGCCATGTTGTGGCACTTTTGCGCTCCCCTTGGGATGCCTTTCACAGCTGCAGTGAGCTTGGAGCACAGGGCTTCCTGGTGTAAAAAACCACAACTTTAGCCTAAACTGGAGGCTTCTAAATCAGCCTTCGTTTCGGGACGTCCCCAAGGAAAAAGCTGTGGAGGCAGGCATGTTGAGGCACTTCTGCGCTCTTCTTGGGTAGTCCTTCGCAGCTGCTGTGTTCTTGGAACTCAGGGCTTTCTGGTTAAAAGAACACTAACCCTAGGCCTAACTCAAACCTTAAGCCTAGGAAGGAAAATCAGCCTATGATTCGGGATGGTCTCATGGAAATAGCAGTGGAGGCAGCCAAGTTGTGTCACTTTTGCGCTCCCCTTGGGATGCCTTTAACAGCTGCAGTGTGCCTGGAGCACAGGGCTTCCTGGTTTTAAAAGTCCTAGGCCTAGGCCTAACAGTAACCCTAGGAAGGTAAATCAGGCGAGTTTTAGGGTTCTTCCTAAGGAAAAAGCTGTGAAAGCAGCCATGTTGTGGACCTTCTGCGCTCCCTTTGGGATGCCTTTGGCAGATGCAGTAAGCCTGGAACTCAGGGCTTCCTGCTTAAAAATATCCTAGCCCTAGGCTGAGCCCTAACCCTAACCCTAGGCAGATAAATCAGCCTAGGTATAGGGATGGTGCCAAGGAAAAAGCTGTGAAAGCTGCCATGTTGTGGCACTTTTGTGTTCCCCTTGGGATGCCTTTCACAGCTGCCGTGTGCCTGGAGCTAAAGGGCTTCCTGGTTTAAAAAACCATGTCCCTACCTGACACTGGAGGCAGGTAATTCAGCCTAGGCTTAGCAATGGTGCCAGTGAAAACGTGTGGAGGCAGCCATTTTCTGGCACTTTTGTGCTCCCCTTGGGATGCCTTTCGCAGCTGCCGTGTGCCTGGAGCTCAGAGCTTGCTGGTTTAAAAAGCTCTACACCTAGGCGTAACCCTAACCCTAACCGTAACACTGGTCAGTTAAATCAGCCTGGGTTTAGGAATTATCCCAAGGGAAAAGCTGTGGAGACAGCCATGTTGTGGCACTTTTGCGCTCCCCTTGGGATGCCTTTCACAGCTGCAGTGAGCTTGGAGCACAGGGCTTCCTGGTGTAAAAAACCACAACTTTAGCCCAAACTGGAGGCTTCTAAATCAGCCTTCGTTTCGGGACGTCCCCAAGGAAAAAGCTGCGGAGGCAGGCATGTTGAGGCACTTCTGCGCTCTTCTTGGGTAGTCCTTCGCAGCTGCTGTGCTCTTGGAACTCAGGGCTTTCTGGTTAAAAGAACACTAACCCTAGGCCTAACTCAAACCTTAAGCCTAGGAAGGAAAATCAGCCTATGATTCGGGATGGTCTCATGGAAATAGCAGTGGAGGCAGCCAAGTTGTGTCACTTTTGCGCTCCCCTTGGGATGCCTTTAACAGCTGCAGTGTGCCTGGAGCACAGGGCTTCCTGGTTTTAAAAGTCCTAGGCCTAGGCCTAACAGTAACCCTAGGAAGGTAAATCAGCCGGGTATTAGGGTTCCTCCTAAGGAAAAAGCTGTGAAAGCAGCCATGTTGTGGCACTTTTGCGCTCCCCTTGGGATGCCTTTAACAGCTGCAGTGTGCCTGGAGCACATGGCTTCCTGGTTTTAAAAGTCCTAGGCCTAGGCCTAAGAGTAACCCTAGGAAGGTAAATCAGCCGGGTATTTAGGGTTCTTCCTAAGGAAAAAGCTGTGAAAACAGCCATGTTGTGGCACTTCTGCGCTCCCTTTGGGATGCCTTTGGCAGATGCAGTAAGCCTGGAACTCAGGGCTTCCTGGTTAAAAAATCCTAGCCCTAGGCTGAGCCCTAACCCTAACCCTAGGCAGATAAATCAGCCTAGGTATAGGGATGGTGCCAAGGAAAAAGCTGTGAAAGCTGCCATGTTGTTGCACTTTTGTGCTCCCCTTGGGATGCCTTTCACAGCTGCCGTGTGCCTGGAGCTCAGGGCTTCCTGGTTTAAAAAGCCATGTCCCTAGCTGAGACTGGAGGCAGGTAATTCAGCCTAGGCTTAGCAATGGTGCCAATGAAAACGTGTGGAGGCAGCCATTTTCTGGCACTTTTGTGCTCCCCTTGGGATGCCTTTCGCAGCTGCCGTGTGCCTGGAGCTCAGAGCTTGCTGGTTTAAAAAGCTCTACACCTAGGCGTAACCCTAACCCTAACCGTAACACTGGTCATTTAAATCAGCCTGGGTTTAGGAATTATCCCAAGGGAAAAGCTGTGGAGACAGCCATGTTGTGGCACTTTTGCGCTCCCCTTGGGATGCCTTTCACAGCTGCAGTGAGCTTGGAGCACAGGGCTTCCTGGTGTAAAAAACCACAACTTTAGCCCAAACTGGAGGCTTCTAAATCAGCCTTCGTTTCGGGACGTCCCCAAGGAAAAAGCTGTGGAGGCAGGCATGTTGAGGCACTTCTGCGCTCTTCTTGGGTAGTCCTTCGCAGCTGCTGTGTTCTTGGAACTCAGGGCTTTCTGGTTAAAAGAACACTAACCCTAGGCCTAACTCAAACCTTAAGCCTAGGAAGGAAAATCAGCCTATGATTCGGGATGGTCTCATGGAAATAGCAGTGGAGGCAGCCAAGTTGTGTCACTTTTGCGCTCCCCTTGGGATGCCTTTAACAGCTGCAGTGTGCCTGGAGCACAGGGCTTCCTGGTTTTAAAAGTCCTAGGCCTAAGCCTAACAGTAACCCTAGGAAGGTAAATCAGCCGGGTATTAGGGTTCTTCCTAAGGAAAAAGCTGTGAAAGCAGCCATGTTGAGGCACTTCTGCGCTCCCTTTGGGATGCTTTTGGCAGATGCAGTAAGCCTGGAACTCAGGGCTTCCTGGTTAAAACAATCCTAGCCCTAGGCTGAGCCCTAACCCTAACCCTAGGCAGATAAATCAGCCTAGGTATAGGGATGGTGCCAAGGAAAAAGCTGTGAAAGCTGCCATGTTGTTGCACTTTTGTACTCCCCTTGGGATGCCTTTCACAGCTGCCGTGTGCCTGGAGCTAAAGGGCTTCCTGGTTTAAAAAACCATGTCCCTAGCTGAGACTGGAGGCAGGTGATTCAGCCTAGGCTTAGCAATGGTGCCAATGAAAACGTGTGGAGGCAGCCATTTTCTGGCACTTTTGTGCTCCCCTTGGGATGCCTTTCGCAGCTGCCGTGTGCCTGGAGCTCAGAGCTTGCTGGTTTAAAAAGCTCTACACCTAGGCGTAACCCTAACCCTAACCGTAACACTGGTCATTTAAATCAGCCTGGGTTTAGGAATTATCCCAAGGGAAAAGCTGTGGAGAACGCCATGTTGTGGCACTTTTGCGCTCTCCTTGGGATGCCTTTCACAGCTGCAGTGTGCTTGGAGCACAGGGCTTCCTGGTTTAAAAAACCACAACTTTAGCCCAAACTGGAGGCTTCTAAATCAGCCTTCGTTTCGGGACGTCCCCAAGGAAAAAGCTGTGGAGGCAGGCATGTTGAGGCACTTCTGCGCTCTTCTTGGGTAGTCCTTCGCAGCTGCTGTGTTCTTGGAACTCAGGGCTTTCTGGTTAAAAGAACACTAACCCTAGGCCTAACTCAAACCTTAAGCCTAGGAAGGAAAATCAGCCTATGATTCGGGATGGTCTCATGGAAATAGCAGTGGAGGCAGCCAAGTTGTGTCACTTTTGCGCTCCCCTTGGGATGCCTTTAACAGCTGCAGTGTGCCTGGAGCACAGGGCTTCCTGGTTTTAAAAGTCCTAGGCCTAAGCCTAACAGTAACCCTAGGAAGGTAAATCAGCCGGGTATTAGGGTTCTTCCTAAGGAAAAAGCTGTGAAAGCAGCCATGTTGTGGCACTTCTGCGCTCCCTTTGGGATGCCTTTGGCAGATGCAGTAAGCCTGGAACTCAGGGCTTCCTGCTTAAAAAAATCCTAGCCCTAGGCTGAGCCCTAACCCTAACCCTAGGCAGATAAATCAGCCTAGGTATAGGGATGGTGCCAAGGAAAAAGCTGTGAAAGCTGCCATGTTGTTGCACTTTTGTGCTCCCCTTGGGATGCCTTTCACAGCTGCCGTGTGCCTGGAGCTCAGGGCTTCCTGGTTTAAAAAACAATGTCCCTAGCTGAGACTGGAGGCAGGTGATTCAGCCTAGGCTTAGCAATGGTGCCAATGAAAACGTGTGGAGGCAGCCATTTTCTGGCACTTTTGTGCTCCCCTTGGGATGCCTTTCGCAGCTGCCGTGTGCCTGGAGCTCAGAGCTTGCTGGTTTAAAAAGCTCTACACCTAGGCGTAACCCTAACCCTAACCGTAACACTGGTCATTTAAATCAGCCTGGGTTTAGGAATTATCCCAAGGGAAAAGCTGTGGAGACAGCCATGTTGTGGCACTTTTGCGCTCCCCTTGGGATGCCTTTCACAGCTGCAGTGTGCTTGGAGCACAGGGCTTCCTGGTTTAAAAAACCACAACTTTAGCCCAAACTGGAGGCTTCTAAATCAGCCTTCGTTTCGGGACGTCCCCAAGGAAAAAGCTGTGGAGGCAGGCATGTTGAGGCACTTCTGCGCTCTTCTTGGGTAGTCCTTCGAGCTGCTGTGCTCTTGGAACTCAGGGCTTTCTGGTTAAAAGAACACTAACCCTAGGCCTAACTCAAACCTTAAGCCTAGGAAGGAAAATCAGCCTATGATTCGGGATGGTCTGATGCAAATAGCAGTGGAGGCGGCCAAGTTGTGTCACTTTTGCGCTCCCCTTGGGATGCCTTTAACAGCTGCAGTGTGCCTGGAGCACAGGGCTTCCTGGTTTTAAAAGTCCTAGGCCTAGGCCTAACAGTAACCCTAGGAAGGTAAATCAGCCGGGTATTAGGGTTCCTCCTAAGGAAAAAGCTGTGAAAGCAGCCATGTTGTGGCACTTCTGCACTCCCCTTGGGATGCCTTTAACAGCTGCAGTGTGCCTGGAGCACAGGGCTTCCTGGTTTTAAAAGTCCTAGGCCTAGGCCTAACAGTAACCCTAGGAAGGTATATCAGCCAGGTGTTAGGGTTCCTCCTAAGGAAAAAGCTGTGAAAGCAGCCATGTTGTGGCACTTCTGCGCTCCACTTGGGATGCCTTTAACAGCTGCAGTGTGCCTGGAGCACAGGGCTTCCTGGTTTTAAAAGTCCTAGGCCTAGGCCTAACAGTAACCCTAGGAAGGTAAATCAGGCGAGTTTTAGGGTTCTTCCTAAGGAAAAAGCTGTGAAAGCAGCCATGTTGTGGCACTTCTGCGCTCCCTTTGGGATGCCTTTGGCAGATGCAGTAAGCCTGGAACTCAGGGCTTCCTGCTTAAAAAAATCCTAGCCCTAGGCTGAGCCCTAACCCTAACCCTAGGCAGATAAATCAGCCTAGGTATAGGGATGGTGCCAAGGAAAAAGCTGTGAAAGCTGCCATGTTGTGGCACTTTTGTGTTCCCCTTGGGATGCCTTTCACAGCTGCCGTGTGCCTGGAGCTAAAGGGCTTCCTGGTTTAAAAAACCATGTCCCTACCTGACACTGGAGGCAGGTAATTCAGCCTAGGCTTAGCAATGGTGCCAATGAAAACGTGTGGAGGCAGCCATTTTCTGGCACTTTTGTGCTCCCCTTGGGATGCCTTTCGCAGCTGCCGTGTGCCTGGAGCTCAGAGCTTGCTGGTTTAAAAAGCTCTACACCTAGGCGTAACCCTAACCCTAACCGTAACACTGGTCAGTTAAATCAGCCTGGGTTTAGGAATTATCCCAAGGGAAAAGCTGTGGAGACAGCCATGTTGTGGCACTTTTGCGCTCCCCTTGGGATGCCTTTCACAGCTGCAGTGAGCTTGGAGCACAGGGCTTCCTGGTGTAAAAAACCACAACTTTAGCCCAAACTGGAGGCTTCTAAATCAGCCTTCGTTTCGGGACGTCCCCAAGGAAAAAGCTGTGGAGGCAGGCATGTTGAGGCACTTCTGCGCTCTTCTTGGGTAGTCCTTCGCAGCTGCTGTGCTCTTGGAACTCAGGGCTTTCTGGTTAAAAGAACACTAACCCTAGGCCTAACTCAAACCTTAAGCATAGGTAGGAAAATCAGCCTATGATTCGGGATGGTCTCATGGAAATAGCAGTGGAGGCAGCCAAGTTGTGTCACTTTTGCGCTCCCCTTGGGATGCCTTTAACAGCTGCAGTGTGCCTGGAGCACAGGGCTTCCTGGTTTTAAAAGTCCTAGGCCTAGGCCTAACAGTAACCCTAGGAAGGTAAATCAGCCGGGTATTAGGGTTCCTCCTAAGGAAAAAGCTGTGAAAGCAGCCATGTTGTGGCACTTTTGCGCTCCCCTTGGGATGCCTTTAACAGCTGCAGTGTGCCTGGAGCACATGGCTTCCTGGTTTTAAAAGTCCTAGGCCTAGGCCTAACAGTAACCCTAGGAAGGTAAATCAGCCGGGTATTTAGGGTTCTTCCTAAGGAAAAAGCTGTGAAAACAGCCATGTTGTGGCACTTCTGCGCTCCCTTTGGGATGCCTTTGGCAGATGCAGTAAGCCTGGAACTCAGGGCTTCCTGGTTAAAAAATCCTAGCCCTAGGCTGAGCCCTAACCCTAACCCTAGGCAGATAAATCAGCCTAGGTATAGGGATGGTGCCAAGGAAAAAGCTGTGAAAGCTGCCATGTTGTTGCACTTTTGTGCTCCCCTTGGGATGCCTTTCACAGCTGCCGTGTGCCTGGAGCTCAGGGCTTCCTGGTTTAAAAAGCCATGTCCCTAGCTGAGACTGGAGGCAGGTAATTCAGCCTAGGCTTAGCAATGGTGCCAATGAAAACGTGTGGAGGCAGCCATTTTCTGGCACTTTTGTGCTCCCCTTGGGATGCCTTTCGCAGCTGCCGTGTGCCTGGAGCTCAGAGCTTGCTGGTTTAAAAAGCTCTACACCTAGGCGTAACCCTAACCCTAACCGTAACACTGGTCATTTAAATCAGCCTGGGTTTAGGAATTATCCCAAGGGAAAAGCTGTGGAGACAGCCATGTTGTGGCACTTTTGCGCTCCCCTTGGGATGCCTTTCACAGCTGCAGTGAGCTTGGAGCACAGGGCTTCCTGGTGTAAAAAACCACAACTTTAGCCCAAACTGGAGGCTTCTAAATCAGCCTTCGTTTCGGGACGTCCCCAAGGAAAAAGCTGTGGAGGCAGGCATGTTGAGGCACTTCTGCGCTCTTCTTGGGTAGTCCTTCGCAGCTGCTGTGTTCTTGGAACTCAGGGCTTTCTGGTTAAAAGAACACTAACCCTAGGCCTAACTCAAACCTTAAGCCTAGGAAGGAAAATCAGCCTATGATTCGGGATGGTCTCATGGAAATAGCAGTGGAGGCAGCCAAGTTGTGTCACTTTTGCGCTCCCCTTGGGATGCCTTTAACAGCTGCAGTGTGCCTGGAGCACAGGGCTTCCTGGTTTTAAAAGTCCTAGGCCTAAGCCTAACAGTAACCCTAGGAAGGTAAATCAGCCGGGTATTAGGGTTCTTCCTAAGGAAAAAGCTGTGAAAGCAGCCATGTTGTGGACCTTCTGCGCTCCCTTTGGGATGCCTTTGGCAGATGCAGTAAGCCTGGAACTCAGGGCTTCCTGCTTAAAAAAATCCTAGCCCTAGGCTGAGCCCTAACCCTAACCCTAGGCAGATAAATCAGCCTAGGTATAGGGATGGTGCCAAGGAAAAAGCTGTGAAAGCTGCCATGTTGTTGCACTTTTGTACTCCCCTTGGGATGCCTTTCACAGCTGCCGTGTGCCTGGAGCTCAGGGCTTCCTGGTTTAAAAAACAATGTCCCTAGCTGAGACTGGAGGCAGGTGATTCAGCCTAGGCTTAGCAATGGTGCCAATGAAAACGTGTGGAGGCAGCCATTTTCTGGCACTTTTGTGCTCCCCTTGGGATGCCTTTCGCAGCTGCCGTGTGCCTGGAGCTCAGAGCTTGCTGGTTTAAAAAGCTCTACACCTAGGCGTAACCCTAACCCTAAGCATAACACTGGTCATTTAAATCAGCCTGGGTTTAGGAATTATCCCAAGGGAAAAGCTGTGGAGACAGCCATGTTGTGGCACTTTTGCGCTCCCCTTGGGATGCCTTTCACAGCTGCAGTGTGCTTGGAGCACAGGGCTTCCTGGTTTAAAAAACCACAACTTTAGCCCAAACTGGAGGCTTCTAAATCAGCCTTCGTTTCGGGACGTCCCCAAGGAAAAAGCTGTGGAGGCAGGCATGTTGAGGCACTTCTGCGCTCTTCTTGGGTAGTCCTACGAGCTGCTGTGCTCTTGGAACTCAGGGCTTTCTGGTTAAAAGAACACTAACCCTAGGCCTAACTCAAACCTTAAGCCTAGGAAGGAAAATCAGCCTATGATTCGGGATGGTCTGATGGAAATAGCAGTGGAGGCGGCCAAGTTGTGTCACTTTTGCGCTCCCCTTGGGATGCCTTTAACAGCTGCAGTGTGCCTGGAGCACAGGGCTTCCTGGTTTTAAAAGTCCTAGGCCTAGGCCTAACAGTAACCCTAGGAAGGTAAATCAGCCGGGTATTAGGGTTCCTCCTAAGGAAAAAGCTGTGAAAGCAGCCATGTTGTGGCACTTCTGCACTCCCCTTGGGATGCCTTTAACAGCTGCAGTGTGCCTGGAGCACAGGGCTTCCTGGTTTTAAAAGTCCTAGGCCTAGGCCTAACAGTAACCCTAGGAAGGTATATCAGCCAGGTGTTAGGGTTCCTCCTAAGGAATAAGCTGTGAAAGCAGCCATGTTGTGGCACTTCTGCGCTCCACTTGGGATGCCTTTAACAGCTGCAGTGTGCCTGGAGCACAGGGCTTCCTGGTTTTAAAAATCCTAGGCCTAGGCCTAACAGTAACCCTAGGAAGGTAAATCAGGCGAGTTTTAGGGTTCTTCCTAAGGAAAAAGCTGTGAAAGCAGCCATGTTGTGGCACTTCTGCGCTCCCTTTGGGATGCCTTTGGCAGATGCAGTAAGCCTGGAACTCAGGGCTTCCTGCTTAAAAAAATCCTAGCCCTAGGCTGAGCCCTAACCCTAACCCTAGGCAGATAAATCAGCCTAGGTATAGGGATGGTGCCAAGGAAAAAGCTGTGAAAGCTGCCATGTTGTGGCACTTTTGTGTTCCCCTTGGGATGCCTTTCACAGCTGCCGTGTGCCTGGAGCTAAAGGGCTTCCTGGTTTAAAAAACCATGTCCCTACCTGACACTGGAGGCCGGTAATTCAGCCTAGGCTTAGCAATGGTGCCAATGAAAACGTGTGGAGGCAGCCATTTTCTGGCACTTTTGTGCTCCCCTTGGGATGCCTTTCGCAGCTGCCGTGTGCCTGGAGCTCAGAGCTTGCTGGTTTAAAAAGCTCTACACCTAGGCGTAACCCTAACCCTAACCGTAACACTGGTCAGTTAAATCAGCCTGGGTTTAGGAATTATCCCAAGGGAAAAGCTGTGGAGACAGCCATGTTGTGGCACTTTTGCGCTCCCCTTGGGATGCCTTTCACAGCTGCAGTGAGCTTGGAGCACAGGGCTTCCTGGTGTAAAAAACCACAACTTTAGCCCAAACTGGAGGCTTCTAAATCAGCCTTCGTTTCGGGACGTCCCCAAGGAAAAAGCTGTGGAGGCAGGCATGTTGAGGCACTTCTGCGCTCTTCTTGGGTAGTCCTTCGCAGCTGCTGTGTTCTTGGAACTCAGGGCTTTCTGGTTAAAAGAACACTAACCCTAGGCCTAACTCAAACCTTAAGCCTAGGAAGGAAAATCAGCCTATGATTCGGGATGGTCTCATGGAAATAGCAGTGGAGGCAGCCAAGTTGTGTCACTTTTGCGCTCCCCTTGGGATGCCTTTAACAGCTGCAGTGTGCCTGGAGCACAGGGCTTCCTGGTTTTAAAAGTCCTAGGCCTAAGCCTAACAGTAACCCTAGGAAGGTAAATCAGCCGGGTATTAGGGTTCTTCCTAAGGAAAAAGCTGTGAAAGCAGCCATGTTGTGGCACTTCTGCGCTCCCTTTGGGATGCCTTTGGCAGATGCAGTAAGCCTGGAACTCAGGGCTTCCTGGTTAAAACAATCCTAGCCCTAGGCTGAGCCCTAACCCTAACCCTAGGCAGATAAATCAGCCTAGGTATAGGGATGGTGCCAAGGAAAAAGCTGTGAAAGCTGCCATGTTGTTGCACTTTTGTACTCCCCTTGGGATGCCTTTCACAGCTGCCGTGTGCCTGGAGCTCAGGGCTTCCTGGTTTAAAAAACAATGTCCCTAGCTGAGACTGGAGGCAGGTGATTCAGCCTAGGCTTAGCAATGGTGCCAATGAAAACGTGTGGAGGCAGCCATTTTCTGGCACTTTTGTGCTCCCCTTGGGATGCCTTTCGCAGCTGCCGTGTGCCTGGAGCTCAGAGCTTGCTGGTTTAAAAAGCTCTACACCTAGGCGTAACCCTAACCCTAAGCATAACACTGGTCATTTAAATCAGCCTGGGTTTAGGAATTATCCCAAGGGAAAAGCTGTGGAGACAGCCATGTTGTGGCACTTTTGCGCTCCCCTTGGGATGCCTTTCACAGCTGCAGTGTGCTTGGAGCACAGGGCTTCCTGGTTTAAAAAACCACAACTTTAGCCCAAACTGGAGGCTTCTAAATCAGCCTTCGTTTCGGGACGTCCCCAAGGAAAAAGCTGTGGAGGCAGGCATGTTGAGGCACTTCTGCGCTCTTCTTGGGTAGTCCTACGAGCTGCTGTGCTCTTGGAACTCAGGGCTTTCTGGTTAAAAGAACACTAACCCTAGGCCTAACTCAAACCTTAAGCCTAGGAAGGAAAATCAGCCTATGATTCGGGATGGTCTGATGGAAATAGCAGTGGAGGCGGCCAAGTTGTGTCACTTTTGCGCTCCCCTTGGGATGCCTTTAACAGCTGCAGTGTGCCTGGAGCACAGGGCTTCCTGGTTTTAAAAGTCCTAGGCCTAGGCCTAACAGTAACCCTAGGAAGGTAAATCAGCCGGGTATTAGGGTTCCTCCTAAGGAAAAAGCTGTGAAAGCAGCCATGTTGTGGCACTTCTGCACTCCCCTTGGGATGCCTTTAACAGCTGCAGTGTGCCTGGAGCACAGGGCTTCCTGGTTTTAAAAGTCCTAGGCCTAGGCCTAACAGTAACCCTAGGAAGGTATATCAGCCAGGTGTTAGGGTTCCTCCTAAGGAATAAGCTGTGAAAGCAGCCATGTTGTGGCACTTCTGCGCTCCACTTGGGATGCCTTTAACAGCTGCAGTGTGCCTGGAGCACAGGGCTTCCTGGTTTTAAAAATCCTAGGCCTAGGCCTAACAGTAACCCTAGGAAGGTAAATCAGGCGAGTTTTAGGGTTCTTCCTAAGGAAAAAGCTGTGAAAGCAGCCATGTTGTGGCACTTCTGCGCTCCCTTTGGGATGCCTTTGGCAGATGCAGTAAGCCTGGAACTCAGGGCTTCCTGCTTAAAAAAATCCTAGCCCTAGGCTGAGCCCTAACCCTAACCCTAGGCAGATAAATCAGCCTAGGTATAGGGATGGTGCCAAGGAAAAAGCTGTGAAAGCTGCCATGTTGTGGCACTTTTGTGTTCCCCTTGGGATGCCTTTCACAGCTGCCGTGTGCCTGGAGCTAAAGGGCTTCCTGGTTTAAAAAACCATGTCCCTACCTGACACTGGAGGCCGGTAATTCAGCCTAGGCTTAGCAATGGTGCCAATGAAAACGTGTGGAGGCAGCCATTTTCTGGCACTTTTGTGCTCCCCTTGGGATGCCTTTCGCAGCTGCCGTGTGCCTGGAGCTCAGAGCTTGCTGGTTTAAAAAGCTCTACACCTAGGCGTAACCCTAACCCTAACCGTAACACTGGTCAGTTAAATCAGCCTGGGTTTAGGAATTATCCCAAGGGAAAAGCTGTGGAGACAGCCATGTTGTGGCACTTTTGCGCTCCCCTTGGGATGCCTTTCACAGCTGCAGTGAGCTTGGAGCACAGGGCTTCCTGGTGTAAAAAACCACAACTTTAGCCCAAACTGGAGGCTTCTAAATCAGCCTTCGTTTCGGGACGTCCCCAAGGAAAAAGCTGTGGAGGCAGGCATGTTGAGGCACTTCTGCGCTCTTCTTGGGTAGTCCTTCGCAGCTGCTGTGTTCTTGGAACTCAGGGCTTTCTGGTTAAAAGAACACTAACCCTAGGCCTAACTCAAACCTTAAGCCTAGGAAGGAAAATCAGCCTATGATTCGGGATGGTCTCATGGAAATAGCAGTGGAGGCAGCCAAGTTGTGTCACTTTTGCGCTCCCCTTGGGATGCCTTTAACAGCTGCAGTGTGCCTGGAGCACAGGGCTTCCTGGTTTTAAAAGTCCTAGGCCTAAGCCTAACAGTAACCCTAGGAAGGTAAATCAGCCGGGTATTAGGGTTCTTCCTAAGGAAAAAGCTGTGAAAGCAGCCATGTTGTGGCACTTCTGCGCTCCCTTTGGGATGCCTTTGGCAGATGCAGTAAGCCTGGAACTCAGGGCTTCCTGGTTAAAACAATCCTAGCCCTAGGCTGAGCCCTAACCCTAACCCTAGGCAGATAAATCAGCCTAGGTATAGGGATGGTGCCAAGGAAAAAGCTGTGAAAGCTGCCATGTTGTTGCACTTTTGTACTCCCCTTGGGATGCCTTTCACAGCTGCCGTGTGCCTGGAGCTCAGGGCTTCCTGGTTTAAAAAACCATGTCCCTAGCTGAGACTGGAGGCAGGTGATTCAGCCTAGGCTTAGCAATGGTGCCAATGAAAACGTGTGGAGGCAGCCATTTTCTGGCACTTTTGTGCTCCCCTTGGGATGCCTTTCGCAGCTGCCGTGTGCCTGGAGCTCAGAGCTTGCTGGTTTAAAAAGCTCTACACCTAGGCGTAACCCTAACCCTAACCGTAACACTGGTCATTTAAATCAGCCTGGGTTTAGGAATTATCCCAAGGGAAAAGCTGTGGAGAACGCCATGTTGTGGCACTTTTGCGCTCTCCTTGGGATGCCTTTCACAGCTGCAGTGTGCTTGGAGCACAGGGCTTCCTGGTTTAAAAAACCACAACTTTAGCCCAAACTGGAGGCTTCGAAATCAGCCTTCGTTTCGGGACGTCCCCAAGGAAAAAGCTGTGGAGGCAGGCATGTTGAGGCACTTCTGCGCTCTTCTTGGGTAGTCCTTCGCAGCTGCTGTGTTCTTGGAACTCAGGGCTTTCTGGTTAAAAGAACACTAACCCTAGGCCTAACTCAAACCTTAAGCCTAGGAAGGAAAATCAGCCTATGATTCGGGATGGTCTCATGGAAATAGCAGTGGAGGCAGCCAAGTTGTGTCACTTTTGCGCTCCCCTTGGGATGCCTTTAACAGCTGCAGTGTGCCTGGAGCACAGGGCTTCCTGGTTTTAAAAGTCCTAGGCCTAAGCCTAACAGTAACCCTAGGAAGGTAAATCAGCCGGGTATTAGGGTTCTTCCTAAGGAAAAAGCTGTGAAAGCAGCCATGTTGTGGACCTTCTGCGCTCCCTTTGGGATGCCTTTGGCAGATGCAGTAAGCCTGGAACTCAGGGCTTCCTGCTTAAAAAAATCCTAGCCCTAGGCTGAGCCCTAACCCTAACCCTAGGCAGATAAATCAGCCTAGGTATAGGGATGGTGCCAAGGAAAAAGCTGTGAAAGCTGCCATGTTGTTGCACTTTTGTACTCCCCTTGGGATGCCTTTCACAGCTGCCGTGTGCCTGGAGCTCAGGGCTTCCTGGTTTAAAAAACAATGTCCCTAGCTGAGACTGGAGGCAGGTGATTCAGCCTAGGCTTAGCAATGGTGCCAATGAAAACGTGTGGAGGCAGCCATTTTCTGGCACTTTTGTGCTCCCCTTGGGATGCCTTTCGCAGCTGCCGTGTGCCTGGAGCTCAGAGCTTGCTGGTTTAAAAAGCTCTACACCTAGGCGTAACCCTAACCCTAACCATAACACTGGTCATTTAAATCAGCCTGGGTTTAGGAATTATCCCAAGGGAAAAGCTGTGGAGACAGCCATGTTGTGGCACTTTTGCGCTCCCCTTGGGATGCCTTTCACAGCTGCAGTGTGCTTGGAGCACAGGGCTTCCTGGTTTAAAAAACCACAACTTTAGCCCAAACTGGAGGCTTCTAAATCAGCCTTCGTTTCGGGACGTCCCCAAGGAAAAAGCTGTGGAGGCAGGCATGTTGAGGCACTTCTGCGCTCTTCTTGGGTAGTCCTTCGAGCTGCTGTGCTCTTGGAACTCAGGGCTTTCTGGTTAAAAGAACACTAACCCTAGGCCTAACTCAAACCTTAAGCCTAGGAAGGAAAATCAGCCTATGATTCGGGATGGTCTGATGGAAATAGCAGTGGAGGCGGCCAAGTTGTGTCACTTTTGCGCTCCCCTTGGGATGCCTTTAACAGCTGCAGTGTGCCTGGAGCACAGGGCTTCCTGGTTTTAAAAGTCCTAGGCCTAGGCCTAACAGTAACCCTAGGAAGGTAAATCAGCCGGGTATTAGGGTTCCTCCTAAGGAAAAAGCTGTGAAAGCAGCCATGTTGTGGCACTTCTGCACTCCCCTTGGGATGCCTTTAACAGCTGCAGTGTGCCTGGAGCACAGGGCTTCCTGGTTTTAAAAGTCCTAGGCCTAGGCCTAACAGTAACCCTAGGAAGGTATATCAGCCAGGTGTTAGGGTTCCTCCTAAGGAAAAAGCTGTGAAAGCAGCCATGTTGTGGCACTTCTGCGCTCCACTTGGGATGCCTTTAACAGCTGCAGTGTGCCTGGAGCACAGGGCTTCCTGGTTTTAAAAGTCCTAGGCCTAGGCCTAACAGTAACCCTAGGAAGGTAAATCAGGCGAGTTTTAGGGTTCTTCCTAAGGAAAAAGCTGTGAAAGCAGCCATGTTGTGGCACTTCTGCGCTCCCTTTGGGATGCCTTTGGCAGATGCAGTAAGCCTGGAACTCAGGGCTTCCTGCTTAAAAAAATCCTAGCCCTAGGCTGAGCCCTAACCCTAACCCTAGGCAGATAAATCAGCCTAGGTATAGGGATGGTGCCAAGGAAAAAGCTGTGAAAGCTGCCATGTTGTGGCACTTTTGTGTTCCCCTTGGGATGCCTTTCACAGCTGCCGTGTGCCTGGAGCTAAAGGGCTTCCTGGTTTAAAAAACCATGTCCCTACCTGACACTGGAGGCCGGTAATTCAGCCTAGGCTTAGCAATGGTGCCAATGAAAACGTGTGGAGGCAGCCATTTTCTGGCACTTTTGTGCTCCCCTTGGGATGCCTTTCGCAGCTGCCGTGTGCCTGGAGCTCAGAGCTTGCTGGTTTAAAAAGCTCTACACCTAGGCGTAACCCTAACCCTAACCGTAACACTGGTCAGTTAAATCAGCCTGGGTTTAGGAATTATCCCAAGGGAAAAGCTGTGGAGACAGCCATGTTGTGGCACTTTTGCGCTCCCCTTGGGATGCCTTTCACAGCTGCAGTGAGCTTGGAGCACAGGGCTTCCTGGTGTAAAAAACCACAACTTTAGCCCAAACTGGAGGCTTCTAAATCAGCCTTCGTTTCGGGACGTCCCCAAGGAAAAAGCTGTGGAGGCAGGCATGTTGAGGCACTTCTGCGCTCTTCTTGGGTAGTCCTTCGCAGCTGCTGTGTTCTTGGAACTCAGGGCTTTCTGGTTAAAAGAACACTAACCCTAGGCCTAACTCAAACCTTAAGCCTAGGAAGGAAAATCAGCCTATGATTCGGGATGGTCTCATGGAAATAGCAGTGGAGGCAGCCAAGTTGTGTCACTTTTGCGCTCCCCTTGGGATGCCTTTAACAGCTGCAGTGTGCCTGGAGCACAGGGCTTCCTGGTTTTAAAAGTCCTAGGCCTAAGCCTAACAGTAACCCTAGGAAGGTAAATCAGCCGGGTATTAGGGTTCTTCCTAAGGAAAAAGCTGTGAAAGCAGCCATGTTGTGGCACTTCTGCGCTCCCTTTGGGATGCCTTTGGCAGATGCAGTAAGCCTGGAACTCAGGGCTTCCTGGTTAAAACAATCCTAGCCCTAGGCTGAGCCCTAACCCTAACCCTAGGCAGATAAATCAGCCTAGGTATAGGGATGGTGCCAAGGAAAAAGCTGTGAAAGCTGCCATGTTGTTGCACTTTTGTACTCCCCTTGGGATGCCTTTCACAGCTGCCGTGTGCCTGGAGCTCAGGGCTTCCTGGTTTAAAAAACCATGTCCCTAGCTGAGACTGGAGGCAGGTGATTCAGCCTAGGCTTAGCAATGGTGCCAATGAAAACGTGTGGAGGCAGCCATTTTCTGGCACTTTTGTGCTCCCCTTGGGATGCCTTTCGCAGCTGCCGTCTGCCTGGAGCTCAGAGCTTGCTGGTTTAAAAAGCTCTACACCTAGGCGTAACCCTAACCCTAACCGTAACACTGGTCATTTAAATCAGCCTGGGTTTAGGAATTATCCCAAGGGAAAAGCTGTGGAGAACGCCATGTTGTGGCACTTTTGCGCTCTCCTTGGGATGCCTTTCACAGCTGCAGTGTGCTTGGAGCACAGGGCTTCCTGGTTTAAAAAACCACAACTTTAGCCCAAACTGGAGGCTTCGAAATCAGCCTTCGTTTCGGGACGTCCCCAAGGAAAAAGCTGTGGAGGCAGGCATGTTGAGGCACTTCTGCGCTCTTCTTGGGTAGTCCTTCGCAGCTGCTGTGTTCTTGGAACTCAGGGCTTTCTGGTTAAAAGAACACTAACCCTAGGCCTAACTCAAACCTTAAGCCTAGGAAGGAAAATCAGCCTATGATTCGGGATGGTCTCATGGAAATAGCAGTGGAGGCAGCCAAGTTGTGTCACTTTTGCGCTCCCCTTGGGATGCCTTTAACAGCTGCAGTGTGCCTGGAGCACAGGGCTTCCTGGTTTTAAAAGTCCTAGGCCTAAGCCTAACAGTAACCCTAGGAAGGTAAATCAGCCGGGTATTAGGGTTCTTCCTAAGGAAAAAGCTGTGAAAGCAGCCATGTTGTGGACCTTCTGCGCTCCCTTTGGGATGCCTTTGGCAGATGCAGTAAGCCTGGAACTCAGGGCTTCCTGCTTAAAAAAATCCTAGCCCTAGGCTGAGCCCTAACCCTAACCCTAGGCAGATAAATCAGCCTAGGTATAGGGATGGTGCCAAGGAAAAAGCTGTGAAAGCTGCCATGTTGTTGCACTTTTGTACTCCCCTTGGGATGCCTTTCACAGCTGCCGTGTGCCTGGAGCTCAGGGCTTCCTGGTTTAAAAAACAATGTCCCTAGCTGAGACTGGAGGCAGGTGATTCAGCCTAGGCTTAGCAATGGTGCCAATGAAAACGTGTGGAGGCAGCCATTTTCTGGCACTTTTGTGCTCCCCTTGGGATGCCTTTCGCAGCTGCCGTGTGCCTGGAGCTCAGAGCTTGCTGGTTTAAAAAGCTCTACACCTAGGCGTAACCCTAACCCTAACCATAACACTGGTCATTTAAATCAGCCTGGGTTTAGGAATTATCCCAAGGGAAAAGCTGTGGAGACAGCCATGTTGTGGCACTTTTGCGCTCCCCTTGGGATGCCTTTCACAGCTGCAGTGTGCTTGGAGCACAGGGCTTCCTGGTTTAAAAAACCACAACTTTAGCCCAAACTGGAGGCTTCTAAATCAGCCTTCGTTTCGGGACGTCCCCAAGGAAAAAGCTGTGGAGGCAGGCATGTTGAGGCACTTCTGCGCTCTTCTTGGGTAGTCCTTCGAGCTGCTGTGCTCTTGGAACTCAGGGCTTTCTGGTTAAAAGAACACTAACCCTAGGCCTAACTCAAACCTTAAGCCTAGGAAGGAAAATCAGCCTATGATTCGGGATGGTCTGATGGAAATAGCAGTGGAGGCGGCCAAGTTGTGTCACTTTTGCGCTCCCCTTGGGATGCCTTTAACAGCTGCAGTGTGCCTGGAGCACAGGGCTTCCTGGTTTTAAAAGTCCTAGGCCTAGGCCTAACAGTAACCCTAGGAAGGTAAATCAGCCGGGTATTAGGGTTCCTCCTAAGGAAAAAGCTGTGAAAGCAGCCATGTTGTGGCACTTCTGCACTCCCCTTGGGATGCCTTTAACAGCTGCAGTGTGCCTGGAGCACAGGGCTTCCTGGTTTTAAAAGTCCTAGGCCTAGGCCTAACAGTAACCCTAGGAAGGTATATCAGCCAGGTGTTAGGGTTCCTCCTAAGGAAAAAGCTGTGAAAGCAGCCATGTTGTGGCACTTCTGCGCTCCACTTGGGATGCCTTTAACAGCTGCAGTGTGCCTGGAGCACAGGGCTTCCTGGTTTTAAAAGTCCTAGGCCTAGGCCTAACAGTAACCCTAGGAAGGTAAATCAGGCGAGTTTTAGGGTTCTTCCTAAGGAAAAAGCTGTGAAAGCAGCCATGTTGTGGCACTTCTGCGCTCCCTTTGGGATGCCTTTGGCAGATGCAGTAAGCCTGGAACTCAGGGCTTCCTGCTTAAAAAAATCCTAGCCCTAGGCTGAGCCCTAACCCTAACCCTAGGCAGATAAATCAGCCTAGGTATAGGGATGGTGCCAAGGAAAAAGCTGTGAAAGCTGCCATGTTGTGGCACTTTTGTGTTCCCCTTGGGATGCCTTTCACAGCTGCCGTGTGCCTGGAGCTAAAGGGCTTCCTGGTTTAAAAAACCATGTCCCTACCTGACACTGGAGGCCGGTAATTCAGCCTAGGCTTAGCAATGGTGCCAATGAAAACGTGTGGAGGCAGCCATTTTCTGGCACTTTTGTGCTCCCCTTGGGATGCCTTTCGCAGCTGCCGTGTGCCTGGAGCTCAGAGCTTGCTGGTTTAAAAAGCTCTACACCTAGGCGTAACCCTAACCCTAACCGTAACACTGGTCAGTTAAATCAGCCTGGGTTTAGGAATTATCCCAAGGGAAAAGCTGTGGAGACAGCCATGTTGTGGCACTTTTGCGCTCCCCTTGGGATGCCTTTCACAGCTGCAGTGAGCTTGGAGCACAGGGCTTCCTGGTGTAAAAAACCACAACTTTAGCCCAAACTGGAGGCTTCTAAATCAGCCTTCGTTTCGGGACGTCCCCAAGGAAAAAGCTGTGGAGGCAGGCATGTTGAGGCACTTCTGCGCTCTTCTTGGGTAGTCCTTCGCAGCTGCTGTGTTCTTGGAACTCAGGGCTTTCTGGTTAAAAGAACACTAACCCTAGGCCTAACTCAAACCTTAAGCCTAGGAAGGAAAATCAGCCTATGATTCGGGATGGTCTCATGGAAATAGCAGTGGAGGCAGCCAAGTTGTGTCACTTTTGCGCTCCCCTTGGGATGCCTTTAACAGCTGCAGTGTGCCTGGAGCACAGGGCTTCCTGGTTTTAAAAGTCCTAGGCCTAAGCCTAACAGTAACCCTAGGAAGGTAAATCAGCCGGGTATTAGGGTTCTTCCTAAGGAAAAAGCTGTGAAAGCAGCCATGTTGTGGCACTTCTGCGCTCCCTTTGGGATGCCTTTGGCAGATGCAGTAAGCCTGGAACTCAGGGCTTCCTGGTTAAAACAATCCTAGCCCTAGGCTGAGCCCTAACCCTAACCCTAGGCAGATAAATCAGCCTAGGTATAGGGATGGTGCCAAGGAAAAAGCTGTGAAAGCTGCCATGTTGTTGCACTTTTGTACTCCCCTTGGGATGCCTTTCACAGCTGCCGTGTGCCTGGAGCTCAGGGCTTCCTGGTTTAAAAAACCATGTCCCTAGCTGAGACTGGAGGCAGGTGATTCAGCCTAGGCTTAGCAATGGTGCCAATGAAAACGTGTGGAGGCAGCCATTTTCTGGCACTTTTGTGCTCCCCTTGGGATGCCTTTCGCAGCTGCCGTCTGCCTGGAGCTCAGAGCTTGCTGGTTTAAAAAGCTCTACACCTAGGCGTAACCCTAACCCTAACCGTAACACTGGTCATTTAAATCAGCCTGGGTTTAGGAATTATCCCAAGGGAAAAGCTGTGGAGAACGCCATGTTGTGGCACTTTTGCGCTCTCCTTGGGATGCCTTTCACAGCTGCAGTGTGCTTGGAGCACAGGGCTTCCTGGTTTAAAAAACCACAACTTTAGCCCAAACTGGAGGCTTCTAAATCAGCCTTCGTTTCGGGACGTCCCCAAGGAAAAAGCTGTGGAGGCAGGCATGTTGAGGCACTTCTGCGCTCTTCTTGGGTAGTCCTTCGCAGCTGCTGTGTTCTTGGAACTCAGGGCTTTCTGGTTAAAAGAACACTAACCCTAGGCCTAACTCAAACCTTAAGCCTAGGAAGGAAAATCAGCCTATGATTCGGGATGGTCTCATGGAAATAGCAGTGGAGGCAGCCAAGTTGTGTCACTTTTGCGCTCCCCTTGGGATGCCTTTAACAGCTGCAGTGTGCCTGGAGCACAGGGCTTCCTGGTTTTAAAAGTCCTAGGCCTAAGCCTAACAGTAACCCTAGGAAGGTAAATCAGCCGGGTATTAGGGTTCTTCCTAAGGAAAAAGCTGTGAAAGCAGCCATGTTGTGGACCTTCTGCGCTCCCTTTGGGATGCCTTTGGCAGATGCAGTAAGCCTGGAACTCAGGGCTTCCTGCTTAAAAAAATCCTAGCCCTAGGCTGAGCCCTAACCCTAACCCTAGGCAGATAAATCAGCCTAGGTATAGGGATGGTGCCAAGGAAAAAGCTGTGAAAGCTGCCATGTTGTTGCACTTTTGTACTCCCCTTGGGATGCCTTTCACAGCTGCCGTGTGCCTGGAGCTCAGGGCTTCCTGGTTTAAAAAACAATGTCCCTAGCTGAGACTGGAGGCAGGTGATTCAGCCTAGGCTTAGCAATGGTGCCAATGAAAACGTGTGGAGGCAGCCATTTTCTGGCACTTTTGTGCTCCCCTTGGGATGCCTTTCGCAGCTGCCGTGTGCCTGGAGCTCAGAGCTTGCTGGTTTAAAAAGCTCTACACCTAGGCGTAACCCTAACCCTAAGCATAACACTGGTCATTTAAATCAGCCTGGGTTTAGGAATTATCCCAAGGGAAAAGCTGTGGAGACAGCCATGTTGTGGCACTTTTGCGCTCCCCTTGGGATGCCTTTCACAGCTGCAGTGTGCTTGGAGCACAGGGCTTCCTGGTTTAAAAAACCACAACTTTAGCCCAAACTGGAGGCTTCTAAATCAGCCTTCGTTTCGGGACGTCCCCAAGGAAAAAGCTGTGGAGGCAGGCATGTTGAGGCACTTCTGCGCTCTTCTTGGGTAGTCCTACGAGCTGCTGTGCTCTTGGAACTCAGGGCTTTCTGGTTAAAAGAACACTAACCCTAGGCCTAACTCAAACCTTAAGCCTAGGAAGGAAAATCAGCCTATGATTCGGGATGGTCTGATGGAAATAGCAGTGGAGGCGGCCAAGTTGTGTCACTTTTGCGCTCCCCTTGGGATGCCTTTAACAGCTGCAGTGTGCCTGGAGCACAGGGCTTCCTGGTTTTAAAAGTCCTAGGCCTAGGCCTAACAGTAACCCTAGGAAGGTAAATCAGCCGGGTATTAGGGTTCCTCCTAAGGAAAAAGCTGTGAAAGCAGCCATGTTGTGGCACTTCTGCACTCCCCTTGGGATGCCTTTAACAGCTGCAGTGTGCCTGGAGCACAGGGCTTCCTGGTTTTAAAAGTCCTAGGCCTAGGCCTAACAGTAACCCTAGGAAGGTATATCAGCCAGGTGTTAGGGTTCCTCCTAAGGAATAAGCTGTGAAAGCAGCCATGTTGTGGCACTTCTGCGCTCCACTTGGGATGCCTTTAACAGCTGCAGTGTGCCTGGAGCACAGGGCTTCCTGGTTTTAAAAGTCCTAGGCCTAGGCCTAACAGTAACCCTAGGAAGGTAAATCAGGCGAGTTTTAGGGTTCTTCCTAAGGAAAAAGCTGTGAAAGCAGCCATGTTGTGGCACTTCTGCGCTCCCTTTGGGATGCCTTTGGCAGATGCAGTAAGCCTGGAACTCAGGGCTTCCTGCTTAAAAAAATCCTAGCCCTAGGCTGAGCCCTAACCCTAACCCTAGGCAGATAAATCAGCCTAGGTATAGGGATGGTGCCAAGGAAAAAGCTGTGAAAGCTGCCATGTTGTGGCACTTTTGTGTTCCCCTTGGGATGCCTTTCACAGCTGCCGTGTGCCTGGAGCTAAAGGGCTTCCTGGTTTAAAAAACCATGTCCCTACCTGACACTGGAGGCCGGTAATTCAGCCTAGGCTTAGCAATGGTGCCAATGAAAACGTGTGGAGGCAGCCATTTTCTGGCACTTTTGTGCTCCCCTTGGGATGCCTTTCGCAGCTGCCGTGTGCCTGGAGCTCAGAGCTTGCTGGTTTAAAAAGCTCTACACCTAGGCGTAACCCTAACCCTAACCGTAACACTGGTCAGTTAAATCAGCCTGGGTTTAGGAATTATCCCAAGGGAAAAGCTGTGGAGACAGCCATGTTGTGGCACTTTTGCGCTCCCCTTGGGATGCCTTTCACAGCTGCAGTGAGCTTGGAGCACAGGGCTTCCTGGTGTAAAAAACCACAACTTTAGCCCAAACTGGAGGCTTCTAAATCAGCCTTCGTTTCGGGACGTCCCCAAGGAAAAAGCTGTGGAGGCAGGCATGTTGAGGCACTTCTGCGCTCTTCTTGGGTAGTCCTTCGCAGCTGCTGTGTTCTTGGAACTCAGGGCTTTCTGGTTAAAAGAACACTAACCCTAGGCCTAACTCAAACCTTAAGCCTAGGAAGGAAAATCAGCCTATGATTCGGGATGGTCTCATGGAAATAGCAGTGGAGGCAGCCAAGTTGTGTCACTTTTGCGCTCCCCTTGGGATGCCTTTAACAGCTGCAGTGTGCCTGGAGCACAGGGCTTCCTGGTTTTAAAAGTCCTAGGCCTAAGCCTAACAGTAACCCTAGGAAGGTAAATCAGCCGGGTATTAGGGTTCTTCCTAAGGAAAAAGCTGTGAAAGCAGCCATGTTGTGGCACTTCTGCGCTCCCTTTGGGATGCCTTTGGCAGATGCAGTAAGCCTGGAACTCAGGGCTTCCTGGTTAAAACAATCCTAGCCCTAGGCTGAGCCCTAACCCTAACCCTAGGCAGATAAATCAGCCTAGGTATAGGGATGGTGCCAAGGAAAAAGCTGTGAAAGCTGCCATGTTGTTGCACTTTTGTACTCCCCTTGGGATGCCTTTCACAGCTGCCGTGTGCCTGGAGCTCAGGGCTTCCTGGTTTAAAAAACCATGTCCCTAGCTGAGACTGGAGGCAGGTGATTCAGCCTAGGCTTAGCAATGGTGCCAATGAAAACGTGTGGAGGCAGCCATTTTCTGGCACTTTTGTGCTCCCCTTGGGATGCCTTTCGCAGCTGCCGTGTGCCTGGAGCTCAGAGCTTGCTGGTTTAAAAAGCTCTACACCTAGGCGTAACCCTAACCCTAACCGTAACACTGGTCATTTAAATCAGCCTGGGTTTAGGAATTATCCCAAGGGAAAAGCTGTGGAGAACGCCATGTTGTGGCACTTTTGCGCTCTCCTTGGGATGCCTTTCACAGCTGCAGTGTGCTTGGAGCACAGGGCTTCCTGGTTTAAAAAACCACAACTTTAGCCCAAACTGGAGGCTTCGAAATCAGCCTTCGTTTCGGGACGTCCCCAAGGAAAAAGCTGTGGAGGCAGGCATGTTGAGGCACTTCTGCGCTCTTCTTGGGTAGTCCTTCGCAGCTGCTGTGTTCTTGGAACTCAGGGCTTTCTGGTTAAAAGAACACTAACCCTAGGCCTAACTCAAACCTTAAGCCTAGGAAGGAAAATCAGCCTATGATTCGGGATGGTCTCATGGAAATAGCAGTGGAGGCAGCCAAGTTGTGTCACTTTTGCGCTCCCCTTGGGATGCCTTTAACAGCTGCAGTGTGCCTGGAGCACAGGGCTTCCTGGTTTTAAAAGTCCTAGGCCTAAGCCTAACAGTAACCCTAGGAAGGTAAATCAGCCGGGTATTAGGGTTCTTCCTAAGGAAAAAGCTGTGAAAGCAGCCATGTTGTGGACCTTCTGCGCTCCCTTTGGGATGCCTTTGGCAGATGCAGTAAGCCTGGAACTCAGGGCTTCCTGCTTAAAAAAATCCTAGCCCTAGGCTGAGCCCTAACCCTAACCCTAGGCAGATAAATCAGCCTAGGTATAGGGATGGTGCCAAGGAAAAAGCTGTGAAAGCTGCCATGTTGTTGCACTTTTGTACTCCCCTTGGGATGCCTTTCACAGCTGCCGTGTGCCTGGAGCTCAGGGCTTCCTGGTTTAAAAAACAATGTCCCTAGCTGAGACTGGAGGCAGGTGATTCAGCCTAGGCTTAGCAATGGTGCCAATGAAAACGTGTGGAGGCAGCCATTTTCTGGCACTTTTGTGCTCCCCTTGGGATGCCTTTCGCAGCTGCCGTGTGCCTGGAGCTCAGAGCTTGCTGGTTTAAAAAGCTCTACACCTAGGCGTAACCCTAACCCTAACCATAACACTGGTCATTTAAATCAGCCTGGGTTTAGGAATTATCCCAAGGGAAAAGCTGTGGAGACAGCCATGTTGTGGCACTTTTGCGCTCCCCTTGGGATGCCTTTCACAGCTGCAGTGTGCTTGGAGCACAGGGCTTCCTGGTTTAAAAAACCACAACTTTAGCCCAAACTGGAGGCTTCTAAATCAGCCTTCGTTTCGGGACGTCCCCAAGGAAAAAGCTGTGGAGGCAGGCATGTTGAGGCACTTCTGCGCTCTTCTTGGGTAGTCCTTCGAGCTGCTGTGCTCTTGGAACTCAGGGCTTTCTGGTTAAAAGAACACTAACCCTAGGCCTAACTCAAACCTTAAGCCTAGGAAGGAAAATCAGCCTATGATTCGGGATGGTCTGATGGAAATATCAGTGGAGGCGGCCAAGTTGTGTCACTTTTGCGCTCCCCTTGGGATGCCTTTAACAGCTGCAGTGTGCCTGGAGCACAGGGCTTCCTGGTTTTAAAAGTCCTAGGCCTAGGCCTAACAGTAACCCTAGGAAGGTAAATCAGCCGGGTATTAGGGTTCCTCCTAAGGAAAAAGCTGTGAAAGCAGCCATGTTGTGGCACTTCTGCACTCCCCTTGGGATGCCTTTAACAGCTGCAGTGTGCCTGGAGCACAGGGCTTCCTGGTTTTAAAAGTCCTAGGCCTAGGCCTAACAGTAACCCTAGGAAGGTATATCAGCCAGGTGTTAGGGTTCCTCCTAAGGAAAAAGCTGTGAAAGCAGCCATGTTGTGGCACTTCTGCGCTCCACTTGGGATGCCTTTAACAGCTGCAGTGTGCCTGGAGCACAGGGCTTCCTGGTTTTAAAAGTCCTAGGCCTAGGCCTAACAGTAACCCTAGGAAGGTAAATCAGGCGAGTTTTAGGGTTCTTCCTAAGGAAAAAGCTGTGAAAGCAGCCATGTTGTGGCACTTCTGCGCTCCCTTTGGGATGCCTTTGGCAGATGCAGTAAGCCTGGAACTCAGGGCTTCCTGCTTAAAAAAATCCTAGCCCTAGGCTGAGCCCTAACCCTAACCCTAGGCAGATAAATCAGCCTAGGTATAGGGATGGTGCCAAGGAAAAAGCTGTGAAAGCTGCCATGTTGTGGCACTTTTGTGTTCCCCTTGGGATGCCTTTCACAGCTGCCGTGTGCCTGGAGCTAAAGGGCTTCCTGGTTTAAAAAACCATGTCCCTACCTGACACTGGAGGCCGGTAATTCAGCCTAGGCTTAGCAATGGTGCCAATGAAAACGTGTGGAGGCAGCCATTTTCTGGCACTTTTGTGCTCCCCTTGGGATGCCTTTCGCAGCTGCCGTGTGCCTGGAGCTCAGAGCTTGCTGGTTTAAAAAGCTCTACACCTAGGCGTAACCCTAACCCTAACCGTAACACTGGTCAGTTAAATCAGCCTGGGTTTAGGAATTATCCCAAGGGAAAAGCTGTGGAGACAGCCATGTTGTGGCACTTTTGCGCTCCCCTTGGGATGCCTTTCACAGCTGCAGTGAGCTTGGAGCACAGGGCTTCCTGGTGTAAAAAACCACAACTTTAGCCCAAACTGGAGGCTTCTAAATCAGCCTTCGTTTCGGGACGTCCCCAAGGAAAAAGCTGTGGAGGCAGGCATGTTGAGGCACTTCTGCGCTCTTCTTGGGTAGTCCTTCGCAGCTGCTGTGCTCTTGGAACTCAGGGCTTTCTGGTTAAAAGAACACTAACCCTAGGCCTAACTCAAACCTTAAGCATAGGTAGGAAAATCAGCCTATGATTCGGGATGGTCTCATGGAAATAGCAGTGGAGGCAGCCAAGTTGTGTCACTTTTGCGCTCCCCTTGGGATGCCTTTAACAGCTGCAGTGTGCCTGGAGCACAGGGCTTCCTGGTTTTAAAAGTCCTAGGCCTAGGCCTAACAGTAACCCTAGGAAGGTAAATCAGCCGGGTATTAGGGTTCTTCCTAAGGAAAAAGCTGTGAAAGCAGCCATGTTGTGGCACTTTTGTGCTCCCCTTGGGATGCCTTTAACAGCTGCAGTGTGCCTGGAGCACATGGCTTCCTGGTTTTAAAAGTCCTAGGCCTAGACCTAAGAGTAACCCTAGGAAGGTAAATCAGCCGGGTATTTAGGGTTCTTCCTAAGGAAAAAGCTGTGAAAACAGCCATGTTGTGGCACTTCTGCGCTCCCTTTGGGATGCCTTTGGCAGATGCAGTAAGCCTGGAACTCAGGGCTTCCTGGTTAAAAAATCCTAGCCCTAGGCTGAGCCCTAACCCTAACCCTAGGCAGATAAATCAGCCTAGGTATAGGGATGGTGCCAAGGAAAAAGCTGTGAAAGCTGCCATGTTGTTGCACTTTTGTGCTCCCCTTGGGATGCCTTTCACAGCTGCCGTGTGCCTGGAGCTCAGGGCTTCCTGGTTTAAAAAACCATGTCCCTAGCTGAGACTGGAGGCAGGTGATTCAGCCTAGGCTTAGCAATGGTGCCAATGAAAACGTGTGGAGGCAGCCATTTTCTGGCACTTTTGTGCTCCCCTTGGGATGCCTTTCGCAGCTGCCGTGTGCCTGGAGCTCAGAGCTTGCTGGTTTAAAAAGCTCTACACCTAGGCGTAACCCTAACCCTAACCGTAACACTGGTCATTTAAATCAGCCTGGGTTTAGGAATTATCCCAAGGGAAAAGCTGTGGAGACAGCCATGTTGTGGCACTTTTGCGCTCCCCTTGGGATGCCTTTCACAGCTGCAGTGAGCTTGGAGCACAGGGCTTCCTGGTGTAAAAAACCACAACTTTAGCCCAAACTGGAGGCTTCTAAATCAGCCTTCGTTTCGGGACGTCCCCAAGGAAAAAGCTGTGGAGGCAGGCATGTTGAGGCACTTCTGCGCTCTTCTTGGGTAGTCCTTCGCAGCTGCTGTGTTCTTGGAACTCAGGGCTTTCTGGTTAAAAGAACACTAACCCTAGGCCTAACTCAAACCTTAAGCCTAGGAAGGAAAATCAGCCTATGATTCGGGATGGTCTCATGGAAATAGCAGTGGAGGCAGCCAAGTTGTGTCACTTTTGCGCTCCCCTTGGGATGCCTTTAACAGCTGCAGTGTGCCTGGAGCACATGGCTTCCTGGTTTTAAAAGTCCTAGGCCTAGGCCTAACAGTAACCCTAGGAAGGTAAATCAGCCGGGTATTTAGGGTTCTTCCTAAGGAAAAAGCTTTGAAAACAGCCATGTTGTGGCACTTCTGCGCTCCCTTTGGGATGCCTTTGGCAGATGCAGTAAGCCTGGAACTCAGGGCTTCCTGGTTAAAAAATCCTAGCCCTAGGCTGAGCCCTAACCCTAACCCTAGGCAGATAAATCAGCCTAGGTATAGGGATGGTGCCAAGGAAAAAGCTGTGAAAGCTGCCATGTTGTTGCACTTTTGTGCTCCCCTTGGGATGCCTTTCACAGCTGCCGTGTGCCTGGAGCTCAGGGCTTCCGGGTTTAAAAAACCATGTCCCTAGCTGAGACTGGAGGCAGGTGATTCAGCCTAGGCTTAGCAATGGTGCCAATGAAAACGTGTGGAGGCAGCCATTTTCTGGCACTTTTGTGCTCCCCTTGGGATGCCTTTCGCAGCTGCCGTGTGCCTGGAGCTCAGAGCTTGCTGGTTTAAAAAGCTCTACACCTAGGCGTAACCCTAACCCTAACCGTAACACTGGTCATTTAAATCAGCCTGGGTTTAGGAATTATCCCAAGGGAAAAGCTGTGGAGACAGCCATGTTGTGGCACTTTTGCGCTCCCCTTGGGATGCCTTTCACAGCTGCAGTGAGCTTGGAGCACAGGGCTTCCTGGTGTAAAAAACCACAACTTTAGCCCAAACTGGAGGCTGCTAAATCAGCCTTCGTTTCGGGACGTCCCCAAGGAAAAAGCTGTGGAGGCAGGCATGTTGAGGCACTTCTGCGCTCTTCTTGGGTAGTCCTTCGCAGCTGCTGTGTTCTTGGAACTCAGGGCTTTCTGGTTAAAAGAACACTAACCCTAGGCCTAACTCAAACCTTAAGCCTAGGAAGGAAAATCAGCCTATGATTTGGGATGGTCTCATGGAAATAGCAGTGGAGGCAGCCAAGTTGTGTCACTTTTGCGCTCCCCTTGGGATGCCTTTCACAGCTGCAGTGTGCCTGGAGCACAGGGCTTCCTGGTTTTAAAAGTCCTAGGCCTAGGCCTAACAGTAACCCTAGGAAGGTAAATCAGCCGGGTATTAGGGTTCTTCCTAAGGAAAAAGCTGTGAAAACAGCCATGTTGTGGCACTTCTGCGCTCCCTTTGGGATGCCTTTGGCAGATGCAGTAAGCCTGGAACTCAGGGCTTCCTGGTTAAAAAATCCTAGCCCTAGGCTGAGCCCTAACCCTAACCCTAGGCAGATAAATCAGCCTAGGTATAGGGATGGTGCCAAGGAAAAAGCTGTGAAAGCTGCCATGTTGTTGCACTTTTGTACTCCCCTTGGGATGCCTTTCACAGCTGCCGTGTGCCTGGAGCTCAGGGCTTCCTGGTTTAAAAAACCATGTCCCTAGCTGAGACTGGAGGCAGGTGATTCAGCCTAGGCTTAGCAATGGTGCCAATGAAAACGTGTGGAGGCAGCCATTTTCTGGCACTTTTGTGCTCCCCTTGGGATGACTTTCGCAGCTGCCGTGTGCCTGGAGCTCAGAGCTTGCTGGTTTAAAAAGCTCTACACCTAGGCGTATTCCTAACCCTAACCGTAACACTGGTCATTTAAATCAGCCTGGGTTTAGGAATTATCCCAAGGGAAAAGCTGTGGAGACAGCCATGTTGTGGCACTTTTGCGCTCCCCTTGGGATGCCTTTCACAGCTGCAGTGAGCTTGGAGCACAGGGCTTCCTGGTGTAAAAAACCACAACTTTAGCCCAAACTGGAGGCTTCTAAATCAGCCTTCGTTTCGGGACGTCCCCAAGGAAAAAGCTGTGGAGGCAGGCATGTTGAGGCACTTCTGCGCTCTTCTTGGGTAGTCCTTCGCAGCTGCTGTGTTCTTGGAACTCAGGGCTTTCTGGTTAAAAGAACACTAACCCTAGGCCTAACTCAAACCTTAAGCCTAGGAAGGAAAATCAGCCTATGATTCGGGATGGTCTCATGGAAATAGCAGTGGAGGCAGCCAAGTTGTGTCACTTTTGCGCTCCCCTTGGGATGCCTTTAACAGCTGCAGTGTGCCTGGAGCACAGGGCTTCCTGGTTTTAAAAGTCCTAGGCCTAAGCCTAACAGTAACCCTAGGAAGGTAAATCAGCCGGGTATTAGGGTTCTTCCTAAGGAAAAAGCTGTGAAAGCAGCCATGTTGTGGCACTTCTGCGCTCCCTTTGGGATGCCTTTGGCAGATGCAGTAAGCCTGGAACTCAGGGCTTCCTGCTTAGAAATATCCTAGCCCTAGGCTGAGCCCTAACCCTAACCCTAGGCAGATAAATCAGCCTAGGTATAGGGATGGTGCCAAGGAAAAAGCTGTGAAAGCTGCCATGTTGTTGCACTTTTGTACTCCCCTTGGGATGCCTTTCACAGCTGCCGTGTGCCTGGAGCTCAGGGCTTCCTGGTTTAAAAAACCATGTCCCTAGCTGAGACTGGAGGCAGGTGATTCAGCCTAGGCTTAGCAATGGTGCCAATGAAAACGTGTGGAGGCAGCCATTTTCTGGCACTTTTGTGCTCCCCTTGGGATGCCTTTCGCAGCTGCCGTGTGCCTGGAGCTCAGAGCTTGCTGGTTTAAAAAGCTCTACACCTAGGCGTAACCCTAACCCTAACCGTAACACTGGTCATTTAAATCAGCCTGGGTTTAGGAATTATCCCAAGGGAAAAGCTGTGGAGAACGCCATGTTGTGGCACTTTTGCGCTCCCCTTGGGATGCCTTTCACAGCTGCAGTGTGCTTGGAGCACAGGGCTTCCTGGTTTAAAAAACCACAACTTTAGCCCAAACTGGAGGCTTCTAAATCAGCCTTCGTTTCGGGACGTCCCCAAGGAAAAAGCTGTGGAGGCAGGCATGTTGAGGCACTTCTGCGCTCTTCTTGGGTAGTCCTTCGCAGCTGCTGTGTTCTTGGAACTCAGGGCTTTCTGGTTAAAAGAACACTAACCCTAGGCCTAACTCAAACCTTAAGCCTAGGAAGGAAAATCAGCCTATGATTCGGGATGGTCTCATGGAAATAGCAGTGGAGGCAGCCAAGTTGTGTCACTTTTGCGCTCCCCTTGGGATGCCTTTCACAGCTGCAGTGTGCCTGGAGCACAGGGCTTCCTGGTTTTAAAAGTCCTAGGCCTAAGCCTAACAGTAACCCTAGGAAGGTAAATCAGCCGGGTATTAGGGTTCTTCCTAAGGAAAAAGCTGTGAAAGCAGCCATGTTGTGGCACTTCTGCGCTCCCTTTGGGATGCCTTTGGCAGATGCAGTAAGCCTGGAACTCAGGGCTTCCTGGTTAAAAAAATCCTAGCCCTAGGCTGAGCCCTAACCCTAACCCTAGGCAGATAAATCAGCCTAGGTATAGGGATGGTGCCAAGGAAAAAGCTGTGAAAGCTGCCATGTTGTTGCACTTTTGTACTCCCCTTGGGATGCCTTTCACAGCTGCCGTGTGCCTGGAGCTCAGGGCTTCCTGGTTTAAAAAACCATGTCCCTAGCTGAGACTGGAGGCAGGTGATTCAGCCTAGGCTTAGCAATGGTGCCAATGAAAACGTGTGGAGGCAGCCATTTTCTGGCACTTTTGTGCTCCCCTTGGGATGCCTTTCGCAGCTGCTGTGTGCCTGGAGCTCAGAGCTTGCTGGTTTAAAAAGCTCTACACCTAGGCGTAACCCTAACCCTAACCGTAACACTGGTCATTTAAATCAGCCTGGGTTTAGGAATTATCCCAAGGGAAAAGCTGTGGAGACAGCCATGTTGTGGCACTTTTGCGCTCCCCTTGGGATGCCTTTCACAGCTGCAGTGTGCTTGGAGCACAGGGCTTCCTGGTGTAAAAAACCACAACTTTAGCCCAAACTGGAGGCTTCTAAATCAGCCTTCGTTTCGGGACGTCCCCAAGGAAAAAGCTGTGGAGGCAGGCATGTTGAGGCACTTCTGCGCTCTTCTTGGGTAGTCCTTCGCAGCTGCTGTGTTCTTGGAACTCAGGGCTTTCTGGTTAAAAGAACACTAACCCTAGGCCTAACTCAAACCTTAAGCCTAGGAAGGAAAATCAGCCTATGATTCGGGATGGTCTCATGGAAATAGCAGTGGAGGCAGCCAAGTTGTGTCACTTTTGCGCTCCCCTTGGGATGCCTTTAACAGCTGCAGTGTGCCTGGAGCACAGGGCTTCCTGGTTTTAAAAGTCCTAGGCCTAAGCCTAACAGTAACCCTAGGAAGGTAAATCAGCCGGGTATTAGGGTTCTTCCTAAGGAAAAAGCTGTGAAAGCAGCCATGTTGTGGCACTTCTGCGCTCCCTTTGGGATGCCTTTGGCAGATGCAGTAAGCCTGGAACTCAGGGCTTCCTGCTTAAAAAAATCCTTGCCCTTGGCTGAGCCCTAACCCTAACCCTAGGCAGATAAATCAGCCTAGGTATAGGGATGGTGCCAAGGAAAAAGCTGTGAAAGCTGCCATGTTGTTGCACTTTTGTACTCCCCTTGGGATGCCTTTCACAGCTGCCGTGTGCCTGGAGCTCAGGGCTTCCTGGTTTAAAAAACCATGTCCCTAGCTGAGACTGGAGGCAGGTGATTCAGCCTAGGCTTAGCAATGGTGCCAATGAAAACGTGTGGAGGCAGCCATTTTCTGGCACTTTTGTGCTCCCCTTGGGATGCCTTTCGCAGCTGCCGTGTGCCTGGAGCTCAGAGCTTGCTGGTTTAAAAAGCTCTACACCTAGGCGTAACCCTAACCCTAACCGTAACACTGGTCATTTAAATCAGCCTGGGTTTAGGAATTATCCCAAGGGAAAAGCTGTGGAGACAGCCATGTTGTGGCACTTTTGCGCTCCCCTTGGGATGCCTTTTACAGCTGCAGTGTGCTTGGAGCACAGGGCTTCCTGGTTTAAAAAACCACAACTTTAGCCCAAACTGGAGGCTTCTAAATCAGCCTTCGTTTCGGGACGTCCCCAAGGAAAAAGCTGTGGAGGCAGGCATGTTGAGGCACTTCTGCGCTCTTCTTGGGTAGTCCTTCGCAGCTGCTGTGTTCTTGGAACTCAGGGCTTTCTGGTTAAAAGAACACTAACCCTAGGCCTAACTCAAACCTTAAGCCTAGGAAGGAAAATCAGCCTATGATTCGGGATGGTCTCATGGAAATAGCAGTGGAGGCAGCCAAGTTGTGTCACTTTTGCGCTCCCCTTGGGATGCCTTTAACAGCTGCAGTGTGCCTGGAGCACAGGGCTTCCTGGTTTTAAAAGTCCTAGGCCTAAGCCTAACAGTAACCCTAGGAAGGTAAATCAGCCGGGTATTAGGGTTCTTCCTCAGGAAAAAGCTGTGAAAGCAGCCATGTTGTGGCACTTCTGCGCTCCCTTTGGGATGCCTTTGGCAGATGCAGTAAGCCTGGAACTCAGGGCTTCCTGCTTAAAAAAATCCTTGCCCTTGGCTGAGCCCTAACCCTAACCCTAGGCAGATAAATCAGCCTAGGTATAGGGATGGTGCCAAGGAAAAAGCTGTGAAAGCTGCCATGTTGTTGCACTTTTGTACTCCCCTTGGGATGCCTTTCACAGCTGCCGTGTGCCTGGAGCTCAGGGCTTCCTGGTTTAAAAAACCATGTCCCTAGCTGAGACTGGAGGCAGGTGATTCAGCCTAGGCTTAGCAATGGTGCCAATGAAAACGTGTGGAGGCAGCCATTTTCTGGCACTTTTGTGCTCCCCTTGGGATGCCTTTCGCAGCTGCTGTGTGCCTGGAGCTCAGAGCTTGCTGGTTTAAAAAGCTCTACACCTAGGCGTAACCCTAACCCTAACCGTAACACTGGTCATTTAAATCAGCCTGGGTTTAGGAATTATCCCAAGGGAAAAGCTGTGGAGACAGCCATGTTGTGGCACTTTTGCGCTCCCCTTGGGATGCCTTTCACAGCTGCAGTGTGCTTGGAGCACAGGGCTTCCTGGTGTAAAAAACCACAACTTTAGCCCAAACTGGAGGCTTCTAAATCAGCCTTCGTTTCGGGACGTCCCCAAGGAAAAAGCTGTGGAGGCAGGCATGTTGAGGCACTTCTGCGCTCTTCTTGGGTAGTCCTTCGCAGCTGCTGTGTTCTTGGAACTCAGGGCTTTCTGGTTAAAAGAACACTAACCCTAGGCCTAACTCAAACCTTAAGCCTAGGAAGGAAAATCAGCCTATGATTCGGGATGGTCTCATGGAAATAGCAGTGGAGGCAGCCAAGTTGTGTCACTTTTGCGCTCCCCTTGGGATGCCTTTAACAGCTGCAGTGTGCCTGGAGCACAGGGCTTCCTGGTTTTAAAAGTCCTAGGCCTAAGCCTAACAGTAACCCTAGGAAGGTAAATCAGCCGGGTATTAGGGTTCTTCCTAAGGAAAAAGCTGTGAAAGCAGCCATGTTGTGGCACTTCTGCGCTCCCTTTGGGATGCCTTTGGCAGATGCAGTAAGCCTGGAACTCAGGGCTTCCTGCTTAAAAAAATCCTTGCCCTTGGCTGAGCCCTAACCCTAACCCTAGGCAGATAAATCAGCCTAGGTATAGGGATGGTGCCAAGGAAAAAGCTGTGAAAGCTGCCATGTTGTTGCACTTTTGTACTCCCCTTGGGATGCCTTTCACAGCTGCCGTGTGCCTGGAGCTCAGGGCTTCCTGGTTTAAAAAACCATGTCCCTAGCTGAGACTGGAGGCAGGTGATTCAGCCTAGGCTTAGCAATGGTGCCAATGAAAACGTGTGGAGGCAGCCATTTTCTGGCACTTTTGTGCTCCCCTTGGGATGCCTTTCGCAGCTGCCGTGTGCCTGGAGCTCAGAGCTTGCTGGTTTAAAAAGCTCTACACCTAGGCGTAACCCTAACCCTAACCGTAACACTGGTCATTTAAATCAGCCTGGGTTTAGGAATTATCCCAAGGGAAAAGCTGTGGAGACAGCCATGTTGTGGCACTTTTGCGCTCCCCTTGGGATGCCTTTTACAGCTGCAGTGTGCTTGGAGCACAGGGCTTCCTGGTTTAAAAAACCACAACTTTAGCCCAAACTGGAGGCTTCTAAATCAGCCTTCGTTTCGGGACGTCCCCAAGGAAAAAGCTGTGGAGGCAGGCATGTTGAGGCACTTCTGCGCTCTTCTTGGGTAGTCCTTCGCAGCTGCTGTGTTCTTGGAACTCAGGGCTTTCTGGTTAAAAGAACACTAACCCTAGGCCTAACTCAAACCTTAAGCCTAGGAAGGAAAATCAGCCTATGATTCGGGATGGTCTCATGGAAATAGCAGTGGAGGCAGCCAAGTTGTGTCACTTTTGCGCTCCCCTTGGGATGCCTTTAACAGCTGCAGTGTGCCTGGAGCACAGGGCTTCCTGGTTTTAAAAGTCCTAGGCCTAAGCCTAACAGTAACCCTAGGAAGGTAAATCAGCCGGGTATTAGGGTTCTTCCTCAGGAAAAAGCTGTGAAAGCAGCCATGTTGTGGCACTTCTGCGCTCCCTTTGGGATGCCTTTGGCAGATGCAGTAAGCCTGGAACTCAGGGCTTCCTGCTTAAAAAAATCCTTGCCCTTGGCTGAGCCCTAACCCTAACCCTAGGCAGATAAATCAGCCTAGGTATAGGGATGGTGCCAAGGAAAAAGCTGTGAAAGCTGCCATGTTGTTGCACTTTTGTACTCCCCTTGGGATGCCTTTCACAGCTGCCGTGTGCCTGGAGCTCAGGGCTTCCTGGTTTAAAAAACCATGTCCCTACCTGAGACTGGAGGCAGGTGATTCAGCCTAGGCTTAGCAATGGTGCCAATGAAAACGTGTGGAGGCAGCCATTTTCTGGCACTTTTGTGCTCCCCTTGGGATGCCTTTCGCAGCTGCCGTGTGCCTGGAGCTCAGAGCTTGCTGGTTTAAAAAGCTCTACACCTAGGCGTAACCCTAACCCTAACCGTAACACTGGTCATTTAAATCAGCCTGGGTTTAGGAATTATCCCAAGGGAAAAGCTGTGGAGACAGCCATGTTGTGGCACTTTTGCGCTCCCCTTGGGATGCCTTTCACAGCTGCAGTGTGCTTGGAGCACAGGGCTTCCTGGTGTAAAAAACCACAACTTTAGCCCAAACTGGAGGCTTCTAAATCAGCCTTCGTTTCGGGACGTCCCCAAGGAAAAAGCTGTGGAGGCAGGCATGTTGAGGCACTTCTGCGCTCTTCTTGGGTAGTCCTTCGCAGCTGCTGTGTTCTTGGAACTCAGGGCTTTCTGGTTAAAAGAACACTAACCCTAGGCCTAACTCAAACCTTAAGCCTAGGAAGGAAAATCAGCCTATGATTCGGGATGGTCTCATGGAAATAGCAGTGGAGGCAGCCAAGTTGTGTCACTTTTGCGCTCCCCTTGGGATGCCTTTAACAGCTGCAGTGTGCCTGGAGCACAGGGCTTCCTGGTTTTAAAAGTCCTAGGCCTAAGCCTAACAGTAAACCTAGGAAGGTAAATCAGCCGGGTATTAGGGTTCTTCCTAAGGAAAAAGCTGTGAAAGCAGCCATGTTGTGGCACTTCTGCGCTCCCTTTGGGATGCCTTTGGCAGATGCAGTAAGCCTGGAACTCAGGGCTTCCTGGTTAAAAAAATCCTAGCCCTAGGCTGAGCCCTAACCCTAACCCTAGGCAGATAAATCAGCCTAGGTATAGGGATGGTGCCAAGGAAAAAGCTGTGAAAGCTGCCATGTTGTTGCACTTTTGTACTCCCCTTGGGATGCCTTTGGCAGATGCAGTAAGCCTGGAACTCAGGGCTTCCTGCTTAAAAAAATCCTAGCCCTAGGCTGAGCCCTAACCCTAGGCAGATAAATCAGCCTAGGTATAGGGATGGTGCCAAGGAAAAAGCTGTGAAAGCTGCCATGTTGTTGCACTTTTGTACTCCCCTTGGGATGCCTTTCACAGCTGCCGTGTGCCTGGAGCTCAGGGCTTCCTGGTTTAAAAAACCATGTCCCTAGCTGAGACTGGAGGCAGGTGATTCAGCCTAGGCTTAGCAATGGTGCCAATGAAAACGTGTGGAGGCAGCCATTTTCTGGCACTTTTGTGCTCCCCTTGGGATGCCTTTCGCAGCTGCCGTGTGCCTGGAGCTCAGAGCTTGCTGGTTTAAAAAGCTCTACACCTAGGCGTAACCCTAACCCTAACCGTAACACTGGTCATTTAAATCAGCCTGGGTTTAGGAATTATCCCAAGGGAAAAGCTGTGGAGAACGCCATGTTGTGGCACTTTTGCGCTCCCCTTGGGATGCCTTTCACAGCTGCAGTGTGCTTGGAGCACAGGGCTTCCTGGTTTAAAAAACCACAACTTTAGCCCAAACTGGAGGCTTCTAAATCAGCCTTCGTTTCGGGACGTCCCCAAGGAAAAAGCTGTGGAGGCAGGCATGTTGAGGCACTTCTGCGCTCTTCTTGGGTAGTCCTTCGCAGCTGCTGTGTTCTTGGAACTCAGGGCTTTCTGGTTAAAAGAACACTAACCCTAGGCCTAACTCAAACCTTAAGCCTAGGAAGGAAAATCAGCCTATGATTCGGGATGGTCTCATGGAAATAGCAGTGGAGGCAGCCAAGTTGTGTCACTTTTGCGCTCCCCTTGGGATGCCTTTCACAGCTGCAGTGTGCCTGGAGCACAGGGCTTCCTGGTTTTAAAAGTCCTAGGCCTAAGCCTAACAGTAACCCTAGGAAGGTAAATCAGCCGGGTATTAGGGTTCTTCCTAAGGAAAAAGCTGTGAAAGCAGCCATGTTGTGGCACTTCTGCGCTCCCTTTGGGATGCCTTTGGCAGATGCAGTAAGCCTGGAACTCAGGGCTTCCTGGTTAAAAAAATCCTAGCCCTAGGCTGAGCCCTAACCCTAACCCTAGGCAGATAAATCAGCCTAGGTATAGGGATGGTGCCAAGGAAAAAGCTGTGAAAGCTGCCATGTTGTTGCACTTTTGTACTCCCCTTGGGATGCCTTTCACAGCTGCCGTGTGCCTGGAGCTCAGGGCTTCCTGGTTTAAAAAACCATGTCCCTAGCTGAGACTGGAGGCAGGTGATTCAGCCTAGGCTTAGCAATGGTGCCAATGAAAACGTGTGGAGGCAGCCATTTTCTGGCACTTTTGTGCTCCCCTTGGGATGCCTTTCGCAGCTGCTGTGTGCCTGGAGCTCAGAGCTTGCTGGTTTAAAAAGCTCTACACCTAGGCGTAACCCTAACCCTAACCGTAACACTGGTCATTTAAATCAGCCTGGGTTTAGGAATTATCCCAAGGGAAAAGCTGTGGAGACAGCCATGTTGTGGCACTTTTGCGCTCCCCTTGGGATGCCTTTCACAGCTGCAGTGTGCTTGGAGCACAGGGCTTCCTGGTGTAAAAAACCACAACTTTAGCCCAAACTGGAGGCTTCTAAATCAGCCTTCGTTTCGGGACGTCCCCAAGGAAAAAGCTGTGGAGGCAGGCATGTTGAGGCACTTCTGCGCTCTTCTTGGGTAGTCCTTCGCAGCTGCTGTGTTCTTGGAACTCAGGGCTTTCTGGTTAAAAGAACACTAACCCTAGGCCTAACTCAAACCTTAAGCCTAGGAAGGAAAATCAGCCTATGATTCGGGATGGTCTCATGGAAATAGCAGTGGAGGCAGCCAAGTTGTGTCACTTTTGCGCTCCCCTTGGGATGCCTTTCACAGCTGCAGTGTGCCTGGAGCACAGGGCTTCCTGGTTTTAAAAGTCCTAGGCCTAAGCCTAACAGTAACCCTAGGAAGGTAAATCAGCCGGGTATTAGGGTTCTTCCTAAGGAAAAAGCTGTGAAAGCAGCCATGTTGTGGCACTTCTGCGCTCCCTTTGGGATGCCTTTGGCAGATGCAGTAAGCCTGGAACTCAGGGCTTCCTGGTTAAAAAAATCCTAGCCCTAGGCTGAGCCCTAACCCTAACCCTAGGCAGATAAATCAGCCTAGGTATAGGGATGGTGCCAAGGAAAAAGCTGTGAAAGCTGCCATGTTGTTGCACTTTTGTACTCCCCTTGGGATGCCTTTCACAGCTGCCGTGTGCCTGGAGCTCAGGGCTTCCTGGTTTAAAAAACCATGTCCCTAGCTGAGACTGGAGGCAGGTGATTCAGCCTAGGCTTAGCAATGGTGCCAATGAAAACGTGTGGAGGCAGCCATTTTCTGGCACTTTTGTGCTCCCCTTGGGATGCCTTTCGCAGCTGCTGTGTGCCTGGAGCTCAGAGCTTGCTGGTTTAAAAAGCTCTACACCTAGGCGTAACCCTAACCCTAACCGTAACACTGGTCATTTAAATCAGCCTGGGTTTAGGAATTATCCCAAGGGAAAAGCTGTGGAGACAGCCATGTTGTGGCACTTTTGCGCTCCCCTTGGGATGCCTTTCACAGCTGCAGTGTGCTTGGAGCACAGGGCTTCCTGGTGTAAAAAACCACAACTTTAGCCCAAACTGGAGGCTTCTAAATCAGCCTTCGTTTCGGGACGTCCCCAAGGAAAAAGCTGTGGAGGCAGGCATGTTGAGGCACTTCTGCGCTCTTCTTGGGTAGTCCTTCGCAGCTGCTGTGTTCTTGGAACTCAGGGCTTTCTGGTTAAAAGAACACTAACCCTAGGCCTAACTCAAACCTTAAGCCTAGGAAGGAAAATCAGCCTATGATTCGGGATGGTCTCATGGAAATAGCAGTGGAGGCAGCCAAGTTGTGTCACTTTTGCGCTCCCCTTGGGATGCCTTTAACAGCTGCAGTGTGCCTGGAGCACAGGGCTTCCTGGTTTTAAAAGTCCTAGGCCTAAGCCTAACAGTAACCCTAGGAAGGTAAATCAGCCGGGTATTAGGGTTCTTCCTAAGGAAAAAGCTGTGAAAGCAGCCATGTTGTGGCACTTCTGCGCTCCCTTTGGGATGCCTTTGGCAGATGCAGTAAGCCTGGAACTCAGGGCTTCCTGCTTAAAAAAATCCTTGCCCTAGGCTGAGCCCCAACCCTAACCCTAGGCAGATAAATCAGCCTAGGTATAGGGATGGTGCCAAGGAAAAAGCTGTGAAAGCTGCCATGTTGTTGCACTTTTGTACTCCCCTTGGGATGCCTTTCACAGCTGCCGTGTGCCTGGAGCTCAGGGCTTCCTGGTTTAAAAAACAATGTCCCTAGCTGAGACTGGAGGCAGGTAATTCAGCCTAGGCTTAGCAATGGTGCCAATGAAAACGTGTGGAGGCAGCCATTTTCTGGCACTTTTGTGCTCCCCTTGGGATGCCTTTCGCAGCTGCCGTGTGCCTGGAGCTCAGAGCTTGCTGGTTTAAAAAGCTCTACACCTAGGCGTAACCCTAACCCTAACCGTAACACTGGTCATTTAAAGCAGCCTGGGTTTAGGAATTATCCCAAGGGAAAAGCTGTGGAGACAGCCATGTTGTGGCACTTTTGCGCTCCCCTTGGGATGCCTTTCACAGCTGCAGTGTGCTTGGAGCACAGGGCTTCCTGGTGTAAAAAACCACAACTTTAGCCCAAACTGGAGGCTTCTAAATCAGCCTTCGTTTCGGGACGTCCCCAAGGAAAAAGCTGTGGAGGCAGGCATGTTGAGGCACTTCTGCGCTCTTCTTGGGTAGTCCTTCGCAGCTGCTGTGTTCTTGGAACTCAGGGCTTTCTGGTTAAAAGAACACTAACCCTAGGCCTAACTCAAACCTTAAGCCTAGGAAGGAAAATCAGCCTATGATTCGGGATGGTCTCATGGAAATAGCAGTGGAGGCAGCCAAGTTGTGTCACTTTTGCGCTCCCCTTGGGATGCCTTTAACAGCTGCAGTGTGCCTGGAGCACAGGGCTTCCTGGTTTTAAAAGTCCTAGGCCTAAGCCTAACAGTAACCCTAGGAAGGTAAATCAGCCGGGTATTAGGGTTCTTCCTAAGGAAAAAGCTGTGAAAGCAGCCATGTTGTGGCACTTCTGCGCTCCCTTTGGGATGCCTTTGGCAGATGCAGTAAGCCTGGAACTCAGGGCTTCCTGGTTAAAAAAATCCTAGCCCTAGGCTGAGCCCTAACCCTAACCCTAGGCAGATAAATCAGCCTAGGTATAGGGATGGTGCCAAGGAAAAAGCTGTGAAAGCTGCCATGTTGTTGCACTTTTGTAATCCCCTTGGGATGCCTTTGGCAGATGCAGTAAGCCTGGAACTCAGGGCTTCCTGGTTAAAAAAATCCTAGCCCTAGGCTGAGCCCTAACCCTAGGCAGATAAATCAGCCTAGGTATAGGGATGGTGCCAAGGAAAAAGCTGTGAAAGCTGCCATGTTGTTGCACTTTTGTACTCCCCTTGGGATGCCTTTCACAGCTGCCGTGTGCCTGGAGCTCAGGGCTTCCTGGTTTAAAAAACCATGTCCCTAGCTGAGACTGGAGGCAGGTGATTCAGCCTAGGCTTAGCAATGGTGCCAATGAAAACGTGTGGAGGCAGCCATTTTCTGGCACTTTTGTGCTCCCCTTGGGATGCCTTTCGCAGCTGCCGTGTGCCTGGAGCTCAGAGCTTGCTGGTTTAAAAAGCTCTACACCTAGGCGTAACCCTAACCCTAACCGTAACACTGGTCATTTAAATCAGCCTGGGTTTAGGAATTATCCCAAGGGAAAAGCTGTGGAGACAGCCATGTTGTGGCACTTTTGCGCTCCCCTTGGGATGCCTTTCACAGCTGCAGTGAGCTTGGAGCACAGGGCTTCCTGGTGTAAAAAACCACAACTTTAGCCCAAACTGGAGGCTGCTAAATCAGCCTTCGTTTCGGGACGTCCCCAAGGAAAAAGCTGTGGAGGCAGGCATGTTGAGGCACTTCTGCGCTCTTCTTGGGTAGTCCTTCGCAGCTGCTGTGTTCTTGGAACTCAGGGCTTTCTGGTTAAAAGAACACTAACCCTAGGCCTAACTCAAACCTTAAGCCTAGGAAGGAAAATCAGCCTATGATTTGGGATGGTCTCATGGAAATAGCAGTGGAGGCAGCCAAGTTGTGTCACTTTTGCGCTCCCCTTGGGATGCCTTTAACAGCTGCAGTGTGCCTGGAGCACAGGGCTTCCTGGTTTTAAAAGTCCTAGGCCTAAGCCTAACAGTAACCCTAGGAAGGTAAATCAGCCGGGTATTAGGGTTCTTCCTAAGGAAAAAGCTGTGAAAGCAGCCATGTTGTGGCACTTCTGCGCTCCCTTTGGGATGCCTTTGGCAGATGCAGTAAGCCTGGAACTCAGGGCTTCCTGGTTAAAAAAATCCTTGCCCTTGGCTGAGCCCTAACCCTAACCCTAGGCAGATAAATCAGCCTAGGTATAGGGATGGTGCCAAGGAAAAAGCTGTGAAAGCTGCCATGTTGTTGCACTTTTGTACTCCCCTTGGGATGTCTTTCACAGCTGCCGTGTGCCTGGAGCTCAGGGCTTCCTGGTTTAAAAAACCATGTCCCTAGCTGAGACTGGAGGCAGGTGATTCAGCCTAGGCTTAGCAATAGTGCCAATGAAAACGTGTGGAGGCAGCCATTTTCTGGCACTTTTGTGCTCCCCTTGGGATGCCTTTCGCAGCTGCCGTGTGCCTGGAGCTCAGAGCTTGCTGGTTTAAAAAGCTCTACACCTAGGCGTAACCCTAACCCTAACCGTAACACTGGTCATTTAAATCAGCCTGGGTTTAGGAATTATCCCAAGGGAAAAGCTGTGGAAACAGCCATGTTGTGGCACTTTTGCGCTCCCCTTGGGATGCCTTTCACAGCTGCAGTGTGCTTGGAGCACAGGGCTTCCTGGTTTAAAAACAACAACTTTAGCCCAAACTGGAGGCTTCTAAATCAGCCTTCGTTTCGGGACGTCCCCAAGGAAAAAGCTGTGGAGGCAGGCATGTTGAGGCACTTCTGCGCTCTTCTTGGGTAGTCCTTCGCAGCTGCTGTGTTCTTGGAACTCAGGGCTTTCTGGTTAAAAGAACACTAACCCTAGGCCTAACTCAAACCTTAAGCCTAGGAAGGAAAATCAGCCTATGATTCGGGATGGTCTCATGGAAATAGCAGTGGAGGCAGCCAAGTTGTGTCACTTTTGCGCTCCCCTTGGGATGCCTTTAACAGCTGCAGTGTGCCTGGAGCACAGGGCTTCCTGGTTTTAAAAGTCCTAGGCCTAGGCCTAACAGTAACCCTAGGAAGGTAAATCAGCCGGGTATTAGGGTTCTTCCTAAGGAAAAAGCTGTGAAAGCAGCCATGTTGTGGCACTTCTGCGCTCCCTTTGGGATGCCTTTGGCAGATGCAGTAAGCCTGGAACTCAGGGCTTCCTGGTTAAAAAAATCCTTGCCCTAGGCTGAGCCCTAACCCTAACCCTAGGCAGATAAATCAGCCTAGGTATAGGGATGGTGCCAAGGAAAAAGCTGTGAAAGCTGCCATGTTGTTGCACTTTTGTACTCCCCTTGGGATGCCTTTCACAGCTGCCGTGTGCCTGGAGCTCAGGGCTTCCTGGTTTAAAAAACCATGTCCCTAGCTGAGACTGGAGGCAGGTGATTCAGCCTAGGCTTAGCAATAGTGCCAATGAAAACGTGTGGAGGCAGCCATTTTCTGGCACTTTTGTGCTCCCCTTGGGATGCCTTTCGCAGCTGCCGTGTGCCTGGAGCTCAGAGCTTGCTGGTTTAAAAAGCTCTACACCTAGGCGTAACCCTAACCCTAACCGTAACACTGGTCATTTAAATCAGCCTGGGTTTAGGAATTATCCCAAGGGAAAAGCTGTGGAGACAGCCATGTTGTGGCACTTTTGCGCTCCCCTTGGGATGCCTTTCACAGCTGCAGTGTGCTTGGAGCACAGGGCTTCCTGGTTTAAAAACCACAACTTTAGCCCAAACTGGAGGCTTCTAAATCAGCCTTCGTTTCGGGACGTCCCCAAGGAAAAAGCTGTGGAGGCAGGCATGTTGAGGCACTTCTGCGCTCTTCTTGGGTAGTCCTTCGCAGCTGCTGTGTTCTTGGAACTCAGGGCTTTCTGGTTAAAAGAACACTAACCCTAGGCCTAACTCAAACCTTAAGCCTAGGAAGGAAAATCAGCCTATGATTTGGGATGGTCTCATGGAAATAGCAGTGGAGGCAGCCAAGTTGTGTCACTTTTGCGCTCCCCTTGGGATGCCTTTAACAGCTGCAGTGTGCCTGGAGCACAGGGCTTCCTGGTTTTAAAAGTCCTAGGCCTAAGCCTAACAGTAACCCTAGGAAGGTAAATCAGCCGGGTATTAGGGTTCTTCCTAAGGAAAAAGCTGTAGAGCAGCCATGTTGTGGCACTTCTGCGCTCCCTTTGGGATGCCTTTGGCAGATGCAGTAAGCCTGGAACTCAGGGCTTCCTGGTTAAAAAAATCCTAGCCCTAGGCTGAGCCCTAACCCTAACCCTAGGCAGATAAATCAGCCTAGGTATAGGGATGGTGCCAAGGAAAAAGCTGTGAAAGCTGCCATGTTGTTGCACTTTTGTACTCCCCTTGGGATGCCTTTCACAGCTGCCGTGTGCCTGGAGCTCAGGGCTTCCTGGTTTAAAAAACCATGTCCCTAGCTGAGACTGGAGGCAGGTGATTCAGCCTAGGCTTAGCAATGGTGCCAATGAAAACGTGTGGAGGCAGCCATTTTCTGGCACTTTTGTGCTCCCCTTGGGATGCCTTTCGCAGCTGCCGTGTGCCTGGAGCTCAGAGCTTGCTGGTTTAAAAAGCTCTACACCTAGGCGTAACCCTAACCCTAACCGTAACACTGGTCATTTAAATCAGCCTGGGTTTAGGAATTATCCCAAGGGAAAAGCTGTGGAAACAGCCATGTTGTGGCACTTTTGCGCTCCCCTTGGGATGCCTTTCACAGCTGCAGTGAGCTTGGAGCACAGGGCTTCCTGGTGTAAAAAACCACAACTTTAGCCCAAACTGGAGGCTTCTAAATCAGCCTTCGTTTCGGGACGTCCCCAAGGAAAAAGCTGTGGAGGCAGGCATGTTGAGGCACTTCTGCGCTCTTCTTGGGTAGTCCTTCGCAGCTGCTGTGTTCTTGGAACTCAGGGCTTTCTGGTTAAAAGAACACTAACCCTAGGCCTAACTCAAACCTTAAGCCTAGGAAGGAAAATCAGCCTATGATTCGGGATGGTCTCATGGAAATAGCAGTGGAGGCAGCCAAGTTGTGTCACTTTTGCGCTCCCCTTGGGATGCCTTTAACAGCTGCAGTGTGCCTGGAGCACAGGGCTTCCTGGTTTTAAAAGTCCTAGGCCTAAGCCTAACAGTAACCCTAGGAAGGTAAATCAGCCGGGTATTAGGGTTCTTCCTAAGGAAAAAGCTGTGAAAGCAGCCATGTTGTGGCACTTCTGCGCTCCCTTTGGGATGCCTTTGGCAGATGCAGTAAGCCTGGAACTCAGGGCTTCCTGGTTAAAAAAATCCTAGCCCTAGGCTGAGCCCTAACCCTAACCCTAGGCAGATAAATCAGCCTAGGTATAGGGATGGTGCCAAGGAAAAAGCTGTGAAAGCTGCCATGTTGTTGCACTTTTGTACTCCCCTTGGGATGCCTTTCACAGCTGCCGTGTGCCTGGAGCTCAGGGCTTCCTGGTTTAAAAAACCATGTCCCTAGCTGAGACTGGAGGCAGGTGATTCAGCCTAGGCTTAGCAATGGTGCCAATGAAAACGTGTGGAGGCAGCCATTTTCTGGCACTTTTGTGCTCCCCTTGGGATGCCTTTCGCAGCTGCCGTGTGCCTGGAGCTCAGAGCTTGCTGGTTTAAAAAGCTCTACACCTAGGCGTAACCCTAACCCTAACCGTAACACTGGTCATTTAAATCAGCCTGGGTTTAGGAATTATCCCAAGGGAAAAGCTGTGGAGACAGCCATGTTGTGGCACTTTTGCGCTCCCCTTGGGATGCCTTTCACAGCTGCAGTGAGCTTGGAGCACAGGGCTTCCTGGTGTAAAAAACCACAACTTTAGCCCAAACTGGAGGCTGCTAAATCAGCCTTCGTTTCGGGACGTCCCCAAGGAAAAAGCTGTGGAGGCAGGCATGTTGAGGCACTTCTGCGCTCTTCTTGGGTAGTCCTTCGCAGCTGCTGTGTTCTTGGAACTCAGGGCTTTCTGGTTAAAAGAACACTAACCCTAGGCCTAACTCAAACCTTAAGCCTAGGAAGGAAAATCAGCCTATGATTTGGGATGGTCTCATGGAAATAGCAGTGGAGGCAGCCAAGTTGTGTCACTTTTGCGCTCCCCTTGGGATGCCTTTAACAGCTGCAGTGTGCCTGGAGCACAGGGCTTCCTGGTTTTAAAAGTCCTAGGCCTAAGCCTAACAGTAACCCTAGGAAGGTAAATCAGCCGGGTATTAGGGTTCTTCCTAAGGAAAAAGCTGTGAAAGCAGCCATGTTGTGGCACTTCTGCGCTCCCTTTGGGATGCCTTTGGCAGATGCAGTAAGCCTGGAACTCAGGGCTTCCTGGTTAAAAAAATCCTTGCCCTTGGCTGAGCCCTAACCCTAACCCTAGGCAGATAAATCAGCCTAGGTATAGGGATGGTGCCAAGGAAAAAGCTGTGAAAGCTGCCATGTTGTTGCACTTTTGTACTCCCCTTGGGATGTCTTTCACAGCTGCCGTGTGCCTGGAGCTCAGGGCTTCCTGGTTTAAAAAACCATGTCCCTAGCTGAGACTGGAGGCAGGTGATTCAGCCTAGGCTTAGCAATAGTGCCAATGAAAACGTGTGGAGGCAGCCATTTTCTGGCACTTTTGTGCTCCCCTTGGGATGCCTTTCGCAGCTGCCGTGTGCCTGGAGCTCAGAGCTTGCTGGTTTAAAAAGCTCTACACCTAGGCGTAACCCTAACCCTAACCGTAACACTGGTCATTTAAATCAGCCTGGGTTTAGGAATTATCCCAAGGGAAAAGCTGTGGAAACAGCCATGTTGTGGCACTTTTGCGCTCCCCTTGGGATGCCTTTCACAGCTGCAGTGTGCTTGGAGCACAGGGCTTTCTGGTTTAAAAACAACAACTTTAGCCCAAACTGGAGGCTTCTAAATCAGCCTTCGTTTCGGGACGTCCCCAAGGAAAAAGCTGTGGAGGCAGGCATGTTGAGGCACTTCTGCGCTCTTCTTGGGTAGTCCTTCGCAGCTGCTGTGTTCTTGGAACTCAGGGCTTTCTGGTTAAAAGAACACTAACCCTAGGCCTAACTCAAACCTTAAGCCTAGGAAGGAAAATCAGCCTATGATTCGGGATGGTCTCATGGAAATAGCAGTGGAGGCAGCCAAGTTGTGTCACTTTTGCGCTCCCCTTGGGATGCCTTTAACAGCTGCAGTGTGCCTGGAGCACAGGGCTTCCTGGTTTTAAAAGTCCTAGGCCTAGGCCTAACAGTAACCCTAGGAAGGTAAATCAGCCGGGTATTAGGGTTCTTCCTAAGGAAAAAGCTGTGAAAGCAGCCATGTTGTGGCACTTCTGCGCTCCCTTTGGGATGCCTTTGGCAGATGCAGTAAGCCTGGAACTCAGGGCTTCCTGGTTAAAAAAATCCTTGCCCTTGGCTGAGCCCTAACCCTAACCCTAGGCAGATAAATCAGCCTAGGTATAGGGATGGTGCCAAGGAAAAAGCTGTGAAAGCTGCCATGTTGTTGCACTTTTGTACTCCCCTTGGGATGCCTTTCACAGCTGCCGTGTGCCTGGAGCTCAGGGCTTCCTGGTTTAAAAAACCATGTCCCTAGCTGAGACTGGAGGCAGGTGATTCAGCCTAGGCTTAGCAATGGTGCCAATGAAAACGTGTGGAGGCAGCCATTTTCTGGCACTTTTGTGCTCCCCTTGGGATGCCTTTCGCAGCTGCCGTGTGCCTGGAGCTCAGAGCTTGCTGGTTTAAAAAGCTCTACACCTAGGCGTAACCCTAACCCTAACCGTAACACTGGTCATTTAAATCAGCCTGGGTTTAGGAATTATCCCAAGGGAAAAGCTGTGGAGGACGCCATGTTGTGGCACTTTTGCGCTCTCCTTGGGATGCCTTTCACAGCTGCAGTGTGCTTGGAGCACAGGGCTTCCTGGTTTAAAAAACCACAACTTTAGCCCAAACTGGAGGCTGCTAAATCAGCCTTCGTTTCGGGACGTCCCCAAGGAAAAAGCTGTGGAGGCAGGCATGTTGAGGCACTTCTGCGCTCTTCTTGGGTAGTCCTTCGCAGCTGCTGTGTTCTTGGAACTCAGGGCTTTCTGGTTAAAAGAACACTAACCCTAGGCCTAACTCAAACCTTAAGCCTAGGAAGGAAAATCAGCCTATGATTTGGGATGGTCTCATGGAAATAGCAGTGGAGGCAGCCAAGTTGTGTCACTTTTGCGCTCCCCTTGGGATGCCTTTAACAGCTGCAGTGTGCCTGGAGCACAGGGCTTCCTGGTTTTAAAAGTCCTAGGCCTAAGCCTAACAGTAACCCTAGGAAGGTAAATCAGCCGGGTATTAGGGTTCTTCCTAAGGAAAAAGCTGTGAAAGCAGCCATGTTGTGGCACTTCTGCGCTCCCTTTGGGATGCCTTTGGCAGATGCAGTAAGCCTGGAACTCAGGGCTTCCTGGTTAAAAAAATCCTTGCCCTTGGCTGAGCCCTAACCCTAACCCTAGGCAGATAAATCAGCCTAGGTATAGGGATGGTGCCAAGGAAAAAGCTGTGAAAGCTGCCATGTTGTTGCACTTTTGTACTCCCCTTGGGATGTCTTTCACAGCTGCCGTGTGCCTGGAGCTCAGGGCTTCCTGGTTTAAAAAACCATGTCCCTAGCTGAGACTGGAGGCAGGTGATTCAGCCTAGGCTTAGCAATAGTGCCAATGAAAACGTGTGGAGGCAGCCATTTTCTGGCACTTTTGTGCTCCCCTTGGGATGCCTTTCGCAGCTGCCGTGTGCCTGGAGCTCAGAGCTTGCTGGTTTAAAAAGCTCTACACCTAGGCGTAACCCTAACCCTAACCGTAACACTGGTCATTTAAATCAGCCTGGGTTTAGGAATTATCCCAAGGGAAAAGCTGTGGAAACAGCCATGTTGTGGCACTTTTGCGCTCCCCTTGGGATGCCTTTCACAGCTGCAGTGTGCTTGGAGCACAGGGCTTCCTGGTGTAAAAAACCACAACTTTAGCCCAAACTGGAGGCTTCTAAATCAGCCTTCGTTTCGGGACGTCCCCAAGGAAAAAGCTGTGGAGGCAGGCATGTTGAGGCACTTCTGCGCTCTTCTTGGGTAGTCCTTCGCAGCTGCTGTGTTCTTGGAACTCAGGGCTTTCTGGTTAAAAGAACACTAACCCTAGGCCTAACTCAAACCTTAAGCCTAGGAAGGAAAATCAGCCTATGATTCGGGATGGTCTCATGGAAATAGCAGTGGAGGCAGCCAAGTTGTGTCACTTTTGCGCTCCCCTTGGGATGCCTTTAACAGCTGCAGTGTGCCTGGAGCACAGGGCTTCCTGGTTTTAAAAGTCCTAGGCCTAAGCCTAACAGTAACCCTAGGAAGGTAAATCAGCCGGGTATTAGGGTTCTTCCTAAGGAAAAAGCTGTGAAAGCAGCCATGTTGTGGCACTTCTGCGCTCCCTTTGGGATGCCTTTGGCAGATGCAGTAAGCCTGGAACTCAGGGCTTCCTGGTTAAAAAAATCCTAGCCCTAGGCTGAGCCCTAACCCTAACCCTAGGCAGATAAATCAGCCTAGGTATAGGGATGGTGCCAAGGAAAAAGCTGTGAAAGCTGCCATGTTGTTGCACTTTTGTAATCCCCTTGGGATGCCTTTGGCAGATGCAGTAAGCCTGGAACTCAGGGCTTCCTGGTTAAAAAAATCCTAGCCCTAGGCTGAGCCCTAACCCTAGGCAGATAAATCAGCCTAGGTATAGGGATGGTGCCAAGGAAAAAGCTGTGAAAGCTGCCATGTTGTTGCACTTTTGTACTCCCCTTGGGATGCCTTTCACAGCTGCCGTGTGCCTGGAGCTCAGGGCTTCCTGGTTTAAAAAACCATGTCCCTAGCTGAGACTGGAGGCAGGTGATTCAGCCTAGGCTTAGCAATGGTGCCAATGAAAACGTGTGGAGGCAGCCATTTTCTGGCACTTTTGTGCTCCCCTTGGGATGCCTTTCGCAGCTGCCGTGTGCCTGGAGCTCAGAGCTTGCTGGTTTAAAAAGCTCTACACCTAGGCGTAACCCTAACCCTAACCGTAACACTGGTCATTTAAATCAGCCTGGGTTTAGGAATTATCCCAAGGGAAAAGCTGTGGAGACAGCCATGTTGTGGCACTTTTGCGCTCCCCTTGGGATGCCTTTCACAGCTGCAGTGAGCTTGGAGCACAGGGCTTCCTGGTGTAAAAAACCACAACTTTAGCCCAAACTGGAGGCTGCTAAATCAGCCTTCGTTTCGGGACGTCCCCAAGGAAAAAGCTGTGGAGGCAGGCATGTTGAGGCACTTCTGCGCTCTTCTTGGGTAGTCCTTCGCAGCTGCTGTGTTCTTGGAACTCAGGGCTTTCTGGTTAAAAGAACACTAACCCTAGGCCTAACTCAAACCTTAAGCCTAGGAAGGAAAATCAGCCTATGATTTGGGATGGTCTCATGGAAATAGCAGTGGAGGCAGCCAAGTTGTGTCACTTTTGCGCTCCCCTTGGGATGCCTTTAACAGCTGCAGTGTGCCTGGAGCACAGGGCTTCCTGGTTTTAAAAGTCCTAGGCCTAAGCCTAACAGTAACCCTAGGAAGGTAAATCAGCCGGGTATTAGGGTTCTTCCTAAGGAAAAAGCTGTGAAAGCAGCCATGTTGTGGCACTTCTGCGCTCCCTTTGGGATGCCTTTGGCAGATGCAGTAAGCCTGGAACTCAGGGCTTCCTGGTTAAAAAAATCCTTGCCCTTGGCTGAGCCCTAACCCTAACCCTAGGCAGATAAATCAGCCTAGGTATAGGGATGGTGCCAAGGAAAAAGCTGTGAAAGCTGCCATGTTGTTGCACTTTTGTACTCCCCTTGGGATGTCTTTCACAGCTGCCGTGTGCCTGGAGCTCAGGGCTTCCTGGTTTAAAAAACCATGTCCCTAGCTGAGACTGGAGGCAGGTGATTCAGCCTAGGCTTAGCAATAGTGCCAATGAAAACGTGTGGAGGCAGCCATTTTCTGGCACTTTTGTGCTCCCCTTGGGATGCCTTTCGCAGCTGCCGTGTGCCTGGAGCTCAGAGCTTGCTGGTTTAAAAAGCTCTACACCTAGGCGTAACCCTAACCCTAACCGTAACACTGGTCATTTAAATCAGCCTGGGTTTAGGAATTATCCCAAGGGAAAAGCTGTGGAAACAGCCATGTTGTGGCACTTTTGCGCTCCCCTTGGGATGCCTTTCACAGCTGCAGTGTGCTTGGAGCACAGGGCTTCCTGGTTTAAAAACAACAACTTTAGCCCAAACTGGAGGCTTCTAAATCAGCCTTCGTTTCGGGACGTCCCCAAGGAAAAAGCTGTGGAGGCAGGCATGTTGAGGCACTTCTGCGCTCTTCTTGGGTAGTCCTTCGCAGCTGCTGTGTTCTTGGAACTCAGGGCTTTCTGGTTAAAAGAACACTAACCCTAGGCCTAACTCAAACCTTAAGCCTAGGAAGGAAAATCAGCCTATGATTCGGGATGGTCTCATGGAAATAGCAGTGGAGGCAGCCAAGTTGTGTCACTTTTGCGCTCCCCTTGGGATGCCTTTAACAGCTGCAGTGTGCCTGGAGCACAGGGCTTCCTGGTTTTAAAAGTCCTAGGCCTAGGCCTAACAGTAACCCTAGGAAGGTAAATCAGCCGGGTATTAGGGTTCTTCCTAAGGAAAAAGCTGTGAAAGCAGCCATGTTGTGGCACTTCTGCGCTCCCTTTGGGATGCCTTTGGCAGATGCAGTAAGCCTGGAACTCAGGGCTTCCTGGTTAAAAAAATCCTTGCCCTAGGCTGAGCCCTAACCCTAACCCTAGGCAGATAAATCAGCCTAGGTATAGGGATGGTGCCAAGGAAAAAGCTGTGAAAGCTGCCATGTTGTTGCACTTTTGTACTCCCCTTGGGATGCCTTTCACAGCTGCCGTGTGCCTGGAGCTCAGGGCTTCCTGGTTTAAAAAACCATGTCCCTAGCTGAGACTGGAGGCAGGTGATTCAGCCTAGGCTTAGCAATAGTGCCAATGAAAACGTGTGGAGGCAGCCATTTTCTGGCACTTTTGTGCTCCCCTTGGGATGCCTTTCGCAGCTGCCGTGTGCCTGGAGCTCAGAGCTTGCTGGTTTAAAAAGCTCTACACCTAGGCGTAACCCTAACCCTAACCGTAACACTGGTCATTTAAATCAGCCTGGGTTTAGGAATTATCCCAAGGGAAAAGCTGTGGAGACAGCCATGTTGTGGCACTTTTGCGCTCCCCTTGGGATGCCTTTCACAGCTGCAGTGTGCTTGGAGCACAGGGCTTCCTGGTTTAAAAACCACAACTTTAGCCCAAACTGGAGGCTTCTAAATCAGCCTTCGTTTCGGGACGTCCCCAAGGAAAAAGCTGTGGAGGCAGGCATGTTGAGGCACTTCTGCGCTCTTCTTGGGTAGTCCTTCGCAGCTGCTGTGTTCTTGGAACTCAGGGCTTTCTGGTTAAAAGAACACTAACCCTAGGCCTAACTCAAACCTTAAGCCTAGGAAGGAAAATCAGCCTATGATTTGGGATGGTCTCATGGAAATAGCAGTGGAGGCAGCCAAGTTGTGTCACTTTTGCGCTCCCCTTGGGATGCCTTTAACAGCTGCAGTGTGCCTGGAGCACAGGGCTTCCTGGTTTTAAAAGTCCTAGGCCTAAGCCTAACAGTAACCCTAGGAAGGTAAATCAGCCGGGTATTAGGGTTCTTCCTAAGGAAAAAGCTGTAGAGCAGCCATGTTGTGGCACTTCTGCGCTCCCTTTGGGATGCCTTTGGCAGATGCAGTAAGCCTGGAACTCAGGGCTTCCTGGTTAAAAAAATCCTAGCCCTAGGCTGAGCCCTAACCCTAACCCTAGGCAGATAAATCAGCCTAGGTATAGGGATGGTGCCAAGGAAAAAGCTGTGAAAGCTGCCATGTTGTTGCACTTTTGTACTCCCCTTGGGATGCCTTTCACAGCTGCCGTGTGCCTGGAGCTCAGGGCTTCCTGGTTTAAAAAACCATGTCCCTAGCTGAGACTGGAGGCAGGTGATTCAGCCTAGGCTTAGCAATGGTGCCAATGAAAACGTGTGGAGGCAGCCATTTTCTGGCACTTTTGTGCTCCCCTTGGGATGCCTTTCGCAGCTGCCGTGTGCCTGGAGCTCAGAGCTTGCTGGTTTAAAAAGCTCTACACCTAGGCGTAACCCTAACCCTAACCGTAACACTGGTCATTTAAATCAGCCTGGGTTTAGGAATTATCCCAAGGGAAAAGCTGTGGAAACAGCCATGTTGTGGCACTTTTGCGCTCCCCTTGGGATGCCTTTCACAGCTGCAGTGAGCTTGGAGCACAGGGCTTCCTGGTGTAAAAAACCACAACTTTAGCCCAAACTGGAGGCTTCTAAATCAGCCTTCGTTTCGGGACGTCCCCAAGGAAAAAGCTGTGGAGGCAGGCATGTTGAGGCACTTCTGCGCTCTTCTTGGGTAGTCCTTCGCAGCTGCTGTGTTCTTGGAACTCAGGGCTTTCTGGTTAAAAGAACACTAACCCTAGGCCTAACTCAAACCTTAAGCCTAGGAAGGAAAATCAGCCTATGATTCGGGATGGTCTCATGGAAATAGCAGTGGAGGCAGCCAAGTTGTGTCACTTTTGCGCTCCCCTTGGGATGCCTTTAACAGCTGCAGTGTGCCTGGAGCACAGGGCTTCCTGGTTTTAAAAGTCCTAGGCCTAAGCCTAACAGTAACCCTAGGAAGGTAAATCAGCCGGGTATTAGGGTTCTTCCTAAGGAAAAAGCTGTGAAAGCAGCCATGTTGTGGCACTTCTGCGCTCCCTTTGGGATGCCTTTGGCAGATGCAGTAAGCCTGGAACTCAGGGCTTCCTGGTTAAAAAAATCCTAGCCCTAGGCTGAGCCCTAACCCTAACCCTAGGCAGATAAATCAGCCTAGGTATAGGGATGGTGCCAAGGAAAAAGCTGTGAAAGCTGCCATGTTGTTGCACTTTTGTACTCCCCTTGGGATGCCTTTCACAGCTGCCGTGTGCCTGGAGCTCAGGGCTTCCTGGTTTAAAAAACCATGTCCCTAGCTGAGACTGGAGGCAGGTGATTCAGCCTAGGCTTAGCAATGGTGCCAATGAAAACGTGTGGAGGCAGCCATTTTCTGGCACTTTTGTGCTCCCCTTGGGATGCCTTTCGCAGCTGCCGTGTGCCTGGAGCTCAGAGCTTGCTGGTTTAAAAAGCTCTACACCTAGGCGTAACCCTAACCCTAACCGTAACACTGGTCATTTAAATCAGCCTGGGTTTAGGAATTATCCCAAGGGAAAAGCTGTGGAGACAGCCATGTTGTGGCACTTTTGCGCTCCCCTTGGGATGCCTTTCACAGCTGCAGTGAGCTTGGAGCACAGGGCTTCCTGGTGTAAAAAACCACAACTTTAGCCCAAACTGGAGGCTGCTAAATCAGCCTTCGTTTCGGGACGTCCCCAAGGAAAAAGCTGTGGAGGCAGGCATGTTGAGGCACTTCTGCGCTCTTCTTGGGTAGTCCTTCGCAGCTGCTGTGTTCTTGGAACTCAGGGCTTTCTGGTTAAAAGAACACTAACCCTAGGCCTAACTCAAACCTTAAGCCTAGGAAGGAAAATCAGCCTATGATTTGGGATGGTCTCATGGAAATAGCAGTGGAGGCAGCCAAGTTGTGTCACTTTTGCGCTCCCCTTGGGATGCCTTTAACAGCTGCAGTGTGCCTGGAGCACAGGGCTTCCTGGTTTTAAAAGTCCTAGGCCTAAGCCTAACAGTAACCCTAGGAAGGTAAATCAGCCGGGTATTAGGGTTCTTCCTAAGGAAAAAGCTGTGAAAGCAGCCATGTTGTGGCACTTCTGCGCTCCCTTTGGGATGCCTTTGGCAGATGCAGTAAGCCTGGAACTCAGGGCTTCCTGGTTAAAAAAATCCTTGCCCTTGGCTGAGCCCTAACCCTAACCCTAGGCAGATAAATCAGCCTAGGTATAGGGATGGTGCCAAGGAAAAAGCTGTGAAAGCTGCCATGTTGTTGCACTTTTGTACTCCCCTTGGGATGTCTTTCACAGCTGCCGTGTGCCTGGAGCTCAGGGCTTCCTGGTTTAAAAAACCATGTCCCTAGCTGAGACTGGAGGCAGGTGATTCAGCCTAGGCTTAGCAATAGTGCCAATGAAAACGTGTGGAGGCAGCCATTTTCTGGCACTTTTGTGCTCCCCTTGGGATGCCTTTCGCAGCTGCCGTGTGCCTGGAGCTCAGAGCTTGCTGGTTTAAAAAGCTCTACACCTAGGCGTAACCCTAACCCTAACCGTAACACTGGTCATTTAAATCAGCCTGGGTTTAGGAATTATCCCAAGGGAAAAGCTGTGGAAACAGCCATGTTGTGGCACTTTTGCGCTCCCCTTGGGATGCCTTTCACAGCTGCAGTGTGCTTGGAGCACAGGGCTTTCTGGTTTAAAAACAACAACTTTAGCCCAAACTGGAGGCTTCTAAATCAGCCTTCGTTTCGGGACGTCCCCAAGGAAAAAGCTGTGGAGGCAGGCATGTTGAGGCACTTCTGCGCTCTTCTTGGGTAGTCCTTCGCAGCTGCTGTGTTCTTGGAACTCAGGGCTTTCTGGTTAAAAGAACACTAACCCTAGGCCTAACTCAAACCTTAAGCCTAGGAAGGAAAATCAGCCTATGATTCGGGATGGTCTCATGGAAATAGCAGTGGAGGCAGCCAAGTTGTGTCACTTTTGCGCTCCCCTTGGGATGCCTTTAACAGCTGCAGTGTGCCTGGAGCACAGGGCTTCCTGGTTTTAAAAGTCCTAGGCCTAGGCCTAACAGTAACCCTAGGAAGGTAAATCAGCCGGGTATTAGGGTTCTTCCTAAGGAAAAAGCTGTGAAAGCAGCCATGTTGTGGCACTTCTGCGCTCCCTTTGGGATGCCTTTGGCAGATGCAGTAAGCCTGGAACTCAGGGCTTCCTGGTTAAAAAAATCCTTGCCCTTGGCTGAGCCCTAACCCTAACCCTAGGCAGATAAATCAGCCTAGGTATAGGGATGGTGCCAAGGAAAAAGCTGTGAAAGCTGCCATGTTGTTGCACTTTTGTACTCCCCTTGGGATGCCTTTCACAGCTGCCGTGTGCCTGGAGCTCAGGGCTTCCTGGTTTAAAAAACCATGTCCCTAGCTGAGACTGGAGGCAGGTGATTCAGCCTAGGCTTAGCAATGGTGCCAATGAAAACGTGTGGAGGCAGCCATTTTCTGGCACTTTTGTGCTCCCCTTGGGATGCCTTTCGCAGCTGCCGTGTGCCTGGAGCTCAGAGCTTGCTGGTTTAAAAAGCTCTACACCTAGGCGTAACCCTAACCCTAACCGTAACACTGGTCATTTAAATCAGCCTGGGTTTAGGAATTATCCCAAGGGAAAAGCTGTGGAGGACGCCATGTTGTGGCACTTTTGCGCTCTCCTTGGGATGCCTTTCACAGCTGCAGTGTGCTTGGAGCACAGGGCTTCCTGGTTTAAAAAACCACAACTTTAGCCCAAACTGGAGGCTGCTAAATCAGCCTTCGTTTCGGGACGTCCCCAAGGAAAAAGCTGTGGAGGCAGGCATGTTGAGGCACTTCTGCGCTCTTCTTGGGTAGTCCTTCGCAGCTGCTGTGTTCTTGGAACTCAGGGCTTTCTGGTTAAAAGAACACTAACCCTAGGCCTAACTCAAACCTTAAGCCTAGGAAGGAAAATCAGCCTATGATTTGGGATGGTCTCATGGAAATAGCAGTGGAGGCAGCCAAGTTGTGTCACTTTTGCGCTCCCCTTGGGATGCCTTTAACAGCTGCAGTGTGCCTGGAGCACAGGGCTTCCTGGTTTTAAAAGTCCTAGGCCTAAGCCTAACAGTAACCCTAGGAAGGTAAATCAGCCGGGTATTAGGGTTCTTCCTAAGGAAAAAGCTGTGAAAGCAGCCATGTTGTGGCACTTCTGCGCTCCCTTTGGGATGCCTTTGGCAGATGCAGTAAGCCTGGAACTCAGGGCTTCCTGGTTAAAAAAATCCTTGCCCTTGGCTGAGCCCTAACCCTAACCCTAGGCAGATAAATCAGCCTAGGTATAGGGATGGTGCCAAGGAAAAAGCTGTGAAAGCTGCCATGTTGTTGCACTTTTGTACTCCCCTTGGGATGTCTTTCACAGCTGCCGTGTGCCTGGAGCTCAGGGCTTCCTGGTTTAAAAAACCATGTCCCTAGCTGAGACTGGAGGCAGGTGATTCAGCCTAGGCTTAGCAATAGTGCCAATGAAAACGTGTGGAGGCAGCCATTTTCTGGCACTTTTGTGCTCCCCTTGGGATGCCTTTCGCAGCTGCCGTGTGCCTGGAGCTCAGAGCTTGCTGGTTTAAAAAGCTCTACACCTAGGCGTAACCCTAACCCTAACCGTAACACTGGTCATTTAAATCAGCCTGGGTTTAGGAATTATCCCAAGGGAAAAGCTGTGGAAACAGCCATGTTGTGGCACTTTTGCGCTCCCCTTGGGATGCCTTTCACAGCTGCAGTGTGCTTGGAGCACAGGGCTTCCTGGTTTAAAAACAACAACTTTAGCCCAAACTGGAGGCTTCTAAATCAGCCTTCGTTTCGGGACGTCCCCAAGGAAAAAGCTGTGGAGGCAGGCATGTTGAGGCACTTCTGCGCTCTTCTTGGGTAGTCCTTCGCAGCTGCTGTGTTCTTGGAACTCAGGGCTTTCTGGTTAAAAGAACACTAACCCTAGGCCTAACTCAAACCTTAAGCCTAGGAAGGAAAATCAGCCTATGATTCGGGATGGTCTCATGGAAATAGCAGTGGAGGCAGCCAAGTTGTGTCACTTTTGCGCTCCCCTTGGGATGCCTTTAACAGCTGCAGTGTGCCTGGAGCACAGGGCTTCCTGGTTTTAAAAGTCCTAGGCCTAAGCCTAACAGTAACCCTAGGAAGGTAAATCAGCCGGGTATTAGGGTTCTTCCTAAGGAAAAAGCTGTGAAAGCAGCCATGTTGTGGCACTTCTGCGCTCCCTTTGGGATGCCTTTGGCAGATGCAGTAAGCCTGGAACTCAGGGCTTCCTGGTTAAAAAAATCCTTGCCCTTGGCTGAGCCCTAACCCTAACCCTAGGCAGATAAATCAGCCTAGGTATAGGGATGGTGCCAAGGAAAAAGCTGTGAAAGCTGCCATGTTGTTGCACTTTTGTACTCCCCTTGGGATGCCTTTCACAGCTGCCGTGTGCCTGGAGCTAAAGGGCTTCCTGGTTTAAAAAACCATGTCCCTAGCTGAGACTGGAGGCAGGTGATTCAGCCTAGGCTTAGCAATGGTGCCAATGAAAACGTGTGGAGGCAGCCATTTTCTGGCACTTTTGTGCTCCCCTTGGGATGCCTTTCGCAGCTGCCGTGTGCCTGGAGCTCAGAGCTTGCTGGTTTAAAAAGCTCTACACCTAGGCGTAACCCTAACCCTAACCGTAACACTGGTCATTTAAATCAGCCTGGGTTTAGGAATTATCCCAAGGGAAAAGCTGTGGAGACAGCCATGTTGTGGCACTTTTGCGCTCCCCTTGGGATGCCTTTCACAGCTGCAGTGAGCTTGGAGCACAGGGCTTCCTGGTGTAAAATCCACAACTTTAGCCCAAACTGGAGGCTGCTAAATCAGCCTTCGTTTCGGGACGTCCCCAAGGAAAAAGCTGTGGAGGCAGGCATGTTGAGGCACTTCTGCGCTCTTCTTGGGTAGTCCTTCGCAGCTGCTGTGTTCTTGGAACTCAGGGCTTTCTGGTTAAAAGAACACTAACCCTAGGCCTAACTCAAACCTTAAGCCTAGGAAGGAAAATCAGCCTATGATTTGGGATGGTCTCATGGAAATAGCAGTGGAGGCAGCCAAGTTGTGTCACTTTTGCGCTCCCCTTGGGATGCCTTTAACAGCTGCAGTGTGCCTGGAGCACAGGGCTTCCTGGTTTTAAAAGTCCTAGGCCTAAGCCTAACAGTAACCCTAGGAAGGTAAATCAGCCGGGTATTAGGGTTCTTCCTAAGGAAAAAGCTGTGAAAGCAGCCATGTTGTGGCACTTCTGCGCTCCCTTTGGGATGCCTTTGGCAGATGCAGTAAGCCTGGAACTCAGGGCTTCCTGGTTAAAAAAATCCTTGCCCTTGGCTGAGCCCTAACCCTAACCCTAGGCAGATAAATCAGCCTAGGTATAGGGATGGTGCCAAGGAAAAAGCTGTGAAAGCTGCCATGTTGTTGCACTTTTGTACTCCCCTTGGGATGTCTTTCACAGCTGCCGTGTGCCTGGAGCTCAGGGCTTCCTGGTTTAAAAAACCATGTCCCTAGCTGAGACTGGAGGCAGGTGATTCAGCCTAGGCTTAGCAATAGTGCCAATGAAAACGTGTGGAGGCAGCCATTTTCTGGCACTTTTGTGCTCCCCTTGGGATGCCTTTCGCAGCTGCCGTGTGCCTGGAGCTCAGAGCTTGCTGGTTTAAAAAGCTCTACACCTAGGCGTAACCCTAAACCTAACCGTAACACTGGTCAGTTAAATCAGCCTGGGTTTAGGAATTATCCCAAGGGAAAAGCTGTGGAAACAGCCATGTTGTGGCACTTTTGCGCTCCCCTTGGGATGCCTTTCACAGCTGCAGTGTGCTTGGAGCACAGGGCTTCCTGGTTTAAAAACCACAACTTTAGCCCAAACTGGAGGCTTCTAAATCAGCCTTCGTTTCGGGACGTCCCCAAGGAAAAAGCTGTGCAGGCAGGCATGTTGAGGCACTTCTGCGCTCTTCTTGGGTAGTCCTTCGCAGCTGCTGTGTTCTTGGAACTCAGGGCTTTCTGGTTAAAAGAACACTAACCCTAGGCCTAACTCAAACCTTAAGCCTAGGAAGGAAAATCAGCCTATGATTCGGGATGGTCTCATGGAAATAGCAGTGGAGGCAGCCAAGTTGTGTCACTTTTGCGCTCCCCTTGGGATGCCTTTAACAGCTGCAGTGTGCCTGGAGCACAGGGCTTCCTGGTTTTAAAAGTCCTAGGCCTAAGCCTAACAGTAACCCTAGGAAGGTAAATCAGCCGGGTATTAGGGTTCTTCCTAAGGAAAAAGCTGTGAAAGCAGCCATGTTGTGGCACTTCTGCGCTCCCTTTGGGATGCCTTTGGCAGATGCAGTAAGCCTGGAACTCAGGGCTTCCTGCTTAAAAATATCCTAGCCCTAGGCTGAGCCCTAACCCTAACCCTAGGCAGATAAATCAGCCTAGGTATAGGGATGGTGCCAAGGAAAAAGCTGTGAAAGCTGCCATGTTGTTGCACTTTTGTACTCCCCTTGGGATGCCTTTCACAGCTGCCGTGTGCCTGGAGCTCAGGGCTTCCTGGTTTAAAAAACCATGTCCCTAGCTGAGACAGGAGGCAGGTGATTCAGCCTAGGCTTAGCAATAGTGCCAATGAAAACGTGTGGAGGCAGCCATTTTCTGGCACTTTTGTGCTCCCCTTGGGATGCCTTTCGCAGCTGCCGTGTGCCTGGAGCTCAGAGCTTGCTGGTTTAAAAAGCTCTACACCTAGGCGTAACCCTAACCCTAACCGTAACACTGGTCATTTAAATCAGCCTGGGTTTAGGAATTATCCCAAGGGAAAAGCTGTGGAGACAGCCATGTTGTGGCACTTTTGCGCTCCCCTTGGGATGCCTTTCACAGCTGCAGTGAGCTTGGAGCACAGGGCTTCCTGGTGTAAAAAACCACAACTTTAGCCCAAACTGGAGGCTTCTAAATCAGCCTTCGTTTCGGGACGTCCCCAAGGAAAAAGCTGTGGAGGCAGGCATGTTGAGGCACTTCTGCGCTCTTCTTGGGTAGTCCTTCGCAGCTGCTGTGTTCTTGGAACTCAGGGCTTTCTGGTTAAAAGAACACTAACCCTAGGCCTAACTCAAACCTTAAGCCTAGGAAGGAAAATCAGCCTATGATTCGGGATGGTCTCATGGAAATAGCAGTGGAGGCAGCCAAGTTGTGTCACTTTTGCGCTCCCCTTGGGATGCCTTTAACAGCTGCAGTATGCCTGGAGCACAGGGCTTCCTGGTTTTAAAAGTCCTAGGCCTAAGCCTAACAGTAACCCTAGGAAGGTAAATCAGCCGGGTATTAGGGTTCTTCCTAAGGAAAAAGCTGTGAAAGCAGCCATGTTGTGGCACTTCTGCGCTCCCTTTGGGATGCCTTTGGCAGATGCAGTAAGCCTGGAACTCAGGGCTTCCTGGTTAAAAAAATCCTTGCCCTAGGCTGAGCCCTAACCCTAACCCTAGGCAGATAAATCAGCCTAGGTATAGGGATGGTGCCAAGGAAAAAGCTGTGAAAGCTGCCATGTTGTTGCACTTTTGTACTCCCCTTGGGATGCCTTTCACAGCTGCCATGTGCCTGGAGCTCAGGGCTTCCTGGTTTAAAAAACCATGTCCCTAGCTGAGACTGGAGGCAGGTGATTCAGCCTAGGCTTAGCAATGGTGCCAATGAAAACGTGTGGAGGCAGCCATTTTCTGGCACTTTTGTGCTCCCCTTGGGATGCCTTTCGCAGCTGCCGTGTGCCTGGAGCTCAGAGCTTGCTGGTTTAAAAAGCTCTACACCTAGGCGTAACCCTAACCCTAACCGTAACACTGGTCATTTAAATCAGCCTGGGTTTAGGAATTATCCCAAGGGAAAAGCTGTGGAGACAGCCATGTTGTGGCACTTTTGCGCTCCCCTTGGGATGCCTTTCACAGCTGCAGTGTGCTTGGAGCACAGGGCTTCCTGGTGTAAAAAACCACAACTTTAGCCCAAACTGGAGGCTGCTAAATCAGCCTTCGTTTCGGGACGGACGTCCCAAGGAAAAAGCTGTGGAGGCAGGCATGTTGAGGCACTTCTGCGCTCTTCTTGGGTAGTCCTTCGCAGCTGCTGTGTTCTTGGAACTCAGGGCTTTCTGGTTAAAAGAACACTAACCCTAGGCCTAACTCAAACCTTAAGCCTAGGAAGGAAAATCAGCCTATGATTCGGCATGGTCTCATGGAAATAGCAGTGGAGGCAGCCAAGTTGTGTCACTTTTGCGCTCCCCTTGGGATGCCTTTAACAGCTGCAGTGTGCCTGGAGCACAGGGCTTCCTGGTTTTAAAAGTCCTAGGCCTAAGCCTAACAGTAACCCTAGGAAGGTAAATCAGCCGGGTATTAGGGTTCTTCCTAAGGAAAAAGCTGTAGAGCAGCCATGTTGTGGCACTTCTGCGCTCCCTTTGGGATGCCTTTGGCAGATGCAGTAAGCCTGGAACTCAGGGCTTCCTGGTTAAAAAAATCCTAGCCCTAGGCTGAGCCCTAACCCTAACCCTAGGCAGATAAATCAGCCTAGGTATAGGGATGGTGCCAAGGAAAAAGCTGTGAAAGCTGCCATGTTGTTGCACTTTTGTACTCCCCTTGGGATGCCTTTCACAGCTGCCGTGCCTGTGCCTGAGCTCAGGGCTTCCTGGTTTAAAAAACCATGTCCCCTAGCTGAGACTGGAGGCAGGTGATTCAGCCTAGGCTTAGCAATGGTGCCAATGAAAACGTGTGGAGGCAGCCATTTTCTGGCACTTTTGTGCTCCCCTTGGGATGCCTTTCGCAGCTGCCGTGTGCCTGGAGCTCAGAGCTTGCTGGTTTAAAAAGCTCTACACCTAGGCGTAACCCTAACCCTAACCGTAACACTGGTCATTTAAATCAGCCTGGGTTTAGGAATTATCCCAAGGGAAAAGCTGTGGAGACAGCCATGTTGTGGCACTTTTGCGCTCCCCTTGGGATGCCTTTCACAGCTGCAGTGAGCTTGGAGCACAGGGCTTTCCTGGTTTAAAAAACCACAACTTTAGCCCAAACTGGAGGCTGCCTAAATCAGCCTTCGTTTCGGGACGTCCCCAAGGAAAAGCTGTGGAGGCAGGCATGTTGAGGCACTTCTGCGCTCTTCTTGGGTAGTCCTTCGCAGCTGCTGTGTTCTTGGAACTCAGGGCTTTCTGGTTAAAAGAACACTAACCCTAGGCCTAACTCAAACCTTAAGCCTAGGAAGGAAAATCAGCCTATGATTTGGGATGGTCTCATGGAAATAGCAGTGGAGGCAGCCAAGTTGTGTCACTTTTGCGCTCCCCTTGGGATGCCTTTAACAGCTGCAGTGTGCCTGGAGCACAGGGCTTCCTGGTTTTAAAAGTTCCTAGGCCTAAGCCTAACAGTAACCCTAGGAAGGTAAATCAGCCGGGTATTAGGGTTCTTCCTAAGGAAAAAAGCTGTGAAAGCAGCCATGTTGTGGCACTTCTGCGCTCCCTTTGGGATGCCTTTGGCAGATGCAGTAAGCCTGGAACTCAGGGCTTCCTGGTTAAAAAAATCCTTGCCCTTGGCTGAGCCCTAACCCTAACCCTAGGCAGATAAATCAGCCTAGGTATAGGGATGGTGCCAAGGAAAAAGCTGTGAAAGCTGCCATGTTGTTGCACTTTTGTACTCCCCTTGGGATGTCTTTCACAGCTGCCGTGTGCCTGGAGCTCAGGGCTTCCTGGTTTAAAAAACCATGTCCCTAGCTGAGACTGGAGGCAGGTGATTCAGCCTAGGCTTAGCAATAGTGCCAATGAAAACGTGTGGAGGCAGCCATTTTCTGGCACTTTTGTGCTCCCCTTGGGATGCCTTTCGCAGCTGCCGTGTGCCTGGAGCTCAGAGCTTGCTGGTTTAAAAAGCTCTACACCTAGGCGTAACCCTAACCCTAACCGTAACACTGGTCAGTTAAATCAGCCTGGGTTTAGGAATTATCCCAAGGGAAAAGCTGTGGAAACAGCCATGTTGTGGCACTTTTGCGCTCCCCTTGGGATGCCTTTCACAGCTGCAGTGTGCTTGGAGCACAGGGCTTCCTGGTTTAAAAACAACAACTTTAGCCCAAACTGGAGGCTTCTAAATCAGCCTTCGTTTCGGGACGTCCCCAAGGAAAAAGCTGTGGAGGCAGGCATGTTGAGGCACTTCTGCGCTCTTCTTGGGTAGTCCTTCGCAGCTGCTGTGTTCTTGGAACTCAGGGCTTTCTGGTTAAAAGAACTAACCCTAGGCCTAACTCAAACCTTAAGCCTAGGAAGGAAAATCAGCCTATGATTCGGGATGGTCTCATGGAAATAGCAGTGGAGGCAGCCAAGTTGTGTCACTTTTGCGCTCCCCTTGGGATGCCTTTAACAGCTGCAGTGTGCCTGGAGCACAGGGCTTCCTGGTTTTAAAAGTCCTAGGCCTAAGCCTAACAGTAACCCTAGGAAGGTAAATCAGCCGGGTATTAGGGTTCTTCCTAAGGAAAAAGCTGTGAAAGCAGCCATGTTGTGGCACTTCTGCGCTCCCTTTGGGATGCCTTTGGCAGATGCAGTAAGCCTGGAACTCAGGGCTTCCTGGTTAAAAAAATCCTTGCCCTTGGCTGAGCCCTAACCCTAACCCTAGGCAGATAAATCAGCCTAGGTATAGGGATGGTGCCAAGGAAAAAGCTGTGAAAGCTGCCATGTTGTTGCACTTTTGTACTCCCCTTGGGATGCCTTTCACAGCTGCCGTGTGCCTGGAGCTCAGGGCTTCCTGGTTTAAAAAACCATGTCCCTAGCTGAGACTGGAGGCAGGTGATTCAGCCTAGGCTTAGCAATGGTGCCAATGAAAACGTGTGGAGGCAGCCATTTTCTGGCACTTTTGTGCTCCCCTTGGGATGCCTTTCGCAGCTGCCGTGTGCCTGGAGCTCAGAGCTTGCTGGTTTAAAAAGCTCTACACCTAGGCGTAACCCTAACCCTAACCGTAACACTGGTCATTTAAATCAGCCTGGGTTTAGGAATTATCCCAAGGGAAAAGCTGTGGAAACAGCCATGTTGTGGCACTTTTGCGCTCCCCTTGGGATGCCTTTCACAGCTGCAGTGAGCTTGGAGCACAGGGCTTCCTGGTGTAAAAAACCACAACTTTAGCCCAAACTGGAGGCTGCTAAATCAGCCTTCGTTTCGGGACGTCCCCAAGGAAAAAGCTGTGGAGGCAGGCATGTTGAGGCACTTCTGCGCTCTTCTTGGGTAGTCCTTCGCAGCTGCTGTGTTCTTGGAACTCAGGGCTTTCTGGTTAAAAGAACACTAACCCTAGGCCTAACTCAAACCTTAAGCCTAGGAAGGAAAATCAGCCTATGATTCGGGATGGTCTCATGGAAATAGCAGTGGAGGCAGCCAAGTTGTGTCACTTTTGCGCTCCCCTTGGGATGCCTTTAACAGCTGCAGTGTGCCTGGAGCACAGGGCTTCCTGGTTTTAAAAGTCCTAGGCCTAAGCCTAACAGTAACCCTAGGAAGGTAAATCAGCCGGGTATTAGGGTTCTTCCTAAGGAAAAAGCTGTAGAGCAGCCATGTTGTGGCACTTCTGCGCTCCCTTTGGGATGCCTTTGGCAGATGCAGTAAGCCTGGAACTCAGGGCTTCCTGGTTAAAAAAATCCTAGCCCTAGGCTGAGCCCTAACCCTAACCCTAGGCAGATAAATCAGCCTAGGTATAGGGATGGTGCGAAGGAAAAAGCTGTGAAAGCTGCCATGTTGTTGCACTTTTGTACTCCCCTTGGGATGCCTTTCACAGCTGCCGTGTGCTTGGAGCTCAGGGCTTCCTGGTTTAAAAAACCATGTCCCTAGCTGAGACTGGAGGCAGGTGATTCAGCCTAGGCTTAGCAATGGTGCCAATGAAAACGTGTGGAGGCAGCCATTTTCTGGCACTTTTGTGCTCCCCTTGGGATGCCTTTCGCAGCTGCCGTGTGCCTGGAGCTCAGAGCTTGCTGGTTTAAAAAGCTCTACACCTAGGCGTAACCCTAACCCTAACCGTAACACTGGTCATTTAAATCAGCCTGGGTTTAGGAATTATCCCAAGGGAAAAGCTGTGGAGACAGCCATGTTGTGGCACTTTTGCGCTCCCCTTGGGATGCCTTTCACAGCTGCAGTGAGCTTGGAGCACAGGGCTTCCTGGTTTAAAAAACCACAACTTTAGCCCAAACTGGAGGCTTCTAAATCAGCCTTCGTTTCGGGACGTCCCCAAGGAAAAAGCTGTGGAGGCAGGCATGTTGAGGCACTTCTGCGCTCTTCTTGGGTAGTCCTTCGCAGCTGCTGTGTTCTTGGAACTCAGGGCTTTCTGGTTAAAAGAACACTAACCCTAGGCCTAACTCAAACCTTAAGCCTAGGAAGGAAAATCAGCCTATGATTCGGGATGGTCTCATGGAAATAGCAGTGGAGGCAGCCAAGTTGTGTCACTTTTGCGCTCCCCTTGGGATGCCTTTAACAGCTGCAGTGTGCCTGGAGCACAGGGCTTCCTGGTTTTAAAAGTCCTAGGCCTAAGCCTAACAGTAACCCTAGGAAGGTAAATCAGCCGGGTATTAGGGTTCTTCCTAAGGAAAAAGCTGTGAAAGCAGCCATGTTGTGGCAGTTCTGCGCTCCCTTTGGGATGCCTTTGGCAGATGCAGTAAGCCTGGAACTCAGGGCTTCCTGGTTAAAAAAATCCTTGCCCTTGGCTGAGCCCTAACCCTAACCCTAGGCAGATAAATCAGCCTAGGTATAGGGATGGTGCCAAGGAAAAAGCTGTGAAAGCTGCCATGTTGTTGCACTTTTGTACTCCCCTTGGGATGCCTTTCACAGCTGCCGTGTGCCTGGAGCTCAGGGCTTCCTGGTTTAAAAAACCATGTCCCTAGCTGAGACAGGAGGCAGGTGATTCAGCCTAGGCTTAGCAATAGTGCCAATGAAAACGTGTGGAGGCAGCCATTTTCTGGCACTTTTGTGCTCCCCTTGGGATGCCTTTCGCAGCTGCCGTGTGCCTGGAGCTCAGAGCTTGCTGGTTTAAAAAGCTCTACACCTAGGCGTAACCCTAACCCTAACCGTAACACTGGTCATTTAAATCAGCCTGGGTTTAGGAATTATCCCAAGGGAAAAGCTGTGGAGACAGCCATGTTGTGGCACTTTTGCGCTCCCCTTGGGATGCCTTTCACAGCTGCAGTGAGCTTGGAGCACAGGGCTTCCTGGTGTAAAAAACCACAACTTTAGCCCAAACTGGAGGCTTCTAAATCAGCCTTCGTTTCGGGACGTCCCCAAGGAAAAAGCTGTGGAGGCAGGCATGTTGAGGCACTTCTGCGCTCTTCTTGGGTAGTCCTTCGCAGCTGCTGTGTTCTTGGAACTCAGGGCTTTCTGGTTAAAAGAACACTAACCCTAGGCCTAACTCAAACCTTAAGCCTAGGAAGGAAAATCAGCCTATGATTCGGGATGGTCTCATGGAAATAGCAGTGGAGGCGGCCAAGTTGTGTCACTTTTGCGCTCCCCTTGGGATGCCTTTAACAGCTGCAGTGTGCCTGGAGCACAGGGCTTCCTGGTTTTAAAAGTCCTAGGCCTAAGCCTAACAGTAACCCTAGGAAGGTAAATCAGCCGGGTATTAGGGTTCTTCCTAAGGAAAAAGCTGTGAAAGCAGCCATGTTGTGGCACTTCTGCGCTCCCTTTGGGATGCCTTTGGCAGATGCAGTAAGCCTGGAACTCAGGGCTTCCTGGTTAAAAAAATCCTTGCCCTTGGCTGAGCCCTAACCCTAACCCTAGGCAGATAAATCAGCCTAGGTATAGGGATGGTGCCAAGGAAAAAGCTGTGAAAGCTGCCATGTTGTTGCACTTTTGTACTCCCCTTGGGATGCCTTTCACAGCTGCCGTGTGCCTGGAGCTCAGGGCTTCCTGGTTTAAAAAACCATGTCCCTAGCTGAGACTGGAGGCAGGTGATTCAGCCTAGGCTTAGCAATGGTGCCAATGAAAACGTGTGGAGGCAGCCATTTTCTGGCACTTTTGTGCTCCCCTTGGGATGCCTTTCGCAGCTGCCGTGTGCCTGGAGCTCAGAGCTTGCTGGTTTAAAAAGCTCTACACCTAGGCGTAACCCTAACCCTAACCGTAACACTGGTCATTTAAATCAGCCTGGGTTTAGGAATTATCCCAAGGGAAAAGCTGTGGAGACAGCCATGTTGTGGCACTTTTGCGCTCCCCTTGGGATGCCTTTCACAGCTGCAGTGAGCTTGGAGCACAGGGCTTCCTGGTGTAAAAAACCACAACTTTAGCCCAAACTGGAGGCTGCTAAATCAGCCTTCGTTTCGGGACGTCCCCAAGGAAAAAGCTGTGGAGGCAGGCATGTTGAGGCACTTCTGCGCTCTTCTTGGGTAGTCCTTCGCAGCTGCTGTGTTCTTGGAACTCAGGGCTTTCTGGTTAAAAGAACACTAACCCTAGGCCTAACTCAAACCTTAAGCCTAGGAAGGAAAATCAGCCTATGATTTGGGATGGTCTCATGGAAATAGCAGTGGAGGCAGCCAAGTTGTGTCACTTTTGCGCTCCCCTTGGGATGCCTTTAACAGCTGCAGTGTGCCTGGAGCACAGGGCTTCCTGGTTTTAAAAGTCCTAGGCCTAAGCCTAACAGTAACCCTAGGAAGGTAAATCAGCCGGGTATTAGGGTTCTTCCTAAGGAAAAAGCTGTGAAAGCAGCCATGTTGTGGCACTTCTGCGCTCCCTTTGGGATGCCTTTGGCAGATGCAGTAAGCCTGGAACTCAGGGCTTCCTGGTTAAAAAAATCCTTGCCCTTGGCTGAGCCCTAACCCTAACCCTAGGCAGATAAATCAGCCTAGGTATAGGGATGGTGCCAAGGAAAAAGCTGTGAAAGCTGCCATGTTGTTGCACTTTTGTACTCCCCTTGGGATGCCTTTCACAGCTGCCGTGTGCCTGGAGCTCAGGGCTTCCTGGTTTAAAAAACCATGTCCCTAGCTGAGACTGGAGGCAGGTGATTCAGCCTAGGCTTAGCAATGGTGCCAATGAAAACGTGTGGAGGCAGCCATTTTCTGGCACTTTTGTGCTCCCCTTGGGATGCCTTTCGCAGCTGCCGTGTGCCTGGAGCTCAGAGCTTGCTGGTTTAAAAAGCTCTACACCTAGGCGTAACCCTAACCCTAACCGTAACACTGGTCATTTAAATCAGCCTGGGTTTAGGAATTATCCCAAGGGAAAAGCTGTGGAAACAGCCATGTTGTGGCACTTTTGCGCTCCCCTTGGGATGCCTTTCACAGCTGCAGTGAGCTTGGAGCACAGGGCTTCCTGGTGTAAAAAACCACAACTTTAGCCCAAACTGGAGGCTGCTAAATCAGCCTTCGTTTCGGGACGTCCCCAAGGAAAAAGCTGTGGAGGCAGGCATGTTGAGGCACTTCTGCGCTCTTCTTGGGTAGTCCTTCGCAGCTGCTGTGTTCTTGGAACTCAGGGCTTTCTGGTTAAAAGAACACTAACCCTAGGCCTAACTCAAACCTTAAGCCTAGGAAGGAAAATCAGCCTATGATTCGGGATGGTCTCATGGAAATAGCAGTGGAGGCAGCCAAGTTGTGTCACTTTTGCGCTCCCCTTGGGATGCCTTTAACAGCTGCAGTGTGCCTGGAGCACAGGGCTTCCTGGTTTTAAAAGTCCTAGGCCTAAGCCTAACAGTAACCCTAGGAAGGTAAATCAGCCGGGTATTAGGGTTCTTCCTAAGGAAAAAGCTGTAGAGCAGCCATGTTGTGGCACTTCTGCGCTCCCTTTGGGATGCCTTTGGCAGATGCAGTAAGCCTGGAACTCAGGGCTTCCTGGTTAAAAAAATCCTAGCCCTAGGCTGAGCCCTAACCCTAACCCTAGGCAGATAAATCAGCCTAGGTATAGGGATGGTGCGAAGGAAAAAGCTGTGAAAGCTGCCATGTTGTTGCACTTTTGTACTCCCCTTGGGATGCCTTTCACAGCTGCCGTGTGCTTGGAGCTCAGGGCTTCCTGGTTTAAAAAACCATGTCCCTAGCTGAGACTGGAGGCAGGTGATTCAGCCTAGGCTTAGCAATGGTGCCAATGAAAACGTGTGGAGGCAGCCATTTTCTGGCACTTTTGTGCTCCCCTTGGGATGCCTTTCGCAGCTGCCGTGTGCCTGGAGCTCAGAGCTTGCTGGTTTAAAAAGCTCTACACCTAGGCGTAACCCTAACCCTAACCGTAACACTGGTCATTTAAATCAGCCTGGGTTTAGGAATTATCCCAAGGGAAAAGCTGTGGAGACAGCCATGTTGTGGCACTTTTGCGCTCCCCTTGGGATGCCTTTCACAGCTGCAGTGAGCTTGGAGCACAGGGCTTCCTGCTTTAAAAAACCACAACTTTAGCCCAAACTGGAGGCTTCTAAATCAGCCTTCGTTTCGGGACGTCCCCAAGGAAAAAGCTGTGGAGGCAGGCATGTTGAGGCACTTCTGCGCTCTTCTTGGGTAGTCCTTCGCAGCTGCTGTGTTCTTGGAACTCAGGGCTTTCTGGTTAAAAGAACACTAACCCTAGGCCTAACTCAAACCTTAAGCCTAGGAAGGAAAATCAGCCTATGATTCGGGATGGTCTCATGGAAATAGCAGTGGAGGCGGCCAAGTTGTGTCACTTTTGCGCTCCCCTTGGGATGCCTTTAACAGCTGCAGTGTGCCTGGAGCACAGGGCTTCCTGGTTTTAAAAGTCCTAGGCCTAAGCCTAACAGTAACCCTAGGAAGGTAAATCAGCCGGGTATTAGGGTTCTTCCTAAGGAAAAAGCTGTGAAAGCAGCCATGTTGTGGCACTTCTGCGCTCCCTTTGGGATGCCTTTGGCAGATGCAGTAAGCCTGGAACTCAGGGCTTCCTGGTTAAAAAAATCCTTGCCCTTGGCTGAGCCCTAACCCTAACCCTAGGCAGATAAATCAGCCTAGGTATAGGGATGGTGCCAAGGAAAAAGCTGTGAAAGCTGCCATGTTGTTGCACTTTTGTACTCCCCTTGGGATGCCTTTCACAGCTGCCGTGTGCCTGGAGCTCAGGGCTTCCTGGTTTAAAAAACCATGTCCCTAGCTGAGACTGGAGGCAGGTGATTCAGCCTAGGCTTAGCAATGGTGCCAATGAAAACGTGTGGAGGCAGCCATTTTCTGGCACTTTTGTGCTCCCCTTGGGATGCCTTTCGCAGCTGCCGTGTGCCTGGAGCTCAGAGCTTGCTGGTTTAAAAAGCTCTACACCTAGGCGTAACCCTAACCCTAACCGTAACACTGGTCATTTAAATCAGCCTGGGTTTAGGAATTATCCCAAGGGAAAAGCTGTGGAGACAGCCATGTTGTGGCACTTTTGCGCTCCCCTTGGGATGCCTTTCACAGCTGCAGTGAGCTTGGAGCACAGGGCTTCCTGGTGTAAAAAACCACAACTTTAGCCCAAACTGGAGGCTGCTAAATCAGCCTTCGTTTCGGGACGTCCCCAAGGAAAAAGCTGTGGAGGCAGGCATGTTGAGGCACTTCTGCGCTCTTCTTGGGTAGTCCTTCGCAGCTGCTGTGTTCTTGGAACTCAGGGCTTTCTGGTTAAAAGAACACTAACCCTAGGCCTAACTCAAACCTTAAGCCTAGGAAGGAAAATCAGCCTATGATTTGGGATGGTCTCATGGAAATAGCAGTGGAGGCAGCCAAGTTGTGTCACTTTTGCGCTCCCCTTGGGATGCCTTTAACAGCTGCAGTGTGCCTGGAGCACAGGGCTTCCTGGTTTTAAAAGTCCTAGGCCTAAGCCTAACAGTAACCCTAGGAAGGTAAATCAGCCGGGTATTAGGGTTCTTCCTAAGGAAAAAGCTGTGAAAGCAGCCATGTTGTGGCACTTCTGCGCTCCCTTTGGGATGCCTTTGGCAGATGCAGTAAGCCTGGAACTCAGGGCTTCCTGGTTAAAAAAATCCTTGCCCTAGGCTGAGCCCTAACCCTAACCCTAGGCAGATAAATCAGCCTAGGTATAGGGATGGTGCGAAGGAAAAAGCTGTGAAAGCTGCCATGTTGTTGCACTTTTGTACTCCCCTTGGGATGTCTTTCACAGCTGCCGTGTGCCTGGAGCTCAGGGCTTCCTGGTTTAAAAAACCATGTCCCTAGCTGAGACTGGAGGCAGGTGATTCAGCCTAGGCTTAGCAATAGTGCCAATGAAAACGTGTGGAGGCAGCCATTTTCTGGCACTTTTGTGCTCCCCTTGGGATGCCTTTCGCAACTGCCGTGTGCCTGGAGCTCAGAGCTTGCTGGTTTAAAAAGCTCTACACCTAGGCGTAACCCTAACCCTAACCGTAACACTGGTCATTTAAATCAGCCTGGGTTTAGGAATTATCCCAAGGGAAAAGCTGTGGAAACAGCCATGTTGTGGCACTTTTGCGCTCCCCTTGGGATGCCTTTCACAGCTGCAGTGTGCTTGGAGCACAGGGCTTCCTGGTTTAAAAACCACAACTTTAGCCCAAACTGGAGGCTTCTAAATCAGCCTTCGTTTCGGGACGTCCCCAAGGAAAAAGCTGTGCAGGCAGGCATGTTGAGGCACTTCTGCGCTCTTCTTGGGTAGTCCTTCGCAGCTGCTGTGTTCTTGGAACTCAGGGCTTTCTGGTTAAAAGAACACTAACCCTAGGCCTAACTCAAACCTTAAGCCTAGGAAGGAAAATCAGCCTATGATTCGGGATGGTCTCATGGAAATAGCAGTGGAGGCAGCCAAGTTGTGTCACTTTTGCGCTCCCCTTGGGATGCCTTTAACAGCTGCAGTATGCCTGGAGCACAGGGCTTCCTGGTTTTAAAAGTCCTAGGCCTAAGCCTAACAGTAACCCTAGGAAGGTAAATCAGCCGGGTATTAGGGTTCTTCCTAAGGAAAAAGCTGTGAAAGCAGCCATGTTGTGGCACTTCTGCGCTCCCTTTGGGATGCCTTTGGCAGATGCAGTAAGCCTGGAACTCAGGGCTTCCTGGTTAAAAAAATCCTTGCCCTAGGCTGAGCCCCAACCCTAACCCTAGGCAGATAAATCAGCCTAGGTATAGGGATGGTGCCAAGGAAAAAGCTGTGAAAGCTGCCATGTTGTTGCACTTTTGTACTCCCCTTGGGATGCCTTTCACAGCTGCCGTGTGCCTGGAGCTCAGGGCTTCCTGGTTTAAAAAACCATGTCCCTAGCTGAGACTGGAGGCAGGTGATTCAGCCTAGGCTTAGCAATGGTGCCAATGAAAACGTGTGGAGGCAGCCATTTTCTGGCACTTTTGTGCTCCCCTTGGGATGCCTTTCGCAGCTGCCGTGTGCCTGGAGCTCAGAGCTTGCTGGTTTAAAAAGCTCTACACCTAGGCGTAACCCTAACCCTAACCGTAACACTGGTCATTTAAATCAGCCTGGGTTTAGGAATTATCCCAAGGGAAAAGCTGTGGAAACAGCCATGTTGTGGCACTTTTGCGCTCCCCTTGGGATGCCTTTCACAGCTGCAGTGAGCTTGGAGCACAGGGCTTCCTGGTGTAAAAAACCACAACTTTAGCCCAAACTGGAGGCTGCTAAATCAGCCTTCGTTTCGGGACGTCCCCAAGGAAAAAGCTGTGGAGGCAGGCATGTTGAGGCACTTCTGCGCTCTTCTTGGGTAGTCCTTCGCAGCTGCTGTGTTCTTGGAACTCAGGGCTTTCTGGTTAAAAGAACACTAACCCTAGGCCTAACTCAAACCTTAAGCCTAGGAAGGAAAATCAGCCTATGATTCGGGATGGTCTCATGGAAATAGCAGTGGAGGCAGCCAAGTTGTGTCACTTTTGCGCTCCCCTTGGGATGCCTTTAACAGCTGCAGTGTGCCTGGAGCACAGGGCTTCCTGGTTTTAAAAGTCCTAGGCCTAAGCCTAACAGTAACCCTAGGAAGGTAAATCAGCCGGGTATTAGGGTTCTTCCTAAGGAAAAAGCTGTAGAGCAGCCATGTTGTGGCACTTCTGCGCTCCCTTTGGGATGCCTTTGGCAGATGCAGTAAGCCTGGAACTCAGGGCTTCCTGGTTAAAAAAATCCTAGCCCTAGGCTGAGCCCTAACCCTAACCCTAGGCAGATAAATCAGCCTAGGTATAGGGATGGTGCGAAGGAAAAAGCTGTGAAAGCTGCCATGTTGTTGCACTTTTGTACTCCCCTTGGGATGCCTTTCACAGCTGCCGTGTGCTTGGAGCTCAGGGCTTCCTGGTTTAAAAAACCATGTCCCTAGCTGAGACTGGAGGCAGGTGATTCAGCCTAGGCTTAGCAATGGTGCCAATGAAAACGTGTGGAGGCAGCCATTTTCTGGCACTTTTGTGCTCCCCTTGGGATGCCTTTCGCAGCTGCCGTGTGCCTGGAGCTCAGAGCTTGCTGGTTTAAAAAGCTCTACACCTAGGCGTAACCCTAACCCTAACCGTAACACTGGTCATTTAAATCAGCCTGGGTTTAGGAATTATCCCAAGGGAAAAGCTGTGGAGACAGCCATGTTGTGGCACTTTTGCGCTCCCCTTGGGATGCCTTTCACAGCTGCAGTGAGCTTGGAGCACAGGGCTTCCTGGTTTAAAAAACCACAACTTTAGCCCAAACTGGAGGCTTCTAAATCAGCCTTCGTTTCGGGACGTCCCCAAGGAAAAAGCTGTGGAGGCAGGCATGTTGAGGCACTTCTGCGCTCTTCTTGGGTAGTCCTTCGCAGCTGCTGTGTTCTTGGAACTCAGGGCTTTCTGGTTAAAAGAACACTAACCCTAGGCCTAACTCAAACCTTAAGCCTAGGAAGGAAAATCAGCCTATGATTCGGGATGGTCTCATGGAAATAGCAGTGGAGGCGGCCAAGTTGTGTCACTTTTGCGCTCCCCTTGGGATGCCTTTAACAGCTGCAGTGTGCCTGGAGCACAGGGCTTCCTGGTTTTAAAAGTCCTAGGCCTAAGCCTAACAGTAACCCTAGGAAGGTAAATCAGCCGGGTATTAGGGTTCTTCCTAAGGAAAAAGCTGTGAAAGCAGCCATGTTGTGGCACTTCTGCGCTCCCTTTGGGATGCCTTTGGCAGATGCAGTAAGCCTGGAACTCAGGGCTTCCTGGTTAAAAAAATCCTTGCCCTTGGCTGAGCCCTAACCCTAACCCTAGGCAGATAAATCAGCCTAGGTATAGGGATGGTGCCAAGGAAAAAGCTGTGAAAGCTGCCATGTTGTTGCACTTTTGTACTCCCCTTGGGATGCCTTTCACAGCTGCCGTGTGCCTGGAGCTCAGGGCTTCCTGGTTTAAAAAACCATGTCCCTAGCTGAGACTGGAGGCAGGTGATTCAGCCTAGGCTTAGCAATGGTGCCAATGAAAACGTGTGGAGGCAGCCATTTTCTGGCACTTTTGTGCTCCCCTTGGGATGCCTTTCGCAGCTGCCGTGTGCCTGGAGCTCAGAGCTTGCTGGTTTAAAAAGCTCTACACCTAGGCGTAACCCTAACCCTAACCGTAACACTGGTCATTTAAATCAGCCTGGGTTTAGGAATTATCCCAAGGGAAAAGCTGTGGAGACAGCCATGTTGTGGCACTTTTGCGCTCCCCTTGGGATGCCTTTCACAGCTGCAGTGAGCTTGGAGCACAGGGCTTCCTGGTGTAAAAAACCACAACTTTAGCCCAAACTGGAGGCTGCTAAATCAGCCTTCGTTTCGGGACGTCCCCAAGGAAAAAGCTGTGGAGGCAGGCATGTTGAGGCACTTCTGCGCTCTTCTTGGGTAGTCCTTCGCAGCTGCTGTGTTCTTGGAACTCAGGGCTTTCTGGTTAAAAGAACACTAACCCTAGGCCTAACTCAAACCTTAAGCCTAGGAAGGAAAATCAGCCTATGATTTGGGATGGTCTCATGGAAATAGCAGTGGAGGCAGCCAAGTTGTGTCACTTTTGCGCTCCCCTTGGGATGCCTTTAACAGCTGCAGTGTGCCTGGAGCACAGGGCTTCCTGGTTTTAAAAGTCCTAGGCCTAAGCCTAACAGTAACCCTAGGAAGGTAAATCAGCCGGGTATTAGGGTTCTTCCTAAGGAAAAAGCTGTGAAAGCAGCCATGTTGTGGCACTTCTGCGCTCCCTTTGGGATGCCTTTGGCAGATGCAGTAAGCCTGGAACTCAGGGCTTCCTGGTTAAAAAAATCCTAGCCCTTGGCTGAGCCCTAACCCTAACCCTAGGCAGATAAATCAGCCTAGGTATAGGGATGGTGCCAAGGAAAAAGCTGTGAAAGCTGCCATGTTGTTGCACTTTTGTACTCCCCTTGGGATGTCTTTCACAGCTGCCGTGTGCCTGGAGCTCAGGGCTTCCTGGTTTAAAAAACCATGTCCCTAGCTGAGACTGGAGGCAGGTGATTCAGCCTAGGCTTAGCAATAGTGCCAATGAAAACGTGTGGAGGCAGCCATTTTCTGGCACTTTTGTGCTCCCCTTGGGATGCCTTTCGCAACTGCCGTGTGCCTGGAGCTCAGAGCTTGCTGGTTTAAAAAGCTCTACACCTAGGCGTAACCCTAACCCTAACCGTAACACTGGTCATTTAAATCAGCCTGGGTTTAGGAATTATCCCAAGGGAAAAGCTGTGGAAACAGCCATGTTGTGGCACTTTTGCGCTCCCCTTGGGATGCCTTTCACAGCTGCAGTGTGCTTGGAGCACAGGGCTTCCTGGTTTAAAAACCACAACTTTAGCCCAAACTGGAGGCTTCTAAATCAGCCTTCGTTTCGGGACGTCCCCAAGGAAAAAGCTGTGCAGGCAGGCATGTTGAGGCACTTCTGCGCTCTTCTTGGGTAGTCCTTCGCAGCTGCTGTGTTCTTGGAACTCAGGGCTTTCTGGTTAAAAGAACACTAACCCTAGGGCTAACTCAAACCTTAAGCCTAGGAAGGAAAATCAGCCTATGATTCGGGATGGTCTCATGGAAATAGCAGTGGAGGCAGCCAAGTTGTGTCACTTTTGCGCTCCCCTTGGGATGCCTTTAACAGCTGCAGTATGCCTGGAGCACAGGGCTTCCTGGTTTTAAAAGTCCTAGGCCTAAGCCTAACAGTAACCCTAGGAAGGTAAATCAGCCGGGTATTAGGGTTCTTCCTAAGGAAAAAGCTGTGAAAGCAGCCATGTTGTGGCACTTCTGCGCTCCCTTTGGGATGCCTTTGGCAGATGCAGTAAGCCTGGAACTCAGGGCTTCCTGGTTAAAAAAATCCTTGCCCTAGGCTGAGCCCCAACCCTAACCCTAGGCAGATAAATCAGCCTAGGTATAGGGATGGTGCCAAGGAAAAAGCTGTGAAAGCTGCCATGTTGTTGCACTTTTGTACTCCCCTTGGGATGCCTTTCACAGCTGCCGTGTGCCTGGAGCTCAGGGCTTCCTGGTTTAAAAAACCATGTCCCTAGCTGAGACTGGAGGCAGGTGATTCAGCCTAGGCTTAGCAATGGTGCCAATGAAAACGTGTGGAGGCAGCCATTTTCTGGCACTTTTGTGCTCCCCTTGGGATGCCTTTCGCAGCTGCCGTGTGCCTGGAGCTCAGAGCTTGCTGGTTTAAAAAGCTCTACACCTAGGCGTAACCCTAACCCTAACCGTAACACTGGTCATTTAAATCAGCCTGGGTTTAGGAATTATCCCAAGGGAAAAGCTGTGGAGACAGCCATGTTGTGGCACTTTTGCGCTCCCCTTGGGATGCCTTTCACAGCTGCAGTGAGCTTGGAGCACAGGGATTCCTGGTGTAAAAAACCACAACTTTAGCCCAAACTGGAGGCTGCTAAATCAGCCTTCGTTTCGGGACGTCCCCAAGGAAAAAGCTGTGGAGGCAGGCATGTTGAGGCACTTCTGCGCTCTTCTTGGGTAGTCCTTCGCAGCTGCTGTGTTCTTGGAACTCAGGGCTTTCTGGTTAAAAGAACACTAACCCTAGGCCTAACTCAAACCTTAAGCCTAGGAAGGAAAATCAGCCTATGATTTGGGATGGTCTCATGGAAATAGCAGTGGAGGCAGCCAAGTTGTGTCACTTTTGCGCTCCCCTTGGGATGCCTTTAACAGCTGCAGTGTGCCTGGAGCACAGGGCTTCCTGGTTTTAAAAGTCCTAGGCCTAAGCCTAACAGTAACCCTAGGAAGGTAAATCAGCCGGGTATTAGGGTTCTTCCTAAGGAAAAAGCTGTGAAAGCAGCCATGTTGTGGCACTTCTGCGCTCCCTTTGGGATGCCTTTGGCAGATGCAGTAAGCCTGGAACTCAGGGCTTCCTGGTTAAAAAAATCCTTGCCCTAGGCTGAGCCCCAACCCTAACCCTAGGCAGATAAATCAGCCTAGGTATAGGGATGGTGCCAAGGAAAAAGCTGTGAAAGCTGCCATGTTGTTGCACTTTTGTACTCCCCTTGGGATGCCTTTCACAGCTGCCGTGTGCCTGGAGCTCAGGGCTTCCTGGTTTAAAAAACCATGTCCCTAGCTGAGACTGGAGGCAGGTGATTCAGCCTAGGCTTAGCAATGGTGCCAATGAAAACGTGTGGAGGCAGCCATTTTCTGGCACTTTTGTGCTCCCCTTGGGATGCCTTTCGCAGCTGCCGTGTGCCTGGAGCTCAGAGCTTGCTGGTTTAAAAAGCTCTACACCTAGGCGTAACCCTAACCCTAACCGTAACACTGGTCATTTAAATCAGCCTGGGTTTAGGAATTATCCCAAGGGAAAAGCTGTGGAGACAGCCATGTTGTGGCACTTTTGCGCTCCCCTTGGGATGCCTTTCACAGCTGCAGTGTGCTTGGAGCACAGGGCTTCCTGGTTTAAAAAACCACAACTTTAGCCCAAACTGGAGGCTTCTAAATCAGCCTTCGTTTCGGGACGTCCCCAAGGAAAAAGCTGTGGAGGCAGGCATGTTGAGGCACTTCTGCGCTCTTCTTGGGTAGTCCTTCGCAGCTGCTGTGTTCTTGGAACTCAGGGCTTTCTGGTTAAAAGAACACTAACCCTAGGCCTAACTCAAACCTTAAGCCTAGGAAGGAAAATCAGCCTATGATTCGGGATGGTCTCATGGAAATAGCAGTGGAGGCAGCCAAGTTGTGTCACTTTTGCGCTCTCCTTGGGATGCCTTTAACAGCTGCAGTGTGCCTGGAGCACAGGGCTTCCTGGTTTTAAAAGTCCTAGGCCTAAGCCTAACAGTAACCCTAGGAAGGTAAATCAGCCGGGTATTAGGGTTCTTCCTAAGGAAAAAGCTGTGAAAGCAGCCATGTTGTGGCACTTCTGCGCTCCCTTTGGGATGCCTTTGGCAGATGCAGTAAGCCTGGAACTCAGGGCTTCCTGGTTAAAAAAATCCTTGCCCTTGGCTGAGCCCTAACCCTAACCCTAGGCAGATAAATCAGCCTAGGTATAGGGATGGTGCCAAGGAAAAAGCTGTGAAAGCTGCCATGTTGTTGCACTTTTGTACTCCCCTTGGGATGCCTTTCACAGCTGCCGTGTGCCTGGAGCTCAGGGCTTCCTGGTTTAAAAAACCATGTCCCTAGCTGAGACTGGAGGCAGGTGATTCAGCCTAGGCTTAGCAATAGTGCCAATGAAAACGTGTGGAGGCAGCCATTTTCTGGCACTTTTGTGCTCCCCTTGGGATGCCTTTCGCAGCTGCCGTGTGCCTGGAGCTCAGGGCTTTCTGGTTAAAAGAACACTAACCCTAGGCCTAACTCAAACCTTAAGCCTAGGAAGGAAAATCAGCCTATGATTTGGGATGGTCTCATGGAAATAGCAGTGGAGGCAGCCAAGTTGTGTCACTTTTGCGCTCCCCTTGGGATGCCTTTAACAGCTGCAGTGTGCCTGGAGCACAGGGCTTCCTGGTTTTAAAAGTCCTAGGCCTAAGCCTAACAGTAACCCTAGGAAGGTAAATCAGCCGGGTATTAGGGTTCTTCCTAAGGAAAAAGCTGTGAAAGCAGCCATGTTGTGGCACTTCTGCGCTCCCTTTGGGATGCCTTTGGCAGATGCAGTAAGCCTGGAACTCAGGGCTTCCTGGTTAAAAAAATCCTTGCCCTAGGCTGAGCCCCAACCCTAACCCTAGGCAGATAAATCAGCCTAGGTATAGGGATGGTGCCAAGGAAAAAGCTGTGAAAGCTGCCATGTTGTTGCACTTTTGTACTCCCCTTGGGATGCCTTTCACAGCTGCCGTGTGCCTGGAGCTCAGGGCTTCCTGGTTTAAAAAACCATGTCCCTAGCTGAGACTGGAGGCAGGTGATTCAGCCTAGGCTTAGCAATGGTGCCAATGAAAACGTGTGGAGGCAGCCATTTTCTGGCACTTTTGTGCTCCCCTTGGGATGCCTTTCGCAGCTGCCGTGTGCCTGGAGCTCAGAGCTTGCTGGTTTAAAAAGCTCTACACCTAGGCGTAACCCTAACCCTAACCGTAACACTGGTCATTTAAATCAGCCTGGGTTTAGGAATTATCCCAAGGGAAAAGCTGTGGAGACAGCCATGTTGTGGCACTTTTGCGCTCCCCTTGGGATGCCTTTCACAGCTGCAGTGTGCTTGGAGCACAGGGCTTCCTGGTTTAAAAAACCACAACTTTAGCCCAAACTGGAGGCTTCTAAATCAGCCTTCGTTTCGGGACGTCCCCAAGGAAAAAGCTGTGGAGGCAGGCATGTTGAGGCACTTCTGCGCTCTTCTTGGGTAGTCCTTCGCAGCTGCTGTGTTCTTGGAACTCAGGGCTTTCTGGTTAAAAGAACACTAACCCTAGGCCTAACTCAAACCTTAAGCCTAGGAAGGAAAATCAGCCTATGATTCGGGATGGTCTCATGGAAATAGCAGTGGAGGCAGCCAAGTTGTGTCACTTTTGCGCTCTCCTTGGGATGCCTTTAACAGCTGCAGTGTGCCTGGAGCACAGGGCTTCCTGGTTTTAAAAGTCCTAGGCCTAAGCCTAACAGTAACCCTAGGAAGGTAAATCAGCCGGGTATTAGGGTTCTTCCTAAGGAAAAAGCTGTGAAAGCAGCCATGTTGTGGCACTTCTGCGCTCCCTTTGGGATGCCTTTGGCAGATGCAGTAAGCCTGGAACTCAGGGCTTCCTGGTTAAAAAAATCCTTGCCCTTGGCTGAGCCCTAACCCTAACCCTAGGCAGATAAATCAGCCTAGGTATAGGGATGGTGCCAAGGAAAAAGCTGTGAAAGCTGCCATGTTGTTGCACTTTTGTACTCCCCTTGGGATGCCTTTCACAGCTGCCGTGTGCCTGGAGCTCAGGGCTTCCTGGTTTAAAAAACCATGTCCCTAGCTGAGACTGGAGGCAGGTGATTCAGCCTAGGCTTAGCAATGGTGCCAATGAAAACGTGTGGAGGCAGCCATTTTCTGGCACTTTTGTGCTCCCCTTGGGATGCCTTTCGCAGCTGCCATGTGCCTGGAGCTCAGAGCTTGCTGGTTTAAAAAGCTCTACACCTAGGCGTAACCCTAACCCTAACCGTAACACTGGTCATTTAAATCAGCCTGGGTTTAGGAATTATCCCAAGGGAAAAGCTGTGGAAACAGCCATGTTGTGGCACTTTTGCGCTCCCCTTGGGATGCCTTTCACAGCTGCAGTGTGCTTGGAGCACAGGGCTTCCTGGTTTAAAAACAACAACTTTAGCCCAAACTGGAGGCTTCTAAATCAGCCTTCGTTTCGGGACGTCCCCAAGGAAAAAGCTGTGGAGGCAGGCATGTTGAGGCACTTCTGCGCTCTTCTTGGGTAGTCCTTCGCAGCTGCTGTGTTCTTGGAACTCAGGGCTTTCTGGTTAAAAGAACACTAACCCTAGGCCTAACTCAAACCTTAAGCCTAGGAAGGAAAATCAGCCTATGATTCGGGATGGTCTCATGGAAATAGCAGTGGAGGCAGCCAAGTTGTGTCACTTTTGCGCTCCCCTTGGGATGCCTTTAACAGCTGCAGTGTGCCTGGAGCACAGGGCTTCCTGGTTTTAAAAGTCCTAGGCCTAAGCCTAACAGTAACCCTAGGAAGGTAAATCAGCCGGGTATTAGGGTTCTTCCTAAGGAAAAAGCTGTGAAAGCAGCCATGTTGTGGACCTTCTGCGCTCCCTTTGGGATGCCTTTGGCAGATGCAGTAAGCCTGGAACTCAGGGCTTCCTGGTTAAAAAAATCCTTGCCCTTGGCTGAGCCCTAACCCTAACCCTAGGCAGATAAATCAGCCTAGGTATAGGGATGGTGCCAAGGAAAAAGCTGTGAAAGCTGCCATGTTGTTGCACTTTTGTACTCCCCTTGGGATGCCTTTCACAGCTGCCGTGTGCCTGGAGCTCAGGGCTTCCTGGTTTAAAAAACCATGTCCCTAGCTGAGACTGGAGGCAGGTGATTAAGCCTAGGCTTAGCAATGGTGCCAATGAAAACGTGTGGAGGCAGCCATTTTCTGGCACTTTTGTGCTCCCCTTGGGATGCCTTTCGCAGCTGCCGTGTGCCTGGAGCTCAGAGCTTGCTGGTTTAAAAAGCTCTACACCTAGGCGTAACCCTAACCCTAACCGTAACACTGGTCATTTAAATCAGCCTGGGTTTAGGAATTATCCCAAGGGAAAAGCTGTGGAAACAGCCATGTTGTGGCACTTTTGCGCTCCCCTTGGGATGCCTTTCACAGCTGCAGTGAGCTTGGAGCACAGGGCTTCCTGGTGTAAAAAACCACAACTTTAGCCCAAACTGGAGGCTGCTAAATCAGCCTTCGTTTCGGGACGTCCCCAAGGAAAAAGCTGTGGAGGCAGGCATGTTGAGGCACTTCTGCGCTCTTCTTGGGTAGTCCTTCGCAGCTGCTGTGTTCTTGGAACTCAGGGCTTTCTGGTTAAAAGAACACTAACCCTAGGCCTAACTCAAACCTTAAGCCTAGGAAGGAAAATCAGCCTATGATTCGGGATGGTCTCATGGAAATAGCAGTGGAGGCAGCCAAGTTGTGTCACTTTTGCGCTCCCCTTGGGATGCCTTTAACAGCTGCAGTATGCCTGGAGAACAGGGCTTCCTGGTTTTAAAAGTCCTAGGCCTAAGCCTAACAGTAACCCTAGGAAGGTAAATCAGCCGGGTATTAGGGTTCTTCCTAAGGAAAAAGCTGTGAAAGCAGCCATGTTGTGGCACTTCTGCGCTCCCTTTGGGATGCCTTTGGCAGATGCAGTAAGCCTGGAACTCAGGGCTTCCTGGTTAAAAAAATCCTTGCCCTAGGCTGAGCCCCAACCCTAACCCTAGGCAGATAAATCAGCCTAGGTATAGGGATGGTGCCGAGGAAAAAGCTGTGAAAGCTGCCATGTTGTTGCACTTTTGTACTCCCCTTGGGATGCCTTTCACAGCTGCCGTGTGCCTGGAGCTCAGGGCTTCCTGGTTTAAAAAACCATGTCCCTAGCTGAGACTGGAGGCAGGTGATTCAGCCTAGGCTTAGCAATGGTGCCAATGAAAACGTGTGGAGGCAGCCATTTTCTGGCACTTTTGTGCTCCCCTTGGGATGCCTTTCGCAGCTGCCGTGTGCCTGGAGCTCAGAGCTTGCTGGTTTAAAAAGCTCTACACCTAGGCGTAACCCTAACCCTAACCGTAACACTGGTCATTTAAATCAGCCTGGGTTTAGGAATTATCCCAAGGGAAAAGCTGTGGAGACAGCCATGTTGTGGCACTTTTGCGCTCCCCTTGGGATGCCTTTCACAGCTGCAGTGAGCTTGGAGCACAGGGCTTCCTGGTGTAAACAACCACAACTTTAGCCCAAACTGGAGGCTGCTAAATCAGCCTTCGTTTCGGGACGTCCCCAAGGAAAAAGCTGTGGAGGCAGGCATGTTGAGGCACTTCTGCGCTCTTCTTGGGTAGTCCTTCGCAGCTGCTGTGTTCTTGGAACTCAGGGCTTTCTGGTTAAAAGAACACTAACCCTAGGCCTAACTCAAACCTTAAGCCTAGGAAGGAAAATCAGCCTATGATTTGGGATGGTCTCATGGAAATAGCAGTGGAGGCAGCCAAGTTGTGTCACTTTTGCGCTCCCCTTGGGATGCCTTTAACAGCTGCAGTGTGCCTGGAGCACAGGGCTTCCTGGTTTTAAAAGTCCTAGGCCTAAGCCTAACAGTAACCCTAGGAAGGTAAATCAGCCGGGTATTAGGGTTCTTCCTAAGGAAAAAGCTGTAGAGCAGCCATGTTGTGGCACTTCTGCGCTCCCTTTGGGATGCCTTTGGCAGATGCAGTAAGCCTGGAACTCAGGGCTTCCTGGTTAAAAAAATCCTAGCCCTAGGCTGAGCCCTAACCCTAACCCTAGGCAGATAAATCAGCCTAGGTATAGGGATGGTGCCAAGGAAAAAGCTGTGAAAGCTGCCATGTTGTTGCACTTTTGTACTCCCCTTGGGATGCCTTTCACAGCTGCCGTGTGCCTGGAGCTCAGGGCTTCCTGGTTTAAAAAACAATGTCCCTAGCTGAGACTGGAGGCAGGTGATTCAGCCTAGGCTTAGCAATGGTGCCAATGAAAACGTGTGGAGGCAGCCATTTTCTGGCACTTTTGTGCTCCCCTTGGGATGCCTTTCGCAGCTGCCGTGTGCCTGGAGCTCAGAGCTTGCTGGTTTAAAAAGCTCTACACCTAGGCGTAACCCTAACCCTAACCGTAACACTGGTCATTTAAATCAGCCTGGGTTTAGGAATTATCCCAAGGGAAAAGCTGTGGAGACAGCCATGTTGTGGCACTTTTGCGCTCCCCTTGGGATGCCTTTCACAGCTGCAGTGTGCTTGGAGCACAGGGCTTCCTGGTTTAAAAAACCACAACTTTAGCCCAAACTGGAGGCTTCTAAATCAGCCTTCGTTTCGGGACGTCCCCAAGGAAAAAGCTGTGGAGGCAGGCATGTTGAGGCACTTCTGCGCTCTTCTTGGGTAGTCCTTCGCAGCTGCTGTGTTCTTGGAACTCAGGGCTTTCTGGTTAAAAGAACACTAACCCTAGGCCTAACTCAAACCTTAAGCCTAGGAAGGAAAATCAGCCTATGATTCGGGATGGTCTCATGGAAATAGCAGTGGAGGCAGCCAAGTTGTGTCACTTTTGCGCTCTCCTTGGGATGCCTTTAACAGCTGCAGTGTGCCTGGAGCACAGGGCTTCCTGGTTTTAAAAGTCCTAGGCCTAAGCCTAACAGTAACCCTAGGAAGGTAAATCAGCCGGGTATTAGGGTTCTTCCTAAGGAAAAAGCTGTGAAAGCAGCCATGTTGTGGCACTTCTGCGCTCCCTTTGGGATGCCTTTGGCAGATGCAGTAAGCCTGGAACTCAGGGCTTCCTGCTTAAAAAAATCCTTGCCCTTGGCTGAGCCCTAACCCTAACCCTAGGCAGATAAATCAGCCTAGGTATAGGGATGGTGCCAAGGAAAAAGCTGTGAAAGCTGCCATGTTGTTGCACTTTTGTACTCCCCTTGGGATGTCTTTCACAGCTGCCGTGTGCCTGGAGCTCAGGGCTTCCTGGTTTAAAAAACCATGTCCCTAGCTGAGACTGGAGGCAGGTGATTCAGCCTAGGCTTAGCAATAGTGCCAATGAAAACGTGTGGAGGCAGCCATTTTCTGGCACTTTTGTGCTCCCCTTGGGATGCCTTTCGCAGCTGCCGTGTGCCTGGAGCTCAGAGCTTGCTGGTTTAAAAAGCTCTACACCTAGGCGTAACCCTAACCCTAACCGTAACACTGGTCATTTAAATCAGCCTGGGTTTAGGAATTATCCCAAGGGAAAAGCTGTGGAGACAGCCATGTTGTGGCACTTTTGCGCTCCCCTTGGGATGCCTTTCACAGCTGCAGTGTGCTTGGAGCACAGGGCTTCCTGGTTTAAAAACCACAACTTTAGCCCAAACTGGAGGCTTCTAAATCAGCCTTCGTTTCGGGACGTCCCCAAGGAAAAAGCTGTGCAGGCAGGCATGTTGAGGCACTTCTGCGCTCTTCTTGGGTAGTCCTTCGCAGCTGCTGTGTTCTTGGAACTCAGGGCTTTCTGGTTAAAAGAACACTAACCCTAGGCCTAACTCAAACCTTAAGCCTAGGAAGGAAAATCAGCCTATGATTCGGGATGGTCTCATGGAAATAGCAGTGGAGGCAGCCAAGTTGTGTCACTTTTGCGCTCCCCTTGGGATGCCTTTAACAGCTGCAGTATGCCTGGAGAACAGGGCTTCCTGGTTTTAAAAGTCCTAGGCCTAAGCCTAACAGTAACCCTAGGAAGGTAAATCAGCCGGGTATTAGGGTTCTTCCTAAGGAAAAAGCTGTGAAAGCAGCCATGTTGTGGCACTTCTGCGCTCCCTTTGGGATGCCTTTGGCAGATGCAGTAAGCCTGGAACTCAGGGCTTCCTGGTTAAAAAAATCCTTGCCCTAGGCTGAGCCCCAACCCTAACCCTAGGCAGATAAATCAGCCTAGGTATAGGGATGGTGCCGAGGAAAAAGCTGTGAAAGCTGCCATGTTGTTGCACTTTTGTACTCCCCTTGGGATGCCTTTCACAGCTGCCGTGTGCCTGGAGCTCAGGGCTTCCTGGTTTAAAAAACCATGTCCCTAGCTGAGACTGGAGGCAGGTGATTCAGCCTAGGCTTAGCAATGGTGCCAATGAAAACGTGTGGAGGCAGCCATTTTCTGGCACTTTTGTGCTCCCCTTGGGATGCCTTTCGCAGCTGCCGTGTGCCTGGAGCTCAGAGCTTGCTGGTTTAAAAAGCTCTACACCTAGGCGTAACCCTAACCCTAACCGTAACACTGCTCATTTAAATCAGCCTGGGTTTAGGAATTATCCCAAGGGAAAAGCTGTGGAGACAGCCATGTTGTGGCACTTTTGCGCTCCCCTTGGGATGCCTTTCACAGCTGCAGTGAGCTTGGAGCACAGGGCTTCCTGGTGTAAAATACCACAACTTTAGCCCAAACTGGAGGCTGCTAAATCAGCCTTCGTTTCGGGACGTCCCCAAGGAAAAAGCTGTGGAGGCAGGCATGTTGAGGCACTTCTGCGCTCTTCTTGGGTAGTCCTTCGCAGCTGCTGTGTTCTTGGAACTCAGGGCTTTCTGGTTAAAAGAACACTAACCCTAGGCCTAACTCAAACCTTAAGCCTAGGAAGGAAAATCAGCCTATGATTTGGGATGGTCTCATGGAAATAGCAGTGGAGGCAGCCAAGTTGTGTCACTTTTGCGCTCCCCTTGGGATGCCTTTAACAGCTGCAGTGTGCCTGGAGCACAGGGCTTCCTGGTTTTAAAAGTCCTAGGCCTAAGCCTAACAGTAACCCTAGGAAGGTAAATCAGCCGGGTATTAGGGTTCTTCCTAAGGAAAAAGCTGTAGAGCAGCCATGTTGTGGCACTTCTGCGCTCCCTTTGGGATGCCTTTGGCAGATGCAGTAAGCCTGGAACTCAGGGCTTCCTGGTTAAAAAAATCCTAGCCCTAGGCTGAGCCCTAACCCTAACCCTAGGCAGATAAATCAGCCTAGGTATAGGGATGGTGCCAAGGAAAAAGCTGTGAAAGCTGCCATGTTGTTGCACTTTTGTACTCCCCTTGGGATGCCTTTCACAGCTGCCGTGTGCCTGGAGCTCAGGGCTTCCTGGTTTAAAAAACAATGTCCCTAGCTGAGACTGGAGGCAGGTGATTCAGCCTAGGCTTAGCAATGGTGCCAATGAAAACGTGTGGAGGCAGCCATTTTCTGGCACTTTTGTGCTCCCCTTGGGATGCCTTTCGCAGCTGCCGTGTGCCTGGAGCTCAGAGCTTGCTGGTTTAAAAAGCTCTACACCTAGGCGTAACCCTAACCCTAACCGTAACACTGGTCATTTAAATCAGCCTGGGTTTAGGAATTATCCCAAGGGAAAAGCTGTGGAGACAGCCATGTTGTGGCACTTTTGCGCTCCCCTTGGGATGCCTTTCACAGCTGCAGTGTGCTTGGAGCACAGGGCTTCCTGGTTTAAAAAACCACAACTTTAGCCCAAACTGGAGGCTTCTAAATCAGCCTTCGTTTCGGGACGTCCCCAAGGAAAAAGCTGTGGAGGCAGGCATGTTGAGGCACTTCTGCGCTCTTCTTGGGTAGTCCTTCGCAGCTGCTGTGTTCTTGGAACTCAGGGCTTTCTGGTTAAAAGAACACTAACCCTAGGCCTAACTCAAACCTTAAGCCTAGGAAGGAAAATCAGCCTATGATTCGGGATGGTCTCATGGAAATAGCAGTGGAGGCAGCCAAGTTGTGTCACTTTTGCGCTCTCCTTGGGATGCCTTTAACAGCTGCAGTGTGCCTGGAGCACAGGGCTTCCTGGTTTTAAAAGTCCTAGGCCTAAGCCTAACAGTAACCCTAGGAAGGTAAATCAGCCGGGTATTAGGGTTCTTCCTAAGGAAAAAGCTGTGAAAGCAGCCATGTTGTGGCACTTCTGCGCTCCCTTTGGGATGCCTTTGGCAGATGCAGTAAGCCTGGAACTCAGGGCTTCCTGGTTAAAAAAATCCTTGCCCTTGGCTGAGCCCTAACCCTAACCCTAGGCAGATAAATCAGCCTAGGTATAGGGATGGTGCCAAGGAAAAAGCTGTGAAAGCTGCCATGTTGTTGCACTTTTGTACTCCCCTTGGGATGCCTTTCACAGCTGCCGTGTGCCTGGAGCTCAGGGCTTCCTGGTTTAAAAAACCATGTCCCTAGCTGAGACTGGAGGCAGGTGATTAAGCCTAGGCTTAGCAATGGTGCCAATGAAAACGTGTGGAGGCAGCCATTTTCTGGCACTTTTGTGCTCCCCTTGGGATGCCTTTCGCAGCTGCCGTGTGCCTGGAGCTCAGAGCTTGCTGGTTTAAAAAGCTCTACACCTAGGCGTAACCCTAACCCTAACCGTAACACTGGTCATTTAAATCAGCCTGGGTTTAGGAATTATCCCAAGGGAAAAGCTGTGGAAACAGCCATGTTGTGGCACTTTTGCGCTCCCCTTGGGATGCCTTTCACAGCTGCAGTGTGCTTGGAGCACAGGGCTTCCTGGTTTAAAAACAACAACTTTAGCCCAAACTGGAGGCTTCTAAATCAGCCTTCGTTTCGGGACGTCCCCAAGGAAAAAGCTGTGCAGGCAGGCATGTTGAGGCACTTCTGCGCTCTTCTTGGGTAGTCCTTCGCAGCTGCTGTGTTCTTGGAACTCAGGGCTTTCTGGTTAAAAGAACACTAACCCTAGGCCTAACTCAAACCTTAAGCCTAGGAAGGAAAATCAGCCTATGATTCGGGATGGTCTCATGGAAATAGCAGTGGAGGCAGCCAAGTTGTGTCACTTTTGCGCTCCCCTTGGGATGCCTTTAACAGCTGCAGTGTGCCTGGAGCACAGGGCTTCCTGGTTTTAAAAGTCCTAGGCCTAAGCCTAACAGTAACCCTAGGAAGGTAAATCAGCCGGGTATTAGGGTTCTTCCTAAGGAAAAAGCTGTGAAAGCAGCCATGTTGTGGCACTTCTGCGCTCCCTTTGGGATGCCTTTGGCAGATGCAGTAAGCCTGGAACTCAGGGCTTCCTGGTTAAAAAAATCCTTGCCCTTGGCTGAGCCCTAACCCTAACCCTAGGCAGATAAATCAGCCTAGGTATAGGGATGGTGCCAAGGAAAAAGCTGTGAAAGCTGCCATGTTGTTGCACTTTTGTACTCCCCTTGGGATGCCTTTCACAGCTGCCGTGTGCCTGGAGCTCAGGGCTTCCTGGTTTAAAAAACCATGTCCCTAGCTGAGACTGGAGGCAGGTGATTCAGCCTAGGCTTAGCAATGGTGCCAATGAAAACGTGTGGAGGCAGCCATTTTCTGGCACTTTTGTGCTCCCCTTGGGATGCCTTTCGCAGCTGCCGTGTGCCTGGAGCTCAGAGCTTGCTGGTTTAAAAAGCTCTACACCTAGGCGTAACCCTAACCCTAACCGTAACACTGGTCATTTAAATCAGCCTGGGTTTAGGAATTATCCCAAGGGAAAAGCTGTGGAGACAGCCATGTTGTGGCACTTTTGCGCTCCCCTTGGGATGCCTTTCACAGCTGCAGTGTGCTTGGAGCACAGGGCTTCCTGGTGTAAAAAACCACAACTTTAGCCCAAACTGGAGGCTTCGAAATCAGCCTTCGTTTCGGGACGTCCCCAAGGAAAAAGCTGTGGAGGCAGGCATGTTGAGGCACTTCTGCGCTCTTCTTGGGTAGTCCTTCGAGCTGCTGTGCTCTTGGAACTCAGGGCTTTCTGGTTAAAAGAACACTAACCCTAGGCCTAACTCAAACCTTAAGCCTAGGAAGGAAAATCAGCCTATGATTTGGGATGGTCTCATGGAAATAGCAGTGGAGGCAGCCAAGTTGTGTCACTTTTGCGCTCCCCTTGGGATGCCTTTAACAGCTGCAGTGTGCCTGGAGCACAGGGCTTCCTGGTTTTAAAAGTCCTAGGCCTAAGCCTAACAGTAACCCTAGGAAGGTAAATCAGCCGGGTATTAGGGTTCTTCCTAAGGAAAAAGCTGTAGAGCAGCCATGTTGTGGCACTTCTGCGCTCCCTTTGGGATGCCTTTGGCAGATGCAGTAAGCCTGGAACTCAGGGCTTCCTGGTTAAAAAAATCCTAGCCCTAGGCTGAGCCCTAACCCTAACCCTAGGCAGATAAATCAGCCTAGGTATAGGGATGGTGCCAAGGAAAAAGCTGTGAAAGCTGCCATGTTGTTGCACTTTTGTACTCCCCTTGGGATGCCTTTCACAGCTGCCGTGTGCCTGGAGCTCAAGGCTTCCTGGTTTAAAAAACCATGTCCCTAGCTGAGACTGGAGGCAGGTGATTCAGCCTAGGCTTAGCAATGGTGCCAATGAAAACGTGTGGAGGCAGCCATTTTCTGGCACTTTTGTGCTCCCCTTGGGATGCCTTTCGCAGCTGCCGTGTGCCTGGAGCTCAGAGCTTGCTGGTTTAAAAAGCTCTACACCTAGGCGTAACCCTAACCCTAACCGTAACACTGGTCATTTAAATCAGCCTGGGTTTAGGAATTATCCCAAGGGAAAAGCTGTGGAGACAGCCATGTTGTGGCACTTTTGCGCTCCCCTTGGGATGCCTTTCACAGCTGCAGTGTGCTTGGAGCACAGGGCTTCCTGGTTTAAAAAACCACAACTTTAGCCCAAACTGGAGGCTTCTAAATCAGCCTTCGTTTCGGGACGTCCCCAAGGAAAAAGCTGTGGAGGCAGGCATGTTGAGGCACTTCTGCGCTCTTCTTGGGTAGTCCTTCGCAGCTGCTGTGTTCTTGGAACTCAGGGCTTTCTGGTTAAAAGAACACTAACCCTAGGCCTAACTCAAACCTTAAGCCTAGGAAGGAAAATCAGCCTATGATTTGGGATGGTCTCATGGAAATAGCAGTGGAGGCAGCAGAGTTGTGTCACTTTTGCGCTCTCCTTGGGATGCCTTTAACAGCTGCAGTGTGCCTGGAGCACAGGGCTTCCTGGTTTTAAAAGTCCTAGGCCTAAGCCTAACAGTAACCCTAGGAAGGTAAATCAGCCGGGTATTAGGGTTCTTCCTAAGGAAAAAGCTGTGAAAGCAGCCATGTTGTGGCACTTCTGCGCTCCCTTTGGGATGCCTTTGGCAGATGCAGTAAGCCTGGAACTCAGGGCTTCCTGGTTAAAAAAATCCTTGCCCTAGGCTGAGCCCTAACCCTAACCCTAGGCAGATAAATCAGCCTAGGTATAGGGATGGTGCCAAGGAAAAAGCTGTGAAAGCTGCCATGTTGTTGCACTTTTGTACTCCCCTTGGGATGCCTTTCACAGCTGCCGTGTGCCTGGAGCTCAGGGCTTCCTGGTTTAAAAAACCATGTCCCTAGCTGAGACTGGAGGCAGGTGATTCAGCCTAGGCTTAGCAATGGTGCCAATGAAAACGTGTGGAGGCAGCCATTTTCTGGCACTTTTGTGCTCCCCTTGGGATGCCTTTCGCAGCTGCCGTGTGCCTGGAGCTCAGAGCTTGCTGGTTTAAAAAGCTCTACACCTAGGCGTAACCCTAACCCTAACCGTAACACTGGTCATTTAAATCAGCCTGGGTTTAGGAATTATCCCAAGGGAAAAGCTGTGGAGACAGCCATGTTGTGGCACTTTTGCGCTCCCCTTGGGATGCCTTTCACAGCTGCAGTGAGCTTGGAGCACAGGGCTTCCTGGTGTAAAAAACCACAACTTTAGCCCAAACTGGAGGCTGCTAAATCAGCCTTCGTTTCGGGACGTCCCCAAGGAAAAAGCTGTGGAGGCAGGCATGTTGAGGCACTTCTGCGCTCTTCTTGGGTAGTCCTTCGCAGCTGCTGTGTTCTTGGAACTCAGGGCTTTCTGGTTAAAAGAACACTAACCCTAGGCCTAACTCAAACCTTAAGCCTAGGAAGGAAAATCAGCCTATGATTTGGGATGGTCTCATGGAAATAGCAGTGGAGGCAGCCAAGTTGTGTCACTTTTGCGCTCCCCTTGGGATGCCTTTAACAGCTGCAGTGTGCCTGGAGCACAGGGCTTCCTGGTTTTAAAAGTCCTAGGCCTAAGCCTAACAGTAACCCTAGGAAGGTAAATCAGCCGGGTATTAGGGTTCTTCCTAAGGAAAAAGCTGTGAAAGCAGCCATGTTGTGGCACTTCTGCGCTCCCTTTGGGATGCCTTTGGCAGATGCAGTAAGCCTGGAACTCAGGGCTTCCTGGTTAAAAAAATCCTTGCCCTTGGCTGAGCCCTAACCCTAACCCTAGGCAGATAAATCAGCCTAGGTATAGGGATGGTGCCAAGGAAAAAGCTGTGAAAGCTGCCATGTTGTTGCACTTTTGTACTCCCCTTGGGATGTCTTTCACAGCTGCCGTGTGCCTGGAGCTCAGGGCTTCCTGGTTTAAAAAACCATGTCCCTAGCTGAGACTGGAGGCAGGTGATTCAGCCTAGGCTTAGCAATAGTGCCAATGAAAACGTGTGGAGGCAGCCATTTTCTGGCACTTTTGTGCTCCCCTTGGGATGCCTTTCGCAACTGCCGTGTGCCTGGAGCTCAGAGCTTGCTGGTTTAAAAAGCTCTACACCTAGGCGTAACCCTAACCCTAACCGTAACACTGGTCATTTAAATCAGCCTGGGTTTAGGAATTATCCCAAGGGAAAAGCTGTGGAAACAGCCATGTTGTGGCACTTTTGCGCTCCCCTTGGGATGCCTTTCACAGCTGCAGTGTGCTTGGAGCACAGGGCTTCCTGGTTTAAAAACCACAACTTTAGCCCAAACTGGAGGCTTCTAAATCAGCCTTCGTTTCGGGACGTCCCCAAGGAAAAAGCTGTGCAGGCAGGCATGTTGAGGCACTTCTGCGCTCTTCTTGGGTAGTCCTTCGCAGCTGCTGTGTTCTTGGAACTCAGGGCTTTCTGGTTAAAAGAACACTAACCCTAGGGCTAACTCAAACCTTAAGCCTAGGAAGGAAAATCAGCCTATGATTCGGGATGGTCTCATGGAAATAGCAGTGGAGGCAGCCAAGTTGTGTCACTTTTGCGCTCCCCTTGGGATGCCTTTAACAGCTGCAGTATGCCTGGAGCACAGGGCTTCCTGGTTTTAAAAGTCCTAGGCCTAAGCCTAACAGTAACCCTAGGAAGGTAAATCAGCCGGGTATTAGGGTTCTTCCTAAGGAAAAAGCTGTGAAAGCAGCCATGTTGTGGCACTTCTGCGCTCCCTTTGGGATGCCTTTGGCAGATGCAGTAAGCCTGGAACTCAGGGCTTCCTGGTTAAAAAGTCCTTGCCCTAGGCTGAGCCCCAACCCTAACCCTAGGCAGATAAATCAGCCTAGGTATAGGGATGGTGCCAAGGAAAAAGCTGTGAAAGCTGCCATGTTGTTGCACTTTTGTACTCCCCTTGGGATGCCTTTCACAGCTGCCGTGTGCCTGGAGCTCAGGGCTTCCTGGTTTAAAAAACCATGTCCCTAGCTGAGACTGGAGGCAGGTGATTCAGCCTAGGCTTAGCAATGGTGCCAATGAAAACGTGTGGAGGCAGCCATTTTCTGGCACTTTTGTGCTCCCCTTGGGATGCCTTTCGCAGCTGCCGTGTGCCTGGAGCTCAGAGCTTGCTGGTTTAAAAAGCTCTACACCTAGGCGTAACCCTAACCCTAACCGTAACACTGGTCATTTAAATCAGCCTGGGTTTAGGAATTATCCCAAGGGAAAAGCTGTGGAGACAGCCATGTTGTGGCACTTTTGCGCTCCCCTTGGGATGCCTTTCACAGCTGCAGTGAGCTTGGAGCACAGGGATTCCTGGTGTAAAAAACCACAACTTTAGCCCAAACTGGAGGCTGCTAAATCAGCCTTCGTTTCGGGACGTCCCCAAGGAAAAAGCTGTGGAGGCAGGCATGTTGAGGCACTTCTGCGCTCTTCTTGGGTAGTCCTTCGCAGCTGCTGTGTTCTTGGAACTCAGGGCTTTCTGGTTAAAAGAACACTAACCCTAGGCCTAACTCAAACCTTAAGCCTAGGAAGGAAAATCAGCCTATGATTTGGGATGGTCTCATGGAAATAGCAGTGGAGGCAGCCAAGTTGTGTCACTTTTGCGCTCCCCTTGGGATGCCTTTAACAGCTGCAGTGTGCCTGGAGCACAGGGCTTCCTGGTTTTAAAAGTCCTAGGCCTAAGCCTAACAGTAACCCTAGGAAGGTAAATCAGCCGGGTATTAGGGTTCTTCCTAAGGAAAAAGCTGTGAAAGCAGCCATGTTGTGGCACTTCTGCGCTCCCTTTGGGATGCTTTTGGCAGATGCAGTAAGCCTGGAACTCAGGGCTTCCTGGTTAAAAAAATCCTTGCCCTAGGCTGAGCCCCAACCCTAACCCTAGGCAGATAAATCAGCCTAGGTATAGGGATGGTGCCAAGGAAAAAGCTGTGAAAGCTGCCATGTTGTTGCACTTTTGTACTCCCCTTGGGATGCCTTTCACAGCTGCCGTGTGCCTGGAGCTCAGGGCTTCCTGGTTTAAAAAACCATGTCCCTAGCTGAGACTGGAGGCAGGTGATTCAGCCTAGGCTTAGCAATGGTGCCAATGAAAACGTGTGGAGGCAGCCATTTTCTGGCACTTTTGTGCTCCCCTTGGGATGCCTTTCGCAGCTGCCGTGTGCCTGGAGCTCAGAGCTTGCTGGTTTAAAAAGCTCTACACCTAGGCGTAACCCTAACCCTAACCGTAACACTGGTCATTTAAATCAGCCTGGGTTTAGGAATTATCCCAAGGGAAAAGCTGTGGAGACAGCCATGTTGTGGCACTTTTGCGCTCCCCTTGGGATGCCTTTCACAGCTGCAGTGAGCTTGGAGCACAGGGCTTCCTGGTGTAAAAAACCACAACTTTAGCCCAAACTGGAGGCTGCTAAATCAGCCTTCGTTTCGGGACGTCCCCAAGGAAAAAGCTGTGCAGGCAGGCATGTTGAGGCACTTCTGCGCTCTTCTTGGGTAGTCCTTCGCAGCTGCTGTGTTCTTGGAACTCAGGGCTTTCTGGTTAAAAGAACACTAACCCTAGGCCTAACTCAAACCTTAAGCCTAGGAAGGAAAATCAGCCTATGATTTGGGATGGTCTCATGGAAATAGCAGTGGAGGCAGCCAAGTTGTGTCACTTTTGCGCTCCCCTTGGGATGCCTTTAACAGCTGCAGTGTGCCTGGAGCACAGGGCTTCCTGGTTTTAAAAGTCCTAGGCCTAAGCCTAACAGTAACCCTAGGAAGGTAAATCAGCCGGGTATTAGGGTTCTTCCTAAGGAAAAAGCTGTGAAAGCAGCCATGTTGTGGCACTTCTGCGCTCCCTTTGGGATGCCTTTGGCAGATGCAGTAAGCCTGGAACTCAGGGCTTCCTGGTTAAAAAAATCCTTGCCCTTGGCTGAGCCCTAACCCTAACCCTAGGCAGATAAATCAGCCTAGGTATAGGGATGGTGCCAAGGAAAAAGCTGTGAAAGCTGCCATGTTGTTGCACTTTTGTACTCCCCTTGGGATGTCTTTCACAGCTGCCGTGTGCCTGGAGCTCAGGGCTTCCTGGTTTAAAAAACCATGTCCCTAGCTGAGACTGGAGGCAGGTGATTCAGCCTAGGCTTAGCAATAGTGCCAATGAAAACGTGTGGAGGCAGCCATTTTCTGGCACTTTTGTGCTCCCCTTGGGATGCCTTTCGCAACTGCCGTGTGCCTGGAGCTCAGAGCTTGCTGGTTTAAAAAGCTCTACACCTAGGCGTAACCCTAACCCTAACCGTAACACTGGTCATTTAAATCAGCCTGGGTTTAGGAATTATCCCAAGGGAAAAGCTGTGGAAACAGCCATGTTGTGGCACTTTTGCGCTCCCCTTGGGATGCCTTTCACAGCTGCAGTGTGCTTGGAGCACAGGGCTTCCTGGTTTAAAAACCACAACTTTAGCCCAAACTGGAGGCTTCTAAATCAGCCTTCGTTTCGGGATGTCCCCAAGGAAAAAGCTGTGGAGGCAGGCATGTTGAGGCACTTCTGCGCTCTTCTTGGGTAGTCCTTCGCAGCTGCTGTGTTCTTGGAACTCAGGGCTTTCTGGTTAAAAGAACACTAACCCTAGGGCTAACTCAAACCTTAAGCCTAGGAAGGAAAATCAGCCTATGATTCGGGATGGTCTCATGGAAATAGCAGTGGAGGCAGCCAAGTTGTGTCACTTTTGCGCTCCCCTTGGGATGCCTTTAACAGCTGCAGTATGCCTGGAGCACAGGGCTTCCTGGTTTTAAAAGTCCTAGGCCTAAGCCTAACAGTAACCCTAGGAAGGTAAATCAGCCGGGTATTAGGGTTCTTCCTAAGGAAAAAGCTGTGAAAGCAGCCATGTTGTGGCACTTCTGCGCTCCCTTTGGGATGCCTTTGGCAGATGCAGTAAGCCTGGAACTCAGGGCTTCCTGGTTAAAAAGTCCTTGCCCTAGGCTGAGCCCCAACCCTAACCCTAGGCAGATAAATCAGCCTAGGTATAGGGATGGTGCCAAGGAAAAAGCTGTGAAAGCTGCCATGTTGTTGCACTTTTGTACTCCCCTTGGGATGCCTTTCACAGCTGCCGTGTGCCTGGAGCTCAGGGCTTCCTGGTTTAAAAAACCATGTCCCTAGCTGAGACTGGAGGCAGGTGATTCAGCCTAGGCTTAGCAATGGTGCCAATGAAAACGTGTGGAGGCAGCCATTTTCTGGCACTTTTGTGCTCCCCTTGGGATGCCTTTCGCAGCTGCCGTGTGCCTGGAGCTCAGAGCTTGCTGGTTTAAAAAGCTCTACACCTAGGCGTAACCCTAACCCTAACCGTAACACTGGTCATTTAAATCAGCCTGGGTTTAGGAATTATCCCAAGGGAAAAGCTGTGGAGACAGCCATGTTGTGGCACTTTTGCGCTCCCCTTGGGATGCCTTTCACAGCTGCAGTGAGCTTGGAGCACAGGGATTCCTGGTGTAAAAAACCACAACTTTAGCCCAAACTGGAGGCTGCTAAATCAGCCTTCGTTTCGGGACGTCCCCAAGGAAAAAGCTGTGGAGGCAGGCATGTTGAGGCACTTCTGCGCTCTTCTTGGGTAGTCCTTCGCAGCTGCTGTGTTCTTGGAACTCAGGGCTTTCTGGTTAAAAGAACACTAACCCTAGGCCTAACTCAAACCTTAAGCCTAGGAAGGAAAATCAGCCTATGATTTGGGATGGTCTCATGGAAATAGCAGTGGAGGCAGCCAAGTTGTGTCACTTTTGCGCTCCCCTTGGGATGCCTTTAACAGCTGCAGTGTGCCTGGAGCACAGGGCTTCCTGGTTTTAAAAGTCCTAGGCCTAAGCCTAACAGTAACCCTAGGAAGGTAAATCAGCCGGGTATTAGGGTTCTTCCTAAGGAAAAAGCTGTGAAAGCAGCCATGTTGTGGCACTTCTGCGCTCCCTTTGGGATGCTTTTGGCAGATGCAGTAAGCCTGGAACTCAGGGCTTCCTGGTTAAAAAAATCCTTGCCCTAGGCTGAGCCCCAACCCTAACCCTAGGCAGATAAATCAGCCTAGGTATAGGGATGGTGCCAAGGAAAAAGCTGTGAAAGCTGCCATGTTGTTGCACTTTTGTACTCCCCTTGGGATGCCTTTCACAGCTGCCGTGTGCCTGGAGCTCAGGGCTTCCTGGTTTAAAAAACCATGTCCCTAGCTGAGACTGGAGGCAGGTGATTCAGCCTAGGCTTAGCAATGGTGCCAATGAAAACGTGTGGAGGCAGCCATTTTCTGGCACTTTTGTGCTCCCCTTGGGATGCCTTTCGCAGCTGCCGTGTGCCTGGAGCTCAGAGCTTGCTGGTTTAAAAAGCTCTACACCTAGGCGTAACCCTAACCCTAACCGTAACACTGGTCATTTAAATCAGCCTGGGTTTAGGAATTATCCCAAGGGAAAAGCTGTGGAGACAGCCATGTTGTGGCACTTTTGCGCTCCCCTTGGGATGCCTTTCACAGCTGCAGTGTGCTTGGAGCACAGGGCTTCCTGGTTTAAAAAACCACAACTTTAGCCCAAACTGGAGGCTTCTAAATCAGCCTTCGTTTCGGGACATCCCCAAGGAAAAAGCTGTGGAGGCAGGCATGTTGAGGCACTTCTGCGCTCTTCTTGGGTAGTCCTTCGCAGCTGCTGTGTTCTTGGAACTCAGGGCTTTCTGGTTAAAAGAACACTAACCCTAGGCCTAACTCAAACCTTAAGCCTAGGAAGGAAAATCAGCCTATGATTCGGGATGGTCTCATGGAAATAGCAGTGGAGGCAGCCAAGTTGTGTCACTTTTGCGCTCTCCTTGGGATGCCTTTAACAGCTGCAGTGTGCCTGGAGCACAGGGCTTCCTGGTTTTAAAAGTCCTAGGCCTAAGCCTAACAGTAACCCTAGGAAGGTAAATCAGCCGGGTATTAGGGTTCTTCCTAAGGAAAAAGCTGTGAAAGCAGCCATGTTGTGGCACTTCTGCGCTCCCTTTGGGATGCCTTTGGCAGATGCAGTAAGCCTGGAACTCAGGGCTTCCTGGTTAAAAAAATCCTTGCCCTTGGCTGAGCCCTAACCCTAACCCTAGGCAGATAAATCAGCCTAGGTATAGGGATGGTGCGAAGGAAAAAGCTGTGAAAGCTGCCATGTTGTTGCACTTTTGTACTCCCCTTGGGATGCCTTTCACAGCTGCCGTGTGCCTGGAGCTCAGGGCTTCCTGGTTTAAAAAACCATGTCCCTAGCTGAGACTGGAGGCAGGTGATTCAGCCTAGGCTTAGCAATAGTGCCAATGAAAACGTGTGGAGGCAGCCATTTTCTGGCACTTTTGTGCTCCCCTTGGGATGCCTTTCGCAGCTGCCGTGTGCCTGGAGCTCAGAGCTTGCTGGTTTAAAAAGCTCTACACCTAGGCGTAACCCTAACCCTAACCGTAACACTGGTCATTTAAATCAGCCTGGGTTTAGGAATTATCCCAAGGGAAAAGCTGTGGAAACAGCCATGTTGTGGCACTTTTGCGCTCCCCTTGGGATGCCTTTCACAGCTGCAGTGTGCTTGGAGCACAGGGCTTCCTGGTTTAAAAACAACAACTTTAGCCCAAACTGGAGGCTTCTAAATCAGCCTTCGTTTCGGGACGTCCCCAAGGAAAAAGCTGTGGAGGCAGGCATGTTGAGGCACTTCTGCGCTCTTCTTGGGTAGTCCTTCGCAGCTGCTGTGTTCTTGGAACTCAGGGCTTTCTGGTTAAAAGAACACTAACCCTAGGCCTAACTCAAACCTTAAGCCTAGGAAGGAAAATCAGCCTATGATTTGGGATGGTCTCATGGAAATAGCAGTGGAGGCAGCCAAGTTGTGTCACTTTTGCGCTCCCCTTGGGATGCCTTTAACAGCTGCAGTGTGCCTGGAGCACAGGGCTTCCTGGTTTTAAAAGTCCTAGGCCTAAGCCTAACAGTAACCCTAGGAAGGTAAATCAGCCGGGTATTAGGGTTCTTCCTAAGGAAAAAGCTGTAGAGCAGCCATGTTGTGGCACTTCTGCGCTCCCTTTGGGATGCCTTTGGCAGATGCAGTAAGCCTGGAACTCAGGGCTTCCTGGTTAAAAAAATCCTAGCCCTAGGCTGAGCCCTAACCCTAACCCTAGGCAGATAAATCAGCCTAGGTATAGGGATGGTGCCAAGGAAAAAGCTGTGAAAGCTGCCATGTTGTTGCACTTTTGTACTCCCCTTGGGATGCCTTTCACAGCTGCCGTGTGCCTGGAGCTCAGGGCTTCCTGGTTTAAAAAACAATGTCCCTAGCTGAGACTGGAGGCAGGTGATTCAGCCTAGGCTTAGCAATGGTGCCAATGAAAACGTGTGGAGGCAGCCATTTTCTGGCACTTTTGTGCTCCCCTTGGGATGCCTTTCGCAGCTGCCGTGTGCCTGGAGCTCAGAGCTTGCTGGTTTAAAAAGCTCTACACCTAGGCGTAACCCTAACCCTAACCGTAACACTGGTCATTTAAATCAGCCTGGGTTTAGGAATTATCCCAAGGGAAAAGCTGTGGAGACAGCCATGTTGTGGCACTTTTGCGCTCCCCTTGGGATGCCTTTCACAGCTGCAGTGTGCTTGGAGCACAGGGCTTCCTGGTTTAAAAAACCACAACTTTAGCCCAAACTGGAGGCTTCTAAATCAGCCTTCGTTTCGGGACGTCCCCAAGGAAAAAGCTGTGGAGGCAGGCATGTTGAGGCACTTCTGCGCTCTTCTTGGGTAGTCCTTCGCAGCTGCTGTGTTCTTGGAACTCAGGGCTTTCTGGTTAAAAGAACACTAACCCTAGGCCTAACTCAAACCTTAAGCCTAGGAAGGAAAATCAGCCTATGATTCGGGATGGTCTCATGGAAATAGCAGTGGAGGCAGCCAAGTTGTGTCACTTTTGCGCTCTCCTTGGGATGCCTTTAACAGCTGCAGTGTGCCTGGAGCACAGGGCTTCCTGGTTTTAAAAGTCCTAGGCCTAAGCCTAACAGTAACCCTAGGAAGGTAAATCAGCCGGGTATTAGGGTTCTTCCTAAGGAAAAAGCTGTGAAAGCAGCCATGTTGTGGCACTTCTGCGCTCCCTTTGGGATGCCTTTGGCAGATGCAGTAAGCCTGGAACTCAGGGCTTCCTGCTTAAAAAAATCCTTGCCCTTGGCTGAGCCCTAACCCTAACCCTAGGCAGATAAATCAGCCTAGGTATAGGGATGGTGCCAAGGAAAAAGCTGTGAAAGCTGCCATGTTGTTGCACTTTTGTACTCCCCTTGGGATGCCTTTCACAGCTGCCGTGTGCCTGGAGCTCAGGGCTTCCTGGTTTAAAAAACCATGTCCCTAGCTGAGACTGGAGGCAGGTGATTAAGCCTAGGCTTAGCAATGGTGCCAATGAAAACGTGTGGAGGCAGCCATTTTCTGGCACTTTTGTGCTCCCCTTGGGATGCCTTTCGCAGCTGCCGTGTGCCTGGAGCTCAGAGCTTGCTGGTTTAAAAAGCTCTACACCTAGGCGTAACCCTAACCCTAACCGTAACACTGGTCATTTAAATCAGCCTGGGTTTAGGAATTATCCCAAGGGAAAAGCTGTGGAAACAGCCATGTTGTGGCACTTTTGCGCTCCCCTTGGGATGCCTTTCACAGCTGCAGTGTGCTTGGAGCACAGGGCTTCCTGGTTTAAAAACAACAACTTTAGCCCAAACTGGAGGCTTCTAAATCAGCCTTCGTTTCGGGACGTCCCCAAGGAAAAAGCTGTGGAGGCAGGCATGTTGAGGCACTTCTGCGCTCTTCTTGGGTAGTCCTTCGCAGCTGCTGTGTTCTTGGAACTCAGGGCTTTCTGGTTAAAAGAACACTAACCCTAGGCCTAACTCAAACCTTAAGCCTAGGAAGGAAAATCAGCCTATGATTCGGGATGGTCTCATGGAAATAGCAGTGGAGGCAGCCAAGTTGTGTCACTTTTGCGCTCCCCTTGGGATGCCTTTAACAGCTGCAGTGTGCCTGGAGCACAGGGCTTCCTGGTTTTAAAAGTCCTAGGCCTAAGCCTAACAGTAACCCTAGGAAGGTAAATCAGCCGGGTATTAGGGTTCTTCCTAAGGAAAAAGCTGTGAAAGCAGCCATGTTGTGGCACTTCTGCGCTCCCTTTGGGATGCCTTTGGCAGATGCAGTAAGCCTGGAACTCAGGGCTTCCTGGTTAAAAAAATCCTTGCCCTTGGCTGAGCCCTAACCCTAACCCTAGGCAGATAAATCAGCCTAGGTATAGGGATGGTGCCAAGGAAAAAGCTGTGAAAGCTGCCATGTTGTTGCACTTTTGTACTCCCCTTGGGATGCCTTTCACAGCTGCCGTGTGCCTGGAGCTCAGGGCTTCCTGGTTTAAAAAACCATGTCCCTAGCTGAGACTGGAGGCAGGTGATTCAGCCTAGGCTTAGCAATGGTGCCAATGAAAACGTGTGGAGGCAGCCATTTTCTGGCACTTTTGTGCTCCCCTTGGGATGCCTTTCGCAGCTGCCGTGTGCCTGGAGCTCAGAGCTTGCTGGTTTAAAAAGCTCTACACCTAGGCGTAACCCTAACCCTAACCGTAACACTGGTCATTTAAATCAGCCTGGGTTTAGGAATTATCCCAAGGGAAAAGCTGTGGAGACAGCCATGTTGTGGCACTTTTGCGCTCCCCTTGGGATGCCTTTCACAGCTGCAGTGAGCTTGGAGCACAGGGCTTCCTGGTGTAAAAAACCACAACTTTAGCCCAAACTGGAGGCTTCGAAATCAGCCTTCGTTTCGGGACGTCCCCAAGGAAAAAGCTGTGGAGGCAGGCATGTTGAGGCACTTCTGCGCTCTTCTTGGGTAGTCCTTCGAGCTGCTGTGCTCTTGGAACTCAGGGCTTTCTGGTTAAAAGAACACTAACCCTAGGCCTAACTCAAACCTTAAGCCTAGGAAGGAAAATCAGCCTATGATTTGGGATGGTCTCATGGAAATAGCAGTGGAGGCAGCCAAGTTGTGTCACTTTTGCGCTCCCCTTGGGATGCCTTTAACAGCTGCAGTGTGCCTGGAGCACAGGGCTTCCTGGTTTTAAAAGTCCTAGGCCTAAGCCTAACAGTAACCCTAGGAAGGTAAATCAGCCGGGTATTAGGGTTCTTCCTAAGGAAAAAGCTGTAGAGCAGCCATGTTGTGGCACTTCTGCGCTCCCTTTGGGATGCCTTTGGCAGATGCAGTAAGCCTGGAACTCAGGGCTTCCTGGTTAAAAAAATCCTAGCCCTAGGCTGAGCCCTAACCCTAACCCTAGGCAGATAAATCAGCCTAGGTATAGGGATGGTGCCAAGGAAAAAGCTGTGAAAGCTGCCATGTTGTTGCACTTTTGTACTCCCCTTGGGATGCCTTTCACAGCTGCCGTGTGCCTGGAGCTCAAGGCTTCCTGGTTTAAAAAACCATGTCCCTAGCTGAGACTGGAGGCAGGTGATTCAGCCTAGGCTTAGCAATGGTGCCAATGAAAACGTGTGGAGGCAGCCATTTTCTGGCACTTTTGTGCTCCCCTTGGGATGCCTTTCGCAGCTGCCGTGTGCCTGGAGCTCAGAGCTTGCTGGTTTAAAAAGCTCTACACCTAGGCGTAACCCTAACCCTAACCGTAACACTGGTCATTTAAATCAGCCTGGGTTTAGGAATTATCCCAAGGGAAAAGCTGTGGAGACAGCCATGTTGTGGCACTTTTGCGCTCCCCTTGGGATGCCTTTCACAGCTGCAGTGTGCTTGGAGCACAGGGCTTCCTGGTTTAAAAAACCACAACTTTAGCCCAAACTGGAGGCTTCTAAATCAGCCTTCGTTTCGGGACGTCCCCAAGGAAAAAGCTGTGGAGGCAGGCATGTTGAGGCACTTCTGCGCTCTTCTTGGGTAGTCCTTCGCAGCTGCTGTGTTCTTGGAACTCAGGGCTTTCTGGTTAAAAGAACACTAACCCTAGGCCTAACTCAAACCTTAAGCCTAGGAAGGAAAATCAGCCTATGATTTGGGATGGTCTCATGGAAATAGCAGTGGAGGCAGCAGAGTTGTGTCACTTTTGCGCTCTCCTTGGGATGCCTTTAACAGCTGCAGTGTGCCTGGAGCACAGGGCTTCCTGGTTTTAAAAGTCCTAGGCCTAAGCCTAACAGTAACCCTAGGAAGGTAAATCAGCCGGGTATTAGGGTTCTTCCTAAGGAAAAAGCTGTGAAAGCAGCCATGTTGTGGCACTTCTGCGCTCCCTTTGGGATGCCTTTGGCAGATGCAGTAAGCCTGGAACTCAGGGCTTCCTGGTTAAAAAAATCCTTGCCCTAGGCTGAGCCCTAACCCTAACCCTAGGCAGATAAATCAGCCTAGGTATAGGGATGGTGCCAAGGAAAAAGCTGTGAAAGCTGCCATGTTGTTGCACTTTTGTACTCCCCTTGGGATGCCTTTCACAGCTGCCGTGTGCCTGGAGCTCAGGGCTTCCTGGTTTAAAAAACCATGTCCCTAGCTGAGACTGGAGGCAGGTGATTCAGCCTAGGCTTAGCAATGGTGCCAATGAAAACGTGTGGAGGCAGCCATTTTCTGGCACTTTTGTGCTCCCCTTGGGATGCCTTTCGCAGCTGCCGTGTGCCTGGAGCTCAGAGCTTGCTGGTTTAAAAAGCTCTACACCTAGGCGTAACCCTAACCCTAACCGTAACACTGGTCATTTAAATCAGCCTGGGTTTAGGAATTATCCCAAGGGAAAAGCTGTGGAGACAGCCATGTTGTGGCACTTTTGCGCTCCCCTTGGGATGCCTTTCACAGCTGCAGTGAGCTTGGAGCACAGGGCTTCCTGGTGTAAAAAACCACAACTTTAGCCCAAACTGGAGGCTGCTAAATCAGCCTTCGTTTCGGGACGTCCCCAAGGAAAAAGCTGTGGAGGCAGGCATGTTGAGGCACTTCTGCGCTCTTCTTGGGTAGTCCTTCGCAGCTGCTGTGTTCTTGGAACTCAGGGCTTTCTGGTTAAAAGAACACTAACCCTAGGCCTAACTCAAACCTTAAGCCTAGGAAGGAAAATCAGCCTATGATTTGGGATGGTCTCATGGAAATAGCAGTGGAGGCAGCCAAGTTGTGTCACTTTTGCGCTCCCCTTGGGATGCCTTTAACAGCTGCAGTGTGCCTGGAGCACAGGGCTTCCTGGTTTTAAAAGTCCTAGGCCTAAGCCTAACAGTAACCCTAGGAAGGTAAATCAGCCGGGTATTAGGGTTCTTCCTAAGGAAAAAGCTGTGAAAGCAGCCATGTTGTGGCACTTCTGCGCTCCCTTTGGGATGCCTTTGGCAGATGCAGTAAGCCTGGAACTCAGGGCTTCCTGGTTAAAAAAATCCTTGCCCTTGGCTGAGCCCTAACCCTAACCCTAGGCAGATAAATCAGCCTAGGTATAGGGATGGTGCCAAGGAAAAAGCTGTGAAAGCTGCCATGTTGTTGCACTTTTGTACTCCCCTTGGGATGTCTTTCACAGCTGCCGTGTGCCTGGAGCTCAGGGCTTCCTGGTTTAAAAAACCATGTCCCTAGCTGAGACTGGAGGCAGGTGATTCAGCCTAGGCTTAGCAATAGTGCCAATGAAAACGTGTGGAGGCAGCCATTTTCTGGCACTTTTGTGCTCCCCTTGGGATGCCTTTCGCAACTGCCGTGTGCCTGGAGCTCAGAGCTTGCTGGTTTAAAAAGCTCTACACCTAGGCGTAACCCTAACCCTAACCGTAACACTGGTCATTTAAATCAGCCTGGGTTTAGGAATTATCCCAAGGGAAAAGCTGTGGAAACAGCCATGTTGTGGCACTTTTGCGCTCCCCTTGGGATGCCTTTCACAGCTGCAGTGTGCTTGGAGCACAGGGCTTCCTGGTTTAAAAACCACAACTTTAGCCCAAACTGGAGGCTTCTAAATCAGCCTTCGTTTCGGGATGTCCCCAAGGAAAAAGCTGTGCAGGCAGGCATGTTGAGGCACTTCTGCGCTCTTCTTGGGTAGTCCTTCGCAGCTGCTGTGTTCTTGGAACTCAGGGCTTTCTGGTTAAAAGAACACTAACCCTAGGGCTAACTCAAACCTTAAGCCTAGGAAGGAAAATCAGCCTATGATTCGGGATGGTCTCATGGAAATAGCAGTGGAGGCAGCCAAGTTGTGTCACTTTTGCGCTCCCCTTGGGATGCCTTTAACAGCTGCAGTATGCCTGGAGCACAGGGCTTCCTGGTTTTAAAAGTCCTAGGCCTAAGCCTAACAGTAACCCTAGGAAGGTAAATCAGCCGGGTATTAGGGTTCTTCCTAAGGAAAAAGCTGTGAAAGCAGCCATGTTGTGGCACTTCTGCGCTCCCTTTGGGATGCCTTTGGCAGATGCAGTAAGCCTGGAACTCAGGGCTTCCTGGTTAAAAAGTCCTTGCCCTAGGCTGAGCCCCAACCCTAACCCTAGGCAGATAAATCAGCCTAGGTATAGGGATGGTGCCAAGGAAAAAGCTGTGAAAGCTGCCATGTTGTTGCACTTTTGTACTCCCCTTGGGATGCCTTTCACAGCTGCCGTGTGCCTGGAGCTCAGGGCTTCCTGGTTTAAAAAACCATGTCCCTAGCTGAGACTGGAGGCAGGTGATTCAGCCTAGGCTTAGCAATGGTGCCAATGAAAACGTGTGGAGGCAGCCATTTTCTGGCACTTTTGTGCTCCCCTTGGGATGCCTTTCGCAGCTGCCGTGTGCCTGGAGCTCAGAGCTTGCTGGTTTAAAAAGCTCTACACCTAGGCGTAACCCTAACCCTAACCGTAACACTGGTCATTTAAATCAGCCTGGGTTTAGGAATTATCCCAAGGGAAAAGCTGTGGAGACAGCCATGTTGTGGCACTTTTGCGCTCCCCTTGGGATGCCTTTCACAGCTGCAGTGAGCTTGGAGCACAGGGATTCCTGGTGTAAAAAACCACAACTTTAGCCCAAACTGGAGGCTGCTAAATCAGCCTTCGTTTCGGGACGTCCCCAAGGAAAAAGCTGTGGAGGCAGGCATGTTGAGGCACTTCTGCGCTCTTCTTGGGTAGTCCTTCGCAGCTGCTGTGTTCTTGGAACTCAGGGCTTTCTGGTTAAAAGAACACTAACCCTAGGCCTAACTCAAACCTTAAGCCTAGGAAGGAAAATCAGCCTATGATTTGGGATGGTCTCATGGAAATAGCAGTGGAGGCAGCCAAGTTGTGTCACTTTTGCGCTCCCCTTGGGATGCCTTTAACAGCTGCAGTGTGCCTGGAGCACAGGGCTTCCTGGTTTTAAAAGTCCTAGGCCTAAGCCTAACAGTAACCCTAGGAAGGTAAATCAGCCGGGTATTAGGGTTCTTCCTAAGGAAAAAGCTGTGAAAGCAGCCATGTTGTGGCACTTCTGCGCTCCCTTTGGGATGCTTTTGGCAGATGCAGTAAGCCTGGAACTCAGGGCTTCCTGGTTAAAAAAATCCTTGCCCTAGGCTGAGCCCCAACCCTAACCCTAGGCAGATAAATCAGCCTAGGTATAGGGATGGTGCCAAGGAAAAAGCTGTGAAAGCTGCCATGTTGTTGCACTTTTGTACTCCCCTTGGGATGCCTTTCACAGCTGCCGTGTGCCTGGAGCTCAGGGCTTCCTGGTTTAAAAAACCATGTCCCTAGCTGAGACTGGAGGCAGGTGATTCAGCCTAGGCTTAGCAATGGTGCCAATGAAAACGTGTGGAGGCAGCCATTTTCTGGCACTTTTGTGCTCCCCTTGGGATGCCTTTCGCAGCTGCCGTGTGCCTGGAGCTCAGAGCTTGCTGGTTTAAAAAGCTCTACACCTAGGCGTAACCCTAACCCTAACCGTAACACTGGTCATTTAAATCAGCCTGGGTTTAGGAATTATCCCAAGGGAAAAGCTGTGGAAACAGCCATGTTGTGGCACTTTTGCGCTCCCCTTGGGATGCCTTTCACAGCTGCAGTGTGCTTGGAGCACAGGGCTTCCTGGTTTAAAAACCACAACTTTAGCCCAAACTGGAGGCTTCTAAATCAGCCTTCGTTTCGGGATGTCCCCAAGGAAAAAGCTGTGCAGGCAGGCATGTTGAGGCACTTCTGCGCTCTTCTTGGGTAGTCCTTCGCAGCTGCTGTGTTCTTGGAACTCAGGGCTTTCTGGTTAAAAGAACACTAACCCTAGGCCTAACTCAAACCTTAAGCCTAGGAAGGAAAATCAGCCTATGATTCGGGATGGTCTCATGGAAATAGCAGTGGAGGCAGCCAAGTTGTGTCACTTTTGCGCTCCCCTTGGGATGCCTTTAACAGCTGCAGTATGCCTGGAGCACAGGGCTTCCTGGTTTTAAAAGTCCTAGGCCTAAGCCTAACAGTAACCCTAGGAAGGTAAATCAGCCGGGTATTAGGGTTCTTCCTAAGGAAAAAGCTGTGAAAGCAGCCATGTTGTGGCACTTCTGCGCTCCCTTTGGGATGCCTTTGGCAGATGCAGTAAGCCTGGAACTCAGGGCTTCCTGGTTAAAAAGTCCTTGCCCTAGGCTGAGCCCCAACCCTAACCCTAGGCAGATAAATCAGCCTAGGTATAGGGATGGTGCCAAGGAAAAAGCTGTGAAAGCTGCCATGTTGTTGCACTTTTGTACTCCCCTTGGGATGCCTTTCACAGCTGCCGTGTGCCTGGAGCTCAGGGCTTCCTGGTTTAAAAAACCATGTCCCTAGCTGAGACTGGAGGCAGGTGATTCAGCCTAGGCTTAGCAATGGTGCCAATGAAAACGTGTGGAGGCAGCCATTTTCTGGCACTTTTGTGCTCCCCTTGGGATGCCTTTCGCAGCTGCCGTGTGCCTGGAGCTCAGAGCTTGCTGGTTTAAAAAGCTCTACACCTAGGCGTAACCCTAACCCTAACCGTAACACTGGTCATTTAAATCAGCCTGGGTTTAGGAATTATCCCAAGGGAAAAGCTGTGGAGACAGCCATGTTGTGGCACTTTTGCGCTCCCCTTGGGATGCCTTTCACAGCTGCAGTGAGCTTGGAGCACAGGGATTCCTGGTGTAAAAAACCACAACTTTAGCCCAAACTGGAGGCTGCTAAATCAGCCTTCGTTTCGGGACGTCCCCAAGGAAAAAGCTGTGGAGGCAGGCATGTTGAGGCACTTCTGCGCTCTTCTTGGGTAGTCCTTCGCAGCTGCTGTGTTCTTGGAACTCAGGGCTTTCTGGTTAAAAGAACACTAACCCTAGGCCTAACTCAAACCTTAAGCCTAGGAAGGAAAATCAGCCTATGATTTGGGATGGTCTCATGGAAATAGCAGTGGAGGCAGCCAAGTTGTGTCACTTTTGCGCTCCCCTTGGGATGCCTTTAACAGCTGCAGTGTGCCTGGAGCACAGGGCTTCCTGGTTTTAAAAGTCCTAGGCCTAAGCCTAACAGTAACCCTAGGAAGGTAAATCAGCCGGGTATTAGGGTTCTTCCTAAGGAAAAAGCTGTGAAAGCAGCCATGTTGTGGCACTTCTGCGCTCCCTTTGGGATGCTTTTGGCAGATGCAGTAAGCCTGGAACTCAGGGCTTCCTGGTTAAAAAAATCCTTGCCCTAGGCTGAGCCCCAACCCTAACCCTAGGCAGATAAATCAGCCTAGGTATAGGGATGGTGCCAAGGAAAAAGCTGTGAAAGCTGCCATGTTGTTGCACTTTTGTACTCCCCTTGGGATGCCTTTCACAGCTGCCGTGTGCCTGGAGCTCAGGGCTTCCTGGTTTAAAAAACCATGTCCCTAGCTGAGACTGGAGGCAGGTGATTCAGCCTAGGCTTAGCAATGGTGCCAATGAAAACGTGTGGAGGCAGCCATTTTCTGGCACTTTTGTGCTCCCCTTGGGATGCCTTTCGCAGCTGCCGTGTGCCTGGAGCTCAGAGCTTGCTGGTTTAAAAAGCTCTACACCTAGGCGTAACCCTAACCCTAACCGTAACACTGGTCATTTAAATCAGCCTGGGTTTAGGAATTATCCCAAGGGAAAAGCTGTGGAGACAGCCATGTTGTGGCACTTTTGCGCTCCCCTTGGGATGCCTTTCACAGCTGCAGTGTGCTTGGAGCACAGGGCTTCCTGGTTTAAAAAACCACAACTTTAGCCCAAACTGGAGGCTTCTAAATCAGCCTTCGTTTCGGGACATCCCCAAGGAAAAAGCTTTGGAGGCAGGCATGTTGAGGCACTTCTGCGCTCTTCTTGGGTAGTCCTTCGCAGCTGCTGTGTTCTTGGAACTCAGGGCTTTCTGGTTAAAAGAACACTAACCCTAGGCCTAACTCAAACCTTAAGCCTAGGAAGGAAAATCAGCCTATGATTCGGGATGGTCTCATGGAAATAGCAGTGGAGGCAGCCAAGTTGTGTCACTTTTGCGCTCTCCTTGGGATGCCTTTAACAGCTGCAGTGTGCCTGGAGCACAGGGCTTCCTGGTTTTAAAAGTCCTAGGCCTAAGCCTAACAGTAACCCTAGGAAGGTAAATCAGCCGGGTATTAGGGTTCTTCCTAAGGAAAAAGCTGTGAAAGCAGCCATGTTGTGGCACTTCTGCGCTCCCTTTGGGATGCCTTTGGCAGATGCAGTAAGCCTGGAACTCAGGGCTTCCTGGTTAAAAAAATCCTTGCCCTTGGCTGAGCCCTAACCCTAACCCTAGGCAGATAAATCAGCCTAGGTATAGGGATGGTGCGAAGGAAAAAGCTGTGAAAGCTGCCATGTTGTTGCACTTTTGTACTCCCCTTGGGATGCCTTTCACAGCTGCCGTGTGCCTGGAGCTCAGGGCTTCCTGGTTTAAAAAACCATGTCCCTAGCTGAGACTGGAGGCAGGTGATTCAGCCTAGGCTTAGCAATAGTGCCAATGAAAACGTGTGGAGGCAGCCATTTTCTGGCACTTTTGTGCTCCCCTTGGGATGCCTTTCGCAGCTGCCGTGTGCCTGGAGCTCAGAGCTTGCTGGTTTAAAAAGCTCTACACCTAGGCGTAACCCTAACCCTAACCGTAACACTGGTCATTTAAATCAGCCTGGGTTTAGGAATTATCCCAAGGGAAAAGCTGTGGAAACAGCCATGTTGTGGCACTTTTGCGCTCCCCTTGGGATGCCTTTCACAGCTGCAGTGTGCTTGGAGCACAGGGCTTCCTGGTTTAAAAACAACAACTTTAGCCCAAACTGGAGGCTTCTAAATCAGCCTTCGTTTCGGGACGTCCCCAAGGAAAAAGCTGTGGAGGCAGGCATGTTGAGGCACTTCTGCGCTCTTCTTGGGTAGTCCTTCGCAGCTGCTGTGTTCTTGGAACTCAGGGCTTTCTGGTTAAAAGAACACTAACCCTAGGCCTAACTCAAACCTTAAGCCTAGGAAGGAAAATCAGCCTATGATTCGGGATGGTCTCATGGAAATAGCAGTGGAGGCAGCCAAGTTGTGTCACTTTTGCGCTCCCCTTGGGATGCCTTTAACAGCTGCAGTGTGCCTGGAGCACAGGGCTTCCTGGTTTTAAAAGTCCTAGGCCTAAGCCTAACAGTAACCCTAGGAAGGTAAATCAGCCGGGTATTAGGGTTCTTCCTAAGGAAAAAGCTGTGAAAGCAGCCATGTTGTGGCACTTCTGCGCTCCCTTTGGGATGCCTTTGGCAGATGCAGTAAGCCTGGAACTCAGGGCTTCCTGGTTAAAAAAATCCTTGCCCTTGGCTGAGCCCTAACCCTAACCCTAGGCAGATAAATCAGCCTAGGTATAGGGATGGTGCCAAGGAAAAAGCTGTGAAAGCTGCCATGTTGTTGCACTTTTGTACTCCCCTTGGGATGCCTTTCACAGCTGCCGTGTGCCTGGAGCTCAGGGCTTCCTGGTTTAAAAAACCATGTCCCTAGCTGAGACTGGAGGCAGGTGATTCAGCCTAGGCTTAGCAATGGTGCCAATGAAAACGTGTGGAGGCAGCCATTTTCTGGCACTTTTGTGCTCCCCTTGGGATGCCTTTCGCAGCTGCCGTGTGCCTGGAGCTCAGAGCTTGCTGGTTTAAAAAGCTCTACACCTAGGCGTAACCCTAACCCTAACCGTAACACTGGTCATTTAAATCAGCCTGGGTTTAGGAATTATCCCAAGGGAAAAGCTGTGGAGAGAGCCATGTTGTGGCACTTTTGCGCTCCCCTTGGGATGCCTTTCACAGCTGCAGTGAGCTTGGAGCACAGGGCTTCCTGGTGTAAAAAACCACAACTTTAGCCCAAACTGGAGGCTGCTAAATCAGCCTTCGTTTCGGGACGTCCCCAAGGAAAAAGCTGTGGAGGCAGGCATGTTGAGGCACTTCTGCGCTCTTCTTGGGTAGTCCTTCGCAGCTGCTGTGTTCTTGGAACTCAGGGCTTTCTGGTTAAAAGAACACTAACCCTAGGCCTAACTCAAACCTTAAGCCTAGGAAGGAAAATCAGCCTATGATTCGGGATGGTCTCATGGAAATAGCAGTGGAGGCAGCCAAGTTGTGTCACTTTTGCGCTCCCCTTGGGATGCCTTTAACAGCTGCAGTGTGCCAGGAGCACAGGGCTTCCTGGTTTTAAAAGTCCTAGGCCTAAGCCTAACAGTAACCCTAGGAAGGTAAATCAGCCGGGTATTAGGGTTCTTCCTAAGGAAAAAGCTGTGAAAGCAGCCATGTTGTGGCACTTCTGCGCTCCCTTTGGGATGCCTTTGGCAGATGCAGTAAGCCTGGAACTCAGGGCTTCCTGGTTAAAAAAATCCTTGCCCTTGGCTGAGCCCTAACCCTAACCCTAGGCAGATAAATCAGCCTAGGTATAGGGATGGTGCCAAGGAAAAAGCTGTGAAAGCTGCCATGTTGTTGCACTTTTGTACTCCCCTTGGGATGTCTTTCACAGCTGCCGTGTGCCTGGAGCTCAGGGCTTCCTGGTTTAAAAAACCATGTCCCTAGCTGAGACTGGAGGCAGGTGATTCAGCCTAGGCTTAGCAATAGTGCCAATGAAAACGTGTGGAGGCAGCCATTTTCTGGCACTTTTGTGCTCCCCTTGGGATGCCTTTCGCAGCTGCCGTGTGCCTGGAGCTCAGAGCTTGCTGGTTTAAAAAGCTCTACACCTAGGCGTAACCCTAACCCTAACCGTAACACTGGTCATTTAAATCAGCCTGGGTTTAGGAATTATCCCAAGGGAAAAGCTGTGGAAACAGCCATGTTGTGGCACTTTTCGCTCCCCTTGGGATGCCTTTCACAGCTGCAGTGTGCTTGGAGCACAGGGCTTCCTGGTTTAAAAACCACAACTTTAGCCCAAACTGGAGGCTGCTAAATCAGCCTTCGTTTCGGGACGTCCCCAAGGAAAAAGCTGTGCAGGCAGGCATGTTGAGGCACTTCTGCGCTCTTCTTGGGTAGTCCTTCGCAGCTGCTGTGTTCTTGGAACTCAGGGCTTTCTGGTTAAAAGAACACTAACCCTAGGCCTAACTCAAACCTTAAGCCTAGGAAGGAAAATCAGCCTATGATTCGGGATGGTCTCATGGAAATAGCAGTGGAGGCAGCCAAGTTGTGTCACTTTTGCGCTCTCCTTGGGATGCCTTTAACAGCTGCAGTGTGCCTGGAGCACAGGGCTTCCTGGTTTTAAAAGTCCTAGGCCTAAGCCTAACAGTAACCCTAGGAAGGTAAATCAGCCGGGTATTAGGGTTCTTCCTAAGGAAAAAGCTGTGAAAGCAGCCATGTTGTGGCACTTCTGCGCTCCCTTTGGGATGCCTTTGGCAGATGCAGTAAGCCTGGAACTCAGGGCTTCCTGCTTAAAAAAATCCTTGCCCTTGGCTGAGCCCTAACCCTAACCCTAGGCAGATAAATCAGCCTAGGTATAGGGATGGTGCCAAGGAAAAAGCTGTGAAAGCTGCCATGTTGTTGCACTTTTGTACTCCCCTTGGGATGCCTTTCACAGCTGCCGTGTGCCTGGAGCTCAGGGCTTCCTGGTTTAAAAAACCATGTCCCTAGCTGAGACTGGAGGCAGGTGATTAAGCCTAGGCTTAGCAATGGTGCCAATGAAAACGTGTGGAGGCAGCCATTTTCTGGCACTTTTGTGCTCCCCTTGGGATGCCTTTCGCAGCTGCCGTGTGCCTGGAGCTCAGAGCTTGCTGGTTTAAAAAGCTCTACACCTAGGCGTAACCCTAACCCTAACCGTAACACTGGTCATTTAAATCAGCCTGGGTTTAGGAATTATCCCAAGGGAAAAGCTGTGGAAACAGCCATGTTGTGGCACTTTTGCGCTCCCCTTGGGATGCCTTTCACAGCTGCAGTGTGCTTGGAGCACAGGGCTTCCTGGTTTAAAAACAACAACTTTAGCCCAAACTGGAGGCTTCTAAATCAGCCTTCGTTTCGGGACGTCCCCAAGGAAAAAGCTGTGGAGGCAGGCATGTTGAGGCACTTCTGCGCTCTTCTTGGGTAGTCCTTCGCAGCTGCTGTGTTCTTGGAACTCAGGGCTTTCTGGTTAAAAGAACACTAACCCTAGGCCTAACTCAAACCTTAAGCCTAGGAAGGAAAATCAGCCTATGATTCGGGATGGTCTCATGGAAATAGCAGTCGAGGCAGCCAAGTTGTGTCACTTTTGCGCTCCCCTTGGGATGCCTTTAACAGCTGCAGTGTGCCTGGAGCACAGGGCTTCCTGGTTTTAAAAGTCCTAGGCCTAAGCCTAACAGTAACCCTAGGAAGGTAAATCAGCCGGGTATTAGGGTTCTTCCTAAGGAAAAAGCTGTGAAAGCAGCCATGTTGTGGCACTTCTGCGCTCCCTTTGGGATGCCTTTGGCAGATGCAGTAAGCCTGGAACTCAGGGCTTCCTGGTTAAAAAAATCCTTGCCCTTGGCTGAGCCCTAACCCTAACCCTAGGCAGATAAATCAGCCTAGGTATAGGGATGGTGCCAAGGAAAAAGCTGTGAAAGCTGCCATGTTGTTGCACTTTTGTACTCCCCTTGGGATGCCTTTCACAGCTGCCGTGTGCCTGGAGCTCAGGGCTTCCTGGTTTAAAAAACCATGTCCCTAGCTGAGACTGGAGGCAGGTGATTCAGCCTAGGCTTAGCAATGGTGCCAATGAAAACGTGTGGAGGCAGCCATTTTCTGGCACTTTTGTGCTCCCCTTGGGATGCCTTTCGCAGCTGCCGTGTGCCTGGAGCTCAGAGCTTGCTGGTTTAAAAAGCTCTACACCTAGGCGTAACCCTAACCCTAACCGTAACACTGGTCATTTAAATCAGCCTGGGTTTAGGAATTATCCCAAGGGAAAAGCTGTGGAGACAGCCATGTTGTGGCACTTTTGCGCTCCCCTTGGGATGCCTTTCACAGCTGCAGTGAGCTTGGAGCACAGGGCTTCCTGGTGTAAAAAACCACAACTTTAGCCCAAACTGGAGGCTTCGAAATCAGCCTTCGTTTCGGGACGTCCCCAAGGAAAAAGCTGTGGAGGCAGGCATGTTGAGGCACTTCTGTGCTCTTCTTGGGTAGTCCTTCGAGCTGCTGTGCTCTTGGAACTCAGGGCTTTCTGGTTAAAAGAACACTAACCCTAGGCCTAACTCAAACCTTAAGCCTAGGAAGGAAAATCAGCCTATGATTTGGGATGGTCTCATGGAAATAGCAGTGGAGGCAGCCAAGTTGTGTCACTTTTGCGCTCCCCTTGGGATGCCTTTAACAGCTGCAGTGTGCCTGGAGCACAGGGCTTCCTGGTTTTAAAAGTCCTAGGCCTAAGCCTAACAGTAACCCTAGGAAGGTAAATCAGCCGGGTATTAGGGTTCTTCCTAAGGAAAAAGCTGTAGAGCAGCCATGTTGTGGCACTTCTGCGCTCCCTTTGGGATGCCTTTGGCAGATGCAGTAAGCCTGGAACTCAGGGCTTCCTGGTTAAAAAAATCCTAGCCCTAGGCTGAGCCCTAACCCTAACCCTAGGCAGATAAATCAGCCTAGGTATAGGGATGGTGCCAAGGAAAAAGCTGTGAAAGCTGCCATGTTGTTGCACTTTTGTACTCCCCTTGGGATGCCTTTCACAGCTGCCGTGTGCCTGGAGCTCAAGGCTTCCTGGTTTAAAAAACCATGTCCCTAGCTGAGACTGGAGGCAGGTGATTCAGCCTAGGCTTAGCAATGGTGCCAATGAAAACGTGTGGAGGCAGCCATTTTCTGGCACTTTTGTGCTCCCCTTGGGATGCCTTTCGCAGCTGCCGTGTGCCTGGAGCTCAGAGCTTGCTGGTTTAAAAAGCTCTACACCTAGGCGTAACCCTAACCCTAACCGTAACACTGGTCATTTAAATCAGCCTGGGTTTAGGAATTATCCCAAGGGAAAAGCTGTGGAGACAGCCATGTTGTGGCACTTTTGCGCTCCCCTTGGGATGCCTTTCACAGCTGCAGTGTGCTTGGAGCACAGGGCTTCCTGGTTTAAAAAACCACAACTTTAGCCCAAACTGGAGGCTTCTAAATCAGCCTTCGTTTCGGGACGTCCCCAAGGAAAAAGCTGTGCAGGCAGGCATGTTGAGGCACTTCTGCGCTCTTCTTGGGTAGTCCTTCGCAGCTGCTGTGTTCTTGGAACTCAGGGCTTTCTGGTTAAAAGAACACTAACCCTAGGCCTAACTCAAACCTTAAGCCTAGGAAGGAAAATCAGCCTATGATTCGGGATGGTCTCATGGAAATAGCAGTGGAGGCAGCCAAGTTGTGTCACTTTTGCGCTCTCCTTGGGATGCCTTTAACAGCTGCAGTGTGCCTGGAGCACAGGGCTTCCTGGTTTTAAAAGTCCTAGGCCTAAGCCTAACAGTAACCCTAGGAAGGTAAATCAGCCGGGTATTAGGGTTCTTCCTAAGGAAAAAGCTGTGAAAGCAGCCATGTTGTGGCACTTCTGCGCTCCCTTTGGGATGCCTTTGGCAGATGCAGTAAGCCTGGAACTCAGGGCTTCCTGCTTAAAAAAATCCTTGCCCTTGGCTGAGCCCTAACCCTAACCCTAGGCAGATAAATCAGCCTAGGTATAGGGATGGTGCCAAGGAAAAAGCTGTGAAAGCTGCCATGTTGTTGCACTTTTGTACTCCCCTTGGGATGCCTTTCACAGCTGCCGTGTGCCTGGAGCTCAGGGCTTCCTGGTTTAAAAAACCATGTCCCTAGCTGAGACTGGAGGCAGGTGATTAAGCCTAGGCTTAGCAATGGTGCCAATGAAAACGTGTGGAGGCAGCCATTTTCTGGCACTTTTGTGCTCCCCTTGGGATGCCTTTCGCAGCTGCCGTGTGCCTGGAGCTCAGAGCTTGCTGGTTTAAAAAGCTCTACACCTAGGCGTAACCCTAACCCTAACCGTAACACTGGTCATTTAAATCAGCCTGGGTTTAGGAATTATCCCAAGGGAAAAGCTGTGGAAACAGCCATGTTGTGGCACTTTTGCGCTCCCCTTGGGATGCCTTTCACAGCTGCAGTGTGCTTGGAGCACAGGGCTTCCTGGTTTAAAAACAACAACTTTAGCCCAAACTGGAGGCTTCTAAATCAGCCTTCGTTTCGGGACGTCCCCAAGGAAAAAGCTGTGGAGGCAGGCATGTTGAGGCACTTCTGCGCTCTTCTTGGGTAGTCCTTCGCAGCTGCTGTGTTCTTGGAACTCAGGGCTTTCTGGTTAAAAGAACACTAACCCTAGGCCTAACTCAAACCTTAAGCCTAGGAAGGAAAATCAGCCTATGATTCGGGATGGTCTCATGGAAATAGCAGTCGAGGCAGCCAAGTTGTGTCACTTTTGCGCTCCCCTTGGGATGCCTTTAACAGCTGCAGTGTGCCTGGAGCACAGGGCTTCCTGGTTTTAAAAGTCCTAGGCCTAAGCCTAACAGTAACCCTAGGAAGGTAAATCAGCCGGGTATTAGGGTTCTTCCTAAGGAAAAAGCTGTGAAAGCAGCCATGTTGTGGCACTTCTGCGCTCCCTTTGGGATGCCTTTGGCAGATGCAGTAAGCCTGGAACTCAGGGCTTCCTGGTTAAAAAAATCCTTGCCCTTGGCTGAGCCCTAACCCTAACCCTAGGCAGATAAATCAGCCTAGGTATAGGGATGGTGCCAAGGAAAAAGCTGTGAAAGCTGCCATGTTGTTGCACTTTTGTACTCCCCTTGGGATGCCTTTCACAGCTGCCGTGTGCCTGGAGCTCAGGGCTTCCTGGTTTAAAAAACCATGTCCCTAGCTGAGACTGGAGGCAGGTGATTCAGCCTAGGCTTAGCAATGGTGCCAATGAAAACGTGTGGAGGCAGCCATTTTCTGGCACTTTTGTGCTCCCCTTGGGATGCCTTTCGCAGCTGCCGTGTGCCTGGAGCTCAGAGCTTGCTGGTTTAAAAAGCTCTACACCTAGGCGTAACCCTAACCCTAACCGTAACACTGGTCATTTAAATCAGCCTGGGTTTAGGAATTATCCCAAGGGAAAAGCTGTGGAGACAGCCATGTTGTGGCACTTTTGCGCTCCCCTTGGGATGCCTTTCACAGCTGCAGTGAGCTTGGAGCACAGGGCTTCCTGGTGTAAAAAACCACAACTTTAGCCCAAACTGGAGGCTTCGAAATCAGCCTTCGTTTCGGGACGTCCCCAAGGAAAAAGCTGTGGAGGCAGGCATGTTGAGGCACTTCTGTGCTCTTCTTGGGTAGTCCTTCGAGCTGCTGTGCTCTTGGAACTCAGGGCTTTCTGGTTAAAAGAACACTAACCCTAGGCCTAACTCAAACCTTAAGCCTAGGAAGGAAAATCAGCCTATGATTTGGGATGGTCTCATGGAAATAGCAGTGGAGGCAGCCAAGTTGTGTCACTTTTGCGCTCCCCTTGGGATGCCTTTAACAGCTGCAGTGTGCCTGGAGCACAGGGCTTCCTGGTTTTAAAAGTCCTAGGCCTAAGCCTAACAGTAACCCTAGGAAGGTAAATCAGCCGGGTATTAGGGTTCTTCCTAAGGAAAAAGCTGTAGAGCAGCCATGTTGTGGCACTTCTGCGCTCCCTTTGGGATGCCTTTGGCAGATGCAGTAAGCCTGGAACTCAGGGCTTCCTGGTTAAAAAAATCCTAGCCCTAGGCTGAGCCCTAACCCTAACCCTAGGCAGATAAATCAGCCTAGGTATAGGGATGGTGCCAAGGAAAAAGCTGTGAAAGCTGCCATGTTGTTGCACTTTTGTACTCCCCTTGGGATGCCTTTCACAGCTGCCGTGTGCCTGGAGCTCAAGGCTTCCTGGTTTAAAAAACCATGTCCCTAGCTGAGACTGGAGGCAGGTGATTCAGCCTAGGCTTAGCAATGGTGCCAATGAAAACGTGTGGAGGCAGCCATTTTCTGGCACTTTTGTGCTCCCCTTGGGATGCCTTTCGCAGCTGCCGTGTGCCTGGAGCTCAGAGCTTGCTGGTTTAAAAAGCTCTACACCTAGGCGTAACCCTAACCCTAACCGTAACACTGGTCATTTAAATCAGCCTGGGTTTAGGAATTATCCCAAGGGAAAAGCTGTGGAGACAGCCATGTTGTGGCACTTTTGCGCTCCCCTTGGGATGCCTTTCACAGCTGCAGTGTGCTTGGAGCACAGGGCTTCCTGGTTTAAAAAACCACAACTTTAGCCCAAACTGGAGGCTTCTAAATCAGCCTTCGTTTCGGGACGTCCCCAAGGAAAAAGCTGTGGAGGCAGGCATGTTGAGGCACTTCTGCGCTCTTCTTGGGTAGTCCTTCGCAGCTGCTGTGTTCTTGGAACTCAGGGCTTTCTGGTTAAAAGAACACTAACCCTAGGCCTAACTCAAACCTTAAGCCTAGGAAGGAAAATCAGCCTATGATTTGGGATGGTCTCATGGAAATAGTAGTGGAGGCAGCAGAGTTGTGTCACTTTTGCGCTCTCCTTGGGATGCCTTTAACAGCTGCAGTGTGCCTGGAGCACAGGGCTTCCTGGTTTTAAAAGTCCTAGGCCTAAGCCTAACAGTAACCCTAGGAAGGTAAATCAGCCGGGTATTAGGGTTCTTCCTAAGGAAAAAGCTGTGAAAGCAGCCATGTTGTGGCACTTCTGCGCTCCCTTTGGGATGCCTTTGGCAGATGCAGTAAGCCTGGAACTCAGGGCTTCCTGGTTAAAAAAATCCTTGCCCTAGGCTGAGCCCTAACCCTAACCCTAGGCAGATAAATCAGCCTAGGTATAGGGATGGTGCCAAGGAAAAAGCTGTGAAAGCTGCCATGTTGTTGCACTTTTGTACTCCCCTTGGGATGCCTTTCACAGCTGCCGTGTGCCTGGAGCTCAGGGCTTCCTGGTTTAAAAAACCATGTCCCTAGCTGAGACTGGAGGCAGGTGATTCAGCCTAGGCTTAGCAATGGTGCCAATGAAAACGTGTGGAGGCAGCCATTTTCTGGCACTTTTGTGCTCCCCTTGGGATGCCTTTCGCAGCTGCCGTGTGCCTGGAGCTCAGAGCTTGCTGGTTTAAAAAGCTCTACACCTAGGCGTAACCCTAACCCTAACCGTAACACTGGTCATTTAAATCAGCCTGGGTTTAGGAATTATCCCAAGGGAAAAGCTGTGGAGACAGCCATGTTGTGGCACTTTTGCGCTCCCCTTGGGATGCCTTTCACAGCTGCAGTGAGCTTGGAGCACAGGGCTTCCTGGTGTAAAAAACCACAACTTTAGCCCAAACTGGAGGCTGCTAAATCCGCCTTCGTTTCGGGACGTCCCCAAGGAAAAAGCTGTGGAGGCAGGCATGTTGAGGCACTTCTGCGCTCTTCTTGGGTAGTCCTTCGCAGCTGCTGTGTTCTTGGAACTCAGGGCTTTCTGGTTAAAAGAACACTAACCCTAGGCCTAACTCAAACCTTAAGCCTAGGAAGGAAAATCAGCCTATGATTTGGGATGGTCTCATGGAAATAGCAGTGGAGGCAGCCAAGTTGTGTCACTTTTGCGCTCCCCTTGGGATGCCTTTAACAGCTGCAGTGTGCCTGGAGCACAGGGCTTCCTGGTTTTAAAAGTCCTAGGCCTAAGCCTAACAGTAACCCTAGGAAGGTAAATCAGCCGGGTATTAGGGTTCTTCCTAAGGAAAAAGCTGTGAAAGCAGCCATGTTGTGGCACTTCTGCGCTCCCTTTGGGATGCCTTTGGCAGATGCAGTAAGCCTGGAACTCAGGGCTTCCTGGTTAAAAAAATCCTTGCCCTTGGCTGAGCCCTAACCCTAACCCTAGGCAGATAAATCAGCCTAGGTATAGGGATGGTGCCAAGGAAAAAGCTGTGAAAGCTGCCATGTTGTTGCACTTTTGTACTCCCCTTGGGATGTCTTTCACAGCTGCCGTGTGCCTGGAGCTCAGGGCTTCCTGGTTTAAAAAACCATGTCCCTAGCTGAGACTGGAGGCAGGTGATTCAGCCTAGGCTTAGCAATAGTGCCAATGAAAACGTGTGGAGGCAGCCATTTTCTGGCACTTTTGTGCTCCCCTTGGGATGCCTTTCGCAACTGCCGTGTGCCTGGAGCTCAGAGCTTGCTGGTTTAAAAAGCTCTACACCTAGGCGTAACCCTAACCCTAACCGTAACACTGGTCATTTAAATCAGCCTGGGTTTAGGAATTATCCCAAGGGAAAAGCTGTGGAAACAGCCATGTTGTGGCACTTTTGCGCTCCCCTTGGGATGCCTTTCACAGCTGCAGTGTGCTTGGAGCACAGGGCTTCCTGGTTTAAAAACCACAACTTTAGCCCAAACTGGAGGCTTCTAAATCAGCCTTCGTTTCGGGATGTCCCCAAGGAAAAAGCTGTGGAGGCAGGCATGTTGAGGCACTTCTGCGCTCTTCTTGGGTAGTCCTTCGCAGCTGCTGTGTTCTTGGAACTCAGGGCTTTCTGGTTAAAAGAACACTAACCCTAGGGCTAACTCAAACCTTAAGCCTAGGAAGGAAAATCAGCCTATGATTCGGGATGGTCTCATGGAAATAGCAGTGGAGGCAGCCAAGTTGTGTCACTTTTGCGCTCCCCTTGGGATGCCTTTAACAGCTGCAGTATGCCTGGAGCACAGGGCTTCCTGGTTTTAAAAGTCCTAGGCCTAAGCCTAACAGTAACCCTAGGAAGGTAAATCAGCCGGGTATTAGGGTTCTTCCTAAGGAAAAAGCTGTGAAAGCAGCCATGTTGTGGCACTTCTGCGCTCCCTTTGGGATGCCTTTGGCAGATGCAGTAAGCCTGGAACTCAGGGCTTCCTGGTTAAAAAGTCCTTGCCCTAGGCTGAGCCCCAACCCTAACCCTAGGCAGATAAATCAGCCTAGGTATAGGGATGGTGCCAAGGAAAAAGCTGTGAAAGCTGCCATGTTGTTGCACTTTTGTACTCCCCTTGGGATGCCTTTCACAGCTGCCGTGTGCCTGGAGCTCAGGGCTTCCTGGTTTAAAAAACCATGTCCCTAGCTGAGACTGGAGGCAGGTGATTCAGCCTAGGCTTAGCAATGGTGCCAATGAAAACGTGTGGAGGCAGCCATTTTCTGGCACTTTTGTGCTCCCCTTGGGATGCCTTTCGCAGCTGCCGTGTGCCTGGAGCTCAGAGCTTGCTGGTTTAAAAAGCTCTACACCTAGGCGTAACCCTAACCCTAACCGTAACACTGGTCATTTAAATCAGCCTGGGTTTAGGAATTATCCCAAGGGAAAAGCTGTGGAGACAGCCATGTTGTGGCACTTTTGCGCTCCCCTTGGGATGCCTTTCACAGCTGCAGTGAGCTTGGAGCACAGGGATTCCTGGTGTAAAAAACCACAACTTTAGCCCAAACTGGAGGCTGCTAAATCAGCCTTCGTTTCGGGACGTCCCCAAGGAAAAAGCTGTGGAGGCAGGCATGTTGAGGCACTTCTGCGCTCTTCTTGGGTAGTCCTTCGCAGCTGCTGTGTTCTTGGAACTCAGGGCTTTCTGGTTAAAAGAACACTAACCCTAGGCCTAACTCAAACCTTAAGCCTAGGAAGGAAAATCAGCCTATGATTTGGGATGGTCTCATGGAAATAGCAGTGGAGGCAGCCAAGTTGTGTCACTTTTGCGCTCCCCTTGGGATGCCTTTAACAGCTGCAGTGTGCCTGGAGCACAGGGCTTCCTGGTTTTAAAAGTCCTAGGCCTAAGCCTAACAGTAACCCTAGGAAGGTAAATCAGCCGGGTATTAGGGTTCTTCCTAAGGAAAAAGCTGTGAAAGCAGCCATGTTGTGGCACTTCTGCGCTCCCTTTGGGATGCTTTTGGCAGATGCAGTAAGCCTGGAACTCAGGGCTTCCTGGTTAAAAAAATCCTTGCCCTAGGCTGAGCCCCAACCCTAACCCTAGGCAGATAAATCAGCCTATGTATAGGGATGGTGCCAAGGAAAAAGCTGTGAAAGCTGCCATGTTGTTGCACTTTTGTACTCCCCTTGGGATGCCTTTCACAGCTGCCGTGTGCCTGGAGCTCAGGGCTTCCTGGTTTAAAAAACCATGTCCCTAGCTGAGACTGGAGGCAGGTGATTCAGCCTAGGCTTAGCAATGGTGCCAATGAAAACGTGTGGAGGCAGCCATTTTCTGGCACTTTTGTGCTCCCCTTGGGATGCCTTTCGCAGCTGCCGTGTGCCTGGAGCTCAGAGCTTGCTGGTTTAAAAAGCTCTACACCTAGGCGTAACCCTAACCCTAACCGTAACACTGGTCATTTAAATCAGCCTGGGTTTAGGAATTATCCCAAGGGAAAAGCTGTGGAGACAGCCATGTTGTGGCACTTTTGCGCTCCCCTTGGGATGCCTTTCACAGCTGCAGTGAGCTTGGAGCACAGGGATTCCTGGTGTAAAAAACCACAACTTTAGCCCAAACTGGAGGCTGCTAAATCAGCCTTCGTTTCGGGACGTCCCCAAGGAAAAAGCTGTGGAGGCAGGCATGTTGAGGCACTTCTGCGCTCTTCTTGGGTAGTCCTTCGCAGCTGCTGTGTTCTTGGAACTCAGGGCTTTCTGGTTAAAAGAACACTAACCCTAGGCCTAACTCAAACCTTAAGCCTAGGAAGGAAAATCAGCCTATGATTTGGGATGGTCTCATGGAAATAGCAGTGGAGGCAGCCAAGTTGTGTCACTTTTGCGCTCCCCTTGGGATGCCTTTAACAGCTGCAGTGTGCCTGGAGCACAGGGCTTCCTGGTTTTAAAAGTCCTAGGCCTAAGCCTAACAGTAACCCTAGGAAGGTAAATCAGCCGGGTATTAGGGTTCTTCCTAAGGAAAAAGCTGTGAAAGCAGCCATGTTGTGGCACTTCTGCGCTCCCTTTGGGATGCCTTTGGCAGATGCAGTAAGCCTGGAACTCAGGGCTTCCTGGTTAAAAAAATCCTTGCCCTTGGCTGAGCCCTAACCCTAACCCTAGGCAGATAAATCAGCCTAGGTATAGGGATGGTGCCAAGGAAAAAGCTGTGAAAGCTGCCATGTTGTTGCACTTTTGTACTCCCCTTGGGATGTCTTTCACAGCTGCCGTGTGCCTGGAGCTCAGGGCTTCCTGGTTTAAAAAACCATGTCCCTAGCTGAGACTGGAGGCAGGTGATTCAGCCTAGGCTTAGCAATAGTGCCAATGAAAACGTGTGGAGGCAGCCATTTTCTGGCACTTTTGTGCTCCCCTTGGGATGCCTTTCGCAACTGCCGTGTGCCTGGAGCTCAGAGCTTGCTGGTTTAAAAAGCTCTACACCTAGGCGTAACCCTAACCCTAACCGTAACACTGGTCATTTAAATCAGCCTGGGTTTAGGAATTATCCCAAGGGAAAAGCTGTGGAAACAGCCATGTTGTGGCACTTTTGCGCTCCCCTTGGGATGCCTTTCACAGCTGCAGTGTGCTTGGAGCACAGGGCTTCCTGGTTTAAAAACCACAACTTTAGCCCAAACTGGAGGCTTCTAAATCAGCCTTCGTTTCGGGATGTCCCCAAGGAAAAAGCTGTGCAGGCAGGCATGTTGAGGCACTTCTGCGCTCTTCTTGGGTAGTCCTTCGCAGCTGCTGTGTTCTTGGAACTCAGGGCTTTCTGGTTAAAAGAACACTAACCCTAGGGCTAACTCAAACCTTAAGCCTAGGAAGGAAAATCAGCCTATGATTCGGGATGGTCTCATGGAAATAGCAGTGGAGGCAGCCAAGTTGTGTCACTTTTGCGCTCCCCTTGGGATGCCTTTAACAGCTGCAGTATGCCTGGAGCACAGGGCTTCCTGGTTTTAAAAGTCCTAGGCCTAAGCCTAACAGTAACCCTAGGAAGGTAAATCAGCCGGGTATTAGGGTTCTTCCTAAGGAAAAAGCTGTGAAAGCAGCCATGTTGTGGCACTTCTGCGCTCCCTTTGGGATGCCTTTGGCAGATGCAGTAAGCCTGGAACTCAGGGCTTCCTGGTTAAAAAGTCCTTGCCCTAGGCTGAGCCCCAACCCTAACCCTAGGCAGATAAATCAGCCTAGGTATAGGGATGGTGCCAAGGAAAAAGCTGTGAAAGCTGCCATGTTGTTGCACTTTTGTACTCCCCTTGGGATGCCTTTCACAGCTGCCGTGTGCCTGGAGCTCAGGGCTTCCTGGTTTAAAAAACCATGTCCCTAGCTGAGACTGGAGGCAGGTGATTCAGCCTAGGCTTAGCAATGGTGCCAATGAAAACGTGTGGAGGCAGCCATTTTCTGGCACTTTTGTGCTCCCCTTGGGATGCCTTTCGCAGCTGCCGTGTGCCTGGAGCTCAGAGCTTGCTGGTTTAAAAAGCTCTACACCTAGGCGTAACCCTAACCCTAACCGTAACACTGGTCATTTAAATCAGCCTGGGTTTAGGAATTATCCCAAGGGAAAAGCTGTGGAGACAGCCATGTTGTGGCACTTTTGCGCTCCCCTTGGGATGCCTTTCACAGCTGCAGTGAGCTTGGAGCACAGGGATTCCTGGTGTAAAAAACCACAACTTTAGCCCAAACTGGAGGCTGCTAAATCAGCCTTCGTTTCGGGACGTCCCCAAGGAAAAAGCTGTGGAGGCAGGCATGTTGAGGCACTTCTGCGCTCTTCTTGGGTAGTCCTTCGCAGCTGCTGTGTTCTTGGAACTCAGGGCTTTCTGGTTAAAAGAACACTAACCCTAGGCCTAACTCAAACCTTAAGCCTAGGAAGGAAAATCAGCCTATGATTTGGGATGGTCTCATGGAAATAGCAGTGGAGGCAGCCAAGTTGTGTCACTTTTGCGCTCCCCTTGGGATGCCTTTAACAGCTGCAGTGTGCCTGGAGCACAGGGCTTCCTGGTTTTAAAAGTCCTAGGCCTAAGCCTAACAGTAACCCTAGGAAGGTAAATCAGCCGGGTATTAGGGTTCTTCCTAAGGAAAAAGCTGTGAAAGCAGCCATGTTGTGGCACTTCTGCGCTCCCTTTGGGATGCTTTTGGCAGATGCAGTAAGCCTGGAACTCAGGGCTTCCTGGTTAAAAAAATCCTTGCCCTAGGCTGAGCCCCAACCCTAACCCTAGGCAGATAAATCAGCCTAGGTATAGGGATGGTGCCAAGGAAAAAGCTGTGAAAGCTGCCATGTTGTTGCACTTTTGTACTCCCCTTGGGATGCCTTTCACAGCTGCCGTGTGCCTGGAGCTCAGGGCTTCCTGGTTTAAAAAACCATGTCCCTAGCTGAGACTGGAGGCAGGTGATTCAGCCTAGGCTTAGCAATGGTGCCAATGAAAACGTGTGGAGGCAGCCATTTTCTGGCACTTTTGTGCTCCCCTTGGGATGCCTTTCGCAGCTGCCGTGTGCCTGGAGCTCAGAGCTTGCTGGTTTAAAAAGCTCTACACCTAGGCGTAACCCTAACCCTAACCGTAACACTGGTCATTTAAATCAGCCTGGGTTTAGGAATTATCCCAAGGGAAAAGCTGTGGAGACAGCCATGTTGTGGCACTTTTGCGCTCCCCTTGGGATGCCTTTCACAGCTGCAGTGTGCTTGGAGCACAGGGCTTCCTGGTTTAAAAAACCACAACTTTAGCCCAAACTGGAGGCTTCTAAATCAGCCTTCGTTTCGGGACATCCCCAAGGAAAAAGCTGTGGAGGCAGGCATGTTGAGGCACTTCTGCGCTCTTCTTGGGTAGTCCTTCGCAGCTGCTGTGTTCTTGGAACTCAGGGCTTTCTGGTTAAAAGAACACTAACCCTAGGCCTAACTCAAACCTTAAGCCTAGGAAGGAAAATCAGCCTATGATTCGGGATGGTCTCATGGAAATAGCAGTGGAGGCAGCCAAGTTGTGTCACTTTTGCGCTCTCCTTGGGATGCCTTTAACAGCTGCAGTGTGCCTGGAGCACAGGGCTTCCTGGTTTTAAAAGTCCTAGGCCTAAGCCTAACAGTAACCCTAGGAAGGTAAATCAGCCGGGTATTAGGGTTCTTCCTAAGGAAAAAGCTGTGAAAGCAGCCATGTTGTGGCACTTCTGCGCTCCCTTTGGGATGCCTTTGGCAGATGCAGTAAGCCTGGAACTCAGGGCTTCCTGGTTAAAAAAATCCTTGCCCTTGGCTGAGCCCTAACCCTAACCCTAGGCAGATAAATCAGCCTAGGTATAGGGATGGTGCGAAGGAAAAAGCTGTGAAAGCTGCCATGTTGTTGCACTTTTGTACTCCCCTTGGGATGCCTTTCACAGCTGCCGTGTGCCTGGAGCTCAGGGCTTCCTGGTTTAAAAAACCATGTCCCTAGCTGAGACTGGAGGCAGGTGATTCAGCCTAGGCTTAGCAATAGTGCCAATGAAAACGTGTGGAGGCAGCCATTTTCTGGCACTTTTGTGCTCCCCTTGGGATGCCTTTCGCAGCTGCCGTGTGCCTGGAGCTCAGAGCTTGCTGGTTTAAAAAGCTCTACACCTAGGCGTAACCCTAACCCTAACCGTAACACTGGTCATTTAAATCAGCCTGGGTTTAGGAATTATCCCAAGGGAAAAGCTGTGGAAACAGCCATGTTGTGGCACTTTTGCGCTCCCCTTGGGATGCCTTTCACAGCTGCAGTGTGCTTGGAGCACAGGGCTTCCTGGTGTAAAAAACCACAACTTTAGCCCAAACTGGAGGCTTCTAAATCAGCCTTCGTTTCGGGACGTCCCCAAGGAAAAAGCTGTGGAGGCAGGCATGTTGAGGCACTTCTGCGCTCTTCTTGGGTAGTCCTTCGCAGCTGCTGTGTTCTTGGAACTCAGGGCTTTCTGGTTAAAAGAACACTAACCCTAGGCCTAACTCAAACCTTAAGCCTAGGAAGGAAAATCAGCCTATGATTCGGGATGGTCTCATGGAAATAGCAGTGGAGGCAGCCAAGTTGTGTCACTTTTGCGCTCCCCTTGGGATGCCTTTAACAGCTGCAGTGTGCCTGGAGCACAGGGCTTCCTGGTTTTAAAAGTCCTAGGCCTAAGCCTAACAGTAACCCTAGGAAGGTAAATCAGCCGGGTATTAGGGTTCTTCCTAAGGAAAAAGCTGTGAAAGCAGCCATGTTGTGGCACTTCTGCGCTCCCTTTGGGATGCCTTTGGCAGATGCAGTAAGCCTGGAACTCAGGGCTTCCTGGTTAAAAAAATCCTTGCCCTTGGCTGAGCCCTAACCCTAACCCTAGGCAGATAAATCAGCCTAGGTATAGGGATGGTGCCAAGGAAAAAGCTGTGAAAGCTGCCATGTTGTTGCACTTTTGTACTCCCCTTGGGATGCCTTTCACAGCTGCCGTGTGCCTGGAGCTCAGGGCTTCCTGGTTTAAAAAACCATGTCCCTAGCTGAGACTGGAGGCAGGTGATTAAGCCTAGGCTTAGCAATGGTGCCAATGAAAACGTGTGGAGGCAGCCATTTTCTGGCACTTTTGTGCTCCCCTTGGGATGCCTTTCGCAGCTGCCGTCTGCCTGGAGCTCAGAGCTTGCTGGTTTAAAAAGCTCTACACCTAGGCGTAACCCTAACCCTAACCGTAACACTGGTCATTTAAATCAGCCTGGGTTTAGGAATTATCCCAAGGGAAAAGCTGTGGAAACAGCCATGTTGTGGCACTTTTGCGCTCCCCTTGGGATGCCTTTCACAGCTGCAGTGTGCTTGGAGCACAGGGCTTCCTGGTTTAAAAACCACAACTTTAGCCCAAACTGGAGGCTGCTAAATCAGCCTTCGTTTCGGGACGTCCCCAAGGAAAAAGCTGTGCAGGCAGGCATGTTGAGGCACTTCTGCGCTCTTCTTGGGTAGTCCTTCGCAGCTGCTGTGTTCTTGGAACTCAGGGCTTTCTGGTTAAAAGAACACTAACCCTAGGCCTAACTCAAACCTTAAGCCTAGGAAGGAAAATCAGCCTATGATTCGGGATGGTCTCATGGAAATAGCAGTGGAGGCAGCCAAGTTGTGTCACTTTTGCGCTCCCCTTGGGATGCCTTTAACAGCTGCAGTATGCCTGGAGCACAGGGCTTCCTGGTTTTAAAAGTCCTAGGCCTAAGCCTAACAGTAACCCTAGGAAGGTAAATCAGCCGGGTATTAGGGTTCTTCCTAAGGAAAAAGCTGTGAAAGCAGCCATGTTGTGGCACTTCTGCGCTCCCTTTGGGATGCCTTTGGCAGATGCAGTAAGCCTGGAACTCAGGGCTTCCTGGTTAAAAAAATCCTTGCCCTAGGCTGAGCCCGAACCCTAACCCTAGGCAGATAAATCAGCCTAGGTATAGGGATGGTGCCGAGGAAAAAGCTGTGAAAGCTGCCATGTTGTTGCACTTTTGTACTCCCCTTGGGATGCCTTTCACAGCTGCCGTGTGCCTGGAGCTCAGGGCTTCCTGGTTTAAAAAACCATGTCCCTAGCTGAGACTGGAGGCAGGTGATTCAGCCTAGGCTTAGCAATGGTGCCAATGAAAACGTGTGGAGGCAGCCATTTTCTGGCACTTTTGTGCTCCCCTTGGGATGCCTTTCGCAGCTGCCGTGTGCCTGGAGCTCAGAGCTTGCTGGTTTAAAAAGCTCTACACCTAGGCGTAACCCTAACCCTAACCGTAACACTGGTCATTTAAATCAGCCTGGGTTTAGGAATTATCCCAAGGGAAAAGCTGTGGAGACAGCCATGTTGTGGCACTTTTGCGCTCCCCTTGGGATGCCTTTCACAGCTGCAGTGAGCTTGGAGCACAGGGCTTCCTGGTGTAAACAACCACAACTTTAGCCCAAACTGGAGGCTGCTAAATCAGCCTTCGTTTCGGGACGTCCCCAAGGAAAAAGCTGTGGAGGCAGGCATGTTGAGGCACTTCTGCGCTCTTCTTGGGTAGTCCTTCGCAGCTGCTGTGTTCTTGGAACTCAGGGCTTTCTGGTTAAAAGAACACTAACCCTAGGCCTAACTCAAACCTTAAGCCTAGGAAGGAAAATCAGCCTATGATTTGGGATGGTCTCATGGAAATAGCAGTGGAGGCAGCCAAGTTGTGTCACTTTTGCGCTCCCCTTGGGATGCCTTTAACAGCTGCAGTATGCCTGGAGCACAGGGCTTCCTGGTTTTAAAAGTCCTAGGCCTAAGCCTAACAGTAACCCTAGGAAGGTAAATCAGCCGGGTATTAGGGTTCTTCCTAAGGAAAAAGCTGTGAAAGCAGCCATGTTGTGGCACTTCTGCGCTCCCTTTGGGATGCCTTTGGCAGATGCAGTAAGCCTGGAACTCAGGGCTTCCTGGTTAAAAAGTCCTTGCCCTAGGCTGAGCCCCAACCCTAACCCTAGGCAGATAAATCAGCCTAGGTATAGGGATGGTGCCAAGGAAAAAGCTGTGAAAGCTGCCATGTTGTTGCACTTTTGTACTCCCCTTGGGATGCCTTTCACAGCTGCCGTGTGCCTGGAGCTCAGGGCTTCCTGGTTTAAAAAACCATGTCCCTAGCTGAGACTGGAGGCAGGTGATTCAGCCTAGGCTTAGCAATGGTGCCAATGAAAACGTGTGGAGGCAGCCATTTTCTGGCACTTTTGTGCTCCCCTTGGGATGCCTTTCGCAGCTGCCGTGTGCCTGGAGCTCAGAGCTTGCTGGTTTAAAAAGCTCTACACCTAGGCGTAACCCTAACCCTAACCGTAACACTGGTCATTTAAATCAGCCTGGGTTTAGGAATTATCCCAAGGGAAAAGCTGTGGAGACAGCCATGTTGTGGCACTTTTGCGCTCCCCTTGGGATGCCTTTCACAGCTGCAGTGAGCTTGGAGCACAGGGATTCCTGGTGTAAAAAACCACAACTTTAGCCCAAACTGGAGGCTGCTAAATCAGCCTTCGTTTCGGGACGTCCCCAAGGAAAAAGCTGTGGAGGCAGGCATGTTGAGGCACTTCTGCGCTCTTCTTGGGTAGTCCTTCGCAGCTGCTGTGTTCTTGGAACTCAGGGCTTTCTGGTTAAAAGAACACTAACCCTAGGCCTAACTCAAACCTTAAGCCTAGGAAGGAAAATCAGCCTATGATTTGGGATGGTCTCATGGAAATAGCAGTGGAGGCAGCCAAGTTGTGTCACTTTTGCGCTCCCCTTGGGATGCCTTTAACAGCTGCAGTGTGCCTGGAGCACAGGGCTTCCTGGTTTTAAAAGTCCTAGGCCTAAGCCTAACAGTAACCCTAGGAAGGTAAATCAGCCGGGTATTAGGGTTCTTCCTAAGGAAAAAGCTGTGAAAGCAGCCATGTTGTGGCACTTCTGCGCTCCCTTTGGGATGCTTTTGGCAGATGCAGTAAGCCTGGAACTCAGGGCTTCCTGGTTAAAAAAATCCTTGCCCTAGGCTGAGCCCCAACCCTAACCCTAGGCAGATAAATCAGCCTAGGTATAGGGATGGTGCCAAGGAAAAAGCTGTGAAAGCTGCCATGTTGTTGCACTTTTGTACTCCCCTTGGGATGCCTTTCACAGCTGCCGTGTGCCTGGAGCTCAGGGCTTCCTGGTTTAAAAAACCATGTCCCTAGCTGAGACTGGAGGCAGGTGATTCAGCCTAGGCTTAGCAATGGTGCCAATGAAAACGTGTGGAGGCAGCCATTTTCTGGCACTTTTGTGCTCCCCTTGGGATGCCTTTCGCAGCTGCCGTGTGCCTGGAGCTCAGAGCTTGCTGGTTTAAAAAGCTCTACACCTAGGCGTAACCCTAACCCTAACCGTAACACTGGTCATTTAAATCAGCCTGGGTTTAGGAATTATCCCAAGGGAAAAGCTGTGGAGACAGCCATGTTGTGGCACTTTTGCGCTCCCCTTGGGATGCCTTTCACAGCTGCAGTGTGCTTGGAGCACAGGGCTTCCTGGTTTAAAAAACCACAACTTTAGCCCAAACTGGAGGCTTCTAAATCAGCCTTCGTTTCGGGACATCCCCAAGGAAAAAGCTGTGGAGGCAGGCATGTTGAGGCACTTCTGCGCTCTTCTTGGGTAGTCCTTCGCAGCTGCTGTGTTCTTGGAACTCAGGGCTTTCTGGTTAAAAGAACACTAACCCTAGGCCTAACTCAAACCTTAAGCCTAGGAAGGAAAATCAGCCTATGATTCGGGATGGTCTCATGGAAATAGCAGTGGAGGCAGCCAAGTTGTGTCACTTTTGCGCTCTCCTTGGGATGCCTTTAACAGCTGCAGTGTGCCTGGAGCACAGGGCTTCCTGGTTTTAAAAGTCCTAGGCCTAAGCCTAACAGTAACCCTAGGAAGGTAAATCAGCCGGGTATTAGGGTTCTTCCTAAGGAAAAAGCTGTGAAAGCAGCCATGTTGTGGCACTTCTGCGCTCCCTTTGGGATGCCTTTGGCAGATGCAGTAAGCCTGGAACTCAGGGCTTCCTGGTTAAAAAAATCCTTGCCCTTGGCTGAGCCCTAACCCTAACCCTAGGCAGATAAATCAGCCTAGGTATAGGGATGGTGCGAAGGAAAAAGCTGTGAAAGCTGCCATGTTGTTGCACTTTTGTACTCCCCTTGGGATGCCTTTCACAGCTGCCGTGTGCCTGGAGCTCAGGGCTTCCTGGTTTAAAAAACCATGTCCCTAGCTGAGACTGGAGGCAGGTGATTCAGCCTAGGCTTAGCAATAGTGCCAATGAAAACGTGTGGAGGCAGCCATTTTCTGGCACTTTTGTGCTCCCCTTGGGATGCCTTTCGCAGCTGCCGTGTGCCTGGAGCTCAGAGCTTGCTGGTTTAAAAAGCTCTACACCTAGGCGTAACCCTAACCCTAACCGTAACACTGGTCATTTAAATCAGCCTGGGTTTAGGAATTATCCCAAGGGAAAAGCTGTGGAAACAGCCATGTTGTGGCACTTTTGCGCTCCCCTTGGGATGCCTTTCACAGCTGCAGTGTGCTTGGAGCACAGGGCTTCCTGGTGTAAAAAACCACAACTTTAGCCCAAACTGGAGGCTTCTAAATCAGCCTTCGTTTCGGGACGTCCCCAAGGAAAAAGCTGTGGAGGCAGGCATGTTGAGGCACTTCTGCGCTCTTCTTGGGTAGTCCTTCGCAGCTGCTGTGTTCTTGGAACTCAGGGCTTTCTGGTTAAAAGAACACTAACCCTAGGCCTAACTCAAACCTTAAGCCTAGGAAGGAAAATCAGCCTATGATTCGGGATGGTCTCATAGAAATAGCAGTGGAGGCAGCCAAGTTGTGTCACTTTTGCGCTCCCCTTGGGATGCCTTTAACAGCTGCAGTATGCCTGGAGCACAGGGCTTCCTGGTTTTAAAAGTCCTAGGCCTAAGCCTAACAGTAACCCTAGGAAGGTAAATCAGCCGGGTATTAGGGTTCTTCCTAAGGAAAAAGCTGTGAAAGCAGCCATGTTGTGGCACTTCTGCGCTCCCTTTGGGATGCCTTTGGCAGATGCAGTAAGCCTGGAACTCAGGGCTTCCTGGTTAAAAAAATCCTTGCCCTAGGCTGAGCCCCAACCCTAACCCTAGGCAGATAAATCAGCCTAGGTATAGGGATGGTGCCGAGGAAAAAGCTGTGAAAGCTGCCATGTTGTTGCACTTTTGTACTCCCCTTGGGATGCCTTTCACAGCTGCCGTGTGCCTGGAGCTCAGGGCTTCCTGGTTTAAAAAACCATGTCCCTAGCTGAGACTGGAGGCAGGTGATTCAGCCTAGGCTTAGCAATGGTGCCAATGAAAACGTGTGGAGGCAGCCATTTTCTGGCACTTTTGTGCTCCCCTTGGGATGCCTTTCGCAGCTGCCGTGTGCCTGGAGCTCAGAGCTTGCTGGTTTAAAAAGCTCTACACCTAGGCGTAACCCTAACCCTAACCGTAACACTGGTCATTTAAATCAGCCTGGGTTTAGGAATTATCCCAAGGGAAAAGCTGTGGAGACAGCCATGTTGTGGCACTTTTGCGCTCCCCTTGGGATGCCTTTCACAGCTGCAGTGAGCTTGGAGCACAGGGCTTCCTGGTGTAAACAACCACAACTTTAGCCCAAACTGGAGGCTGCTAAATCAGCCTTCGTTTCGGGACGTCCCCAAGGAAAAAGCTGTGGAGGCAGGCATGTTGAGGCACTTCTGCGCTCTTCTTGGGTAGTCCTTCGCAGCTGCTGTGTTCTTGGAACTCAGGGCTTTCTGGTTAAAAGAACACTAACCCTAGGCCTAACTCAAACCTTAAGCCTAGGAAGGAAAATCAGCCTATGATTTGGGATGGTCTCATGGAAATAGCAGTGGAGGCAGCCAAGTTGTGTCACTTTTGCGCTCCCCTTGGGATGCCTTTAACAGCTGCAGTGTGCCTGGAGCACAGGGCTTCCTGGTTTTAAAAGTCCTAGGCATAAGCCTAACAGTAACCCTAGGAAGGTAAATCAGCCGGGTATTAGGGTTCATCCTAAGGAAAAAGCTGTAGAGCAGCCATGTTGTGGCACTTCTGCGCTCCCTTTGGGATGCCTTTGGCAGATGCAGTAAGCCTGGAACTCAGGGCTTCCTGGTTAAAAAAATCCTAGCCCTAGGCTGAGCCCTAACCCTAACCCTAGGCAGATAAATCAGCCTAGGTATAGGGATGGTGCCAAGGAAAAAGCTGTGAAAGCTGCCATGTTGTTGCACTTTTGTACTCCCCTTGGGATGCCTTTCACAGCTGCCGTGTGCCTGGAGCTCAGGGCTTCCTGGTTTAAAAAACCATGTCCCTAGCTGAGACTGGAGGCAGGTGATTCAGCCTAGGCTTAGCAATGGTGCCAATGAAAACGTGTGGAGGCAGCCATTTTCTGGCACTTTTGTGCTCCCCTTGGGATGCCTTTCGCAGCTGCCGTGTGCCTGGAGCTCAGAGCTTGCTGGTTTAAAAAGCTCTACACCTAGGCGTAACCCTAACCCTAACCGTAACACTGGTCATTTAAATCAGCCTGGGTTTAGGAATTATCCCAAGGGAAAAGCTGTGGAGACAGCCATGTTGTGGCACTTTTGCGCTCCCCTTGGGATGCCTTTCACAGCTGCAGTGAGCTTGGAGCACAGGGCTTCCTGGTGTAAAAAACCACAACTTTAGCCCAAACTGGAGGCTTCTAAATCAGCCTTCGTTTCGGGACGTCCCCAAGGAAAAAGCTGTGGAGGCAGGCATGTTGAGGCACTTCTGTGCTCTTCTTGGGTAGTCCTTTGAGCTGCTGTGCTCTTGGAACTCAGGGCTTTCTGGTTAAAAGAACACTAACCCTAGGCCTAACTCAAACCTTAAGCCTAGGAAGGAAAATCAGCCTATGATTTGGGATGGTCTCATGGAAATAGCAGTGGAGGCAGCCAAGTTGTGTCACTTTTGCGCTCCCCTTGGGATGCCTTTAACAGCTGCAGTGTGCCTGGAGCACAGGGCTTCCTGGTTTTAAAAGTCCTAGGCCTAAGCCTAACAGTAACCCTAGGAAGGTAAATCAGCCGGGTATTAGGGTTCTTCCTAAGGAAAAAGCTGTAGAGCAGCCATGTTGTGGCACTTCTGCGCTCCCTTTGGGATGCCTTTGGCAGATGCAGTAAGCCTGGAACTCAGGGCTTCCTGGTTAAAAAAATCCTAGCCCTAGGCTGAGCCCTAACCCTAACCCTAGGCAGATAAATCAGCCTAGGTATAGGGATGGTGCCAAGGAAAAAGCTGTGAAAGCTGCCATGTTGTTGCACTTTTGTACTCCCCTTGGGATGCCTTTCACAGCTGCCGTGTGCCTGGAGCTCAGGGCTTCCTGGTTTAAAAAACCATGTCCCTAGCTGAGACTGGAGGCAGGTGATTCAGCCTAGGCTTAGCAATGGTGCCAATGAAAACGTGTGGAGGCAGCCATTTTCTGGCACTTTTGTGCTCCCCTTGGGATGCCTTTCGCAGCTGCCGTGTGCCTGGAGCTCAGAGCTTGCTGGTTTAAAAAGCTCTACACCTAGGCGTAACCCTAACCCTAACCGTAACACTGGTCATTTAAATCAGCCTGGGTTTAGGAATTATCCCAAGGGAAAAGCTGTGGAAACAGCCATGTTGTGGCACTTTTGCGCTCCCCTTGGGATGCCTTTCACAGCTGCAGTGTGCTTGGAGCACAGGGCTTCCTGGTTTAAAAACAACAACTTTAGCCCAAACTGGAGGCTTCTAAATCAGCCTTCGTTTCGGGACGTCCCCAAGGAAAAAGCTGTGGAGGCAGGCATGTTGAGGCACTTCTGCGCTCTTCTTGGGTAGTCCTTCGCAGCTGCTGTGTTCTTGGAACTCAGGGCTTTCTGGTTAAAAGAACACTAACCCTAGGCCTAACTCAAACCTTAAGCCTAGGAAGGAAAATCAGCCTATGATTCGGGATGGTCTCATGGAAATAGCAGTGGAGGCAGCCAAGTTGTGTCACTTTTGCGCTCCCCTTGGGATGCCTTTAACAGCTGCAGTGTGCCTGGAGCACAGGGCTTCCTGGTTTTAAAAGTCCTAGGCCTAAGCCTAACAGTAACCCTAGGAAGGTAAATCAGCCGGGTATTAGGGTTCTTCCTAAGGAAAAAGCTGTGAAAGCAGCCATGTTGTGGCACTTCTGCGCTCCCTTTGGGATGCCTTTGGCAGATGCAGTAAGCCTGGAACTCAGGGCTTCCTGGTTAAAAAAATCCTTGCCCTTGGCTGAGCCCTAACCCTAACCCTAGGCAGATAAATCAGCCTAGGTATAGGGATGGTGCGAAGGAAAAAGCTGTGAAAGCTGCCATGTTGTTGCACTTTTGTACTCCCCTTGGGATGCCTTTCACAGCTGCCGTGTGCCTGGAGCTCAGGGCTTCCTGGTTTAAAAAACCATGTCCCTAGCTGAGACTGGAGGCAGGTGATTCAGCCTAGGCTTAGCAATGGTGCCAATGAAAACGTGTGGAGGCAGCCATTTTCTGGCACTTTTGTGCTCCCCTTGGGATGCCTTTCGCAGCTGCCGTGTGCCTGGAGCTCAGAGCTTGCTGGTTTAAAAAGCTCTACACCTAGGCGTAACCCTAACCCTAACCGTAACACTGGTCATTTAAATCAGCCTGGGTTTAGGAATTATCCCAAGGGAAAAGCTGTGGAGACAGCCATGTTGTGGCACTTTTGCGCTCCCCTTGGGATGCCTTTCACAGCTGCAGTGAGCTTGGAGCACAGGGCTTCCTGGTGTAAAAAACCACAACTTTAGCCCAAACTGGAGGCTTCGAAATCAGCCTTCGTTTCGGGACGTCCCCAAGGAAAAAGCTGTGGAGGCAGGCATGTTGAGGCACTTCTGCGCTCTTCTTGGGTAGTCCTTCGCAGCTGCTGTGCTCTTGGAACTCAGGGCTTTCTGGTTAAAAGAACACTAACCCTAGGCCTAACTCAAACCTTAAGCCTAGGAAGGAAAATCAGCCTATGATTTGGGATGGTCTCATGGAAATAGCAGTGGAGGCAGCCAAGTTGTGTCACTTTTGCGCTCCCCTTGGGATGCCTTTAACAGCTGCAGTGTGCCTGGAGCACAGGGCTTCCTGGTTTTAAAAGTCCTAGGCCTAAGCCTAACAGTAACCCTAGGAAGGTAAATCAGCCGGGTATTAGGGTTCTTCCTAAGGAAAAAGCTGTAGAGCAGCCATGTTGTGGCACTTCTGCGCTCCCTTTGGGATGCCTTTGGCAGATGCAGTAAGCCTGGAACTCAGGGCTTCCTGGTTAAAAAAATCCTAGCCCTAGGCTGAGCCCTAACCCTAACCCTAGGCAGATAAATCAGCCTAGGTATAGGGATGGTGCCAAGGAAAAAGCTGTGAAAGCTGCCATGTTGTTGCACTTTTGTACTCCCCTTGGGATGCCTTTCACAGCTGCCGTGTGCCTGGAGCTCAAGGCTTCCTGGTTTAAAAAACCATGTCCCTAGCTGAGACTGGAGGCAGGTGATTCAGCCTAGGCTTAGCAATGGTGCCAATGAAAACGTGTGGAGGCAGCCATTTTCTGGCACTTTTGTGCTCCCCTTGGGATGCCTTTCGCAGCTGCCGTGTGCCTGGAGCTCAGAGCTTGCTGGTTTAAAAAGCTCTACACCTAGGCGTAACCCTAACCCTAACCGTAACACTGGTCATTTAAATCAGCCTGGGTTTAGGAATTATCCCAAGGGAAAAGCTGTGGAGACAGCCATGTTGTGGCACTTTTGCGCTCCCCTTGGGATGCCTTTCACAGCTGCAGTGTGCTTGGAGCACAGGGCTTCCTGGTTTAAAAAACCACAACTTTAGCCCAAACTGGAGGCTTCTAAATCAGCCTTCGTTTCGGGACGTCCCCAAGGAAAAAGCTGTGGAGGCAGGCATGTTGAGGCACTTCTGCGCTCTTCTTGGGTAGTCCTTCGCAGCTGCTGTGTTCTTGGAACTCAGGGCTTTCTGGTTAAAAGAACACTAACCCTAGGCCTAACTCAAACCTTAAGCCTAGGAAGGAAAATCAGCCTATGATTTGGGATGGTCTCATGGAAATAGCAGTGGAGGCAGCAGAGTTGTGTCACTTTTGCGCTCTCCTTGGGATGCCTTTAATAGCTGCAGTGTGCCTGGAGCACAGGGCTTCCTGGTTTTAAAAGTCCTAGGCCTAAGCCTAACAGTAACCCTAGGAAGGTAAATCAGCCGGGTATTAGGGTTCTTCCTAAGGAAAAAGCTGTGAAAGCAGCCATGTTGTGGCACTTCTGCGCTCCCTTTGGGATGCCTTTGGCAGATGCAGTAAGCCTGGAACTCAGGGCTTCCTGGTTAAAAAAATCCTTGCCCTTGGCTGAGCCCTAACCCTAACCCTAGGCAGATAAATCAGCCTAGGTATAGGGATGGTGCCAAGGAAAAAGCTGTGAAAGCTGCCATGTTGTTGCACTTTTGTACTCCCCTTGGGATGCCTTTCACAGCTGCCGTGTGCCTGGAGCTCAGGGCTTCCTGGTTTAAAAAACCATGTCCCTAGCTGAGACTGGAGGCAGGTGATTCAGCCTAGGCTTAGCAATGGTGCCAATGAAAACGTGTGGAGGCAGCCATTTTCTGGCACTTTTGTGCTCCCCTTGGGATGCCTTTCGCAGCTGCCGTGTGCCTGGAGCTCAGAGCTTGCTGGTTTAAAAAGCTCTACACCTAGGCGTAACCCTAACCCTAACCGTAACACTGGTCATTTAAATCAGCCTGGGTTTAGGAATTATCCCAAGGGAAAAGCTGTGGAAACAGCCATGTTGTGGCACTTTTGCGCTCCCCTTGGGATGCCTTTCACAGCTGCAGTGTGCTTGGAGCACAGGGCTTCCTGGTTTAAAAACAACAACTTTAGCCCAAACTGGAGGCTTCGAAATCAGCCTTCGTTTCGGGACGTCCCCAAGGAAAAAGCTGTGGAGGCAGGCATGTTGAGGCACTTCTGCGCTCTTCTTGGGTAGTCCTTCGCAGCTGCTGTGTTCTTGGAACTCAGGGCTTTCTGGTTAAAAGAACACTAACCCTAGGCCTAACTCAAACCTTAAGCCTAGGAAGGAAAATCAGCCTATGATTCGGGATGGTCTCATGGAAATAGCAGTGGAGGCAGCCAAGTTGTGTCACTTTTGCGCTCCCCTTGGGATGCCTTTAACAGCTGCAGTGTGCCTGGAGCACAGGGCTTCCTGGTTTTAAAAGTCCTAGGCCTAAGCCTAACAGTAACCCTAGGAAGGTAAATCAGCCGGGTATTAGGGTTCTTCCTAAGGAAAAAGCTGTGAAAGCAGCCATGTTGTGGCACTTCTGCGCTCCCTTTGGGATGCCTTTGGCAGATGCAGTAAGCCTGGAACTCAGGGCTTCCTGGTTAAAAAAATCCTTGCCCTTGGCTGAGCCCTAACCCTAACCCTAGGCAGATAAATCAGCCTAGGTATAGGGATGGTGCGAAGGAAAAAGCTGTGAAAGCTGCCATGTTGTTGCACTTTTGTACTCCCCTTGGGATGCCTTTCACAGCTGCCGTGTGCCTGGAGCTCAGGGCTTCCTGGTTTAAAAAACCATGTCCCTAGCTGAGACTGGAGGCAGGTGATTCAGCCTAGGCTTAGCAATGGTGCCAATGAAAACGTGTGGAGGCAGCCATTTTCTGGCACTTTTGTGCTCCCCTTGGGATGCCTTTCGCAGCTGCCGTGTGCCTGGAGCTCAGAGCTTGCTGGTTTAAAAAGCTCTACACCTAGGCGTAACCCTAACCCTAACCGTAACACTGGTCATTTAAATCAGCCTGGGTTTAGGAATTATCCCAAGGGAAAAGCTGTGGAGACAGCCATGTTGTGGCACTTTTGCGCTCCCCTTGGGATGCCTTTCACAGCTGCAGTGAGCTTGGAGCACAGGGCTTCCTGGTGTAAAAAACCACAACTTTAGCCCAAACTGGAGGCTGCTAAATCAGCCTTCGTTTCGGGACGTCCCCAAGGAAAAAGCTGTGGAGGCAGGCATGTTGAGGCACTTCTGCGCTCTTGTTGGGTAGTCCTTCGCAGCTGCTGTGTTCTTGGAACTCAGGGCTTTCTGGTTAAAAGAACACTAACCCTAGGCCTAACTCAAACCTTAAGCCTAGGAAGGAAAATCAGCCTATGATTTGGGATGGTCTCATGGAAATAGCAGTGGAGGCAGCCAAGTTGTGTCACTTTTGCGCTCCCCTTGGGATGCCTTTAACAGCTGCAGTGTGCCTGGAGCACAGGGCTTCCTGGTTTTAAAAGTCCTAGGCCTAAGCCTAACAGTAACCCTAGGAAGGTAAATCAGCCGGGTATTAGGGTTCTTCCTAAGGAAAAAGCTGTGAAAGCAGCCATGTTGTGGCACTTCTGCGCTCCCTTTGGGATGCCTTTGGCAGATGCAGTAAGCCTGGAACTCAGGGCTTCCTGGTTAAAAAAATCCTTGCCCTTGGCTGAGCCCTAACCCTAACCCTAGGCAGATAAATCAGCCTAGGTATAGGGATGGTGCGAAGGAAAAAGCTGTGAAAGCTGCCATGTTGTTGCACTTTTGTACTCCCCTTGGGATGCCTTTCACAGCTGCCGTGTGCCTGGAGCTCAGGGCTTCCTGGTTTAAAAAACCATGTCCCTAGCTGAGACTGGAGGCAGGTGATTCAGCCTAGGCTTAGCAATGGTGCCAATGAAAACGTGTGGAGGCAGCCATTTTCTGGCACTTTTGTGCTCCCCTTGGGATGCCTTTCGCAGCTGCCGTGTGCCTGGAGCTCAGAGCTTGCTGGTTTAAAAACCTCTACACCTAGGCGTAACCCTAACCCTAACCGTAACACTGGTCATTTAAATCAGCCTGGGTTTAGGAATTATCCCAAGGGAAAAGCTGTGGAGACAGCCATGTTGTGGCACTTTTGCGCTCCCCTTGGGATGCCTTTCACAGCTGCAGTGAGCTTGGAGCACAGGGCTTCCTGGTGTAAAAAACCACAACTTTAGCCCAAACTGGAGGCTTCTAAATCAGCCTTCGTTTCGGGACGTCCCCAAGGAAAAAGCTGTGGAGGCAGGCATGTTGAGGCACTTCTGCGCTCTTCTTGGGTAGTCCTTCGAGCTGCTGTGCTCTTGGAACTCAGGGCTTTCTGGTTAAAAGAACACTAACCCTAGGCCTAACTCAAACCTTAAGCCTAGGAAGGAAAATCAGCCTATGATTTGGGATGGTCTCATGGAAATAGCAGTGGAGGCAGCCAAGTTGTGTCACTTTTGCGCTCCCCTTGGGATGCCTTTAACAGCTGCAGTGTGCCTGGAGCACAGGGCTTCCTGGTTTTAAAAGTCCTAGGCCTAAGCCTAACAGTAACCCTAGGAAGGTAAATCAGCCGGGTATTAGGGTTCTTCCTAAGGAAAAAGCTGTAGAGCAGCCATGTTGTGGCACTTCTGCGCTCCCTTTGGGATGCCTTTGGCAGATGCAGTAAGCCTGGAACTCAGGGCTTCCTGGTTAAAAAAATCCTAGCCCTAGGCTGAGCCCTAACCCTAACCCTAGGCAGATAAATCAGCCTAGGTATAGGGATGGTGCCAAGGAAAAAGCTGTGAAAGCTGCCATGTTGTTGCACTTTTGTACTCCCCTTGGGATGCCTTTCACAGCTGCCGTGTGCCTGGAGCTCAAGGCTTCCTGGTTTAAAAAACCATGTCCCTAGCTGAGACTGGAGGCAGGTGATTCAGCCTAGGCTTAGCAATGGTGCCAATGAAAACGTGTGGAGGCAGCCATTTTCTGGCACTTTTGTGCTCCCCTTGGGATGCCTTTCGCAGCTGCCGTGTGCCTGGAGCTCAGAGCTTGCTGGTTTAAAAACCTCTACACCTAGGCGTAACCCTAACCCTAACCGTAACACTGGTCATTTAAATCAGCCTGGGTTTAGGAATTATCCCAAGGGAAAAGCTGTGGAGACAGCCATGTTGTGGCACTTTTGCGCTCCCCTTGGGATGCCTTTCACAGCTGCAGTGTGCTTGGAGCACAGGGCTTCCTGGTTTAAAAAACCACAACTTTAGCCCAAACTGGAGGCTTCTAAATCAGCCTTCGTTTCGGGACGTCCCCAAGGAAAAAGCTGTGGAGGCAGGCATGTTGAGGCACTTCTGCGCTCTTCTTGGGTAGTCCTTCGCAGCTGCTGTGTTCTTGGAACTCAGGGCTTTCTGGTTAAAAGAACACTAACCCTAGGCCTAACTCAAACCTTAAGCCTAGGAAGGAAAATCAGCCTATGATTTGGGATGGTCTCATGGAAATAGCAGTGGAGGCAGCCAAGTTGTGTCACTTTTGCGCTCCCCTTGGGATGCCTTTAACAGCTGCAGTGTGCCTGGAGCACAGGGCTTCCTGGTTTTAAAAGTCCTAGGCCTAAGCCTAACAGTAACCCTAGGAAGGTAAATCAGCCGGGTATTAGGGTTCTTCCTAAGGAAAAAGCTGTGAAAGCAGCCATGTTGTGGCACTTCTGCGCTCCCTTTGGGATGCCTTTGGCAGATGCAGTAAGCCTGGAACTCAGGGCTTCCTGGTTAAAAAAATCCTTGCCCTAGGCTGAGCCCTAACCCTAACCCTAGGCAGATAAATCAGCCTAGGTATAGGGATGGTGCCAAGGAAAAAGCTGTGAAAGCTGCCATGTTGTTGCACTTTTGTACTCCCCTTGGGATGCCTTTCACAGCTGCCGTGTGCCTGGAGCTCAGGGCTTCCTGGTTTAAAAAACCATGTCCCTAGCTGAGACTGGAGGCAGGTGATTCAGCCTAGGCTTAGCAATGGTGCCAATGAAAACGTGTGGAGGCAGCAATTTTCTGGCACTTTTGTGCTCCCCTTGGGATGCCTTTCGCAGCTGCCGTGTGCCTGGAGCTCAGAGCTTGCTGGTTTAAAAAGCTCTACACCTAGGCGTAACCCTAACCCTAACCGTAACACTGGTCATTTAAATCAGCCTGGGTTTAGGAATTATCCCAAGGGAAAAGCTGTGGAGACAGCCATGTTGTGGCACTTTTGCGCTCCCCTTGGGATGCCTTTCACAGCTGCAGTGAGCTTGGAGCACAGGGCTTCCTGGTGTAAAAAACCACAACTTTAGCCCAAACTGGAGGCTGCTAAATCAGCCTTCGTTTCGGGACGTCCCCAAGGAAAAAGCTGTGGAGGCAGGCATGTTGAGGCACTTCTGCGCTCTTCTTGGGTAGTCCTTCGCAGCTGCTGTCTTCTTGGAACTCAGGGCTTTCTGGTTAAAAGAACACTAACCCTAGGCCTAACTCAAACCTTAAGCCTAGGAAGGAAAATCAGCCTATGATTCGGGATGGTCTCATGGAAATAGCAGTGGAGGCAGCCAAGTTGTGTCACTTTTGCGCTCCCCTTGGGATGCCTTTAACAGCTGCAGTGTGCCTGGAGCACAGGGCTTCCTGGTTTTAAAAGTCCTAGGCCTAAGCCTAACAGTAACCCTAGGAAGGTAAATCAGCCGGGTATTAGGGTTCTTCCTAAGGAAAAAGCTGTGAAAGCAGCCATGTTGTGGCACTTCTGCGCTCCCTTTGGGATGCCTTTGGCAGATGCAGTAAGCCTGGAACTCAGGGCTTCCTGGTTAAAAAAATCCTTGCCCTAGGCTGAGCCCTAACCCTAACCCTAGGCAGATAAATCAGCCTAGGTATAGGGATGGTGCCAAGGAAAAAGCTGTGAAAGCTGCCATGTTGTTGCACTTTTGTACTCCCCTTGGGATGCCTTTCACAGCTGCCGTGTGCCTGGAGCTCAGGGCTTCCTGGTTTAAAAAACCATGTCCCTAGCTGAGACTGGAGGCAGGTGATTCAGCCTAGGCTTAGCAATGGTGCCAATGAAAACGTGTGGAGGCAGCCATTTTCTGGCACTTTTGTGCTCCCCTTGGGATGCCTTTCGCAGCTGCCGTGTGCCTGGAGCTCAGAGCTTGCTGGTTTAAAAAGCTCTACACCTAGGCGTAACCCTAACCCTAACCGTAACACTGGTCATTTAAATCAGCCTGGGTTTAGGAATTATCCCAAGGGAAAAGCTGTGGAGACAGCCATGTTGTGGCACTTTTGCGCTCCCCTTGGGATGCCTTTCACAGCTGCAGTGAGCTTGGAGCACAGGGCTTCCTGGTGTAAAAACCACAACTTTAGCCCAAACTGGAGGCTTCTAAATCAGCCTTCGTTTCGGGACGTCCCCAAGGAAAAAGCTGTGGAGGCAGGCATGTTGTGGCACTTCTGCGCTCTTCTTGGGTAGTCCTTCGCAGCTGCTGTGTTCTTGGAACTCAGGGCTTTCTGGTTAAAAGAACACTAACCCTAGGCCTAACTCAAACCTTAAGCCTAGGAAGGAAAATCAGCCTATGATTTGGGATGGTCTCATGGAAATAGCAGTGGAGGCAGCCAAGTTGTGTCACTTTTGCGCTCCCCTTGGGATGCCTTTAACAGCTGCAGTGTGCCTGGAGCACAGGGCTTCCTGGTTTTAAAAGTCCTAGGCCTAAGCCTAACAGTAACCCTAGGAAGGTAAATCAGCCGGGTATTAGGGTTCTTCCTAAGGAAAAAGCTGTGAAAGCAGCCATGTTGTGGCACTTCTGCGCTCCCTTTGGGATGCCTTTGGCAGATGCAGTAAGCCTGGAACTCAGGGCTTCCTGCTTAAAAAAATCCTAGCCCTAGGCTGAGCCCTAACCCTAACCCTAGGCAGATAAATCAGCCTAGGTATAGGGATGGTGCCAAGGAAAAAGCTGTGAAAGCTGCCATGTTGTTGCACTTTTGTACTCCCCTTGGGATGCCTTTCACAGCTGCCGTGTGCCTGGAGCTCAGGGCTTCCTGGTTTAAAAAACCATGTCCCTAGCTGAGACTGGAGGCAGGTGATTCAGCCTAGGCTTAGCAATGGTGCCAATGAAAACGTGTGGAGGCAGCCATTTTCTGGCACTTTTGTGCTCCCCTTGGGATGCCTTTCGCAGCTGCCGTGTGCCTGGAGCTCAGAGCTTGCTGGTTTAAAAAGCTCTACACCTAGGCGTAACCCTAACCCTAACCGTAACACTGGTCATTTAAATCAGCCTGGGTTTAGGAATTATCCCAAGGGAAAAGCTGTGGAGAACGCCATGTTGTGGCACTTTTGCGCTCCCCTTGGGATGCCTTTCACAGCTGCAGTGAGCTTGGAGCACAGGGCTTCCTGGTTTAAAAAACCACAACTTTAGCCCAAACTGGAGGCTTCTAAATCAGCCTTCGTTTCGGGACGTCCCCAAGGAAAAAGCTGTGGAGGCAGGCATGTTGAGGCACTTCTGCGCTCTTCTTGGGTAGTCCTTCGCAGCTGCTGTGTTCTTGGAACTCAGGGCTTTCTGGTTAAAAGAACACTAACCCTAGGCCTAACTCAAACCTTAAGCCTAGGACGGAAAATCAGCCTATGATTTGGGATGGTCTCATGGAAATAGCAGTGGAGGCAGCCAAGTTGTGTCACTTTTGCGCTCCCCTTGGGATGCCTTTAACAGCTGCAGTGTGCCTGGAGCACAGGGCTTCCTGGTTTTAAAAGTCCTAGGCCTAAGCCTAACAGTAACCCTAGGAAGGTAAATCAGCCGGGTATTAGGGTTCTTCCTAAGGAAAAAGCTGTGAAAGCAGCCATGTTGTGGCACTTCTGCGCTCCCTTTGGGATGCCTTTGGCAGATGCAGTAAGCCTGGAACTCAGGGCTTCCTGGTTAAAAAAATCCTTGCCCTTGGCTGAGCCCTAACCCTAACCCTAGGCAGATAAATCAGCCTAGGTATAGGGATGGTGCCAAGGAAAAAGCTGTGAAAGCTGCCATGTTGTTGCACTTTTGTACTCCCCTTGGGATGCCTTTCACAGCTGCCGTGTGCCTGGAGCTCAGGGCTTCCTGGTTTAAAAAACCATGTCCCTAGCTGAGACTGGAGGCAGGTGATTCAGCCTAGGCTTAGCAATGGTGCCAATGAAAACGTGTGGAGGCAGCCATTTTCTGGCACTTTTGTGCTCCCCTTGGGATGACTTTCGCAGCTGCCGTGTGCCTGGAGCTCAGAGCTTGCTGGTTTAAAAAGCTCTACACCTAGGCGTAACCCTAACCCTAACCGTAACACTGGTCATTTAAATCAGCCTGGGTTTAGGAATTATCCCAAGGGAAAAGCTGTGGAGACAGCCATGTTGTGGCACTTTTGCGCTCCCCTTGGGATGCCTTTCACAGCTGCAGTGAGCTTGGAGCACAGGGCTTCCTGGTGTAAAAAACCACAACTTTAGCCCAAACTGGAGGCTGCTAAATCAGCCTTCGTTTCGGGACGTCCCCAAGGAAAAAGCTGTGGAGGCAGGCATGTTGAGGCACTTCTGCGCTCTTCTTGGGTAGTCCTTCGCAGCTGCTGTGTTCTTGGAACTCAGGGCTTTCTGGTTAAAAGAACACTAACCCTAGGCCTAACTCAAACCTTAAGCCTAGGAAGGAAAATCAGCCTATGATTTGGGATGGTCTCATGGAAATAGCAGTGGAGGCAGCCAAGTTGTGTCACTTTTGCGCTCCCCTTGGGATGCCTTTAACAGCTGCAGTGTGCCTGGAGCACAGGGCTTCCTGGTTTTAAAAGTCCTAGGCCTAAGCCTAACAGTAACCCTAGGAAGGTAAATCAGCCGGGTATTAGGCTTCTTCCTAAGGAAAAAGCTGTGAAAGCAGCCATGTTGTGGCACTTCTGCACTCCCTTTGGGATGCCTTTGGCAGATGCAGTAAGCCTGGAACTCAGGGCTTCCTGCTTAAAAAAATCCTTGCCCTAGGCTGAGCCCTAACCCTAACCCTAGGCAGATAAATCAGCCTAGGTATAGGGATGGTGCCAAGGAAAAAGCTGTGAAAGCTGCCATGTTGTTGCACTCTTGTACTCCCCTTGGGATGCCTTTCACAGCTGCCGTGTGCCTGGAGCTCAGGGCTTCCTGGTTTAAAAAACCATGTCCCTAGCTGAGACTGGAGGCAGGTGATTCAGCCTAGGCTTAGCAATGGTGCCAATGAAAACGTGTGGAGGCAGCCATTTTCTGGCACTTTTGTGCTCCCCTTGGGATGCCTTTCGCAGCTGCCGTGTGCCTGGAGCTCAGAGCTTGCTGGTTTAAAAAGCTCTACACCTAGGCGTAACCCTAACCCTAACCGTAACACTGGTCATTTAAATCAGCCTGGGTTTAGGAATTATCCCAAGGGAAAAGCTGTGGAGACAGCCATGTTGTGGCACTTTTGCGCTCCCCTTGGGATGCCTTTCACAGCTGCAGTGAGCTTGGAGCACAGGGCTTCCTGGTGTAAAAACCACAACTTTAGCCCAAACTGGAGGCTTCTAAATCAGCCTTCGTTTCGGGACGTCCCCAAGGAAAAAGCTGTGGAGGCAGGCATGTTGAGGCACTTCTGCGCTCTTCTTGGGTAGTCCTTCGCAGCTGCTGTGTTCTTGGAATTCAGGGCTTTCTGGTTAAAAGAACACTAACCCTAGGCCTAACTCAAACCTTAAGCCTAGGAAGGAAAATCAGCCTATGATTTGGGATGGTCTCATGGAAATAGCAGTGGAGGCAGCCAAGTTGTGTCACTTTTGCGCTCCCCTTGGGATGCCTTTAACAGCTGCAGTGTGCCTGGAGCACAGGGCTTCCTGGTTTTAAAAGTCCTAGGCCTAAGCCTAACAGTAACCCTAGGAAGGTAAATCAGCCGGGTATTAGGGTTCTTCCTAAGGAAAAAGCTGTGAAAGCAGCCATGTTGTGGCACTTCTGCGCTCCCTTTGGGATGCCTTTGGCAGATGCAGTAAGCCTGGAACTCAGGGCTTCCTGCTTAAAAAAATCCTTGCCCTAGGCTGAGCCCTAACCCTAACCCTAGGCAGATAAATCAGCCTAGGTATAGGGATGGTGCCAAGGAAAAAGCTGTGAAAGCTGCCATGTTGTTGCACTTTTGTACTCCCCTTGGGATGCCTTTCACAGCTGCCGTGTGCCTGGAGCTCAGGGCTTCCTGGTTTAAAAAACCATGTCCCTAGCTGAGACTGGAGGTGGGTGATTCAGCCTAGGCTAAGCAATGGTGCCAATGAAAACGTGTGGAGGCAGCCATTTTCTGGCACTTTTGTGCTCCCCTTGGGATGCCTTTCGCAGCTGCCGTGTGCCTGGAGCTCAGAGCTTGCTGGTTTAAAAAGCTCTACACCTAGGCGTAACCCTAACCCTAACCGTAACACTGGTCATTTAAATCAGCCTGGGTTTAGGAATTATCCCAAGGGAAAAGCTGTGGAGACAGCCATGTTGTGGCACTTTTGCGCTCCCCTTGGGATGCCTTTCACAGCTGCAGTGTGCTTGGAGCACAGGGCTTCCTGGTTTAAAAAACCACAACTTTAGCCCAAACTGGAGGCTTCTAAATCAGCCTTCGTTTCGGGACGTCCCCAAGGAAAAAGCTGTGGAGGCAGGCATGTTGAGGCACTTCTGCGCTCTTCTTGGGTAGTCCTTCGCAGCTGCTGTGTTCTTGGAACTCAGGGCTTTCTGGTTAAAAGAACACTAACCCTAGGCCTAACTCAAACCTTAAGCCTAGGAAGGAAAATCAGCCTATGATTCGGGATGGTCTCATGGAAATAGCAGTGGAGGCAGCCAAGTTGTGTCACTTTTGCGCTCCCCTTGGGATGCCTTTAACAGCTGCAGTGTGCCTGGAGCACAGGGCTTCCTGGTTTTAAAAGTCCTAGGCCTAAGCCTAACAGTAACCCTAGGAAGGTAAATCAGCCGGGTATTAGGGTTCTTCCTAAGGAAAAAGCTGTGAAAGCAGCCATGTTGTGGCACTTCTGCACTCCCTTTGGGATGCCTTTGGCAGATGCAGTAAGCCTGGAACTCAGGGCTTCCTGGTTTAAAAAATCCTAGCCCTAGGCTGAGCCCTAACCCTAACCCTAGGCAGATAAATCAGCCTAGGTATAGGGATGGTGCCAAGGAAAAAGCTGTGAAAGCTGCCATGTTGTTGCACTTTTGTACTCCCCTTGGGATGCCTTTCACAGCTGCCGTGTGCCTGGAGCTCAGGGCTTCCTGGTTTAAAAAACAATGTCCCTAGCTGAGACTGGAGGCAGGTGATTCAGCCTAGGCTTAGCAATGGTACCAATGAAAACGTGTGGAGGCAGCCATTTTCTGGCACTTTTGTGCTCCCCTTGGGATGCCTTTCGCAGCTGCCGTGTGCCTGGAGCTCAGAGCTTGCTGGTTTAAAAAGCTCTACACCTAGGCGTAACCCTAACCCTAACCGTAACACTGGTCATTTAAATCAGCCTGGGTTTAGGAATTATCCCAAGGGAAAAGCTGTGGAGACTGCCATGTTGTGGCACTTTTGCCCTCCCCTTGGGATGCCTTTCACAGCTGCAGTGTGCTTGGAGCACAGGGCTTCCTGGTTTAAAAAACCACAACTTTAGCCCAAACTGGAGGCTTCTAAATCAGCCTTCGTTTCGGGACGTCCCCAAGGAAAAAGCTGTGGAGGCAGGCATGTTGAGGCACTTCTGCGCTCTTCTTGGGTAGTCCTTCGCAGCTGCTGTGTTCTTGGAACTCAGGGCTTTCTGGTTAAAAGAACACTAACCCTAGGCCTAACTCAAACCTTAAGCCTAGGAAGGAAAATCAGCCTATGATTCGGGATGGTCTCATGGAAATAGCAGTGGAGGCAGCCAAGTTGTGTCACTTTTGCGCTCCCCTTGGGATGCCTTTAACAGCTGCAGTGTGCCTGGAGCACAGGGCTTCCTGGTTTTAAAAGTCCTAGGCCTAAGCCTAACAGTAACCCTAGGAAGGTAAATCAGCCGGGTATTAGGGTTCTTCCTAAGGAAAAAGCTGTGAAAGCAGCCATGTTGTGGCACTTCTGCGCTCCCTTTGGGATGCCTTTGGCAGATGCAGTAAGCCTGGAACTCAGGGCTTCCTGGTTAAAAAAATCCTTGCCCTTGGCTGAGCCCTAACCCTAACCCTAGGCAGATAAATCAGCCTAGGTATAGGGATGGTGCCAAGGAAAAAGCTGTGAAAGCTGCCATGTTGTTGCACTTTTGTACTCCCCTTGGGATGCCTTTCACAGCTGCCGTGTGCCTGGAGCTCAGGGCTTCCTGGTTTAAAAAACCATGTCCCTAGCTGAGACTGGAGGCAGGTGATTCAGCCTAGGCTTAGCAATGGTGCCAATGAAAACGTGTGGAGGCAGCCATTTTCTGGCACTTTTGTGCTCCCCTTGGGATGCCTTTCGCAGCTGCCGTGTGCCTGGAGCTCAGAGCTTGCTGGTTTAAAAAGCTCTACACCTAGGCGTAACCCTAACCCTAACCGTAACACTGGTCATTTAAATCAGCCTGGGTTTAGGAATTATCCCAAGGGAAAAGCTGTGGAGACAGCCATCTTGTGGCACTTTTGCGCTCCCCTTGGGATGCCTTTCACAGCTGCAGTGTGCTTGGAGCACAGGGCTTCCTGGTTTAAAAAACCACAACTTTAGCCCAAACTGGAGGCTTCTAAATCAGCCTTCGTTTCGGGACGTCCCCAAGGAAAAAGCTGTGGAGGCAGGCATGTTGAGGCACTTCTGCGCTCTTCTTGGGTAGTCCTTCGCAGCTGCTGTGTTCTTGGAACTCAGGGCTTTCTGGTTAAAAGAACACTAACCCTAGGCCTAACTCAAACCTTAAGCCTAGGAAGGAAAATCAGCCTATGATTCGGGATGGTCTCATGGAAATAGCAGTGGAGGCAGCCAAGTTGTGTCACTTTTGCGCTCCCCTTGGGATATGCCTTTAACAGTTGCAGTGTGCCTGGAGCACAGGGCTTCCTGGTTTTAAAAGTCCTAGGCCTAAGCCTAACAGTAACCCTAGGAAGGTAAATCAGCCGGGTATTAGGGTTCTTCCTAAGGAAAAAGCTGTGAAAGCAGCCATGTTGTGGCACTTCTGCGCTCCCTTTGGGATGCCTTTGGCAGATGCAGTAAGCCTGGAACTCAGGGCTTCCTGGTTAAAAAAATCCTTGCCCTTGGCTGAGCCCTAACCCTAACCCTAGGCAGATAAATCAGCCTAGGTATAGGGATGGTGCCAAGGAAAAAGCTGTGAAAGCTGCCATGTTGTTGCACTTTTGTACTCCCCTTGGGATGCCTTTCACAGCTGCCGTGTGCCTGGAGCTCAGGGCTTCCTGGTTTAAAAAACCATGTCCCTAGCTGTGACTGGAGGCAGGTGATTCAGCCTAGGCTTAGCAATGGTGCCAATGAAAACGTGTGGAGGCAGCCATTTTCTGGCACTTTTGTGCTCCCCTTGGGATGCCTTTCGCAGCTGCCGTGTGCCTGGAGCTCAGAGCTTGCTGGTTTAAAAAGCTCTACACCTAGGCGTAACCCTAACCCTAACCGTAACACTGGTCATTTAAATCAGCCTGGGTTTAGGAATTATCCCAAGGGAAAAGCTGTGGAGACAGCCATGTTGTGGCACTTTTGCGCTCCCCTTGGGATGCCTTTCACAGCTGCAGTGTGCTTGGAGCACAGGGCTTCCTGGTGTAAAAAACCAAAACTTTAGCCCAAACTGGAGGCTTCGAAATCAGCCTTCGTTTCGGGACGTCCCCAAGGAAAAAGCTGTGGAGGCAGGCAGGTTGAAGCACCTCTGCGCTCTTCTTGGGTAGTCCTTCGCAGCTGCTGTGTTCTTGGAACTCAGGGCTTTCTGGTTAAAAGAACACTAACCCTAGGCCTAACTCAAACCTTAAGCCTAGGAAGGAAAATCAGCCTATGATTCGGGATGGTCTCATGGAAATAGCAGTGGAGGCAGCCAAGTTGTGTCACTTTTGCGCTCCCCTTGGGATGCCTTTAACAGCTGCAGTGTGCCTGGAGCACAGGGCTTCCTGGTTTTAAAAGTCCTAGGCCTAAGCCTAACAGTAACCCTAGGAAGGTAAATCAGCCGGGTATTAGGGTTCTTCCTAAGGAAAAAGCTGTGAAAGCAGCCATGTTGTGGCACTTCTGCACTCCCTTTGGGATGCCTTTGGCAGATGCAGTAAGCCTGGAACTCAGGGCTTCCTGGTTTAAAAAATCCTAGCCCTAGGCTGAGCCCTAACCCTAACCCTAGGCAGATAAATCAGCCTAGGTATAGGGATGGTGCCAAGGAAAAAGCTGTGAAAGCTGCCATGTTGTTGCACTTTTGTACTCCCCTTGGGATGCCTTTCACAGCTGCCGTGTGCCTGGAGCTCAGGGCTTCCTGGTTTAAAAAACAATGTCCCTAGCTGAGACTGGAGGCAGGTGATTCAGCCTAGGCTTAGCAATGGTACCAATGAAAACGTGTGGAGGCAGCCATTTTCTGGCACTTTTGTGCTCCCCTTGGGATGCCTTTCGCAGCTGCCGTGTGCCTGGAGCTCAGAGCTTGCTGGTTTAAAAAGCTCTACACCTAGGCGTAACCCTAACCCTAACCGTAACACTGGTCATTTAAATCAGCCTGGGTTTAGGAATTATCCCAAGGGAAAAGCTGTGGAGACAGCCATGTTGTGGCACTTTTGCCCTCCCCTTGGGATGCCTTTCACAGCTGCAGTGTGCTTGGAGCACAGGGCTTCCTGGTTTAAAAAACCACAACTTTAGCCCAAACTGGAGGCTTCTAAATCAGCCTTCGTTTCGGGACGTCCCCAAGGAAAAAGCTGTGGAGGCAGGCATGTTGAGGCACTTCTGCGCTCTTCTTGGGTAGTCCTTCGCAGCTGCTGTGTTCTTGGAACTCAGGGCTTTCTGGTTAAAAGAACACTAACCCTAGGCCTAACTCAAACCTTAAGCCTAGGAAGGAAAATCAGCCTATGATTCGGGATGGTCTCATGGAAATAGCAGTGGAGGCAGCCAAGTTGTGTCACTTTTGCGCTCCCCTTGGGATGCCTTTAACAGCTGCAGTGTGCCTGGAGCACAGGGCTTCCTGGTTTTAAAAGTCCTAGGCCTAAGCCTAACAGTAACCCTAGGAAGGTAAATCAGCCGGGTATTAGGGTTCTTCCTAAGGAAAAAGCTGTGAAAGCAGCCATGTTGTGGCACTTCTGCGCTCCCTTTGGGATGCCTTTGGCAGATGCAGTAAGCCTGGAACTCAGGGCTTCCTGGTTAAAAAAATCCTTGCCCTTGGCTGAGCCCTAACCCTAACCCTAGGCAGATAAATCAGCCTAGGTATAGGGATGGTGCCAAGGAAAAAGCTGTGAAAGCTGCCATGTTGTTGCACTTTTGTACTCCCCTTGGGATGCCTTTCACAGCTGCCGTGTGCCTGGAGCTCAGGGCTTCCTGGTTTAAAAAACCATGTCCCTAGCTGAGACTGGAGGCAGGTGATTCAGCCTAGGCTTAGCAATGGTGCCAATGAAAACGTGTGGAGGCAGCCATTTTCTGGCACTTTTGTGCTCCCCTTGGGATGCCTTTCGCAGCTGCCGTGTGCCTGGAGCTCAGAGCTTGCTGGTTTAAAAAGCTCTACACCTAGGCGTAACCCTAACCCTAACCGTAACACTGGTCATTTAAATCAGCCTGGGTTTAGGAATTATCCCAAGGGAAAAGCTGTGGAGACAGCCATCTTGTGGCACTTTTGCGCTCCCCTTGGGATGCCTTTCACAGCTGCAGTGTGCTTGGAGCACAGGGCTTCCTGGTTTAAAAAACCACAACTTTAGCCCAAACTGGAGGCTTCTAAATCAGCCTTCGTTTCGGGACGTCCCCAAGGAAAAAGCTGTGGAGGCAGGCATGTTGAGGCACTTCTGCGCTCTTCTTGGGTAGTCCTTCGCAGCTGCTGTGTTCTTGGAACTCAGGGCTTTCTGGTTAAAAGAACACTAACCCTAGGCCTAACTCAAACCTTAAGCCTAGGAAGGAAAATCAGCCTATGATTCGGGATGGTCTCATGGAAATAGCAGTGGAGGCAGCCAAGTTGTGTCACTTTTGCGCTCCCCTTGGGATATGCCTTTAACAGTTGCAGTGTGCCTGGAGCACAGGGCTTCCTGGTTTTAAAAGTCCTAGGCCTAAGCCTAACAGTAACCCTAGGAAGGTAAATCAGCCGGGTATTAGGGTTCTTCCTAAGGAAAAAGCTGTGAAAGCAGCCATGTTGTGGCACTTCTGCGCTCCCTTTGGGATGCCTTTGGCAGATGCAGTAAGCCTGGAACTCAGGGCTTCCTGGTTAAAAAAATCCTTGCCCTTGGCTGAGCCCTAACCCTAACCCTAGGCAGATAAATCAGCCTAGGTATAGGGATGGTGCCAAGGAAAAAGCTGTGAAAGCTGCCATGTTGTTGCACTTTTGTACTCCCCTTGGGATGCCTTTCACAGCTGCCGTGTGCCTGGAGCTCAGGGCTTCCTGGTTTAAAAAACCATGTCCCTAGCTGTGACTGGAGGCAGGTGATTCAGCCTAGGCTTAGCAATGGTGCCAATGAAAACGTGTGGAGGCAGCCATTTTCTGGCACTTTTGTGCTCCCCTTGGGATGCCTTTCGCAGCTGCCGTGTGCCTGGAGCTCAGAGCTTGCTGGTTTAAAAAGCTCTACACCTAGGCGTAACCCTAACCCTAACCGTAACACTGGTCATTTAAATCAGCCTGGGTTTAGGAATTATCCCAAGGGAAAAGCTGTGGAGACAGCCATGTTGTGGCACTTTTGCGCTCCCCTTGGGATGCCTTTCACAGCTGCAGTGTGCTTGGAGCACAGGGCTTCCTGGTGTAAAAAACCAAAACTTTAGCCCAAACTGGAGGCTTCGAAATCAGCCTTCGTTTCGGGACGTCCCCAAGGAAAAAGCTGTGGAGGCAGGCAGGTTGAAGCACCTCTGCGCTCTTCTTGGGTAGTCCTTCGCAGCTGCTGTGTTCTTGGAACTCAGGGCTTTCTGGTTAAAAGAACACTAACCCTAGGCCTAACTCAAACCTTAAGCCTAGGAAGGAAAATCAGCCTATGATTCGGGATGGTCTCATGGAAATAGCAGTGGAGGCAGCCAAGTTGTGTCACTTTTGCGCTCCCCTTGGGATGCCTTTAACAGCTGCAGTGTGCCTGGAGCACAGGGCTTCCTGGTTTTAAAAGTCCTAGGCCTAAGCCTAACAGTAACCCTAGGAAGGTAAATCAGCCGGGTATTAGGGTTCTTCCTAAGGAAAAAGCTGTGAAAGCAGCCATGTTGTGGCACTTCTGCGCTCCCTTTGGGATGCCTTTGGCAGATGCAGTAAGCCTGGAACTCAGGGCTTCCTGGTTAAAAAAATCCTTGCCCTTGGCTGAGCCCTAACCCTAACCCTAGGCAGATAAATCAGCCTAGGTATAGGGATGGTGCCAAGGAAAAAGCTGTGAAAGCTGCCATGTTGTTGCACTTTTGTACTCCCCTTGGGATGCCTTTCACAGCTGCCGTGTGCCTGGAGCTCAGGGCTTCCTGGTTTAAAAAACAATGTCCCTAGCTGAGACTGGAGGCAGGTGATTCAGCCTAGGCTTAGCAATGGTGCCAATGAAAACGTGTGGAGGCAGCCATTTTCTGGCACTTTTGTGCTCCCCTTGGGATGCCTTTCGCAGCTGCCGTGTGCCTGGAGCTCAGAGCTTGCTGGTTTAAAAAGCTCTACACCTAGGCGTAACCCTAACCCTAACCGTAACACTGGTCATTTAAATCAGCCTGGGTTTAGGAATTATCCCAAGGGAAAAGCTGTGGAAACAGCCATGTTGTGGCACTTTTGCGCTCCCCTTGGGATGCCTTTCACAGCTGCAGTGTGCTTGGAGCACAGGGCTTCCTGGTTTAAAAACCCACAACTTTAGCCCAAACTGGAGGCTTCTAAATCAGCCTTCGTTTCGGGACGTCCCCAAGGAAAAAGCTGTGGAGGCAGGCAGGTTGAAGCACCTCTGCGCTCTTCTTGGGTAGTCCTTCGCAGCTGCTGTGTTCTTGGAACTCAGGGCTTTCTGGTTAAAAGAACACTAACCCTAGGCCTAACTCAAACCTAAAGCCTAGGAAGGAAAATCAGCCTATGATTCGGGATGGTCTCATGGAAATAGCAGTGGAGGCAGCCAAGTTGTGTCACTTTTGCGCTCCCCTTGGGATGCCTTTAACAGCTGCAGTGTGCCTGGAGCACAGGGCTTCCTGGTTTTAAAAGTCCTAGGCCTAAGCCTAACAGTAACCCTAGGAAGGTAAATCAGCCGGGTATTAGGGTTCTTCCTAAGGAAAAAGCTGTGAAAGCAGCCATGTTGTGGACCTTCTGCGCTCCCTTTGGGATGCCTTTGGCAGATGCAGTAAGCCTGGAACTCAGGGCTTCCTGCTTAAAAAAATCCTAGCCCTAGGCTGAGCCCTAACCCTAACCCTAGGCAGATAAATCAGCCTAGGTATAGGGATGGTGCCAAGGAAAAAGCTGTGAAAGCTGCCATGTTGTTGCACTTTTGTACTCCCCTTGGGATGCCTTTCACAGCTGCCGTGTGCCTGGAGCTCAGGGCTTCCTGGTTTAAAAAACAATGTCCCTAGGTGAGACTGGAGGCAGGTGATTCAGCCTAGGCTTAGCAATGGTGCCAATGAAAACGTGTGGAGGCAGCCATTTTCTGGCACTTTTGTGCTCCCCTTGGGATGCCTTTCGCAGCTGCTGTGTGCCTGGAGCTCAGAGCTTGCTGGTTTAAAAAGCTCTACACCTAGGCGTAACCCTAACCCTAACCGTAACACTGGTCATTTAAATCAGCCTGGGTTTAGGAATTATCCCAAGGGAAAAGCTGTGGAGACAGCCATGTTATGGCACTTTTGCGCTCCCCTTGGGATGCCTTTCACAGCTGCAGTGTGCTTGGAGCACAGGGCTTCCTGGTTTTAAAAACCACAACTTTAGCCCAAACTGGAGGCTTCTAAATCAGCCTTCGTTGCGGGACGTCCCCAAGGAAAAAGCTGTGGAGGCAGGCATGTTGAGGCACTTCTGTGCTCTTCTTGGGTAGTCCTTCGCAGCTGCTGTGTTCTTGGAACTCAGGGCTTTCTGGTTAAAAGAACACTAACCCTAGGCCTAACTCAAACCTTAAGCCTAGGAAGGAAAATCAGCCTATGATTCAGGATGGTCTCATGGAAATAGCAGTGGAGGCAGCCAAGTTGTGTCACTTTTGCGCTCCCCTTGGGATGCCTTTAACAGCTGCAGTGTGCCTGGAGCACAGGGCTTCCTGGTTTTAAAAGTCCTAGGCCTAAGCCTAACAGTAACCCTAGGAAGGTAAATCAGCCGGGTATTAGGGTTCTTCCTAAGGAAAAAGCTGTGAAAGCAGCCATGTTGTGGCACTTCTGCGCTCCCTTTGGGATGCCTTTGGCAGATGCAGTAAGCCTGGAACTCAGGGCTTCCTGGTTAAAAAAATCCTTGCCCTTGGCTGAGCCCTAACCCTAACCCTAGGCAGATAAATCAGCCTAGGTATAGGGATGGTGCCAAGGAAAAAGCTGTGAAAGCTGCCATGTTGTTGCACTTTTGTACTCCCCTTGGGATGCCTTTCACAGCTGCCGTGTGCCTGGAGCTCAGGGCTTCCTGGTTTAAAAACCATGTCCCTAGCTGAGACTGGAGGCAGGTGATTCAGCCTAGGCTTAGCAATGGTGCCAATGAAAACGTGTGGAGGCAGCCATTTTCTGGCACTTTTGTGCTCCCCTTGGGATGCCTTTCGCAGCTGCCGTGTGCCTGGAGCTCAGAGCTTGCTGGTTTAAAAAGCTCTACACCTAGGCGTAACCCTAACCCTAACCGTAACACTGGTCATTTAAATCAGCCTGGGTTTAGGAATTATCCCAAGGGAAAAGCTGTGGAGACAGCCATGTTGTGGCACTTTTGCGCTCCCCTTGGGATGCCTTTCACAGCTGCAGTGTGCTTGGAGCACAGGGCTTCCTGGTTTAAAAAACCACAACTTTAGCCCAAACTGGAGGCTTCTAAATCAGCCTTCGTTTCGGGACGTCCCCAAGGAAAAAGCTGTGGAGGCAGGCATGTTGAGGCACTTCTGCGCTCTTCTTGGGTAGTCCTTCGCAGCTGCTGTGTTCTTGGAACTCAGGGCTTTCTGGTTAAAAGAACACTAACCCCAGGCCTAACTCAAACCTTAAGCCTAGGAAGGAAAATCAGCCTATGATTTGGGATGGTCTCATGGAAATAGCAGTGGAGGCAGCCAAGTTGTGTCACTTTTGCGCTCCCCTTGGGATGCCTTTAACAGCTGCAGTGTGCCTGGAGCACAGGGCTTCCTGGTTTTAAAAGTCCTAGGCCTAAGCCTAACAGTAACCCTAGGAAGGTAAATCAGCCGGGTATTAGGGTTCTTCCTAAGGAAAAAGCTGTGAAAGCAGCCATGTTGTGGCACTTCTGCGCTCCCTTTGGGATGCCTTTGGCAGATGCAGTAAGCCTGGAACTCAGGGCTTCCTGGTTAAAAAAATCCTTGCCCTAGGCTGAGCCCTAACCCTAACCCTAGGCAGATAAATCAGCCTAGGTATAGGGATGGTGCCAAGGAAAAAGCTGTGAAAGCTGCCATGTTGTTGCACTTTTGTACTCCCCTTGGGATGCCTTTCACAGCTGCCGTGTGCCTGGAGCTCAGGGCTTCCTGGTTTAAAAAACCATGTCCCTAGCTGAGACTGGAGGCGGGTGATTCAGCCTAGGCTTAGCAATGGTGCCAATGAAAACGTGTGGAGGCAGCCATTTTCTGGCACTTTTGTGCTCCCCTTGGGATGCCTTTCGCAGCTGCCGTGTGCCTGGAGCTCAGAGCTTGCTGGTTTAAAAAGCTCTACACCTAGGCGTAACCCTAACCCTAACCGTAACACTGGTCATTTAAATCAGCCTGGGTTTAGGAATTATCCCAAGGGAAAAGCTGTGGAGACAGCCATGTTGTGGCACTTTTGCGCTCCCCTTGGGATGCCTTTCACAGCTGCAGTGTGCTTGGAGCACAGGGCTTCCTGGTTTAAAAAACCACAACTTTAGCCCAAACTGGAGGCTTCTAAATCAGCCTTCGTTTCGGGACGTCCCCAAGGAAAAAGCTGTGGAGGCAGGCATGTTGAGGCACTTCTGCGCTCTTCTTGGGTAGTCCTTCGCAGCTGCTGTGTTCTTGGAACTCAGGGCTTTCTGGTTAAAAGAACACTAACCCTAGGCCTAACTCAAACCTTAAGCCTAGGAAGGAAAATCAGCCTATGATTCGGGATGGTCTCATGGAAATAGCAGTGGAGGCAGCCAAGTTGTGTCACTTTTGCGCTCCCCTTGGGATGCCTTTAACAGCTGCAGTGTGCCTGGAGCACAGGGCTTCCTGGTTTTAAAAGTCCTAGGCCTAAGCCTAACAGTAACCCTAGGAAGGTAAATCAGCCGGGTATTAGGGTTCTTCCTAAGGAAAAAGCTGTGAAAGCAGCCATGTTGTGGACCTTCTGCGCTCCCTTTGGGATGCCTTTGGCAGATGCAGTAAGCCTGGAACTCAGGGCTTCCTGGTTAAAAAAATCCTTGCCCTTGGCTGAGCCCTTACCCTAACCCTAGGCAGATAAATCAGCCTAGGTATAGGGATGGTGCCAAGGAAAAAGCTGTGAAAGCTGCCATGTTGTTGCACTTTTGTACTCCCCTTGGGATGCCTTTCACAGCTGCCGTGTGCCTGGAGCTCAGGGCTTCCTGGTTTAAAAAACAATGTCCCTAGCTGAGACGGGAGGCAGGTGATTCAGCCTAGGCTTAGCAATGGTGCCAATGAAAACGTGTGGAGGCAGCCATTTTCTGGCACTTTTGTGCTCCCCTTGGGATGCCTTTCGCAGCTGCCGTGTGCCTGGAGCTCAGAGCTTGCTGGTTTAAAAAGCTCTACACCTAGGCGTAACCCTAACCCTAACCGTAACACTGGTCATTTAAATCAGCCTGGGTTTAGGAATTATCCCAAGGGAAAAGCTGTGGAGACAGCCATGTTGTGGCACTTTTGCGCTCCCCTTGGGATGCCTTTCACAGCTGCAGTGTGCTTGGAGCACAGGGCTTCCTGGTTTAAAAAACCACAACTTTAGCCCAAACTGGAGGCTTCTAAATCAGCCTTCGTTTCGGGACGTCCCCAAGGAAAAAGCTGTGGAGGCAGGCATGTTGAGGCACTTCTGCGCTCTTCTTGGGTAGTCCTTCGCAGCTGCTGTGTTCTTGGAACTCAGGGCTTTCTGGTTAAAAGAACACTAACCCTAGGCCTAACTCAAACCTTAAGCCTAGGAAGGAAAATCAGCCTATGATTCGGGATGGTCTCATGGAAATAGCAGTGGAGGCAGCCAAGTTGTGTCACTTTTGCGCTCCCCTTGGGATGCCTTTAACAGCTGCAGTGTGCCTGGAGCACAGGGCTTCCTGGTTTTAAAAGTCCTAGGCCTAAGCCTAACAGTAACCCTAGGAAGGTAAATCAGCCGGGTATTAGGGTTCTTCCTAAGGAAAAAGCTGTGAAAGCAGCCATGTTGTGGCACTTCTGCGCTCCCTTTGGGATGCCTTTGGCAGATGCAGTAAGCCTGGAACTCAGGGCTTCCTGGTTAAAAAAATCCTTGCCCTTGGCTGAGCCCTAACCCTAAGCCTAGGCAGATAAATCAGCCTAGGTATAGGGATGGTGCGAAGGAAAAAGCTGTGAAAGCTGCCATGTTGTTGCACTTTTGTACTCCCCTTGGGATGCCTTTCACAGCTGCCGTGTGCCTGGAGCTCAGGGCTTCCTGGTTTAAAAAACCATGTCCCTAGCTGAGACTGGAGGCAGGTGATTCAGCCTAGGCTTAGCAATGGTGCCAATGAAAACGTGTGGAGGCAGCCATTTTCTGGCACTTTTGTGCTCCCCTTGGGATGCCTTTCGCAGCTGCCGTGTGCCTGGAGCTCAGAGCTTGCTGGTTTAAAAAGCTCTACACCTAGGCGTAACCCTAACCCTAACCGTAACACTGGTCATTTAAATCAGCCTGGGTTTAGGAATTATCCCAAGGGAAAAGCTGTGGAGACAGCCATGTTGTGGCACTTTTGCGCTCCCCTTGGGATGCCTTTCACAGCTGCAGTGTGCTTGGAGCACAGGGCTTCCTGGTGTAAAAAACCAAAACTTTAGCCCAAACTGGAGGCTTCGAAATCAGCCTTCGTTTCGGGACGTCCCCAAGGAAAAAGCTGTGGAGGCAGGCAGGTTGAAGCACCTCTGCGCTCTTCTTGGGTAGTCCTTCGCAGCTGCTGTGTTCTTGGAACTCAGGGCTTTCTGGTTAAAAGAACACTAACCCTAGGCCTAACTCAAACCTTAAGCCTAGGAAGGAAAATCAGCCTATGATTCGGGATGGTCTCATGGAAATAGCAGTGGAGGCAGCCAAGTTGTGTCACTTTTGCGCTCCCCTTGGGATGCCTTTAACAGCTGCAGTGTGCCTGGAGCACAGGGCTTCCTGGTTTTAAAAGTCCTAGGCCTAAGCCTAACAGTAACCCTAGGAAGGTAAATCAGCCGGGTATTAGGGTTCTTCCTAAGGAAAAAGCTGTGAAAGCAGCCATGTTGTGGCACTTCTGCGCTCCCTTTGGGATGCCTTTGGCAGATGCAGTAAGCCTGGAACTCAGGGCTTCCTGGTTAAAAAAATCCTTGCCCTTGGCTGAGCCCTAACCCTAACCCTAGGCAGATAAATCAGCCTAGGTATAGGGATGGTGCCAAGGAAAAAGCTGTGAAAGCTGCCATGTTGTTGCACTTTTGTACTCCCCTTGGGATGCCTTTCACAGCTGCCGTGTGCCTGGAGCTCAGGGCTTCCTGGTTTAAAAAACCATGTCCCTAGCTGAGACTGGAGGCAGGTGATTCAGCCTAGGCTTAGCAATGGTGCCAATGAAAACGTGTGGAGGCAGCCATTTTCTGGCACTTTTGTGCTCCCCTTGGGATGCCTTTCGCAGCTGCTGTGTGCCTGGAGCTCAGAGCTTGCTGGTTTAAAAAGCTCTACACCTAGGCGTAACCCTAACCCTAACCGTAACACTGGTCATTTAAATCAGCCTGGGTTTAGGAATTATCCCAAGGGAAAAGCTGTGGAGACAGCCATGTTGTGGCACTTTTGCGCTCCCCTTGGGATGCCTTTCACAGCTGCAGTGTGCTTGGAGCACAGGGCTTCCTGGTGTAAAAAGCCACAACTTTAGCCCAAACTGGAGGCTTCGAAATCAGCCTTCGTTTCGGGACGTCCCCAAGGAAAAAGCTGTGGAGGCAGGCATGTTGAGGCACTTCTGCGCTCTTCTTGTGTAGTCCTTCGCAGCTGCTGTGTTCTTGGAACTCAGGGCTTTCTGGTTAAAAGAACACTAACCCTAGGCCTAACTCAAACCTTAAGCCTAGGAAGGAAAATCAGCCTATGATTCGGGATGGTCTCATGGAAATAGCAGTGGAGGCAGCCAAGTTGTGTCACTTTTGCGCTCCCCTTGGGATGCCTTTAACAGCTGCAGTGTGCCTGGAGCACAGGGCTTCCTGGTTTTAAAAGTCCTAGGCCTAAGCCTAACAGTAACCCTAGGAAGGTAAATCAGCCGGGTATTAGGGTTCTTCCTAAGGAAAAAGCTGTGAAAGCAGCCATGTTGTGGACCTTCTGCGCTCCCTTTGGGATGCCTTTGGCAGATGCAGTAAGCCTGGAACTCAGGGCTTCCTGGTTTAAAAAATCATGTCCCTAGCTGAGACTGGAGGCGGGTGATTAAGCCTAGGCTTAGCAGTGGTGCCAATGAAAACGTGTGGAGGCAGCCATTTTCCGGCACTTTTGTGCTCCCCTTGGGATGCCTTTCGCAGCTGCCGTGTGCCTGGAGCTCAGAGCTTGCTGGTTTAAAAAGCTCTACACCTAGGCGTAACCCTAACCCTAACCGTAACACTGGTCATTTAAATCAGCCTGGGTTTAGGAATTATCCCAAGGGAAAAGCTGTGGAGACAGCCATGTTGTGGCACTTTTGCGCTCCCCTTGGGATGCCTTTCACAGCTGCAGTGTGCTTGGAGCACAGGGCTTCCTGCTTTAAAAAACCACAACTTTAGCCCAAACTGGAGGCTTCTAAATCAGCCTTCGTTTCGGGACGTCCCCAAGGAAAAAGCTGTGGAGGCAGGCATGTTGAGGCACTTCTGCGCTCTTTTTGGGTAGTCCTTCGCAGCTGCTGTGTTCTTGGAACTCAGGGCTTTCTGGTTAAAAGAACACTAACCCTAGGCCTAACTCAAACCTTAAGCCTAGGAAGGAAAATCAGCCTATGATTCGGGATGGTCTCATGGAAATAGCAGTGGAGGCAGCCAAGTTGTGTCACTTTTGCGCTCCCCTTGGGATGCCTTTAACAGCTGCAGTGTGCCTGGAGCACAGGGCTTCCTGGTTTTAAAAGTCCTAGGCCTAAGCCTAACAGTAACCCTAGGAAGGTAAATCAGCCGGGTATTAGGGTTCTTCCTAAGGAAAAAGCTGTGAAAGCAGCCATGTTGTGGACCTTCTGCGCTCCCTTTGGGATGCCTTTGGCAGATGCAGTAAGCCTGGAACTCAGGGCTTCCTGCTTAAAAAAATCCTAGCCCTAGGCTGAGCCCTAACCCTAACCCTAGGCAGATAAATCAGCCTAGGTATAGGGATGGTGCCAAGGAAAAAGCTGTGAAAGCTGCCATGTTGTTGCACTTTTGTACTCCCCTTGGGATGCCTTTCACAGCTGCCGTGTGCCTGGAGCTCAGGGCTTCCTGGTTTAAAAACCATGTCCCTAGCTGAGACTGGAGGCAGGTGATTCAGCCTAGGCTTAGCAATGGTGCCAATGAAAACGTGTGGAGGCAGCCATTTTCTGGCACTTTTGTGCTCCCCTTGGGATGCCTTTCGCAGCTGCCGTGTGCCTGGAGCTCAGAGCTTGCTGGTTTAAAAAGCTCTACACCTAGGCGTAACCCTAACCCTAACCGTAACACTGGTCATTTAAATCAGCCTGGGTTTAGGAATTATCCCAAGGGAAAAGCTGTGGAGACAGCCATGTTGTGGCACTTTTGCGCTCCCCTTGGGATGCCTTTCACAGCTGCAGTGTGCTTGGAGCACAGGGCTTCCTGCTTTAAAAAACCACAACTTTAGCCCAAACTGGAGGCTTCTAAATCAGCCTTCGTTTCGGGACGTCCCCAAGGAAAAAGCTGTGGAGGCAGGCATGTTGAGGCACTTCTGCGCTCTTCTTGGGTAGTCCTTCGCAGCTGCTGTGTTCTTGGAACTCAGGGCTTTCTGGTTAAAAGAACACTAACCCTAGGCCTAACTCAAACCTTAAGCCTAGGAAGGAAAATCAGCCTATGATTCGGGATGGTCTCATGGAAATAGCAGTGGAGGCAGCCAAGTTGTGTCACTTTTGCGCTCCCCTTGGGATGCCTTTAACAGCTGCAGTGTGCCTGGAGCACAGGGCTTCCTGGTTTTAAAAGTCCTAGGCCTAAGCCTAACAGTAACCCTAGGAAGGTAAATCAGCCGGGTATTAGGGTTCTTCCTAAGGAAAAAGCTGTGAAAGCAGCCATGTTGTGGCACTTCTGCGCTCCCTTTGGGATGCCTTTGGCAGATGCAGTAAGCCTGGAACTCAGGGCTTCCTGGTTAAAAAAATCCTTGCCCTTGGCTGAGCCCTAACCCTAACCCTAGGCAGATAAATCAGCCTAGGTATAGGGATGGTGCCAAGGAAAAAGCTGTGAAAGCTGCCATGTTGTTGCACTTTTGTACTCCCCTTGGGATGCCTTTCACAGCTGCCGTGTGCCTGGAGCTCAGGGCTTCCTGGTTTAAAAAACCATGTCCCTAGCTGAGACTGGAGGCAGGTGATTCAGCCTAGGCTTAGCAATGGTGCCAATGAAAACGTGTGGAGGCAGCCATTTTCTGGCACTTTTGTGCTCCCCTTGGGATGCCTTTCGCAGCTGCCGTGTGCCTGGAGCTCAGAGCTTGCTGGTTTAAAAAGCTCTACACCTAGGCGTAACCCTAACCCTAACCGTAACACTGGTCATTTAAATCAGCCTGGGTTTAGGAATTATCCCAAGGGAAAAGCTGTGGAGACAGCCATGTTGTGGCACTTTTGCGCTCCCCTTGGGATGCCTTTCACAGCTGCAGTGTGCTTGGAGCACAGGGCTTCCTGGTTTAAAAAACCACAACTTTAGCCCAAACTGGAGGCTTCTAAATCAGCCTTCGTTTCGGGACGTCCCCAAGGAAAAAGCTGTGGAGGCAGGCATGTTGAGGCACTTCTGCGCTCTTCTTGGGTAGTCCTTCGCAGCTGCTGTGTTCTTGGAACTCAGGGCTTTCTGGTTAAAAGAACACTAACCCTAGGCCTAACTCAAACCTTAAGCCTAGGAAGGAAAATCAGCCTATGATTCGGGATGGTCTCATGGAAATAGCAGTGGAGGCAGCCAAGTTGTGTCACTTTTGCGCTCCCCTTGGGATGCCTTTAACAGCTGCAGTGTGCCTGGAGCACAGGGCTTCCTGGTTTTAAAAGTCCTAGGCCTAAGCCTAACAGTAACCCTAGGAAGGTAAATCAGCCGGGTATTAGGGTTCTTCCTAAGGAAAAAGCTGTGAAAGCAGCCATGTTGTGGACCTTCTGCGCTCCCTTTGGGATGCCTTTGGCAGATGCAGTAAGCCTGGAACTCAGGGCTTCCTGGTTAAAAAAATCCTTGCCCTTGGCTGAGCCCTAACCCTAACCCTAGGCAGATAAATCAGCCTAGGTATAGGGATGGTGCCAAGGAAAAAGCTGTGAAAGCTGCCATGTTGTTGCACTTTTGTACTCCCCTTGGGATGCCTTTCACAGCTGCCGTGTGCCTGGAGCTCAGGGCTTCCTGGTTTAAAAAACAATGTCCCTAGCTGAGACTGGAGGCAGGTGATTCAGCCTAGGCTTAGCAATGGTGCCAATGAAAACGTGTGGAGGCAGCCATTTTCTGGCACTTTTGTGCTCCCCTTGGGATGCCTTTCGCAGCTGCCGTGTGCCTGGAGCTCAGAGCTTGCTGGTTTAAAAAGCTCTACACCTAGGCGTAACCCTAACCCTAACCGTAACACTGGTCATTTAAATCAGCCTGGGTTTAGGAATTATCCCAAGGGAAAAGCTGTGGAGACAGCCATGTTGTGGCACTTTTGCGCTCCCCTTGGGATGCCTTTCACAGCTGCAGTGTGCTTGGAGCACAGGGCTTCCTGGTTTAAAAAACCACAACTTTAGCCCAAACTGGAGGCTTCTAAATCAGCCTTCGTTTCGGGACGTCCCCAAGGAAAAAGCTGTGGAGGCAGGCATGTTGAGGCACTTCTGCGCTCTTCTTGGGTAGTCCTTCGCAGCTGCTGTGTTCTTGGAACTCAGGGCTTTCTGGTTAAAAGAACACTAACCCTAGGCCTAACTCAAACCTTAAGCCTAGGAAGGAAAATCAGCCTATGATTCGGGATGGTCTCATGGAAATAGCAGTGGAGGCAGCCAAGTTGTGTCACTTTTGCGCTCCCCTTGGGATGCCTTTAACAGCTGCAGTGTGCCTGGAGCACAGGGCTTCCTGGTTTTAAAAGTCCTAGGCCTAAGCCTAACAGTAACCCTAGGAAGGTAAATCAGCCGGGTATTAGGGTTCTTCCTAAGGAAAAAGCTGTGAAAGCAGCCATGCTGTGGCACTTCTGCGCTCCCTTTGGGATGCCTTTGGCAGATGCAGTAAGCCTGGAACTCAGGGCTTCCTGCTTAAAAAAATCCTTGCCCTTGGCTGAGCCCTAACCCTAACCCTAGGCAGATAAATCAGCCTAGGTATAGGGATGGTGCCAAGGAAAAAGCTGTGAAAGCTGCCATGTTGTTGCACTTTTGTACTCCCCTTGGGATGCCTTTCACAGCTGCCGTGTGCCTGGAGCTCAGGGCTTCCTGGTTTAAAAAACCATGTCCCTAGCTGAGACTGGAGGCAGGTGATTCAGCCTAGGCTTAGCAATGGTGCCAATGAAAACGTGTGGAGGCAGCCATTTTCTGGCACTTTTGTGCTCCCCTTGGGATGCCTTTCGCAGCTGCCGTGTGCCTGGAGCTCAGAGCTTGCTGGTTTAAAAAGCTCTACACCTAGGCGTAACCCTAACCCTAACCGTAACACTGGTCATTTAAATCAGCCTGGGTTTAGGAATTATCCCAAGGGAAAAGCTGTGGAGACAGCCATGTTGTGGCACTTTTGCGCTCCCCTTGGGATGCCTTTCACAGCTGCAGTGTGCTTGGAGCACAGGGCTTCATGGTTTAAAATACCACAACTTTAGCCTAAACTGGAGGCTTCTAAATCAGCCTTCGTTTCGGGACGTCCCCAAGGAAAAAGCTGTGGAGGCAGGCATGTTGAGGCACTTCTGCGCTCTTCTTGGGTAGTCCTTCGCAGCTGCTGTGTTCTTGGAACTCAGGGCTTTCTGGTTAAAAGAACACTAACCCTAGGCCTAACTCAAACCTTAAGCCTAGGAAGGAAAATCAGCCTATGATTCGGGATGGTCTCATGGAAATAGCAGTGGAGGCAGCCAAGTTGTGTCACTTTTGCGCTCCCCTTGGGATGCCTTTAACAGCTGCAGTGTGCCTGGAGCACAGGGCTTCCTGGTTTTAAAAGTCCTAGGCCTAAGCCTAACAGTAACCCTAGGAAGGTAAATCAGCCGGGTATTAGGGTTCTTCCTAAGGAAAAAGCTGTGAAAGCAGCCATGTTGTGGCACTTCTGCGCTCTCTTTGGGATGCCTTTGGCAGATGCAGTAAGCCTGGAACTCAGGGCTTCCTGGTTAAAAAAATCCTTGCCCTTGGCTGAGCCCTAACCCTAACCCTAGGCAGCTAAATCAGCATAGGTATAGGGATGGTGCCAAGGAAAAAGCTGTGAAAGCTGCCATGTTGTTGCACTTTTGTACTCCCCTTGGGATGCCTTTCACAGCTGCCGTGTGCCTGGAGCTCAGGGCTTCCTGGTTTAAAAAACAATGTCCCTAGCTGAGACTGGAGGCAGGGGATTCAGCCTAGGCTTAGCAATGGTGCCAATGAAAACGTGTGGAGGCAGCCATTTTCTGGCACTTTTGTGCTCCCCTTGGGATGCCTTTCGCAGCTGCCGTGTGCTTGGAGCTCAGAGCTTGCTGGTTTAAAAAGCTCTACACCTAGGCGTAACCCTAACCCTAACCGTAACACTGGTCATTTAAATCAGCCTGGGTTTAGGAATTATCCCAAGGGAAAAGCTGTGGAGACAGCCATGTTGTGGCACTTTTGCGCTCCCCTTGGGATGCCTTTCACAGCTGCAGTGTGCTTGGAGCACAGGGCTTCCTGGTGTAAAAAACCACAACTTTAGCCCAAACTGGAGGCTTCTAAATCAGCCTTCGTTTCGGGACGTCCCCAAGGAAAAAGCTGTGGAGGCAGGCATGTTGAGGCACTTCTGCGCTCTTCTTGGGTAGTCCTTCGCAGCTGCTGTGTTCTTGGAACTCAGGGCTTTCTGGTTAAAAGAACACTAACCCTAGGCCTAACTCAAACCTTAAGCCTAGGAAGGAAAATCAGCCTATGATTCGGGATGGTCTCATGGAAATAGCAGTGGAGGCAGCCAAGTTGTGTCACTTTTGCGCTCCCCTTGGGATGCCTTTAACAGCTGCAGTGTGCCTGGAGCACAGGGCTTCCTGGTTTTAAAAGTCCTAGGCCTAAGCCTAACAGTAACCCTAGGAAGGTAAATCAGCCGGGTATTAGGGTTCTTCCTAAGGAAAAAGCTGTGAAAGCAGCCATGTTGTGGCACTTCTGCGCTCCCTTTGGGATGCCTTTGGCAGATGCAGTAAGCCTGGAACTCAGGGCTTCCTGGTTAAAAAAATCCTTGCCCTTGGCTGAGCCCTAACCCTAACCCTAGGCAGATAAATCAGCCTAGGTATAGGGATGGTGCCAAGGAAAAAGCTGTGAAAGCTGCCATGTTGTTGCACTTTTGTACTCCCCTTGGGATGCCTTTCACAGCTGCCGTGTGCCTGGAGCTCAGGGCTTCCTGGTTTAAAAAACCATGTCCCTAGCTGAGACTGGAGGCAGGTGATTCAGCCTAGGCTTAGCAATGGTGCCAATGAAAACGTGTGGAGGCAGCCATTTTCTGGCACTTTTGTGCTCCCCTTGGGATGCCTTTCGCAGCTGCTGTGTGCCTGGAGCTCAGAGCTTGCTGGTTTAAAAAGCTCTACACCTAGGCGTAACCCTAACCCTAACCGTAACACTGGTCATTTAAATCAGCCTGGGTTTAGGAATTATCCCAAGGGAAAAGCTGTGGAGACAGCCATGTTGTGGCACTTTTGCGCTCCCCTTGGGATGCCTTTCACAGCTGCAGTGTGCTTGGAGCACAGGGCTTCCTGCTTTAAAAAACCACAACTTTAGCCCAAACTGGAGGCTTCTAAATCAGCCTTCGTTTCGGGACGTCCCCAAGGAAAAAGCTGTGGAGGCAGGCATGTTGAGGCACTTCTGCGCTCTTCTTGTGTAGTCCTTCGCAGCTGCTGTGTTCTTGGAACTCAGGGCTTTCTGGTTAAAAGAACACTAACCCTAGGCCTAACTCAAACCTTAAGCCTAGGAAGGAAAATCAGCCTATGATTCGGGATGGTCTCATGGAAATAGCAGTGGAGGCAGCCAAGTTGTGTCACTTTTGCGCTCCCCTTGGGATGCCTTTAACAGCTGCAGTGTGCCTGGAGCACAGGGCTTCCTGGTTTTAAAAGTCCTAGGCCTAAGCCTAACAGTAACCCTAGGAAGGTAAATCAGCCGGGTATTAGGGTTCTTCCTAAGGAAAAAGCTGTGAAAGCAGCCATGTTGTGGACCTTCTGCGCTCCCTTTGGGATGCCTTTGGCAGATGCAGTAAGCCTGGAACTCAGGGCTTCCTGGTTTAAAAAATCATGTCCCTAGCTGAGACTGGAGGCGGGTGATTAAGCCTAGGCTTAGCAGTGGTGCCAATGAAAACGTGTGGAGGCAGCCATTTTCCGGCACTTTTGTGCTCCCCTTGGGATGCCTTTCGCAGCTGCCGTGTGCCTGGAGCTCAGAGCTTGCTGGTTTAAAAAGCTCTACACCTAGGCGTAACCCTAACCCTAACCGTAACACTGGTCATTTAAATCAGCCTGGGTTTAGGAATTATCCCAAGGGAAAAGCTGTGGAGACAGCCATGTTGTGGCACTTTTGCGCTCCCCTTGGGATGCCTTTCACAGCTGCAGTGTGCTTGGAGCACAGGGCTTCCTGCTTTAAAAAACCACAACTTTAGCCCAAACTGGAGGCTTCTAAATCAGCCTTCGTTTCGGGACGTCCCCAAGGAAAAAGCTGTGGAGGCAGGCATGTTGAGGCACTTCTGCGCTCTTTTTGGGTAGTCCTTCGCAGCTGCTGTGTTCTTGGAACTCAGGGCTTTCTGGTTAAAAGAACACTAACCCTAGGCCTAACTCAAACCTTAAGCCTAGGAAGGAAAATCAGCCTATAATTTGGGATGGTCTCATGGAAATAGCAGTGGAGGCAGCCAAGTTGTGTCACTTTTGCGCTCCCCTTGGGATGCCTTTAACAGCTGCAGTGTGCCTGGAGCACAGGGCTTCCTGGTTTTAAAAGTCCTAGGCCTAAGCCTAACAGTAACCCTAGGAAGGTAAATCAGCCGGGTATTAGGGTTCTTCCTAAGGAAAAAGCTGTGAAAGCAGCCATGTTGTGGCACTTCTGCGCTCCCTTTGGGATGCCTTTGGCAGATGCAGTAAGCCTGGAACTCAGGGCTTCCTGGTTAAAAAAATCCTTGCCCTTGGCTGAGCCCTAACCCTAACCCTAGGCAGATAAATCAGCCTAGGTATAGGGATGGTGCCAAGGAAAAAGCTGTGAAAGCTGCCATGTTGTTGCACTTTTGTACTCCCCTTGGGATGCCTTTCACAGCTGCCGTGTGCCTGGAGCTCAGGGCTTCCTGGTTTAAAAAACAATGTCCCTAGCTGAGACGGGAGGCAGGTGATTCAGCCTAGGCTTAGCAATGGTGCCAATGAAAACGTGTGGAGGCAGCCATTTTCTGGCACTTTTGTGCTCCCCTTGGGATGCCTTTCGCAGCTGCCGTGTGCCTGGAGCTCAGAGCTTGCTGGTTTAAAAAGCTCTACACCTAGGCGTAACCCTAACCCTAACCGTAACACTGGTCATTTAAATCAGCCTGGGTTTAGGAATTATCCCAAGGGAAAAGCTGTGGAAACAGCCATGTTGTGGCACTTTTGCGCTCCCCTTGGGATGCCTTTCACAGCTGCAGTGTGCTTGGAGCACAGGGCTTCCTGGTTTAAAAACCACAACTTTAGCCCAAACTGGAGGCTTCGAAATCAGCCTTCGTTTCGGGACGTCCCCAAGGAAAAAGCTGTGGAGGCAGGCAGGTTGAAGCACCTCTGCGCTCTTCTTGGGTAGTCCTTCGCAGCTGCTGTGTTCTTGGAACTCAGGGCTTTCTGGTTAAAAGAACACTAACCCTAGGCCTAACTCAAACCTAAAGCCTAGGAAGGAAAATCAGCCTATGATTCGGGATGGTCTCATGGAAATAGCAGTGGAGGCAGCCAAGTTGTGTCACTTTTGCGCTCCCCTTGGGATGCCTTTAACAGCTGCAGTGTGCCTGGAGCACAGGGCTTCCTGGTTTTAAAAGTCCTAGGCCTAAGCCTAACAGTAACCCTAGGAAGGTAAATCAGCCGGGTATTAGGGTTCTTTCTAAGGAAAAAGCTGTGAAAGCAGCCATGTTGTGGCACTTCTGCGCTCCCTTTGGGATGCCTTTGGCAGATGCAGTAAGCCTGGAACTCAGGGCTTCCTGGTTAAAAAAATCCTTGCCCTTGGCTGAGCCCTAACCCTAACCCTAGGCAGATAAATCAGCCTAGGTATAGGGATGGTGCCAAGGAAAAAGCTGTGAAAGCTGCCATGTTGTTGCACTTTTGTACTCCCCTTGGGATGCCTTTCACAGCTGCCGTGTGCCTGGAGCTCAGGGCTTCCTGGTTTAAAAACCATGTCCCTAGCTGAGACTGGAGGCAGGTGATTCAGCCTAGGCTTAGCAATGGTGCCAATGAAAACGTGTGGAGGCAGCCATTTTCTGGCACTTTTGTGCTCCCCTTGGGATGCCTTTCGCAGCTGCCGTGTGCCTGGAGCTCAGAGCTTGCTGGTTTAAAAACCTCTACACCTAGGCGTAACCCTAACCCTAACCGTAACACTGGTCATTTAAATCAGCCTGGGTTTAGGAATTATCCCAAGGGAAAAGCTGTGGAGACAGCCATGTTGTGGCACTTTTGCGCTCCCCTTGGGATGCCTTTCACAGCTGCAGTGTGCTTGGAGCACAGGGCTTCCTGGTTTAAAAAACCACAACTTTAGCCCAAACTGGAGGCTTCTAAATCAGCCTTCGTTTCGGGACGTCCCCAAGGAAAAAGCTGTGGAGGCAGGCATGTTGAGGCACTTCTGCGCTCTTCTTGGGTAGTCCTTCGCAGCTGCTGTGTTCTTGGAACTCAGGGCTTTCTGGTTAAAAGAACACTAACCCTAGGCCTAACTCAAACCTTAAGCCTAGGAAGGAAAATCAGCCTATGATTCGGGATGGTCTCATGGAAATAGCAGTGGAGGCAGCCAAGTTGTGTCACTTTTGCGCTCCCCTTGGGATGCCTTTAACAGCTGCAGTGTGCCTGGAGCACAGGGCTTCCTGGTTTTAAAAGTCCTAGGCCTAAGCCTAACAGTAACCCTAGGAAGGTAAATCAGCCGGGTATTAGGGTTCTTCCTAAGGAAAAAGCTGTGAAAGCAGCCATGTTGTGGCACTTCTGCGCTCCCTTTGGGATGCCTTTGGCAGATGCAGTAAGCCTGGAACTCAGGGCTTCCTGGTTAAAAAAATCCTTGCCCTTGGCTGAGCCCTAACCCTAACCCTAGGCAGATAAATCAGCCTAGGTATAGGGATGGTGCCAAGGAAAAAGCTGTGAAAGCTGCCATGTTGTTGCACTTTTGTACTCCCCTTGGGATGCCTTTCACAGCTGCCGTGTGCCTGGAGCTCAGGGCTTCCTGGTTTAAAAAACCATGTCCCTAGCTGAGACTGGAGGCAGGTGATTCAGCCTAGGCTTAGCAATGGTGCCAATGAAAACGTGTGGAGGCAGCCATTTTCTGGCACTTTTGTGCTCCCCTTGGGATGCCTTTCGCAGCTGCCGTGTGCCTGGAGCTCAGAGCTTGCTGGTTTAAAAAGCTCTACACCTAGGCGTAACCCTAACCCTAACCGTAACACTGGTCATTTAAATCAGCCTGGGTTTAGGAATTATCCCAAGGGAAAAGCTGTGGAGACAGCCATGTTGTGGCACTTTTGCGCTCCCCTTGGGATGCCTTTCACAGCTGCAGTGTGCTTGGAGCACAGGGCTTCCTGGTTTAAAAAACCACAACTTTAGCCCAAACTGGAGGCTTCTAAATCAGCCTTCGTTTCGGGACGTCCCCAAGGAAAAAGCTGTGGAGGCAGGCATGTTGAGGCACTTCTGCGCTCTTCTTGGGTAGTCCTTCGCAGCTGCTGTGTTCTTGGAACTCAGGGCTTTCTGGTTAAAAGAACACTAACCCTAGGCCTAACTCAAACCTTAAGCCTAGGAAGGAAAATCAGCCTATGATTCGGGATGGTCTCATGGAAATAGCAGTGGAGGCAGCCAAGTTGTGTCACTTTTGCGCTCCCCTTGGGATGCCTTTAACAGCTGCAGTGTGCCTGGAGCACAGGGCTTCCTGGTTTTAAAAGTCCTAGGCCTAAGCCTAACAGTAACCCTAGGAAGGTAAATCAGCCGGGTATTAGGGTTCTTCCTAAGGAAAAAGCTGTGAAAGCAGCCATGTTGTGGACCTTCTGCGCTCCCTTTGGGATGCCTTTGGCAGATGCAGTAAGCCTGGAACTCAGGGCTTCCTGGTTAAAAAAATCCTTGCCCTTGGCTGAGCCCTAACCCTAACCCTAGGCAGATAAATCAGCCTAGGTATAGGGATGGTGCCAAGGAAAAAGCTGTGAAAGCTGCCATGTTGTTGCACTTTTGTACTCCCCTTGGGATGCCTTTCACAGCTGCCGTGTGCCTGGAGCTCAGGGCTTCCTGGTTTAAAAAACAATGTCCCTAGCTGAGACGGGAGGCAGGTGATTCAGCCTAGGCTTAGCAATGGTGCCAATGAAAACGTGTGGAGGCAGCCATTTTCTGGCACTTTTGTGCTCCCCTTGGGATGCCTTTCGCAGCTGCCGTGTGCCTGGAGCTCAGAGCTTGCTGGTTTAAAAAGCTCTACACCTAGGCGTAACCCTAACCCTAACCGTAACACTGGTCATTTAAATCAGCCTGGGTTTAGGAATTATCCCAAGGGAAAAGCTGTGGAGACAGCCATGTTGTGGCACTTTTGCGCTCCCCTTGGGATGCCTTTCACAGCTGCAGTGTGCTTGGAGCACAGGGCTTCCTGGTTTAAAAAACCACAACTTTAGCCCAAACTGGAGGCTTCTAAATCAGCCTTCGTTTCGGGACGTCCCCAAGGAAAAAGCTGTGGAGGCAGGCATGTTGAGGCACTTCTGCGCTCTTCTTGGGTAGTCCTTCGCAGCTGCTGTGTTCTTGGAACTCAGGGCTTTCTGGTTAAAAGAACACTAACCCTAGGCCTAACTCAAACCTTAAGCCTAGGAAGGAAAATCAGCCTATGATTCGGGATGGTCTCATGGAAATAGCAGTGGAGGCAGCCAAGTTGTGTCACTTTTGCGCTCCCCTTGGGATGCCTTTAACAGCTGCAGTGTGCCTGGAGCACAGGGCTTCCTGGTTTTAAAAGTCCTAGGCCTAAGCCTAACAGTAACCCTAGGAAGGTAAATCAGCCGGGTATTAGGGTTCTTCCTAAGGAAAAAGCTGTGAAAGCAGCCATGTTGTGGCACTTCTGCGCTCCCTTTGGGATGCCTTTGGCAGATGCAGTAAGCCTGGAACTCAGGGCTTCCTGGTTAAAAAAATCCTTGCCCTTGGCTGAGCCCTAACCCTAACCCTAGGCAGATAAATCAGCCTAGGTATAGGGATGGTGCCAAGGAAAAAGCTGTGAAAGCTGCCATGTTGTTGCACTTTTGTACTCCCCTTGGGATGCCTTTCACAGCTGCCGTGTGCCTGGAGCTCAGGGCTTCCTGGTTTAAAAAACCATGTCCCTAGCTGAGACTGGAGGCAGGTGATTCAGCCTAGGCTTAGCAATGGTGCCAATGAAAACGTGTGGAGGCAGCCATTTTCTGGCACTTTTGTGCTCCCCTTGGGATGCCTTTCGCAGCTGCCGTGTGCCTGGAGCTCAGAGCTTGCTGGTTTAAAAAGCTCTACACCTAGGCGTAACCCTAACCCTAACCGTAACACTGGTCATTTAAATCAGCCTGGGTTTAGGAATTATCCCAAGGGAAAAGCTGTGGAGACAGCCATGTTGTGGCACTTTTGCGCTCCCCTTGGGATGCCTTTCACAGCTGCAGTGTGCTTGGAGCACAGGGCTTCATGGTTTAAAATACCACAACTTTAGCCCAAACTGGAGGCTTCTAAATCAGCCTTCGTTTCGGGACGTCCCCAAGGAAAAAGCTGTGGAGGCAGGCATGTTGAGGCACTTCTGCGCTCTTCTTGGGTAGTCCTTCGCAGCTGCTGTGTTCTTGGAACTCAGGGCTTTCTGGTTAAAAGAACACTAACCCTAGGCCTAACTCAAACCTTAAGCCTAGGAAGGAAAATCAGCCTATGATTCGGGATGGTCTCATGGAAATAGCAGTGGAGGCAGCCAAGTTGTGTCACTTTTGCGCTCCCCTTGGGATGCCTTTAACAGCTGCAGTGTGCCTGGAGCACAGGGCTTCCTGGTTTTAAAAGTCCTAGGCCTAAGCCTAACAGTAACCCTAGGAAGGTAAATCAGCCGGGTATTAGGGTTCTTCCTAAGGAAAAAGCTGTGAAAGCAGCCATGTTGTGGCACTTCTGCGCTCCCTTTGGGATGCCTTTGGCAGATGCAGTAAGCCTGGAACTCAGGGCTTCCTGCTTAAAAAAATCCTTGCCCTTGGCTGAGCCCTAACCCTAACCCTAGGCAGATAAATCAGCCTAGGTATAGGGATGGTGCCAAGGAAAAAGCTGTGAAAGCTGCCATGTTGTTGCACTTTTGTACTCCCCTTGGGATGCCTTTCACAGCTGCCGTGTGCCTGGAGCTCAGGGCTTCCTGGTTTAAAAAACAATGTCCCTAGCTGAGACTGGAGGCAGGGGATTCAGCCTAGGCTTAGCAATGGTGCCAATGAAAACGTGTGGAGGCAGCCATTTTCTGGCACTTTTGTGCTCCCCTTGGGATGCCTTTCGCAGCTGCCGTGTGCTTGGAGCTCAGAGCTTGCTGGTTTAAAAAGCTCTACACCTAGGCGTAACCCTAACCCTAACCGTAACACTGGTCATTTAAATCAGCCTGGGTTTAGGAATTATCCCAAGGGAAAAGCTGTGGAGACAGCCATGTTGTGGCACTTTTGCGCTCCCCTTGGGATGCCTTTCACAGCTGCAGTGTGCTTGGAGCACAGGGCTTCCTGGTGTAAAAAACCACAACTTTAGCCCAAACTGGAGGCTTCTAAATCAGCCTTCGTTTCGGGACGTCCCCAAGGAAAAAGCTGTGGAGGCAGGCATGTTGAGGCACTTCTGCGCTCTTCTTGGGTAGTCCTTCGCAGCTGCTGTGTTCTTGGAACTCAGGGCTTTCTGGTTAAAAGAACACTAACCCTAGGCCTAACTCAAACCTTAAGCCTAGGAAGGAAAATCAGCCTATGATTCGGGATGGTCTCATGGAAATAGCAGTGGAGGCAGCCAAGTTGTGTCACTTTTGCGCTCCCCTTGGGATGCCTTTAACAGCTGCAGTGTGCCTGGAGCACAGGGCTTCCTGGTTTTAAAAGTCCTAGGCCTAAGCCTAACAGTAACCCTAGGAAGGTAAATCAGCCGGGTATTAGGGTTCTTCCTAAGGAAAAAGCTGTGAAAGCAGCCATGTTGTGGCACTTCTGCGCTCCCTTTGGGATGCCTTTGGCAGATGCAGTAAGCCTGGAACTCAGGGCTTCCTGGTTAAAAAAATCCTTGCCCTTGGCTGAGCCCTAACCCTAACCCTAGGCAGATAAATCAGCCTAGGTATAGGGATGGTGCCAAGGAAAAAGCTGTGAAAGCTGCCATGTTGTTGCACTTTTGTACTCCCCTTGGGATGCCTTTCACAGCTGCCGTGTGCCTGGAGCTCAGGGCTTCCTGGTTTAAAAAACCATGTCCCTAGCTGAGACTGGAGGCAGGTGATTCAGCCTAGGCTTAGCAATGGTGCCAATGAAAACGTGTGGAGGCAGCCATTTTCTGGCACTTTTGTGCTCCCCTTGGGATGCCTTTCGCAGCTGCTGTGTGCCTGGAGCTCAGAGCTTGCTGGTTTAAAAAGCTCTACACCTAGGCGTAACCCTAACCCTAACCGTAACACTGGTCATTTAAATCAGCCTGGGTTTAGGAATTATCCCAAGGGAAAAGCTGTGGAGACAGCCATGTTGTGGCACTTTTGCGCTCCCCTTGGGATGCCTTTCACAGCTGCAGTGTGCTTGGAGCACAGGGCTTCCTGGTGTAAAAAGCCACAACTTTAGCCCAAACTGGAGGCTTCGAAATCAGCCTTCGTTTCGGGACGTCCCCAAGGAAAAAGCTGTGGAGGCAGGCATGTTGAGGCACTTCTGCGCTCTTCTTGTGTAGTCCTTCGCAGCTGCTGTGTTCTTGGAACTCAGGGCTTTCTGGTTAAAAGAACACTAACCCTAGGCCTAACTCAAACCTTAAGCCTAGGAAGGAAAATCAGCCTATGATTCGGGATGGTCTCATGGAAATAGCAGTGGAGGCAGCCAAGTTGTGTCACTTTTGCGCTCCCCTTGGGATGCCTTTAACAGCTGCAGTGTGCCTGGAGCACAGGGCTTCCTGGTTTTAAAAGTCCTAGGCCTAAGCCTAACAGTAACCCTAGGAAGGTAAATCAGCCGGGTATTAGGGTTCTTCCTAAGGAAAAAGCTGTGAAAGCAGCCATGTTGTGGACCTTCTGCGCTCCCTTTGGGATGCCTTTGGCAGATGCAGTAAGCCTGGAACTCAGGGCTTCCTGGTTTAAAAAATCATGTCCCTAGCTGAGACTGGAGGCGGGTGATTAAGCCTAGGCTTAGCAGTGGTGCCAATGAAAACGTGTGGAGGCAGCCATTTTCCGGCACTTTTGTGCTCCCCTTGGGATGCCTTTCGCAGCTGCCGTGTGCCTGGAGCTCAGAGCTTGCTGGTTTAAAAAGCTCTACACCTAGGCGTAACCCTAACCCTAACCGTAACACTGGTCATTTAAATCAGCCTGGGTTTAGGAATTATCCCAAGGGAAAAGCTGTGGAGACAGCCATGTTGTGGCACTTTTGCGCTCCCCTTGGGATGCCTTTCACAGCTGCAGTGTGCTTGGAGCACAGGGCTTCCTGCTTTAAAAAACCACAACTTTAGCCCAAACTGGAGGCTTCTAAATCAGCCTTCGTTTCGGGACGTCCCCAAGGAAAAAGCTGTGGAGGCAGGCATGTTGAGGCACTTCTGCGCTCTTTTTGGGTAGTCCTTCGCAGCTGCTGTGTTCTTGGAACTCAGGGCTTTCTGGTTAAAAGAACACTAACCCTAGGCCTAACTCAAACCTTAAGCCTAGGAAGGAAAATCAGCCTATAATTTGGGATGGTCTCATGGAAATAGCAGTGGAGGCAGCCAAGTTGTGTCACTTTTGCGCTCCCCTTGGGATGCCTTTAACAGCTGCAGTGTGCCTGGAGCACAGGGCTTCCTGGTTTTAAAAGTCCTAGGCCTAAGCCTAACAGTAACCCTAGGAAGGTAAATCAGCCGGGTATTAGGGTTCTTCCTAAGGAAAAAGCTGTGAAAGCAGCCATGTTGTGGCACTTCTGCGCTCCCTTTGGGATGCCTTTGGCAGATGCAGTAAGCCTGGAACTCAGGGCTTCCTGTTTAAAAAAATCCTAGCCCTAGGCTGAGCCCTAATCCTAACCCTAGGCAGATAAATCAGCCTAGGTATAGGGATGGTGCCAAGGAAAAAGCTGTGAAAGCTGCCATGTTGTTGCACTTTTGTACTCCCCTTGGGATGCCTTTCACAGCTGCCGTGTGCTTGGAGCTCAGGGCTTCCTGGTTTAAAAAACCATGTCCCTAGCTGAGACTGGAGGCAGGTGATTCAGCCTAGGCTTAGCAATGGTGCCAATGAAAACGTGTGGAGGCAGCCATTTTCTGGCACTTTTGTGCTCCCCTTGGGATGCCTTTCGCAGCTGCCGTGTGCCTGGAGCTCAGAGCTTGCTGGTTTAAAAAGCTCTACACCTAGGCGTAACCCTAACCCTAACCGTAACACTGGTCATTTAAATCAGCCTGGGTTTAGGAATTATCCCAAGGGAAAAGCTGTGGAGACAGCCATGTTGTGGCACTTTTGCGCTCCCCTTGGGATGCCTTTCACAGCTGCAGTGTGCTTGGAGCACAGGGCTTCCTGGTTTAAAAAACCACAACTTTAGCCCAAACTGGAGGCTTCTAAATCAGCCTTCGTTTCGGGACGTCCCCAAGGAAAAAGCTGTGGAGGCAGGCATGTTGAGGCACTTCTGCGCTCTTCTTGGGTAGTCCTTCGCAGCTGCTGTGTTCTTGGAACTCAGGGCTTTCTGGTTAAAAGAACACTAACCCTAGGCCTAACTCAAACCTTAAGCCTAGGAAGGAAAATCAGCCTATGATTCGGGATGGTCTCATGGAAATAGCAGTGGAGGCAGCCAAGTTGTGTCACTTTTGCGCTCCCCTTGGGATGCCTTTAACAGCTGCAGTGTGCCTGGAGCACAGGGCTTCCTGGTTTTAAAAGTCCTAGGCCTAAGCCTAACAGTAACCCTAGGAAGGTAAATCAGCCGGGTATTAGGGTTCTTCCTAAGGAAAAAGCTGTGAAAGCAGCCATGTTGTGGACCTTCTGCGCTCCCTTTGGGATGCCTTTGGCAGATGCAGTAAGCCTGGAACTCAGGGCTTCCTGGTTAAAAAAATCCTTGCCCTTGGCTGAGCCCTAACCCTAACCCTAGGCAGATAAATCAGCCTAGGTATAGGGATGGTGCCAAGGAAAAAGCTGTGAAAGCTGCCATGTTGTTGCACTTTTGTACTCCCCTTGGGATGCCTTTCACAGCTGCCGTGTGCCTGGAGCTCAGGGCTTCCTGGTTTAAAAAACAATGTCCCTAGCTGAGACGGGAGGCAGGTGATTCAGCCTAGGCTTAGCAATGGTGCCAATGAAAACGTGTGGAGGCAGCCATTTTCTGGCACTTTTGTGCTCCCCTTGGGATGCCTTTCGCAGCTGCCGTGTGCCTGGAGCTCAGAGCTTGCTGGTTTAAAAAGCTCTACACCTAGGCGTAACCCTAACCCTAACCGTAACACTGGTCATTTAAATCAGCCTGGGTTTAGGAATTATCCCAAGGGAAAAGCTGTGGAGACAGCCATGTTGTGGCACTTTTGCGCTCCCCTTGGGATGCCTTTCACAGCTGCAGTGTGCTTGGAGCACAGGGCTTCCTGCTTTAAAAAACCACAACTTTAGCCCAAACTGGAGGCTTCTAAATCAGCCTTCGTTTCGGGACGTCCCCAAGGAAAAAGCTGTGGAGGCAGGCATGTTGAGGCACTTCTGCGCTCTTCTTGGGTAGTCCTTCGCAGCTGCTGTGTTCTTGGAACTCAGGGCTTTCTGGTTAAAAGAACACTAACCCTAGGCCTAACTCAAACCTTAAGCCTAGGAAGGAAAATCAGCCTATGATTCGGGATGGTCTCATGGAAATAGCAGTGGAGGCAGCCAAGTTGTGTCACTTTTGCGCTCCCCTTGGGATGCCTTTAACAGCTGCAGTGTGCCTGGAGCACAGGGCTTCCTGGTTTTAAAAGTCCTAGGCCTAAGCCTAACAGTAACCCTAGGAAGGTAAATCAGCCGGGTATTAGGGTTCTTCCTAAGGAAAAAGCTGTGAAAGCAGCCATGTTGTGGCACTTCTGCGCTCCCTTTGGGATGCCTTTGGCAGATGCAGTAAGCCTGGAACTCAGGGCTTCCTGCTTAAAAAAATCCTTGCCCTTGGCTGAGCCCTAACCCTAACCCTAGGCAGATAAATCAGCCTAGGTATAGGGATGGTGCGAAGGAAAAAGCTGTGAAAGCTGCCATGTTGTTGCACTTTTGTACTCCCCTTGGGATGCCTTTCACAGCTGCCGTGTGCCTGGAGCTCAGGGCTTCCTGGTTTAAAAAACAATGTCCCTAGCTGAGACTGGAGGCAGGGGATTCAGCCTAGGCTTAGCAATGGTGCCAATGAAAACGTGTGGAGGCAGCCATTTTCTGGCACTTTTGTGCTCCCCTTGGGATGCCTTTCGCAGCTGCCGTGTGCCTGGAGCTCAGAGCTTGCTGGTTTAAAAAGCTCTACACCTAGGCGTAACCCTAACCCTAACCGTAACACTGGTCATTTAAATCAGCCTGGGTTTAGGAATTATCCCAAGGGAAAAGCTGTGGAGACAGCCATGTTGTGGCACTTTTGCGCTCCCCTTGGGATGCCTTTCACAGCTGCAGTGTGCTTGGAGCACAGGGCTTCCTGGTGTAAAAAACCACAACTTTAGCCCAAACTGGAGGCTTCTAAATCAGCCTTCGTTTCGGGACGTCCCCAAGGAAAAAGCTGTGGAGGCAGGCATGTTGAGGCACTTCTGCGCTCTTCTTGGGTAGTCCTTCGCAGCTGCTGTGTTCTTGGAACTCAGGGCTTTCTGGTTAAAAGAACACTAACCCTAGGCCTAACTCAAACCTTAAGCCTAGGAAGGAAAATCAGCCTATGATTCGGGATGGTCTCATGGAAATAGCAGTGGAGGCAGCCAAGTTGTGTCACTTTTGCGCTCCCCTTGGGATGCCTTTAACAGCTGCAGTGTGCCTGGAGCACAGGGCTTCCTGGTTTTAAAAGTCCTAGGCCTAAGCCTAACAGTAACCCTAGGAAGGTAAATCAGCCGGGTATTAGGGTTCTTCCTAAGGAAAAAGCTGTGAAAGCAGCCATGTTGTGGCACTTCTGCGCTTCCTTTGGGATGCCTTTGGCAGATGCAGTAAGCCTGGAACTCAGGGCTTCCTGGTTAAAAAAATCCTTGCCCTTGGCTGAGCCCTAACCCTAACCCTAGGCAGATAAATCAGCCTAGGTATAGGGATGGTGCCAAGGAAAAAGCTGTGAAAGCTGCCATGTTGTTGCACTTTTGTACTCCCCTTGGGATGCCTTTCACAGCTGCCGTGTGCCTGGAGCTCAGGGCTTCCTGGTTTAAAAAACCATGTCCCTAGCTGAGACTGGAGGCAGGTGATTCAGCCTAGGCTTAGCAATGGTGCCAATGAAAACGTGTGGAGGCAGCCATTTTCTGGCACTTTTGTGCTCCCCTTGGGATGCCTTTCGCAGCTGCTGTGTGCCTGGAGCTCAGAGCTTGCTGGTTTAAAAAGCTCTACACCTAGGCGTAACCCTAACCCTAACCGTAACACTGGTCATTTAAATCAGCCTGGGTTTAGGAATTATCCCAAGGGAAAAGCTGTGGAGACAGCCATGTTGTGGCACTTTTGCGCTCCCCTTGGGATGCCTTTCACAGCTGCAGTGTGCTTGGAGCACAGGGCTTCCTGGTGTAAAAAGCCACAACTTTAGCCCAAACTGGAGGCTTCGAAATCAGCCTTCGTTTCGGGACGTCCCCAAGGAAAAAGCTGTGGAGGCAGGCATGTTGAGGCACTTCTGCGCTCTTCTTGTGTAGTCCTTCGCAGCTGCTGTGTTCTTGGAACTCAGGGCTTTCTGGTTAAAAGAACACTAACCCTAGGCCTAACTCAAACCTTAAGCCTAGGAAGGAAAATCAGCCTATGATTCGGGATGGTCTCATGGAAATAGCAGTGGAGGCAGCCAAGTTGTGTCACTTTTGCGCTCCCCTTGGGATGCCTTTAACAGCTGCAGTGTGCCTGGAGCACAGGGCTTCCTGGTTTTAAAAGTCCTAGGCCTAAGCCTAACAGTAACCCTAGGAAGGTAAATCAGCCGGGTATTAGGGTTCTTCCTAAGGAAAAAGCTGTGAAAGCAGCCATGTTGTGGCACTTCTGCGCTCCCTTTGGGATGCCTTTGGCAGATGCAGTAAGCCTGGAACTCAGGGCTTCCTGGTTTAAAAAATCATGTCCCTAGCTGAGACTGGAGGCGGGTGATTAAGCCTAGGCTTAGCAGTGGTGCCAATGAAAACGTGTGGAGGCAGCCATTTTCCGGCACTTTTGTGCTCCCCTTGGGATGCCTTTCGCAGCTGCCGTGTGCCTGGAGCTCAGAGCTTGCTGGTTTAAAAAGCTCTACACCTAGGCGTAACCCTAACCCTAACCGTAACACTGGTCATTTAAATCAGCCTGGGTTTAGGAATTATCCCAAGGGAAAAGCTGTGGAGACAGCCATGTTGTGGCACTTTTGCGCTCCCCTTGGGATGCCTTTCACAGCTGCAGTGTGCTTGGAGCACAGGGCTTCCTGCTTTAAAAAACCACAACTTTAGCCCAAACTGGAGGCTTCTAAATCAGCCTTCGTTTCGGGACGTCCCCAAGGAAAAAGCTGTGGAGGCAGGCATGTTGAGGCACTTCTGCGCTCTTTTTGGGTAGTCCTTCGCAGCTGCTGTGTTCTTGGAACTCAGGGCTTTCTGGTTAAAAGAACACTAACCCTAGGCCTAACTCAAACCTTAAGCCTAGGAAGGAAAATCAGCCTATAATTTGGGATGGTCTCATGGAAATAGCAGTGGAGGCAGCCAAGTTGTGTCACTTTTGCGCTCCCCTTGGGATGCCTTTAACAGCTGCAGTGTGCCTGGAGCACAGGGCTTCCTGGTTTTAAAAGTCCTAGGCCTTAGCCTAACAGTAACCCTAGGAAGGTAAATCAGCCGGGTATTAGGGTTCTTCCTAAGGAAAAAGCTGTGAAAGCAGCCATGTTGTGGCACTTCTGCGCTCCCTTTGGGATGCCTTTGGCAGATGCAGTAAGCCTGGAACTCAGGGCTTCCTGGTTAAAAAAATCCTAGCCCTAGGCTGAGCCCTAATCCTAACCCTAGGCAGATAAATCAGCCTAGGTATAGGGATGGTGCCAAGGAAAAAGCTGTGAAAGCTGCCATGTTGTTGCACTTTTGTACTCCCCTTGGGATGCCTTTCACAGCTGCCGTGTGCCTGGAGCTCAGGGCTTCCTGGTTTAAAAAACCATGTCCCTAGCTGAGACTGGAGGTGGGTGATTCAGCCTAGGCTAAGCAATGGTGCCAATGAAAACGTGTGGATGCAGCAATTTTCTGGCACTTTTGTGCTCCCCTTGGGATGCCTTTCGCAGCTGCCGTGTGCCTGGAGCTCAGGGCTTCCTGGTTTAAAAAACCATGTCCCTAGCTGAGACTGGAGGCAGGTGATTCTGCCTAGGCTTAGCAATGGTGCCAATGAAAACGTGTGGAGGCAGCCATTTTCTGGCCCTTTTGTGCTCCCCTTGGGATGCCTTTCGCAGCTGCCGTGTGCCTGGAGCTCAGAGCTTGCTGGTTTAAAAAGCTCTACACCTAGGCGTAACCCTAACCCTAACCGTAACACTGGTCATTTAAATCACCCTGGGTTTAGGAATTATCCCAAGGGAAAAGCTGTGGAGACAGCCATGTTGTGGCACTTTTGCGCTCCTCTTGGGATGCCTTTCACAGCTGCAGTGTGCTTGGAGCACAGGGCTTCCTGGTTTAAAATACCACAACTTTAGCCCAAACTGGAGGCTTCTAAATCAGCCTTCGTTTCGGGACGTCCCCAAGGAAAAAGCTGTGGAGGCAGGCATGTTGAGGCACTTCTGCGCTCTTCTTGGGTAGTCCTTCGCAGCTGCTGTGTTCTTGGAACTCAGGGCTTTCTGGTTAAAAGAACACTAACCCTAGGCCTAACTCAAACCTTAAGCCTAGGAAGGAAAATCAGCCTATGATTCGGGATGGTCTCATGGAAATAGCAGTGGAGGCAGCCAAGTTGTGTCACTTTTGCGCTCCCCTTGGGATGCCTTTAACAGCTGCAGTGTGCCTGGAGCACAGGGCTTCCTGGTTTTAAAAGTCCTAGGCCTAAGCCTAACAGTAACCCTAGGAAGGTAAATCAGCCGGGTATTAGGGTTCTTCCTAAGGAAAAAGCTGTGAAAGCAGCCATGTTGTGGCACTTCTGCGCTCTCTTTGGGATGCCTTTGGCAGATGCAGTAAGCCTGGAACTCAGGGCTTCCTGGTTAAAAAAATCCTTGCCCTTGGCTGAGCCCTAACCCTAACCCTAGGCAGCTAAATCAGCCTAGGTATAGGGATGGTGCCAAGGAAAAAGCTGTGAAAGCTGCCATGTTGTTGCACTTTTGTACTCCCCTTGGGATGCCTTTCACAGCTGCCGTGTGCCTGGAGCTCAGGGCTTCCTGGTTTAAAAAACAATGTCCCTAGCTGAGACTGGAGGCAGGGGATTCAGCCTAGGCTTAGCAATGGTGCCAATGAAAACGTGTGGAGGCAGCCATTTTCTGGCACTTTTGTGCTCCCCTTGGGATGCCTTTCGCAGCTGCCGTGTGCCTGGAGCTCAGAGCTTGCTGGTTTAAAAAGCTCTACACCTAGGCGTAACCCTAACCCTAACCGTAACACTGGTCATTTAAATCAGCCTGGGTTTAGGAATTATCCCAAGGGAAAAGCTGTGGAGACAGCCATGTTGTGGCACTTTTGCGCTCCCCTTGGGATGCCTTTCACAGCTGCAGTGTGCTTGGAGCACAGGGCTTCCTGGTTTAAAAAACCACAACTTTAGCCCAAACTGGAGGCTTCGAAATCAGCCTTCGTTTCGGGAAGTCCCCAAGGAAAAAGCTGTGTAGGCAGGCATGTTGAGGCACTTCTGCGCTCTTCTTGTGTAGTCCTTCGCAGCTGCTGTGTTCTTGGAACTCAGGGCTTTCTGGTTAAAAGAACACTAACCCTAGGCCTAACTCAAACCTTAAGCCTAGGAAGGAAAATCAGCCTATGATTCGGGATGGTCTCATGGAAATAGCAGTGGAGGCAGCCAAGTTGTGTCACTTTTGCGCTCCCCTTGGGATGCCTTTAACAGCTGCAGTGTGCCTGGAGCACAGGGCTTCCTGGTTTTAAAAGTCCTAGGCCTAGGCCTAACAGTAACCCTAGGAAGGTAAATCAGCCGGGTATTAGGGTTCTTCCTAAGGAAAAAGCTGTGAAAGCAGCCATGTTGTGGCACTTCTGCGCTCCCTTTGGGATGCCTTTGGCAGATGCAGTAAGCCTGGAACTCAGGGCTTCCTGCTTAAAAAAATCCTTGCCCTTGGCTGAGCCCTAACCCTAACCCTAGGCAGATAAATCAGCCTAGGTATAGGGATGGTGCCAAGGAAAAAGCTGTGAAAGCTGCCATGTTGTTGCACTTTTGTACTCCCCTTGGGATGCCTTTCACAGCTGCCGTGTGCCTGGAGCTCAGGGCTTCCTGGTTTAAAAAACCATGTCCCTAGCTGAGACTGGAGGCAGGTGATTCAGCCTAGGCTTAGCAATGGTGCCAATGAAAACGTGTGGAGGCAGCCATTTTCTGGCACTTTTGTGCTCCCCTTGGGATGCCTTTCGCAGCTGCTGTGTGCCTGGAGCTCAGAGCTTGCTGGTTTAAAAAGCTCTACACCTAGGCGTAACCCTAACCCTAACCGTAACACTGGTCATTTAAATCAGCCTGGGTTTAGGAATTATCCCAAGGGAAAAGCTGTGGAGACAGCCATGTTGTGGCACTTTTGCGCTCCCCTTGGGATGCCTTTCACAGCTGCAGTGTGCTTGGAGCACAGGGCTTCCTGGTGTAAAAAGCCACAACTTTAGCCCAAACTGGAGGCTTCGAAATCAGCCTTCGTTTCGGGACGTCCCCAAGGAAAAAGCTGTGGAGGCAGGCATGTTGAGGCACTTCTGCGCTCTTCTTGGGTAGTCCTTCGCAGCTGCTGTGTTCTTGGAACTCAGGGCTTTCTGGTTAAAAGAACACTAACCCTAGGCCTAACTCAAACCTTAAGCCTAGGAAGGAAAATCAGCCTATGATTCGGGATGGTCTCATGGAAATAGCAGTGGAGGCAGCCAAGTTGTGTCACTTTTGCGCTCCCCTTGGGATGCCTTTAACAGCTGCAGTGTGCCTGGAGCACAGGGCTTCCTGGTTTTAAAAGTCCTAGGCCTAAGCCTAACAGTAACCCTAGGAAGGTAAATCAGCCGGGTATTAGGGTTCTTCCTAAGGAAAAAGCTGTGAAAGCAGCCATGTTGTGGACCTTCTGCGCTCCCTTTGGGATGCCTTTGGCAGATGCAGTAAGCCTGGAACTCAGGGCTTCCTGGTTTAAACATCATGTCCCTAGCTGAGACTGGAGGCGGGTGATTAAGCCTAGGCTTAGCAGTGGTGCCAATGAAAACGTGTGGAGGCAGCCATTTTCCGGCACTTTTGTGCTCCCCTTGGGATGCCTTTCGCAGCTGCCGTGTGCCTGGAGCTCAGAGCTTGCTGGTTTAAAAAGCTCTACACCTAGGCGTAACCCTAACCCTAACCGTAACACTGGTCATTTAAATCCGCCTGGGTTTAGGAATTATCCCAAGGGAAAAGCTGTGGAGACAGCCATGTTGTGGCACTTTTGCGCTCCCCTTGGGATGCCTTTCACAGCTGCAGTGTGCTTGGAGCACAGGGCTTCCTGCTTTAAAAAACCACAACTTTAGCCCAAACTGGAGGCTTCTAAATCAGCCTTCGTTTCGGGACGTCCCCAAGGAAAAAGCTGTGGAGGCAGGCATGTTGAGGCACTTCTGCGCTCTTTTTGGGTAGTCCTTCGCAGCTGCTGTGTTCTTGGAACTCAGGGCTTTCTGGTTAAAAGAACACTAACCCTAGGCCTAACTCAAACCTTAAGCCTAGGAAGGAAAATCAGCCTATAATTTGGGATGGTCTCATGGAAATAGCAGTGGAGGCAGCCAAGTTGTGTCACTTTTGCGCTCCCCTTGGGATGCCTTTAACAGCTGCAGTGTGCCTGGAGCACAGGGCTTCCTGGTTTTAAAAGTCCTAGGCCTAAGCCTAACAGTAACCCTAGGAAGGTAAATCAGCCGGGTATTAGGGTTCTTCCTAAGGAAAAAGCTGTGAAAGCAGCCATGTTGTGGCACTTCTGCGCTCCCTTTGGGATGCCTTTGGCAGATGCAGTAAGCCTGGAACTCAGGGCTTCCTGGTTAAAAAAATCCTAGCCCTAGGCTGAGCCCTAATCCTAACTCTAGGCAGATAAATCAGCCTAGGTATAGGGATGGTGCCAAGGAAAAAGCTGTGAAAGCTGCCATGTTGTTGCACTTTTGTACTCCCCTTGGGATGCCTTTCACAGCTGCCGTGTGCCTGGAGCTCAGGGCTTCCTGGTTTAAAAAACCATGTCCCTAGCTGAGACTGGAGGTGGGTGATCCAGCCTAGGCTAAGCAATGGTGCCAATGAAAACGTGTGGATGCAGCAATTTTCTGGAACTTTTGTGCTCCCCTTGGGATGCCTTTCGCAGCTGCCGTGTGCCTGGAGCTCAGGGCTTCCTGGTTTAAAAAACCATGTCCCTAGCTGAGACTGGAGGCAGGTGATTCAGCCTAGGCTTAGCAATGGTGCCAATGAAAACGTGTGGAGGCAGCCATTTTCTGGCCCTTTTGTGCTCCCCTTGGGATGCCTTTCGCAGCTGCCGTGTGCCTGGAGCTCAGAGCTTGCTGGTTTAAAAAGCTCTACACCTAGGCGTAACCCTAACCCTAACCGTAACACTGGTCATTTAAATCAGCCTGGGTTTAGGAATTATCCCAAGGGAAAAGCTGTGGAGAACGCCATGTTGTGGCACTTTTGCGCTCCCCTTGGGATGCCTTTCACAGCTGCAGTGTGCTTGGAGCACAGGGCTTCCTGGTTTAAAAAACCACAACTTTAGCCCAAACTGGAGGCTTCTAAATCAGCCTTCGTTTCGGGACGTCCCCAAGGAAAAAGCTGTGGAGGCAGGCATGTTGAGGCACTTCTGCGCTCTTCTTGGGTAGTCCTTCGCAGCTGCTGTGTTCTTGGAACTCAGGGCTTTCTGGTTAAAAGAACACTAACCCTAGGCCTAACTCAAACCTTAAGCCTAGGAAGGAAAATCAGCCTATGATTCGGGATGGTCTCATGGAAATAGCAGTGGAGGCAGCCAAGTTGTGTCACTTTTGCGCTCCCCTTGGGATGCCTTTAACAGCTGCAGTGTGCCTGGAGCACAGGGCTTCCTGGTTTTAAAAGTCCTAGGCCTAAGCCTAACAGTAACCCTAGGAAGGTAAATCAGCCGGGTATTAGGGTTCTTCCTAAGGAAAAAGCTGTGAAAGCAGCCATGTTGTGGACCTTCTGCGCTCCCTTTGGGATGCCTTTGGCAGATGCAGTAAGCCTGGAACTCAGGGCTTCCTGGTTAAAAAAATCCTTGCCCTTGGCTGAGCCCTAACCCTAACCCTAGGCAGATAAATCAGCCTAGGTATAGGGATGGTGCCAAGGAAAAAGCTGTGAAAGCTGCCATGTTGTTGCACTTTTGTACTCCCCTTGGGATGCCTTTCACAGCTGCCGTGTGCCTGGAGCTCAGGGCTTCCTGGTTTAAAAAACCATGTCCCTAGCTGAGACTGGAGGCAGGTGATTCAGCCTAGGCTTAGCAATGGTGCCAATGAAAACGTGTGGAGGCAGCCATTTTCTGGCACTTTTGTGCTCCCCTTGGGATGCCTTTCGCAGCTGCCGTGTGCCTGGAGCTCAGAGCTTGCTGGTTTAAAAAGCTCTACACCTAGGCGTAACCCTAACCCTAACCGTAAGACTGGTCATTTAAATCAGCCTGGGTTTAGGAATTATCCCAAGGGAAAAGCTGTGGAGACAGCCATGTTGTGGCACTTTTGCGCTCCCCTTGGGATGCCTTTCACAGCTGCAGTGTGCTTGGAGCACAGGGCTTCCTGGTGTAAAATCCACAACTTTAGCCCAAACTGGAGGCTTCTAAATCAGCCTTCGTTTCGGGACGTCCCCAAGGAAAAAGCTGTGGAGGCAGGCATGTTGAGGCACTTCTGCGCTCTTCTTGGGTAGTCCTTCGCAGCTGCTGTGTTCTTGGAACTCAGGGCTTTCTGGTTAAAAGAACACTAACCCTAGGCCTAACTCAAACCTTAAGCCTAGGAAGGAAAATCAGCCTATGATTCGGGATGGTCTCATGGAAATAGCAGTGGAGGCAGCCAAGTTGTGTCACTTTTGCGCTCCCCTTGGGATGCCTTTAACAGCTGCAGTGTGCCTGGAGCACAGGGCTTCCTGGTTTTAAAAGTCCTAGGCCTAAGCCTAACAGTAACCCTAGGAAGGTAAATCAGCCGGGTATTAGGGTTCTTCCTAAGGAAAAAGCTGTGAAAGCAGCCATGTTGTGGCACTTCTGCGCTCCCTTTGGGATGCCTTTGGCAGATGCAGTAAGCCTGGAACTCAGGGCTTCCTGGTTAAAAAAAATCCTTGCCCTTGGCTGAGCCCTAACCCTAACCCTAGGCAGATAAATCAGCCTAGGTATAGGGATGGTGCCAAGGAAAAAGCTGTGAAAGCTGCCATGTTGTTGCACTTTTGTACTCCCCTTGGGATGCCTTTCACAGCTGCCGTGTGCCTGGAGCTCAGGGCTTCCTGGTTTAAAAAACCATGTCCCTAGCTGAGACTGGAGGCAGGTGATTCAGCCTAGGCTTAGCAATGGTGCCAATGAAAACGTGTGGAGGCAGCCATTTTCTGGCACTTTTGTGCTCCCCTTGGGATGCCTTTCGCAGCTGCTGTGTGCCTGGAGCTCAGAGCTTGCTGGTTTAAAAAGCTCTACACCTAGGCGTAACCCTAACCCTAACCGTAACACTGGTCATTTAAATCAGCCTGGGTTTAGGAATTATCCCAAGGGAAAAGCTGTGGAGACAGCCATGTTGTGGCACTTTTGCGCTCCCCTTGGGATGCCTTTCACAGCTGCAGTGTGCTTGGAGCACAGGGCTTCCTGGTTTAAAAAACCACAACTTTAGCCCAAACTGGAGGCTTCTAAATCAGCCTTCGTTTCGGGACGTCCCCAAGGAAAAAGCTGTGGAGGCAGGCATGTTGAGGCACTTCTGCGCTCTTCTTGGGTAGTCCTTCGCAGCTGCTGTGTTCTTGGAACTCAGGGCTTTCTGGTTAAAAGAACACTAACCCTAGGCCTAACTCAAACCTTAAGCCTAGGAAGGAAAATCAGCCTATGATTCGGGATGGTCTCATGGAAATAGCAGTGGAGGCAGCCAAGTTGTGTCACTTTTGCGCTCCCCTTGGGATGCCTTTAACAGCTGCAGTGTGCCTGGAGCACAGGGCTTCCTGGTTTTAAAAGTCCTAGGCCTAAGCCTAACAGTAACCCTAGGAAGGTAAATCAGCCGGGTATTAGGGTTCTTCCTAAGGAAAAAGCTGTGAAAGCAGCCATGTTGTGGACCTTCTGCGCTCCCTTTGGGATGCCTTTGGCAGATACAGTAAGCCTGGAACTCAGGGCTTCCTGGTTTAAAAAATCATGTCCCTAGCTGAGACTGGAGGCGGGTGATTAAGCCTAGGCTTAGCAGTGGTGCCAATGAAAACGTGTGGAGGCAGCCATTTTCCGGCACTTTTGTGCTCCCCTTGGGATGCCTTTCGCAGCTGCCGTGTGCCTGGAGCTCAGAGCTTGCTGGTTTAAAAAGCTCTACACCTAGGCGTAACCCTAACCCTAACCGTAACACTGGTCATTTAAATCAGCCTGGGTTTAGGAATTATCCCAAGGGAAAAGCTGTGGAGACAGCCATGTTGTGGCACTTTTGCGCTCCCCTTGGGATGCCTTTCACAGCTGCAGTGTGCTTGGAGCACAGGGCTTCCTGCTTTAAAAAACCACAACTTTAGCCCAAACTGGAGGCTTCTAAATCAGCCTTCGTTTCGGGACGTCCCCAAGGAAAAAGCTGTGGAGGCAGGCATGTTGAGGCACTTCTGCGCTCTTTTTGGGTAGTCCTTCGCAGCTGCTGTGTTCTTGGAACTCAGGGCTTTCTGGTTAAAAGAACACTAACCCTAGGCCTAACTCAAACCTTAAGCCTAGGAAGGAAAATCAGCCTATAATTTGGGATGGTCTCATGGAAATAGCAGTGGAGGCAGCCAAGTTGTGTCACTTTTGCGCTCCCCTTGGGATGCCTTTAACAGCTGCAGTGTGCCTGGAGCACAGGGCTTCCTGGTTTTAAAAGTCCTAGGCCTAAGCCTAACAGTAACCCTAGGAAGGTAAATCAGCCGGGTATTAGGGTTCTTCCTAAGGAAAAAGCTGTGAAAGCAGCCATGTTGTGGCACTTCTGCGCTCCCTTTGGGATGCCTTTGGCAGATGCAGTAAGCCTGGAACTCAGGGCTTCCTGGTTAAAAAAATCCTAGCCCTAGACTGAGCCCTAATCCTAACCCTAGGCAGATAAATCAGCCTAGGTATAGGGATGGTGCCAAGGAAAAAGCTGTGAAAGCTGCCATGTTGTTGCACTTTTGTACTCCCCTTGGGATGACTTTCACAGCTGCCGTGTGCCTGGAGCTCAGGGCTTCCTGGTTTAAAAAACCATGTCCCTAGCTGAGACTGGAGGTGGGTGATTCAGCCTAGGCTAAGCAATGGTGCCAATGAAAACGTGTGGATGCAGCAATTTTCTGGCACTTTTGCGCTCCCCTTGGGATGCCTTTCGCAGCTGCCGTGTGCCTGGAGCTCAGGGCTTCCTGTTTTAAAAAACAATGTCCCTAGCTGAGACTGGAGGCGGGTGATTCAGCCTAGGCTTAGCAATGGTGCCAATGAAAACGTGTGGATGCAGCCATTTTCTGGCACTTTTGTGCTCCCCTTCGGATGCCTTTCGCAGCTGCCGTGTGCCTGGAGCTCAGAGCTTGCTGGTTTAAAAAGCTCTACACCTAGGCGTAACCCTAACCCTAACCGTAACACTGTGCATTTAAATCAGCCTGGGTTTAGGAATTATCCCAAGGGAAAAGCTGTGGAGACAGCCATGTTGTGGCACTTTTGCGCTCCCCTTGGGATGCCTTTCACAGCTGCAGTGTGCTTGGAGCACAGGGCTTCCTGGTTTAAAAAACCACAACTTTAGCCCAAACTGGAGGCTTCTAAATCAGCCTTCATTTCGGGACGTCCCCAAGGAAAAAGCTGTGCAGGCAGGCATGTTGAGGCACTTCTGCGCTCTTCTTGGGTAGTCCTTCGCAGCTGCTGTGTTCTTGGAACTCAGGGCTTTCTGGTTAAAAGAACACTAACCCTAGGCCTAACTCAAACCTTAAGCCTAGGAAGGAAAATCAGCCTATGATTTGGGATGGTCTCATGGAAATAGCAGTGGAGGCAGCCAAGTTGTGTCACTTTTGCGCTCCCCTTGGGATGCCTTTCACAGCTGCAGTGTGCCTGGAGCACAGGGCTTCCTGGTTTTAAAAGTCCTAGGCCTAAGCCTAACAGTAACCCTAGGAAGGTAAATCAGCCGGGTATTAGGGTTCTTCCTAAGGAAAAAGCTGTGAAAGCAGCCATGTTGTGGCACTTCTGCGCTCCCTTTGGGATGCCTTTGGCAGATGCAGTAAGCCTGGAACTCAGGGCTTCCTGGTTAAATAAATCCTTGCCCTAGGCTGAGCCCTAACCCTAACCCTAGGCAGATAAATCAGCCTAGGTATAGGGATGGTGCCAAGGAAAAAGCTGTGAAAGCTGCCATGTTGTTGCACTTTTGTACTCCCCTTGGGATGCCTTTCACAGCTGCCGTGTGCCTGGAGCTCAGGGCTTCCTGGTTTAAAAAACAATGTCCCTAGCTGAGACTGGAGGCAGGGGATTCAGCCTAGGCTTAGCAATGGTGCCAATGAAAACGTGTGGAGGCAGCCATTTTCTGGCACTTTTGTGCTCCCCTTGGGATGCCTTTCGCAGCTGCCGTGTGCCTGGAGCTCAGAGCTTGCTGGTTTAAAAAGCTCTACACCTAGGCGTAACCCTAACCCTAACCGTAACACTGGTCATTTAAATCAGCCTGGGTTTAGGAATTATCCCAAGGGAAAAGCTGTGGAGACAGCCATGTTGTGGCACTTTTGCGCTCCCCTTGGGATGCCTTTCACAGCTGCAGTGTGCTTGGAGCACAGGGCTTCCTGGTTTAAAAAACCACAACTTTAGCCCAAACTGGAGGCTTCTAAATCAGCCTTCGTTTCGGGACGTCCCCAAGGAAAAAGCTGTGGAGGCAGGCATGTTGAGGCACTTCTGCGCTCTTCTTGGGCAGTCCTTCGCAGCTGCTGTGTTCTTGGAACTCAGGGCTTTCTGGTTAAAAGAACACTAACCCTAGGCCTAACTCAAACCTTAAGCCTAGGAAGGAAAATCAGCCTATGATTTGGGATGGTCTCATGGAAATAGCAGTGGAGGCAGCCAAGTTGTGTCACTTTTGCGCTCCCCTTGGGATGCCTTTAACAGCTGCAGTGTGCCTGGAGCACAGGGCTTCCTGGTTTTAAAAGTCCTAGGCCTAAGCCTAACAGTAACCCTAGGAAGGTAAATCAGCCGGGTATTAGGGTTCTTCCTAAGGAAAAAGCTGTGAAAGCAGCCATGTTGTGGCACTTCTGCGCTCCCTTTGGGATGCCTTTGGCAGATGCAGTAAGCCTGGAACTCAGGGCTTCCTGGTTAAAAAAATCCTTGCCCTTGGCTGAGCCCTAACCCTAACCCTAGGCAGATAAATCAGCCTAGGTATAGGGATGGTGCCAAGGAAAAAGCTGTGAAAGCTGCCATGTTGTTGCACTTTTGTACTCCCCTTGGGATGCCTTTCACAGCTGCCGTGTGCCTGGAGCTCAGGGCTTCCTGGTTTAAAAAACCATGTCCCTAGCTGAGACTGGAGGCAGGTGATTCAGCCTAGGCTTAGCAATGGTGCCAATGAAAACGTGTGGAGGCAGCCATTTTCTGGAACTTTTGTGCTCCCCTTGGGATGCCTTTCGCAGCTGCTGTGTGCCTGGAGCTCAGAGCTTGCTGGTTTAAAAAGCTCTACACCTAGGCGTAACCCTAACCCTAACCGTAACACTGGTCATTTAAATCAGCCTGGGTTTAGGAATTATCCCAAGGGAAAAGCTGTGGAGACAGCCATGTTGTGGCACTTTTGCGCTCCCCTTGGGATGCCTTTCACAGCTGCAGTGTGCTTGGAGCAGAGGGCTTCCTGCTTTAAAAAACCACAACTTTAGCCCAAACTGGAGGCTTCTAAATCAGCCTTCGTTTCGGGACGTCCCCAAGGAAAAAGCTGTGCAGGCAGGCATGTTGAGGCACTTCTGCGCGCTTCTTGGGCAGTCCTTCGCAGCTGCTGTGTTCTTGGAACTCAGGGCTTTCTGGTTAAAAGAACACTAACCCTAGGCCTAACTCAAACCTTAAGCCTAGGAAGGAAAATCAGCCTATGATTCGGGATGGTCTCATGGAAATAGCAGTGGAGGCAGCCAAGTTGTGTCACTTTTGCGCTCCCCTTGGGATGCCTTTAACAGCTGCAGTGTGCCTGGAGCACAGGGCTTCCTAGTTTTAAAAGTCCTAGGCCTAAGCCTAACAGTAACCCTAGGAAGGTAAATCAGCCGGGTATTAGGGTTCTTCCTAAGGAAAAAGCTGTGAAAGCAGCCATGTTGTGGCACTTCTGCGCTCCCTTTGGGATGCCTTTGGCAGATGCAGTAAGCCTGGAACTCAGGGCTTCCTGGTTAAAAAAATCCTTGCCCTTGGCTGAGCCCTAACCCTAACCCTAGGCAGATAAATCAGCCTAGGTATAGGGATGGTGCCAAGGAAAAAGCTGTGAAAGCTGCCATGTTGTTGCACTTTTGTACTCCCCTTGGGATGCCTTTCACAGCTGCCGTGTGCCTGGAGCTCAGGGCTTCCTGGTTTAAAAAACCATGTCCCTAGCTGAGACGGGAGGCAGGTGATTCAGCCTAGGTTTAGCAATGGGGCCAATATAAACGTGTGGAGGCAGCCATTTTCTGGCACTTTTGTGCTCCCCTTGGGATGCCTTTCGCAGCTGCCGTGTGCCTGGAGCTCAGAGCTTGCTGGTTTAAAAAGCTCTACACCTAGGCGTAACCCTAACCCTAACCGTAACACTGGTCATTTAAATCAGCCTGGGTTTAGGAATTATCCCAAGGGAAAAGCTGTGGAGACAGCCATGTTGTGGCACTTTTGCGCTCCCCTTGGGATGCCTTTCACAGCTGCAGTGTGCTTGGAGCACAGGGCTTCCTGCTTTAAAAAACCACAACTTTAGCCCAAACTGGAGGCTTCTAAATCAGCCTTCGTTTCGGGACGTCCCCAAGGAAAAAGCTGTGGAGGCAGGCATGTTGAGGCACTTCTGCGCTCTTCTTGGGCAGTCCTTCGCAGCTGCTGTGTTCTTGGAACTCAGGGCTTTCTGGTTAAAAGAACACTAACCCTAGGCCTAACTCAAACCTTAAGCCTAGGAAGGAAAATCAGCCTATGATTCGGGATGGTCTCATGGAAATAGCAGTGGAGGCAGCCAAGTTGTGTCACTTTTGCGCTCCCCTTGGGATGCCTTTAACAGCTGCAGTGTGCCTGGAGCACAGGGCTTCCTGGTTTTAAAAGTCCTAGGCCTAAGCCTAACAGTAACCCTAGGAAGGTAAATCAGCCGGGTATTAGGGTTCTTCCTAAGGAAAAAGCTGTGAAAGCAGCCATGTTGTGGCACTTCTGCGCTCCCTTTGGGATGCCTTTGGCAGATGCAGTAAGCCTGGAACTCAGGGCTTCCTGCTTAAAAAAATCCTTGCCCTTGGCTGAGCCCTAACCCTAACCCTAGGCAGATAAATCAGCCTAGGTATAGGGATGGTGCCAAGGAAAAAGCTGTGAAAGCTGCCATGTTGTTGCACTTTTGTACTCCCCTTGGGATGCCTTTCACAGCTGCCGTGTGCCTGGAGCTCAGGGCTTCCTGGTTTAAAAAACCATGTCCCTAGCTGAGACTGGAGGCAGGTGATTCAGCCTAGGCTTAGCAATGGTGCCAATGAAAACGTGTGGAGGCAGCCATTTTCTGGCACTTTTGTGCTCCCCTTGGGATGCCTTTCACAGCTGCCGTGTGCCTGGAGCTCAGAGCTTGCTGGTTTAAAAAGCTCTACACCTAGGCGTAACCCTAACCCTAACCGTAACACTGGTCATTTAAATCAGCCTGGGTTTAGGAATTATCCCAAGGGAAAAGCTGTGGAGACAGCCATGTTGTGGCACTTTTGCGCTCCCCTTGGGATGCCTTTCACAGCTGCAGTGTGCTTGGAGCACAGGGCTTCCTGGTTTAAAAAACCACAACTTTAGCCCAAACTGGAGGCTTCTAAATCAGCCTTCGTTTCGGGACGTCCCCAAGGAAAAAGCTGTGGAGGCAGGCATGTTGAGGCACTTCTGCGCTCTTCTTGGGTAGTCCTTCGCAGCTGCTGTGTTCTTGGAACTCAGGGCTTTCTGGTTAAAAGAACACTAACCCTAGGCCTAACTCAAACCTTAAGCCTAGGAAGGAAAATCAGCCTATGATTCGGGATGGTCTCATGGAAATAGCAGTGGAGGCAGCCAAGTTGTGTCACTTTTGCGCTCCCCTTGGGATGCCTTTAACAGCTGCAGTGTGCCTGGAGCACAGGGCTTCCTGGTTTTAAAAGTCCTAGGCCTAAGCCTAACAGTAACCCTAGGAAGGTAAATCAGCCAGGTATTAGGGTTCTTCCTAAGGAAAAAGCTGTGAAAGCAGCCATGTTGTGGCACTTCTGCGCTCCCTTTGGGATGCCTTTGGCAGATGCAGTAAGCCTGGAACTCAGGGCTTCCTGGTTAAAAAAATCCTTGCCCTAGGCTGAGCCCTAACCCTAACCCTAGGCAGATAAATCAGCCTAGGTATAGGGATGGTGCCAAGGAAAAAGCTGTGAAAGCTGCCATGTTGTTGCACTTTTGTACTCCCCTTGGGATGCCTTTCACAGCTGCCGTGTGCCTGGAGCTCAGGGCTTCCTGGTTTAAAAAACCATGTCCCTAGCTGAGACTGGAGGCAGGTGATTCAGCCTAGGCTTAGCAATGGTGCCAATGAAAACGTGTGGAGGCAGCCATTTTCTGGCACTTTTGTGCTCCCCTTGGGATGCCTTTCGCAGCTGCCGTGTGCCTGGAGCTCAGAGCTTGCTGGTTTAAAAAGCTCTACACCTAGGCGTAACCCTAACCCTAACCGTAACACTGGTCATTTAAATCAGCCTGGGTTTAGGAATTATCCCAAGGGAAAAGCTGTGGAGACAGCCATGTTGTGGCACTTTTGCGCTCCCCTTGGGATGCCTTTCACAGCTGCAGTGTGCTTGGAGCACAGGGCTTCCTGGTTTAAAAAACCACAACTTTAGCCCAAACTGGAGGCTTCTAAATCAGCCTTCGTTTCGGGACGTCCCCAAGGAAAAAGCTGTGGAGGCAGGCATGTTGAGGCACTTCTGCGCTCTTCTTGGGCAGTCCTTCGCAGCTGCTGTGTTCTTGGAACTCAGGGCTTTCTGGTTAAAAGAACACTAACCCTAGGCCTAACTCAAACCTTAAGCATAGGAAGGAAAATCAGCCTATGATTCGGGATGGTCTCATGGAAATAGCAGTGGAGGCAGCCAAGTTGTGTCACTTTTGCGCTCCCCTTGGGATGCCTTTAACAGCTGCAGTGTGCCTGGAGCACAGGGCTTCCTGGTTTTAAAAGTCCTAGGCCTAAGCCTAACAGTAACCCTAGGAAGGTAAATCAGCCGGGTATTAGGGTTCTTCCTAAGGAAAAAGCTGTGAAAGCAGCCATGTTGTGGCACTTCTGCGCTCCCTTTGGGATGCCTTTGGCAGATGCAGTAAGCCTGGAACTCAGGGCTTCCTGGTTAAAAAAATCCTTGCCCTTGGCTGAGCCCTAACCCTAACCCTAGGCAGATAAATCAGCCTAGGTATAGGGATGGTGCCAAGGAAAAAGCTGTGAAAGCTGCCATGTTGTTGCACTTTTGTACTCCCCTTGGGATGCCTTTCACAGCTGCCGTGTGCCTGGAGCTCAGGGCTTCCTGGTTTAAAAAACAATGTCCCTAGCTGAGACGGGAGGCAGGTGATTCAGCCTAGGCTTAGCAATGGTGCCAATGAAAACGTGTGGAGGCAGCCATTTTCTGGCACTTTTGTGCTCCCCTTGGGATGCCTTTCGCAGCTGCCGTGTGCCTGGAGCTCAGAGCTTGCTGGTTTAAAAAGCTCTACACCTAGGCGTAACCCTAACCCTAACCGTAACACTGGTCATTTAAATCAGCCTGGGTTTAGGAATTATCCCAAGGGAAAAGCTGTGGAGACAGCCATGTTGTGGCACTTTTGCGCTCCCCTTGGGATGCCTTTCACAGCTGCAGTGTGCTTGGAGCACAGGGCTTCCTGGTTTAAAAAACCACAACTTTAGCCCAAACTGGAGGCTTCGAAATCAGCCTTTGTTTCGGGACGTCCCCAAGGAAAAAGCTGTGGAGGAAGGCATGTTGAGGCACTTCTGCGCTCTTCTTGGGTAGTCCTTCGCAGCTGCTGTCTTCTTGGAACTCAGGGCTTTCTGGTTAAAAGAACACTAACCCTAGGCCTAATTAAACCTTAAGCCTAGGAAGGAAAATCAGCCTATGATTCGGGATGGTCTCATGGAAATAGCAGTGGAGGCAGCCAAGTTGTGTCACTTTTGCGCTCCCCTTGGGATGCCTTTAACAGCTGCAGTGTGCCTGGAGCACAGGGCTTCCTGGTTTTAAAAGTCCTAGGCCTAAGCCTAACAGTAACCCTAGGAAGGTAAATCAGCCGGGTATTAGGGTTCTTCCTAAGGAAAAAGCTGTGAAAGCAGCCATGTTGTGGCACTTCTGCGCTCCCTTTGGGATGCCTTTGGCAGATGCAGTAAGCCTGGAACTCAGGGCTTCCTGCTTAAAAAAATCCTTGCCCTTGGCTGAGCCCTAACCCTAACCCTAGGCAGATAAATCAGCCTAGGTATAGGGATGGTGCCAAGGAAAAAGCTGTGAAAGCTGCCATGTTGTTGCACTTTTGTACTCCCCTTGGGATGCCTTTCACAGCTGCCGTGTGCCTGGAGCTCAGGGCTTCCTGGTTTAAAAAACCATGTCCCTAGCTGAGACTGGAGGCAGGTGATTCAGCCTAGGCTTAGCAATGGTGCCAATGAAAACGTGTGGAGGCAGCCATTTTCTGGCACTTTTGTGCTCCCCTTGGGATGCCTTTCGCAGCTGCCGTGTGCCTGGAGCTCAGAGCTTGCTGGTTTAAAAAGCTCTACACCTAGGCGTAACCCTAACCCTAACCGTAACACTGGTCATTTAAATCAGCCTGGGTTTAGGAATTATCCCAAGGGAAAAGCTGTGGAGACAGCCATGTTGTGGCACTTTTGCGCTCCCCTTGGGATGCCTTTCACAGCTGCAGTGTGCTTGGAGCACAGGGCTTCCTGGTTTAAAAAACCACAACTTTAGCCCAAACTGGAGGCTTCTAAATCAGCCTTCGTTTCGGGACGTCCCCAAGGAAAAAGCTGTGGAGGCAGGCATGTTGTGGCACTTCTGCGCTCTTCTTGGGTAGTCCTTCGCAGCTGCTGTGTTCTTGGAACTCAGGGCTTTCTGGTTAAAAGAACACTAACCCTAGGCCTAACTCAAACCTTAAGCCTAGGAAGGAAAATCAGCCTATGATTCGGGATGGTCTCATGGAAATAGCAGTGGAGGCAGCCAAGTTGTGTCACTTTTGCGCTCCCCTTGGGATGCCTTTAACAGCTGCAGTGTGCCTGGAGCACAGGGCTTCCTAGTTTTAAAAGTCCTAGGCCTAAGCCTAACAGTAACCCTAGGAAGGTAAATCAGCCGGGTATTAGGGTTCTTCCTAAGGAAAAAGCTGTGAAAGCAGCCATGTTGTGGCACTTCTGCGCTCCCTTTGGGATGCCTTTGGCAGATGCAGTAAGCCTGGAACTCAGGGCTTCCTGCTTAAAAAAATCCTTGCCCTTGGCTGAGCCCTAACCCTAACCCTAGGCAGATAAATCAGCCTAGGTATAGGGATGGTGCCAAGGAAAAAGCTGTGAAAGCTGCCATGTTGTTGCACTTTTGTACTCCCCTTGGGATGCCTTTCACAGCTGCCGTGTGCCTGGAGCTCAGGGCTTCCTGGTTTAAAAAACCATGTCCCTAGCTGAGACTGGAGGCAGGTGATTCAGCCTAGGCTTAGCAATGGTGCCAATGAAAACGTGTGGAGGCAGCCATTTTCTGGCACTTTTGTGCTCCCCTTGGGATGCCTTTCGCAGCTGCCGTGTGCCTGGAGCTCAGAGCTTGCTGGTTTAAAAAGCTCTACACCTAGGCGTAACCCTAACCCTAACCGTAACACTGGTCATTTAAATCAGCCTGGGTTTAGGAATTATCCCAAGGGAAAAGCTGTGGAGACAGCCATGTTGTGGCACTTTTGCGCTCCCCTTGGGATGCCTTTCACAGCTGCAGTGTGCTTGGAGCACAGGGCTTCCTGGTTTAAAAAACCACAACTTTAGCCCAAACTGGAGGCTTCTAAATCAGCCTTCGTTTCGGGACGTCCCCAAGGAAAAAGCTGTGGAGGCAGGCATGTTGAGGCACTTCTGCGCTCTTCTTGGGCAGTCCTTCGCAGCTGCTGTGTTCTTGGAACTCAGGGCTTTCTGGTTAAAAGAACACTAACCCTAGGCCTAACTCAAACCTTAAGCCTAGGAAGGAAAATCAGCCTATGATTCGGGATGGTCTCATGGAAATAGCAGTGGAGGCAGCCAAGTTGTGTCACTTTTGCGCTCCCCTTGGGATGCCTTTAACAGCTGCAGTGTGCCTGGAGCACAGGGCTTCCTGGTTTTAAAAGTCCTAGGCCTAAGCCTAACAGTAACCCTAGGAAGGTAAATCAGCCGGGTATTAGGGTTCTTCCTAAGGAAAAAGCTGTGAAAGCAGCCATGTTGTGGCACTTCTGCGCTCCCTTTGGGATGCCTTTGGCAGATGCAGTAAGCCTGGAACTCAGGGCTTCCTGGTTAAAAAAATCCTTGCCCTAGGCTGAGCCCTAACCCTAACCCTAGGCAGATAAATCAGCCTAGGTATAGGGATGGTGCCAAGGAAAAAGCTGTGAAAGCTGCCATGTTGTTGCACTTTTGTACTCCCCTTGGGATGCCTTTCACAGCTGCCGTGTGCCTGGAGCTCAGGGCTTCCTGGTTTAAAAAACAATGTCCCTAGCTGAGACTGGAGGCAGGGGATTCAGCCTAGGCTTAGCAATGGTGCCAATGAAAACGTGTGGAGGCAGCCATTTTCTGGCACTTTTGTGCTCCCCTTGGGATGCATTTCGCAGCTGCCGTGTGCCTGGAGCTCAGAGCTTGCTGGTTTAAAAAGCTCTACACCTAGGCGTAACCCTAACCCTAACCGTAACACTGGTCATTTAAATCAGCCTGGGTTTAGGAATTATCCCAAGGGAAAAGCTGTGGAGACAGCCATGTTGTGGCACTTTTGCGCTCCCCTTGGGATGCCTTTCACAGCTGCAGTGTGCTTGGAGCACAGGGCTTCCTGGTTTAAAAAACCACAACTTTATTCCAAACTGGAGGCTTCTAAATCAGCCTTTGTTTCGGGACGTCCCCAAAGAAAAAGCTGTGGAGGCAGGCATGTTGAGGCACTTCTGCGCTCTTCTTGGGTAGTCCTTCGCAGCTGCTGTCTTCTTGGAACTCAGGGCTTTCTGGTTAAAAGAACACTAACCCTAGGCCTAACTCAAACCTTAAGCCTAGGAAGGAAAATCAGCCTATGATTCGGGATGGTCTCATGGAAATAGCAGTGGAGGCAGCCAAGTTGTGTCACTTTTGCGCTCCCCTTGGGATGCCTTTAACAGCTGCCGTGTGCCTGGAGCTCAGGGCTTCCTGGTTTAAAAAACCATGTCCCTAGCTGAGACTGGAGGTAGGTGATTCAGCCTAGGCTTAGCAATGGTGCCAATGAAAACGTGTGGAGGCAGCCATTTTCTGGCACTTTTGTGCTCCCCTTGGGATGCCTTTCGCAGCTGCCGTGTGCCTGGAGCTCAGAGCTTGCTGGTTTAAAAAGCTCTACACCTAGGCGTAACCCTAACCCTAACCGTAACACTGGTCATTTAAATCAGCCTGGGTTTAGGAATTATCCCAAGGGAAAAGCTGTGGAGACAGCCATGTTGTGGCACTTTTGCGCTCCCCTTGGGATGCCTTTCACAGCTGCAGTGTGCTTGGAGCACAGGGCTTCCTGGTTTAAAAAACCACAACTTTAGCCCAAACTGGAGGCTTCTAAATCAGCCTTCGTTTCGGGACGTCCCCAAGGAAAAAGCTGTGGAGGCAGGCATGTTGAGGCACTTCTGCGCTCTTCTTGGGCAGTCCTTCGCAGCTGCTGTGTTCTTGGAACTCAGGGCTTTCTGGTTAAAAGAACACTAACCCTAGGCCTAACTCAAACCTTAAGCATAGGAAGGAAAATCAGCCTATGATTCGGGATGGTCTCATGGAAATAGCAGTGGAGGCAGCCAAGTTGTGTCACTTTTGCGCTCCCCTTGGGATGCCTTTAACAGCTGCAGTGTGCCTGGAGCACAGGGCTTCCTGGTTTTAAAAGTCCTAGGCCTAAGCCTAACAGTAACCCTAGGAAGGTAAATCAGCCGGGTATTAGGGTTCTTCCTAAGGAAAAAGCTGTGAAAGCAGCCATGTTGTGGCACTTCTGCGCTCCCTTTGGGATGCCTTTGGCAGATGCAGTAAGCCTGGAACTCAGGGCTTCCTGGTTAAAAAAATCCTTGCCCTTGGCTGAGCCCTAACCCTAACCCTAGGCAGATAAATCAGCCTAGGTATAGGGATGGTGCCAAGGAAAAAGCTGTGAAAGCTGCCATGTTGTTGCACTTTTGTACTCCCCTTGGGATGCCTTTCACAGCTGCCGTGTGCCTGGAGCTCAGGGCTTCCTGGTTTAAAAAACCATGTCCCTAGCTGAGACTGGAGGCAGGTGATTCAGCCTAGGCTTAGCAATGGTGCCAATGAAAACGTGTGGAGGCAGCCATTTTCTGGCACTTTTGTGCTCCCCTTGGGATGCCTTTCGCAGCTGCCGTGTGCCTGGAGCTCAGAGCTTGCTGGTTTAAAAAGCTCTACACCTAGGCGTAACCCTAACCCTAACCGTAACACTGGTCATTTAAATCAGCCTGGGTTTAGGAATTATCCCAAGGGAAAAGCTGTGGAGACAGCCATGTTGTGGCACTTTTGCGCTCCCCTTGGGATGCCTTTCACAGCTGCAGTGTGCTTGGAGCACAGGGCTTCCTGGTTTAAAAAACCACAACTTTAGCCCAAACTGGAGGCTTCTAAATCAGCCTTCGTTTCGGGACGTCCCCAAGGAAAAAGCTGTGGAGGCAGGCATGTTGAGGCACTTCTGCGCTCTTCTTGGGCAGTCCTTCGCAGCTGCTGTGTTCTTGGAACTCAGGGCTTTCTGGTTAAAAGAACACTAACCCTAGGCCTAACTCAAACCTTAAGCATAGGAAGGAAAATCAGCCTATGATTCGGGATGGTCTCATGGAAATAGCAGTGGAGGCAGCCAAGTTGTGTCACTTTTGCGCTCCCCTTGGGATGCCTTTAACAGCTGCAGTGTGCCTGGAGCACAGGGCTTCCTGGTTTTAAAAGTCCTAGGCCTAAGCCTAACAGTAACCCTAGGAAGGTAAATCAGCCGGGTATTAGGGTTCTTCCTAAGGAAAAAGCTGTGAAAGCAGCCATGTTGTGGCACTTCTGCGCTCCCTTTGGGATGCCTTTGGCAGATGCAGTAAGCCTGGAACTCAGGGCTTCCTGGTTAAAAAAATCCTTGCCCTTGGCTGAGCCCTAACCCTAACCCTAGGCAGATAAATCAGCCTAGGTATAGGGATGGTGCCAAGGAAAAAGCTGTGAAAGCTGCCATGTTGTTGCACTTTTGTACTCCCCTTGGGATGCCTTTCACAGCTGCCGTGTGCCTGGAGCTCAGGGCTTCCTGGTTTAAAAAACAATGTCCCTAGCTGAGACGGGAGGCAGGTGATTCAGCCTAGGCTTAGCAATGGTGCCAATGAAAACGTGTGGAGGCAGCCATTTTCTGGCACTTTTGTGCTCCCCTTGGGATGCCTTTCGCAGCTGCCGTGTGCCTGGAGCTCAGAGCTTGCTGGTTTAAAAAGCTCTACACCTAGGCGTAACCCTAACCCTAACCGTAACACTGGTCATTTAAATCAGCCTGGGTTTAGGAATTATCCCAAGGGAAAAGCTGTGGAGACAGCCATGTTGTGGCACTTTTGCGCTCCCCTTGGGATGCCTTTCACAGCTGCAGTGTGCTTGGAGCACAGGGCTTCCTGGTTTAAAAAACCACAACTTTAGCCCAAACTGGAGGCTTCGAAATCAGCCTTTGTTTCGGGACGTCCCCAAGGAAAAAGCTGTGGAGGAAGGCATGTTGAGGCACTTCTGCGCTCTTCTTGGGTAGTCCTTCGCAGCTGCTGTCTTCTTGGAACTCAGGGCTTTCTGGTTAAAAGAACACTAACCCTAGGCCTAATTAAACTTTAAGCCTAGGAAGGAAAATCAGCCTATGATTCGGGATGGTCTCATGGAAATAGCAGTGGAGGCAGCCAAGTTGTGTCACTTTTGCGCTCCCCTTGGGATGCCTTTAACAGCTGCAGTGTGCCTGGAGCACAGGGCTTCCTGGTTTTAAAAGTCCTAGGCCTAAGCCTAACAGTAACCCTAGGAAGGTAAATCAGCCGGGTATTAGGGTTCTTCCTAAGGAAAAAGCTGTGAAAGCAGCCATGTTGTGGCACTTCTGCGCTCCCTTTGGGATGCCTTTGGCAGATGCAGTAAGCCTGGAACTCAGGGCTTCCTGCTTAAAAAAATCCTTGCCCTTGGCTGAGCCCTAACCCTAACCCTAGGCAGATAAATCAGCCTAGGTATAGGGATGGTGCCAAGGAAAAAGCTGTGAAAGCTGCCATGTTGTTGCACTTTTGTACTCCCCTTGGGATGCCTTTCACAGCTGCCGTGTGCCTGGAGCTCAGGGCTTCCTGGTTTAAAAAACCATGTCCCTAGCTGAGACTGGAGGCAGGTGATTCAGCCTAGGCTTAGCAATGGTGCCAATGAAAACGTGTGGAGGGAGCCATTTTCTGGCACTTTTGTGCTCCCCTTGGGATGCCTTTCGCAGCTGCCGTGTGCCTGGAGCTCAGAGCTTGCTGGTTTAAAAAGCTCTACACCTAGGCGTAACCCTAACCCTAACCGTAACACTGGTCATTTAAATCAGCCTGGGTTTAGGAATTATCCCAAGGGAAAAGCTGTGGAGACAGCCATGTTGTGGCACTTTTGCGCTCCCCTTGGGATGCCTTTCACAGCTGCAGTGTGCTTGGAGCACAGGGCTTCCTGGTTTAAAAAACCACAACTTTAGCCCAAACTGGAGGCTTCTAAATCAGCCTTCGTTTCGGGACGTCCCCAAGGAAAAAGCAGTGGAGGCAGGCATGTTGTGGCACTTCTGCGCTCTTCTTGGGTAGTCCTTCGCAGCTGCTGTGTTCTTGGAACTCAGGGCTTTCTGGTTAAAAGAACACTAACCCTAGGCCTAACTCAAACCTTAAGCCTAGGAAGGAAAATCAGCCTATGATTCGGGATGGTCTCATGGAAATAGCAGTGGAGGCAGCCAAGTTGTGTCACTTTTGCGCTCCCCTTGGGATGCCTTTAACAGCTGCAGTGTGCCTGGAGCACAGGGCTTCCTAGTTTTAAAAGTCCTAGGCCTAAGCCTAACAGTAACCCTAGGAAGGTAAATCAGCCGGGTATTAGGGTTCTTCCTAAGGAAAAAGCTGTGAAAGCAGCCATGTTGTGGCACTTCTGCGCTCCCTTTGGGATGCCTTTGGCAGATGCAGTAAGCCTGGAACTCAGGGCTTCCTGCTTAAAAAAATCCTTGCCCTTGGCTGAGCCCTAACCCTAACCCTAGGCAGATAAATCAGCCTAGGTATAGGGATGGTGCCAAGGAAAAAGCTGTGAAAGCTGCCATGTTGTTGCACTTTTGTACTCCCCTTGGGATGCCTTTCACAGCTGCCGTGTGCCTGGAGCTCAGGGCTTCCTGGTTTAAAAAACCATGTCCCTAGCTGAGACTGGAGGCAGGTGATTCAGCCTAGGCTTAGCAATGGTGCCAATGAAAACGTGTGGAGGCAGCCATTTTCTGGCACTTTTGTGCTCCCCTTGGGATGCCTTTCGCAGCTGCCGTGTGCCTGGAGCTCAGAGCTTGCTGGTTTAAAAAGCTCTACACCTAGGCGTAACCCTAACCCTAACCGTAACACTGGTCATTTAAATCAGCCTGGGTTTAGGAATTATCCCAAGGGAAAAGCTGTGGAGACAGCCATGTTGTGGCACTTTTGCGCTCCCCTTGGGATGCCTTTCACAGCTGCAGTGTGCTTGGAGCACAGGGCGTCCTGGTTTAAAAAACCACAACTTTAGCCCAAACTGGAGGCTTCTAAATCAGCCTTCGTTTCGGGACGTCCCCAAGGAAAAAGCTGTGGAGGCAGGCATGTTGAGGCACTTCTGCGCTCTTCTTGGGCAGTCCTTCGCAGCTGCTGTGTTCTTGGAACTCAGGGCTTTCTGGTTAAAAGAACACTAACCCTAGGCCTAACTCAAACCTTAAGCCTAGGAAGGAAAATCAGCCTATGATTCGGGATGGTCTCATGGAAATAGCAGTGGAGGCAGCCAAGTTGTGTCACTTTTGCGCTCCCCTTGGGATGCCTTTAACAGCTGCAGTGTGCCTGGAGCACAGGGCTTCCTGGTTTTAAAAGTCCTAGGCCTAAGCCTAACAGTAACCCTAGGAAGGTAAATCAGCCGGGTATTAGGGTTCTTCCTAAGGAAAAAGCTGTGAAAGCAGCCATGTTGTGGCACTTCTGCGCTCCCTTTGGGATGCCTTTGGCAGATGCAGTAAGCCTGGAACTCAGGGCTTCCTGCTTAAAAAAATCCTTGCCCTAGGCTGAGCCCTAACCCTAACCCTAGGCAGATAAATCAGCCTAGGTATAGGGATGGTGCCAAGGAAAAAGCTGTGAAAGCTGCCATGTTGTTGCACTTTTGTACTCCCCTTGGGATGCCTTTCACAGCTGCCGTGTGCCTGGAGCTCAGGGCTTCCTGGTTTAAAAAACAATGTCCCTAGCTGAGACTGGAGGCAGGGGATTCAGCCTAGGCTTAGCAATGGTGCCAATGAAAACGTGTGGAGGCAGCCATTTTCTGGCACTTTTGTGCTCCCCTTGGGATGCATTTCGCAGCTGCCGTGTGCCTGGAGCTCAGAGCTTGCTGGTTTAAAAAGCTCTACACCTAGGCGTAACCCTAACCCTAACCGTAACACTGGTCATTTAAATCAGCCTGGGTTTAGGAATTATCCCAAGGGAAAAGCTGTGGAGACAGCCATGTTGTGGCACTTTTGCGCTCCCCTTGGGATGCCTTTCACAGCTGCAGTGTGCTTGGAGCACAGGGCTTCCTGGTTTAAAAAACCACAACTTTATTCCAAACTGGAGGCTTCTAAATCAGCCTTTGTTTCGGGACGTCCCCAAAGAAAAAGCTGTGGAGGCAGGCATGTTGAGGCACTTCTGCGCTCTTCTTGGGTAGTCCTTCGCAGCTGCTGTCTTCTTAAAACTCAGGGCTTTCTGGTTAAAAGAACACTAACCCTAGGCCTAACTCAAACCTTAAGCCTAGGAAGGAAAATCAGCCTATGATTCGGGATGGTCTCATGGAAATAGCAGTGGAGGCAGCCAAGTTGTGTCACTTTTGCGCTCCCCTTGGGATGCCTTTAACAGCTGCCGTGTGCCTGGAGCTCAGGGCTTCCTGGTTTAAAAAACCATGTCCCTAGCTGAGACTGGAGGTAGGTGATTCAGCCTAGGCTTAGCAATGGTGCCAATGAAAACGTGTGGAGGCAGCCATTTTCTGGCACTTTTGTGCTCCCCTTGGGATGCCTTTCGCAGCTGCCGTGTGCCTGGAGCTCAGAGCTTGCTGGTTTAAAAAGCTCTACACCTAGGCGTAACCCTAACCCTAACCGTAACACTGGTCATTTAAATCAGCCTGGGTTTAGGAATTATCCCAAGGGAAAAGCTGTGGAGACAGCCATGTTGTGGCACTTTTGCGCTCCCCTTGGGATGCCTTTCACAGCTGCAGTGTGCTTGGAGCACAGGGCTTCCTGGTTTAAAAAACCACAACTTTAGCCCAAACTGGAGGCTTCTAAATCAGCCTTCGTTTCGGGACGTCCCCAAGGAAAAAGCTGTGGAGGCAGGCATGTTGAGGCACTTCTGCGCTCTTCTTGGGCAGTCCTTCGCAGCTGCTGTGTTCTTGGAACTCAGGGCTTTCTGGTTAAAAGAACACTAACCCTAGGCCTAACTCAAACCTTAAGCATAGGAAGGAAAATCAGCCTATGATTCGGGATGGTCTCATGGAAATAGCAGTGGAGGCAGCCAAGTTGTGTCACTTTTGCGCTCCCCTTGGGATGCCTTTAACAGCTGCAGTGTGCCTGGAGCACAGGGCTTCCTGGTTTTAAAAGTCCTAGGCCTAAGCCTAACAGTAACCCTAGGAAGGTAAATCAGCCGGGTATTAGGGTTCTTCCTAAGGAAAAAGCTGTGAAAGCAGCCATGTTGTGGCACTTCTGCGCTCCCTTTGGGATGCCTTTGGCAGATGCAGTAAGCCTGGAACTCAGGGCTTCCTGGTTAAAAAAATCCTTGCCCTTGGCTGAGCCCTAACCCTAACCCTAGGCAGATAAATCAGCCTAGGTATAGGGATGGTGCCAAGGAAAAAGCTGTGAAAGCTGCCATGTTGTTGCACTTTTGTACTCCCCTTGGGATGCCTTTCACAGCTGCCGTGTGCCTGGAGCTCAGGGCTTCCTGGTTTAAAAAACAATGTCCCTAGCTGAGACGGGAGGCAGGTGATTCAGCCTAGGCTTAGCAATGGTGCCAATGAAAACGTGTGGAGGCAGCCATTTTCTGGCACTTTTGTGCTCCCCTTGGGATGCCTTTCGCAGCTGCCGTGTGCCTGGAGCTCAGAGCTTGCTGGTTTAAAAAGCTCTACACCTAGGCGTAACCCTAACCCTAACCGTAACACTGGTCATTTAAATCAGCCTGGGTTTAGGAATTATCCCAAGGGAAAAGCTGTGGAGACAGCCATCTTGTGGCACTTTTGCGCTCCCCTTGGGATGCCTTTCACAGCTGCAGTGTGCTTGGAGCACAGGGCTTCCTGGTTTAAAAAACCACAACTTTAGCCCAAACTGGAGGCTTCTAAATCAGCCTTTGTTTCGGGACGTCCCCAAGGAAAAAGCTGTGGAGGAAGGCATGTTGAGGCACTTCTGCGCTCTTCTTGGGTAGTCCTTCGCAGCTGCTGTCTTCTTGGAACTCAGGGCTTTCTGGTTAAAAGAACACTAACCCTAGGCCTAATTAAACCTTAAGCCTAGGAAGGAAAATCAGCCTATGATTCGGGATGGTCTCATGGAAATAGCAGTGGAGGCAGCCAAGTTGTGTCACTTTTGCGCTCCCCTTGGGATGCCTTTAACAGCTGCAGTGTGCCTGGAGCACAGGGCTTCCTGGTTTTAAAAGTCCTAGGCCTAAGCCTAACAGTAACCCTAGGAAGGTAAATCAGCCGGGTATTAGGGTTCTTCCTAAGGAAAAAGCTGTGAAAGCAGCCATGTTGTGGCACTTCTGCGCTCCCTTTGGGATGCCTTTGGCAGATGCAGTAAGCCTGGAACTCAGGGCTTCCTGCTTAAAAAAATCCTTGCCCTACGCTGAGCCCTAACCCTAACCCTAGGCAGATAAATCAGCCTAGGTATAGGGATGGTGCCAAGGAAAAAGCTGTGAAAGCTGCCATGTTGTTGCACTTTTGTACTCCCCTTGGGATGCCTTTCACAGCTGCCGTGTGCCTGGAGCTCAGGGCTTCCTGGTTTAAAAAACCATGTCCCTAGCTGAGACTGGAGGCAGGTGATTCAGCCTAGGCTTAGCAATGGTGCCAATGAAAACGTGTGGAGGGAGCCATTTTCTGGCACTTTTGTGCTCCCCTTGGGATGCCTTTCGCAGCTGCCGTGTGCCTGGAGCTCAGAGCTTGCTGGTTTAAAAAGCTCTACACCTAGGCGTAACCCTAACCCTAACCGTAACACTGGTCATTTAAATCAGCCTGGGTTTAGGAATTATCCCAAGGGAAAAGCTGTGGAGACAGCCATGTTGTGGCACTTTTGCGCTCCCCTTGGGATGCCTTTCACAGCTGCAGTGTGCTTGGAGCACAGGGCTTCCTGGTTTAAAAAACCACAACTTTAGCCCAAACTGGAGGCTTCTAAATCAGCCTTCGTTTCGGGACGTCCCCAAGGAAAAAGCTGTGGAGGCAGGCATGTTGAGGCACTTCTGCGCTCTTCTTGGGTAGTCCTTCGCAGCTGCTGTGTTCTTAGAACTCAGGGCTTTCTGGTTAAAAGAACACTAACCCTAGGCCTAACTCAAACCTTAAGCCTAGGAAGGAAAATCAGCCTATGATTCGGGATGGTCTCATGGAAATAGCAGTGGAGGCAGCCAAGTTGTGTCACTTTTGCGCTCCCCTTGGGATGCCTTTCACAGCTGCAGTGTGCCTGGAGCACAGGGCTTCCTGGTTTTAAAAGTCCTAGGCCTAAGCCTAACAGTAACCCTAGGAAGGTAAATCAGCCGGGTATTAGGGTTCTTCCTAAGGAAAAAGCTGTGAAAGCAGCCATGTTGTGGCACTTCTGCGCTCCCTTTGGGATGCCTTTGGCAGATGCAGTAAGCCTGGAACTCAGGGCTTCCTGGTTAAAAAAATCCTAGCCCTAGGCTGAGCCCTAACCCTAACCCTAGGCAGATAAATCAGCCTAGGTATAGGGATGGTGCCAAGGAAAAAGCTGTGAAAGCTGCCATGTTGTTGCACTTTTGTACTCCCCTTGGGATGCCTTTCACAGCTGCCGTGTGCCTGGAGCTCAGGGCTTCCTGGTTTAAAAAACAATGTCCCTAGCTGAGACTGGAGGCAGGGGATTCAGCCTAGGCTTAGCAATGGTGCCAATGAAAACGTGTGGAGGCAGCCATTTTCTGGCACTTTTGTGCTCCCCTTGGGATGCCTTTCGCAGCTGCCGTGTGCCTGGAGCTCAGAGCTTGCTGGTTTAAAAAGCTCTACACCTAGGCGTAACCCTAACCCTAACCGTAACACTGGTCATTTAAATCAGCCTGGGTTTAGGAATTATCCCAAGGGAAAAGCTGTGGAGACAGCCATGTTGTGGCACTTTTGCGCTCCCCTTGGGATGCCTTTCACAGCTGCAGTGTGCTTGGAGCACAGGGCTTCCTGGTTTAAAAAACCACAACTTTAGCCCAAACTGGAGGCTTCTAAATCAGCCTTCGTTTCGGGACGTCCCCAAGGAAAAAGCTGTGGAGGCAGGCATGTTGTGGCACTTCTGCGCTCTTCTTGGGTAGTCCTTCGCAGCTGCTGTGTTCTTGGAACTCAGGGCTTTCTGGTTAAAAGAACACTAACCCTAGGCCTAACTCAAACCTTAAGCCTAGGAAGGAAAATCAGCCTATGATTCGGGATGGTCTCATGGAAATAGCAGTGGAGGCAGCCAAGTTGTGTCACTTTTGCGCTCCCCTTGGGATGCCTTTCACAGCTGCAGTGTGCCTGGAGCACAGGGCTTCCTGGTTTTAAAAGTCCTAGGCCTAAGCCTAACAGTAACCCTAGGAAGGTAAATCAGCCGGGTATTAGGGTTCTTCCTAAGGAAAAAGCTGTGAAAGCAGCCATGTTGTGGCACTTCTGCGCTCCCTTTGGGATGCCTTTGGCAGATGCAGTAAGCCTGGAACTCAGGGCTTCCTGGTTAAAAAAATCCTAGCCCTAGGCTGAGCCCTAACCCTAACCCTAGGCAGATAAATCAGCCTAGGTATAGGGATGGTGCCAAGGAAAAAGCTGTGAAAGCTGCCATGTTGTTGCACTTTTGTACTCCCCTTGGGATGCCTTTCACAGCTGCCGTGTGCCTGGAGCTCAGGGCTTCCTGGTTTAAAAAACAATGTCCCTAGCTGAGACTGGAGGCAGGGGATTCAGCCTAGGCTTAGCAATGGTGCCAATGAAAACGTGTGGAGGCAGCCATTTTCTGGCACTTTTGTGCTCCCCTTGGGATGCCTTTCGCAGCTGCCGTGTGCCTGGAGCTCAGAGCTTGCTGGTTTAAAAAGCTCTACACCTAGGCGTAACCCTAACCCTAACCGTAACACTGGTCATTTAAATCAGCCTGGGTTTAGGAATTATCCCAAGGGAAAAGCTGTGGAGACAGCCATGTTGTGGCACTTTTGCGCTCCCCTTGGGATGCCTTTCACAGCTGCAGTGTGCTTGGAGCACAGGGCTTCCTGGTTTAAAAAACCACAACTTTAGCCCAAACTGGAGGCTTCTAAATCAGCCTTCGTTTCGGGACGTCCCCAAGGAAAAAGCTGTGGAGGCAGGCATGTTGTGGCACTTCTGCGCTCTTCTTGGGTAGTCCTTCGCAGCTGCTGTGTTCTTGGAACTCAGGGCTTTCTGGTTAAAAGAACACTAACCCTAGGCCTAACTCAAACCTTAAGCCTAGGAAGGAAAATCAGCCTATGATTCGGGATGGTCTCATGGAAATAGCAGTGGAGGCAGCCAAGTTGTGTCACTTTTGCGCTCCCCTTGGGATGCCTTTAACAGCTGCAGTGTGCCTGGAGCACAGGGCTTCCTAGTTTTAAAAGTCCTAGGCCTAAGCCTAACAGTAACCCTAGGAAGGTAAATCAGCCGGGTATTAGGGTTCTTCCTAAGGAAAAAGCTGTGAAAGCAGCCATGTTGTGGCACTTCTGCGCTCCCTTTGGGATGCCTTTGGCAGATGCAGTAAGCCTGGAACTCAGGGCTTCCTGGTTAAAAAAATCCTTGCCCTTGGCTGAGCCCTAACCCTAACCCTAGGCAGATAAATCAGCCTAGGTATAGGGATGGTGCCAAGGAAAAAGCTGTGAAAGCTGCCATGTTGTTGCACTTTTGTACTCCCCTTGGGATGCCTTTCACAGCTGCCGTGTGCCTGGAGCTCAGGGCTTCCTGGTTTAAAAAACCATGTCCCTAGCTGAGACTGGAGGCAGGTGATTCAGCCTAGGCTTAGCAATGGTGCCAATGAAAACGTGTGGAGGCAGCCATTTTCTGGCACTTTTGTGCTCCCCTTGGGATGCCTTTCGCAGCTGCCGTGTGCCTGGAGCTCAGAGCTTGCTGGTTTAAAAAGCTCTACACCTAGGCGTAACCCTAACCCTAACCGTAACACTGGTCATTTAAATCAGCCTGGGTTTAGGAATTATCCCAAGGGAAAAGCTGTGGAGACAGCCATGTTGTGGCACTTTTGCGCTCCCCTTGGGATGCCTTTCACAGCTGCAGTGTGCTTGGAGCACAGGGCGTCCTGGTTTAAAAAACCACAACTTTAGCCCAAACTGGAGGCTTCTAAATCAGCCTTCGTTTCGGGACGTCCCCAAGGAAAAAGCTGTGGAGGCAGGCATGTTGAGGCACTTCTGCGCTTTTCTTGGGCAGTCCTTCGCAGCTGCTGTGTTCTTGGAACTCAGGGCTTTCTGGTTAAAAGAACACTAACCCTAGGCCTAACTCAAACCTTAAGCCTAGGAAGGAAAATCAGCCTATGATTCGGGATGGTCTCATGGAAATAGCAGTGGAGGCAGCCAAGTTGTGTCACTTTTGCGCTCCCCTTGGGATGCCTTTAACAGCTGCAGTGTGCCTGGAGCACAGGGCTTCCTAGTTTTAAAAGTCCTAGGCCTAAGCCTAACAGTAACCCTAGGAAGGTAAATCAGCCGGGTATTAGGGTTCTTCCTAAGGAAAAAGCTGTGAAAGCAGCCATGTTGTGGCACTTCTGCGCTCCCTTTGGGATGCCTTTGGCAGATGCAGTAAGCCTGGAACTCAGGGCTTCCTGGTTAAAAAAATCCTTGCCCTTGGCTGAGCCCTAACCCTAACCCTAGGCAGATAAATCAGCCTAGGTATAGGGATGGTGCCAAGGAAAAAGCTGTGAAAGCTGCCATGTTGTTGCACTTTTGTACTCCCCTTGGGATGCCTTTCACAGCTGCCGTGTGCCTGGAGCTCAGGGCTTCCTGGTTTAAAAAACCATGTCCCTAGCTGAGACTGGAGGCAGGTGATTCAGCCTAGGCTTAGCAATGGTGCCAATGAAAACGTGTGGAGGCAGCCATTTTCTGGCACTTTTGTGCTCCCCTTGGGATGCCTTTCGCAGCTGCCGTGTGCCTGGAGCTCAGAGCTTGCTGGTTTAAAAAGCTCTACACCTAGGCGTAACCCTAACCCTAACCGTAACACTGGTCATTTAAATCAGCCTGGGTTTAGGAATTATCCCAAGGGAAAAGCTGTGGAGACAGCCATGTTGTGGCACTTTTGCGCTCCCCTTGGGATGCCTTTCACAGCTGCAGTGTGCTTGGAGCACAGGGCGTCCTGGTTTAAAAAACCACAACTTTAGCCCAAACTGGAGGCTTCTAAATCAGCCTTCGTTTCGGGACGTCCCCAAGGAAAAAGCTGTGGAGGCAGGCATGTTGAGGCACTTCTGCGCTTTTCTTGGGCAGTCCTTCGCAGCTGCTGTGTTCTTGGAACTCAGGGCTTTCTGGTTAAAAGAACACTAACCCTAGGCCTAACTCAAACCTTAAGCCTAGGAAGGAAAATCAGCCTATGATTCGGGATGGTCTCATGGAAATAGCAGTGGAGGCAGCCAAGTTGTGTCACTTTTGCGCTCCCCTTGGGATGCCTTTCACAGCTGCAGTGTGCCTGGAGCACAGGGCTTCCTGGTTTTAAAAGTCCTAGGCCTAAGCCTAACAGTAACCCTAGGAAGGTAAATCAGCCGGGTATTAGGGTTCTTCCTAAGGAAAAAGCTGTGAAAGCAGCCATGTTGTGGCACTTCTGCGCTCCCTTTGGGATGCCTTTGGCAGATGCAGTAAGCCTGGAACTCAGGGCTTCCTGGTTAAAACAATCCTTGCCCTAGGCTGAGCCCTAACCCTAACCCTAGGCAGATAAATCAGCCTAGGTATAGGGATGGTGCCAAGGAAAAAGCTGTGAAAGCTGCCATGTTGTTGCACTTTTGTACTCCCCTTGGGATGCCTTTCACAGCTGCCGTGTGCCTGGAGCTCAGGGCTTCCTGGTTTAAAAAACAATGTCCCTAGCTGAGACTGGAGGCAGGTGATTCAGCCTAGGCTTAGCAATGGTGCCAATGAAAACGTGTGGAGGCAGCCATTTTCTGGCACTTTTGTGCTCCCCTTGGGATGCCTTTCGCAGCTGCCGTGTGCCTGGAGCTCAGAGCTTGCTGGTTTAAAAAGCTCTACACCTAGGCGTAACCCTAACCCTAACCGTAAGACTGGTCATTTAAATCAGCCTGGGTTTAGGAATTATCCCAAGGGAAAAGCTGTGGAGACAGCCATGTTGTGGCACTTTTGCGCTCCCCTTGGGATGCCTTTCACAGCTGCAGTGTGCTTGGAGCACAGGGCTTCCTGGTTTAAAAAACCACAACTTTAGCCCAAACTGGAGGCTTCTAAATCAGCCTTCGTTTCGGGACGTCCCCAAGGAAAAAGCTGTGGAGGCAGGCATGTTGAGGCACTTCTGCGCTCTTCTTGGGTAGTCCTTCGCAGCTGCTGTATTCTTGGAACTCAGGGCTTTCTGGTTAAAAGAACACTAACCCTAGGCCTAACTTAAACCTTAAGCCTAGGAAGGAATATCAGCCTATGATTCGGGATGGTCTCATGGAAATAGCAGTGGAGGCAGCCAAGTTGTGTCACTTTTGCGCTCCCCTTGGGATGCCTTTAACAGCTGCAGTGTGCCTGGAGCACAGGGCTTCCTGGTTTTAAAAGTCCTAGGCCTAAGCCTAACAGTAACCCTAGGAAGGTAAATCAGCCGGGTATTAGGGTTCTTCCTAAGGAAAAAGCTGTGAAAGCAGCCATGTTGTGGCACTTCTGCGCTCCCTTTGGGATGCCTTTGGCAGATGCAGTAAGCCTGGAACTCAGGGCTTCCTGGTTAAAAAAATCCTTGCCCTTGGCTGAGCCCTAACCCTAACCCTAGGCAGATAAATCAGCCTAGGTATAGGGATGGTGCCAAGGAAAAAGCTGTGAAAGCTGCCATGTTGTTGCACTTTTGTACTCCCCTTGGGATGCCTTTCACAGCTGCCGTGTGCCTGGAGCTCAGGGCTTCCTGGTTTAAAAAACCATGTCCCTAGCTGAGACTGGAGGCAGGTGATTCAGCCTAGGCTTAGCAATGGTGCCAATGAAAACGTGTGGAGGGAGCCATTTTCTGGCACTTTTGTGCTCCCCTTGGGATGCCTTTCGCAGCTGCCGTGTGCCTGGAGCTCAGAGCTTGCTGGTTTAAAAAGCTCTACACCTAGGCGTAACCCTAACCCTAACCGTAACACTGGTCATTTAAATCAGCCTGGGTTTAGGAATTATCCCAAGGGAAAAGCTGTGGAGACAGCCATGTTGTGGCACTTTTGCGCTCCCCTTGGGATGCCTTTCACAGCTGCAGTGTGCTTGGAGCACAGGGCTTCCTGGTTTAAAAAACCACAACTTTAGCCCAAACTGGAGGCTTCTAAATCAGCCTTCGTTTCGGGACGTCCCCAAGGAAAAAGCTGTGGAGGCAGGCATGTTGAGGCACTTCTGCGCTCTTCTTGGGTAGTCCTTCGCAGCTGCTGTGTTCTTAGAACTCAGGGCTTTCTGGTTAAAAGAACACTAACCCTAGGCCTAACTCAAACCTTAAGCCTAGGAAGGAAAATCAGCCTATGATTCGGGATGGTCTCATGGAAATAGCAGTGGAGGCAGCCAAGTTGTGTCACTTTTGCGCTCCCCTTGGGATGCCTTTCACAGCTGCAGTGTGCCTGGAGCACAGGGCTTCCTGGTTTTAAAAGTCCTAGGCCTAAGCCTAACAGTAACCCTAGGAAGGTAAATCAGCCGGGTATTAGGGTTCTTCCTAAGGAAAAAGCTGTGAAAGCAGCCATGTTGTGGCACTTCTGCGCTCCCTTTGGGATGCCTTTGGCAGATGCAGTAAGCCTGGAACTCAGGGCTTCCTGGTTAAAAAAATCCTAGCCCTAGGCTGAGCCCTAACCCTAACCCTAGGCAGATAAATCAGCCTAGGTATAGGGATGGTGCCAAGGAAAAAGCTGTGAAAGCTGCCATGTTGTTGCACTTTTGTACTCCCCTTGGGATGCCTTTCACAGCTGCCGTGTGCCTGGAGCTCAGGGCTTCCTGGTTTAAAAAACAATGTCCCTAGCTGAGACTGGAGGCAGGGGATTCAGCCTAGGCTTAGCAATGGTGCCAATGAAAACGTGTGGAGGCAGCCATTTTCTGGCACTTTTGTGCTCCCCTTGGGATGCCTTTCGCAGCTGCCGTGTGCCTGGAGCTCAGAGCTTGCTGGTTTAAAAAGCTCTACACCTAGGCGTAACCCTAACCCTAACCGTAACACTGGTCATTTAAATCAGCCTGGGTTTAGGAATTATCCCAAGGGAAAAGCTGTGGAGACAGCCATGTTGTGGCACTTTTGCGCTCCCCTTGGGATGCCTTTCACAGCTGCAGTGTGCTTGGAGCACAGGGCTTCCTGGTTTAAAAAACCACAACTTTAGCCCAAACTGGAGGCTTCTAAATCAGCCTTCGTTTCGGGACGTCCCCAAGGAAAAAGCTGTGGAGGCAGGCATGTTGTGGCACTTCTGCGCTCTTCTTGGGTAGTCCTTCGCAGCTGCTGTGTTCTTGGAACTCAGGGCTTTCTGGTTAAAAGAACACTAACCCTAGGCCTAACTCAAACCTTAAGCCTAGGAAGGAAAATCAGCCTATGATTCGGGATGGTCTCATGGAAATAGCAGTGGAGGCAGCCAAGTTGTGTCACTTTTGCGCTCCCCTTGGGATGCCTTTAACAGCTGCAGTGTGCCTGGAGCACAGGGCTTCCTAGTTTTAAAAGTCCTAGGCCTAAGCCTAACAGTAACCCTAGGAAGGTAAATCAGCCGGGTATTAGGGTTCTTCCTAAGGAAAAAGCTGTGAAAGCAGCCATGTTGTGGCACTTCTGCGCTCCCTTTGGGATGCCTTTGGCAGATGCAGTAAGCCTGGAACTCAGGGCTTCCTGGTTAAAAAAATCCTTGCCCTTGGCTGAGCCCTAACCCTAACCCTAGGCAGATAAATCAGCCTAGGTATAGGGATGGTGCCAAGGAAAAAGCTGTGAAAGCTGCCATGTTGTTGCACTTTTGTACTCCCCTTGGGATGCCTTTCACAGCTGCCGTGTGCCTGGAGCTCAGGGCTTCCTGGTTTAAAAAACCATGTCCCTAGCTGAGACTGGAGGCAGGTGATTCAGCCTAGGCTTAGCAATGGTGCCAATGAAAACGTGTGGAGGCAGCCATTTTCTGGCACTTTTGTGCTCCCCTTGGGATGCCTTTCGCAGCTGCCGTGTGCCTGGAGCTCAGAGCTTGCTGGTTTAAAAAGCTCTACACCTAGGCGTAACCCTAACCCTAACCGTAACACTGGTCATTTAAATCAGCCTGGGTTTAGGAATTATCCCAAGGGAAAAGCTGTGGAGACAGCCATGTTGTGGCACTTTTGCGCTCCCCTTGGGATGCCTTTCACAGCTGCAGTGTGCTTGGAGCACAGGGCGTCCTGGTTTAAAAAACCACAACTTTAGCCCAAACTGGAGGCTTCTAAATCAGCCTTCGTTTCGGGACGTCCCCAAGGAAAAAGCTGTGGAGGCAGGCATGTTGAGGCACTTCTGCGCTCTTCTTGGGCAGTCCTTCGCAGCTGCTGTGTTCTTGGAACTCAGGGCTTTCTGGTTAAAAGAACACTAACCCTAGGCCTAACTCAAACCTTAAGCCTAGGAAGGAAAATCAGCCTATGATTCGGGATGGTCTCATGGAAATAGCAGTGGAGGCAGCCAAGTTGTGTCACTTTTGCGCTCCCCTTGGGATGCCTTTAACAGCTGCAGTGTGCCTGGAGCACAGGGCTTCCTGGTTTTAAAAGTCCTAGGCCTAAGCCTAACAGTAACCCTAGGAAGGTAAATCAGCCGGGTATTAGGGTTCTTCCTAAGGAAAAAGCTGTGAAAGCAGCCATGTTGTGGCACTTCTGCGCTCCCTTTGGGATGCCTTTGGCAGATGCAGTAAGCCTGGAACTCAGGGCTTCCTGGTTAAAAAAATCCTTGCCCTTGGCTGAGCCCTAACCCTAACCCTAGGCAGATAAATCAGCCTAGGTATAGGGATGGTGCCAAGGAAAAAGCTGTGAAAGCTGCCATGTTGTTGCACTTTTGTACTCCCCTTGGGATGCCTTTCACAGCTGCCGTGTGCCTGGAGCTCAGGGCTTCCTGGTTTAAAAAACAATGTCCCTAGCTGAGACTGGAGGCAGGTGATTCAGCCTAGGCTTAGCAATGGTGCCAATGAAAACGTGTGGAGGCAGCCATTTTCTGGCACTTTTGTGCTCCCCTTGGGATGCCTTTCGCAGCTGCCGTGTGCCTGGAGCTCAGAGCTTGCTGGTTTAAAAAGCTCTACACCTAGGCGTAACCCTAACCCTAACCGTAAGACTGGTCATTTAAATCAGCCTGGGTTTAGGAATTATCCCAAGGGAAAAGCTGTGGAGACAGCCATGTTGTGGCACTTTTGCGCTCCCCTTGGGATGCCTTTCACAGCTGCAGTGTGCTTGGAGCACAGGGCTTCCTGGTTTAAAAAACCACAACTTTAGCCCAAACTGGAGGCTTCTAAATCAGCCTTCGTTTCGGGACGTCCCCAAGGAAAAAGCTGTGGAGGCAGGCATGTTGAGGCACTTCTGCGCTCTTCTTGGGTAGTCCTTCGCAGCTGCTGTGTTCTTAGAACTCAGGGCTTTCTGGTTAAAAGAACACTAACCCCAGGCCTAACTCAAACCTTAAGCCTAGGAAGGAAAATCAGCCTATGATTCGGGATGGTCTCATGGAAATAGCAGTGGAGGCAGCCAAGTTGTGTCACTTTTGCGCTCCCCTTGGGATGCCTTTAACAGCTGCAGTGTGCCTGGAGCACAGGGCTTCCTGGTTTTAAAAGTCCTAGGCCTAAGCCTAACAGTAACCCTAGGAAGGTAAATCAGCCGGGTATTAGGGTTCTTCCTAAGGAAAAAGCTGTGAAAGCAGCCATGTTGTAGCACTTCACCGCTCCCTTTGGGATGCCTTTGGCAGATGCAGTAAGCCTGGAACTCAGGGCTTCCTGGTTAAAAAAATCCTAGCCCTTGGCTGAGCCCTAACCCTAACCCTAGGCAGATAAATCAGCTTAGGTATAGGGATGGTGCCAAGGAAAAAGCTGTGAAAGCTGCCATGTTGTTGCACTTTTGTACTCCCCTTGGGATGCCTTTCACAGCTGCCGTGTGCCTGGAGCTCAGGGCTTCCTGGTTTAAAAAACCATGTCCCTAGCTGAGACTGGAGGCAGGTGATTCAGCCTAGGCTTAGCAATGGTGCCAATGAAAACGTGTGGAGGCAGCCATTTTCTGGCACTTTTGTGCTCCCCTTGGGATGCCTTTCGCAGCTGCCGTGTGCCTGGAGCTCAGAGCTTGCTGGTTTAAAAAGCTCTACACCTAGGCGTAACCCTAACCCTAACCGTAACACTGGTCATTTAAATCAGCCTGGGTTTAGGAATTATCCCAAGGGAAAAGCTGTGGAGACAGCCATCTTGTGGCACTTTTGCGCTCCCCTTGGGATGCCTTTCACAGCTGCAGTGTGCTTGGAGCACAGGGCTTCCTGGTTTAAAAAACCACAACTTTAGCCCAAACTGGAGGCTTCTAAATCAGCCTTCGTTTCGGGACGTCCCCAAGGAAAAAGCTGTGGAGGCAGGCATGTTGAGGCACTTCTGCGCTCTTCTTGGGCAGTCCTTCGCAGCTGCTGTGTTCTTGGAACTCAGGGCTTTCTGGTTAAAAGAACACTAACCCTAGGCCTAACTTAAACCTTAAGCCTAGGAAGGAATATCAGCCTATGATTCGGGATGGTCTCATGGAAATAGCAGTGGAGGCAGCCAAGTTGTGTCACTTTTGCGCTCCCCTTGGGATGCCTTTAACAGCTGCAGTGTGCCTGGAGCACAGGGCTTCCTGGTTTTAAAAGTCCTAGGCCTAAGCCTAACAGTAACCCTAGGAAGGTAAATCAGCCGGGTATTAGGGTTCTTCCTAAGGAAAAAGCTGTGAAAGCAGCCATGTTGTGGCACTTCTGCGCTCCCTTTGGGATGCCTTTGGCAGATGCAGTAAGCCTGGAACTCAGGGCTTCCTGCTTAAAAAAATCCTTGCCCTTGGCTGAGCCCTAACCCTAACCCTAGGCAGATAAATCAGCCTAGGTATAGGGATGGTGCCAAGGAAAAAGCTGTGAAAGCTGCCATGTTGTTGCACTTTTGTACTCCCCTTGGGATGCCTTTCACAGCTGCCGTGTGCCTGGAGCTCAGGGCTTCCTGGTTTAAAAAACCATGTCCCTAGCTGAGACTGGAGGCAGGTGATTCAGCCTAGGCTTAGCAATGGTGCCAATGAAAACGTGTGGAGGCAGCCATTTTCTGGCACTTTTGTGCTCCCCTTGGGATGCATTCGCAGCTGCCGTGTGCCTGGAGCTCAGAGCTTGCTGGTTTAAAAAGCTCTACACCTAGGCGTAACCCTAACCCTAACCGTAACACTGGTCATTTAAATCAGCCTGGGTTTAGGAATTATCCCAAGGGAAAAGCTGTGGAGACAGCCATGTTGTGGCACTTTTGCGCTCCCCTTGGGATGCCTTTCACAGCTGCAGTGTGCTTGGAGCACAGGGCTTCCTGGTTTAAAAAACCACAACTTTAGCCCAAACTGGAGGCTTCTAAATCAGCCTTCGTTTCGGGACGTCCCCAAGGAAAAAGCTGTGGAGGCAGGCATGTTGAGGCACTTCTGCGCTCTTCTTGGGTAGTCCTTCGCAGCTGCTGTGTTCTTAGAACTCAGGGCTTTCTGGTTAAAAGAACACTAACCCCAGGCCTAACTCAAACCTTAAGCCTAGGAAGGAAAATCAGCCTATGATTTGGGATGGTCTCATGGAAATAGCAGTGGAGGCAGCCAAGTTGTGTCACTTTTGCGCTCCCCTTGGGATGCCTTTAACAGCTGCAGTGTGCCTGGAGCAAAGGGCTTCCTGGTTTTAAAAGTCCTAGGCCTAAGCCTAACAGTAACCCTAGGAAGGTAAATCAGCCGGGTATTAGGGTTCTTCCTAAGGAAAAAGCTGTGAAAGCAGCCATGTTGTAGCACTTCACCGCTCCCTTTGGGATGCCTTTGGCAGATGCAGTAAGCCTGGAACTCAGGGCTTCCTGGTTAAAAAAATCCTTGCCCTTGGCTGAGCCCTAACCCTAACCCTAGGCAGATAAATCAGCTTAGGTATAGGGATCGTGCCAAGGAAAAAGCTGTGAAAGCTGCCATGTTGTTGCACTTTTGTACTCCCCTTGGGATGCCTTTCACAGCTGCCGTGTGCCTGGAGCTCAGGGCTTCCTGGTTTAAAAAACCATGTCCCTAGCTGAGACTGGAGGCAGGTGATTCAGCCTAGGCTTAGCAATGGTGCCAATGAAAACGTGTGGAGGCAGCCATTTTCTGGCACTTTTGTGCTCCCCTTGGGATGCCTTTCTCAGCTGCCGTGTGCCTGGAGCTCAGAGCTTGCTGGTTTAAAAAGCTCTACACCTAGGCGTAACCCTAACCCTAACCGTAACACTGGTCATTTAAATCAGCCTGGGTTTAGGAATTATCCCAAGGGAAAAGCTGTGGAGACAGCCATGTTGTGGCACTTTTGCGCTCCCCTTGGGATGCCTTTCACAGCTGCAGTGTGCTTGGAGCACAGGGCTTCCTGGTTTAAAAAACCACAACTTTAGCCCAAACTGGAGGCTTCTAAATCAGCCTTCGTTTCGGGACGTCCCCAAGGAAAAAGCTGTGGAGGCAGGCATGTTGAGGCACTTCTGCGCTCTTCTTGGGCAGTCCTTCGCAGCTGCTGTGTTCTTGGAACTCAGGGCTTTCTGGTTAAAAGAACACTAACCCTAGGCCTAACTCAAACCTTAAGCCTAGGAAGGAAAATCAGCCTATGATTCGGGATGGTCTCATGGAAATAGCAGTGGAGGCAGCCAAGTTGTGTCACTTTTGCGCTCCCCTTGGGATGCCTTTAACAGCTGCAGTGTGCCTGGAGCACAGGGCTTCCTGGTTTTAAAAGTCCTAGGCCTAAGCCTAACAGTAACCCTAGGAAGGTAAATCAGCCGGGTATTAGGGTTCTTCCTAAGGAAAAAGCTGTGAAAGCAGCCATGTTGTGGCACTTCTGCGCTCCCTTTGGGATGCCTTTGGCAGATGCAGTAAGCCTGGAACTCAGGGCTTCCTGCTTAAAAAAATCCTTGCCCTTGGCTGAGCCCTAACCCTAACCCTAGGCAGATAAATCAGCCTAGGTATAGGGATGGTGCCAAGGAAAAAGCTGTGAAAGCTGCCATGTTGTTGCACTTTTGTACTCCCCTTAGGATGCCTTTCACAGCTGCCGTGTGCCTGGAGCTCAGGGCTTCCTGGTTTAAAAAACAATGTCCCTAGCTGAGACGGGAGGCAGGTGATTCAGCCTAGGCTTAGCAATGGTGCCAATGAAAACGTGTGTGGAGGCAGCCATTTTCTGGCACTTTTGTGCTCCCCTTGGGATGCCTTTCGCAGCTGCCGTGTGCCTGGAGCTCAGAGCTTGCTGGTTTAAAAAGCTCTACACCTAGGCGTAACCCTAACCCTAACCGTAACACTGGTCATTTAAATCAGCCTGGGTTTAGGAATTATACCAAGGGAAAAGCTGTGGAAACAGCCATGTTGTGGCACTTTTGCGCTCCCCTTGGGATGCCTTTCACAGCTGCAGTGTGCTTGGAGCACAGGGCTTCCTGGTTTAAAAAACCACAACTTTAGCCCAAACTGGAGGCTTCTAAATCAGCCTTCGTTTCGGGACGTCCCCAAGGAAAAAGCTGTGGAGGCAGGCATGTTGAGGCACTTCTGCGCTCTTCTTGGGTAGTCCTTCGCAGCTGCTGTGTTCTTGGAACTCAGGGCTTTCTGGTTAAAAGAACACTAACCCTAGGCCTAACTCAAACCTTAAGCCTAGGAAGGAATATCAGCCTATGATTCGGGATGGTCTCATGGAAATAGCAGTGGAGGCAGCCAAGTTGTGTCACTTTTGCGCTCCCCTTGGGATGCCTTTAACAGCTGCAGTGTGCCTGGAGCACAGGGCTTCCTGGTTTTAAAAGTCCTAGGCCTAAGCCTAACAGTAACCCTAGGAAGGTAAATCAGCCGGGTATTAGGGTTCTTCCTAAGGAAAAAGCTGTGAAAGCAGCCATGTTGTGGCACTTCTGCGCTCCCTTTGGGATGCCTTTGGCAGATGCAGTAAGCCTGGAACTCAGGGCTTCCTGCTTAAAAAAATCCTTGCCCTTGGCTGAGCCCTAACCCTAACCCTAGGCAGATAAATCAGCCTAGGTATAGGGATGGTGCCAAGGAAAAAGCTGTGAAAGCTGCCATGTTGTTGCACTTTTGTACTCCCCTTGGGATGCCTTTCACAGCTGCCGTGTGCCTGGAGCTCAGGGCTTCCTGGTTTAAAAAACAATGTCCCTAGCTGAGACTGGAGGCAGGTGATTCAGCCTAGGCTTAGCAATGGTGCCAATGAAAACGTGTGGAGGCAGCCATTTTCTGGCACTTTTGTGCTCCCCTTGGGATGCATTCGCAGCTGCCGTGTGCCTGGAGCTCAGAGCTTGCTGGTTTAAAAAGCTCTACACCTAGGCGTAACCCTAACCCTAACCGTAACACTGGTCATTTAAATCAGCCTGGGTTTAGGAATTATCCCAAGGGAAAAGCTGTGGAGACAGCCATGTTGTGGCACTTTTGCGCTCCCCTTGGGATGCCTTTCACAGCTGCAGTGTGCTTGGAGCACAGGGCTTCCTGGTTTAAAAAACCACAACTTTAGCCCAAACTGGAGGCTTCGAAATCAGCCTTCGTTTCGGGACGTCCCCAAGGAAAAAGCTGTGGAGGCAGGCATGTTGAGGCACTTCTGCGCTCTTCTTGGGTAGTCCTTCGCAGCTGCTGTGTTCTTCGAACTCAGGGCTTTCTGGTTAAAAGAACACTAACCCCAGGCCTAACTCAAACCTTAAGCCTAGGAAGGAAAATCAGCCTATGATTCGGGATGGTCTCATGGAAATAGCAGTGGAGGCAGCCAAGTTGTGTCACTTTTGCGCTCCCCTTGGGATGCCTTTAACAGCTGCAGTGTGCCTGGAGCACAGGGCTTCCTGGTTTTAAAAGTCCTAGGCCTAAGCCTAACAGTAACCCTAGGAAGGTAAATCAGCCGGGTATTAGGGTTCTTCCTAAGGAAAAAGCTGTGAAAGCAGCCATGTTGTAGCACTTCACCGCTCCCTTTGGGATGCCTTTGGCAGATGCAGTAAGCCTGGAACTCAGTGCTTCCTGGTTAAAAAAATCCTAGCCCTTGGCTGAGCCCTAACCCTAACCCTAGGCAGATAAATCAGCTTAGGTATAGGGATGGTGCCAAGGAAAAAGCTGTGAAAGCTGCCATGTTGTTGCACTTTTGTACTCCCCTTGGGATGCCTTTCACAGCTGCCGTGTGCCTGGAGCTCAGGGCTTCCTGGTTTAAAAAACCATGTCCCTAGCTGAGACTGGAGGCAGGTGATTCAGCCTAGGCTTAGCAATGGTGCCAATGAAAACGTGTGGAGGCAGCCATTTTCTGGCACTTTTGTGCTCCCCTTGGGATGCCTTTCGCAGCTGCCGTGTGCCTGGAGCTCAGAGCTTGCTGGTTTAAAAAGCTCTACACCTAGGCGTAACCCTAACCCTAACCGTAACACTGGTCATTTAAATCAGCCTGGGTTTAGGAATTATCCCAAGGGAAAAGCTGTGGAGACAGCCATCTTGTGGCACTTTTGCGCTCCCCTTGGGATGCCTTTCACAGCTGCAGTGTGCTTGGAGCACAGGGCTTCCTGGTTTAAAAAACCACAACTTTAGCCCAAACTGGAGGCTTCTAAATCAGCCTTCGTTTCGGGACGTCCCCAAGGAAAAAGCTGTGGAGGCAGGCATGTTGTGGCACTTCTGCGCTCTTCTTGGGTAGTCCTTCGCAGCTGCTGTGTTCTTGGAACTCAGGGCTTTCTGGTTAAAAGAACACTAACCCTAGGCCTAACTCAAACCTTAAGCCTAGGAAGGAAAATCAGCCTATGATTCGGGATGGTCTCATGGAAATAGCAGTGGAGGCAGCCAAGTTGTGTCACTTTTGCGCTCCCCTTGGGATGCCTTTAACAGCTGCAGTGTGCCTGGAGCACAGGGCTTCCTAGTTTTAAAAGTCCTAGGCCTAAGCCTAACAGTAACCCTAGGAAGGTAAATCAGCCGGGTATTAGGGTTCTTCCTAAGGAAAAAGCTGTGAAAGCAGCCATGTTGTGGCACTTCTGCGCTCCCTTTGGGATGCCTTTGGCAGATGCAGTAAGCCTGGAACTCAGGGCTTCCTGCTTAAAAAAATCCTTGCCCTTGGCTGAGCCCTAACCCTAACCCTAGGCAGATAAATCAGCCTAGGTATAGGGATGGTGCCAAGGAAAAAGCTGTGAAAGCTGCCATGTTGTTGCACTTTTGTACTCCCCTTGGGATGCCTTTCACAGCTGCCGTGTGCCTGGAGCTCAGGGCTTCCTGGTTTAAAAATCCATGTCCCTAGCTGAGACTGGAGGCAGGTGATTCAGCCTAGGCTTAGCAATGGTGCCAATGAAAACGTGTGGAGGCAGCCATTTTCTGGCACTTTTGTGCTCCCCTTGGGATGCCTTTCGCAGCTGCCGTGTGCCTGGAGCTCAGAGCTTGCTGGTTTAAAAAGCTCTACACCTAGGCGTAACCCTAACCCTAACCGTAACACTGGTCATTTAAATCAGCCTGGGTTTAGGAATTATCCCAAGGGAAAAGCTGTGGAGACAGCCATGTTGTGGCACTTTTGCGCTCCCCTTGGGATGCCTTTCACAGCTGCAGTGTGCTTGGAGCACAGGGCTTCCTGGTTTAAAAAACCACAACTTTAGCCCAAACTGGAGGCTTCTAAATCAGCCTTCGTTTCGGGACGTCCCCAAGGAAAAAGCTGTGGAGGCAGGCATGTTGAGGCACTTCTGCGCTCTTCTTGGGCAGTCCTTCGCAGCTGCTGTGTTCTTGGAACTCAGGGCTTTCTGGTTAAAAGAACACTAACCCTAGGCCTAACTCAAACCTTAAGCCTAGGAAGGAAAATCAGCCTATGATTTGGGATGGTCTCATGGAAATAGCAGTGGAGGCAGCCAAGTTGTGTCACTTTTGCGCTCCCCTTGGGATGCCTTTAACAGCTGCAGTGTGCCTGGAGCACAGGGCTTCCTGGTTTTAAAAGTCCTAGGCCTAAGCCTAACAGTAACCCTAGGAAGGTAAATCAGCCGGGTATTAGGGTTCTTCCTAAGGAAAAAGCTGTGAAAGCAGCCATGTTGTGGCACTTCTGCGCTCCCTTTGGGATGCCTTTGGCAGATGCAGTAAGCCTGGAACTCAGGGCTTCCTGGTTAAAAAAATCCTTGCCCTTGGCTGAGCCCTAACCCTAACCCTAGGCAGATAAATCAGCCTAGGTATAGGGATGGTGCCAAGGAAAAAGCTGTGAAAGCTGCCATGTTGTTGCACTTTTGTACTCCCCTTGGGATGCCTTTCACAGCTGCCGTGTGCCTGGAGCTCAGGGCTTCCTGGTTTAAAAAACAATGTCCCTAGCTGAGACGGGAGGCAGGTGATTCAGCCTAGGCTTAGCAATGGTGCCAATGAAAACGTGTGGAGGCAGCCATTTTCTGGCACTTTTGTGCTCCCCTTGGGATGCCTTTCGCAGCTGCCGTGTGCCTGGAGCTCAGAGCTTGCTGGTTTAAAAAGCTCTACACTTAGGCGTAACCCTAACCCTAACCGTAACACTGGTCATTTAAATCAGCCTGGGTTTAGGAATTATCCCAAGGGAAAAGCTGTGGAAACAGCCATGTTGTGGCACTTTTGCGCTCCCCTTGGGATGCCTTTCACAGCTGCAGTGTGCTTGGAGCACAGGGCTTCCTGGTTTAAAAAACCACAACTTTAGCCCAAACTGGAGGCTTCTAAATCAGCCTTCGTTTCGGGACGTCCCCAAGGAAAAAGCTGTGGAGGCAGGCATGTTGAGGCACTTCTGCGCTCTTCTTGGGTAGTCCTTCGCAGCTGCTGTGTTCTTAGAACTCAGGGCTTTCTGGTTAAAAGAACACTAACCCCAGGCCTAACTCAAACCTTAAGCCTAGGAAGGAAAATCAGCCTATGATTCGGGATGGTCTCATGGAAATAGCAGTGGAGGCAGCCAAGTTGTGTCACTTTTGCGCTCCCCTTGGGATGCCTTTAACAGCTGCAGTGTGCCTGGAGCACAGGGCTTCCTGGTTTTAAAAGTCCTAGGCCTAAGCCTAACAGTAACCCTAGGAAGGTAAATCAGCCGGGTATTAGGGTTCTTCCTAAGGAAAAAGCTGTGAAAGCAGCCATGTTGTGGCACTTCTGCGCTCCCTTTGGGATGCCTTTGGCAGATGCAGTAAGCCTGGAACTCAGGGCTTCCTGCTTAAAAAAATCCTTGCCCTTGGCTGAGCCCTAACCCTAACCCTAGGCAGATAAATCAGCTTAGGTATAGGGATGGTGCCAAGGAAAAAGCTGTGAAAGCTGCCATGTTGTTGCACTTTTGTACTCCCCTTGGGATGCCTTTCACAGCTGCCGTGTGCCTGGAGCTCAGGGCTTCCTGGTTTAAAAAACCATGTCCCTAGCTGAGACTGGAGGCAGGTGATTCAGCCTAGGCTTAGCAATGGTGCCAATGAAAACGTGTGGAGGCAGCCATTTTCTGGCACTTTTGTGCTCCCCTTGGGATGCCTTTCGCAGCTGCCGTGTGCCTGGAGCTCAGAGCTTGCTGGTTTAAAAACCTCTACACCTAGGCGTAACCCTAACCCTAACCGTAACACTGGTCATTTAAATCAGCCTGGGTTTAGGAATTATCCCAAGGGAAAAGCTGTGGAGACAGCCATCTTGTGGCACTTTTGCGCTCCCCTTGGGATGCCTTTCACAGCTGCAGTGTGCTTGGAGCACAGGGCTTCCTGGTTTAAAAAACCACAACTTTAGCCCAAACTGGAGGCTTCTAAATCAGCCTTCGTTTCGGGACGTCCCCAAGGAAAAAGCTGTGGAGGCAGGCATGTTGTGGCACTTCTGCGCTCTTCTTGGGTAGTCCTTCGCAGCTGCTGTGTTCTTGGAACTCAGGGCTTTCTGGTTAAAAGAACACTAACCCTAGGCCTAACTCAAACCTTAAGCCTAGGAAGGAAAATCAGCCTATGATTCGGGATGGTCTCATGGAAATAGCAGTGGAGGCAGCCAAGTTGTGTCACTTTTGCGCTCCCCTTGGGATGCCTTTAACAGCTGCAGTGTGCCTGGAGCACAGGGCTTCCTGGTTTTAAAAGTCCTAGGCCTAAGCCTAACAGTAACCCTAGGAAGGTAAATCAGCCGGGTATTAGGGTTCTTCCTAAGGAAAAAGCTGTGAAAGCAGCCATGTTGTGGCACTTCTGCGCTCCCTTTGGGATGCCTTTGGCAGATGCAGTAAGCCTGGAACTCAGGGCTTCCTGGTTAAAAAAATCCTTGCCCTTGGCTGAGCCCTAACCCTAACCCTAGGCAGATAAATCAGCTTAGGTATAGGGATGGTGCCAAGGAAAAAGCTGTGAAAGCTGCCATGTTGTTGCACTTTTGTACTCCCCTTGGGATGCCTTTCACAGCTGCCGTGTGCCTGGAGCTCAGGGCTTCCTGGTTTAAAAATCCATGTCCCTAGCTGAGACTGGAGGCAGGTGATTCAGCCTAGGCTTAGCAATGGTGCCAATGAAAACGTGTGGAGGCAGCCATTTTCTGGCACTTTTGTGCTCCCCTTGGGATGCCTTTCGCAGCTGCCGTGTGCCTGGAGCTCAGAGCTTGCTGGTTTAAAAAGCTCTACACCTAGGCGTAACCCTAACCCTAACCGTAACACTGGTCATTTAAATCAGCCTGGGTTTAGGAATTATCCCAAGGGAAAAGCTGTGGAGACAGCCATCTTGTGGCACTTTTGCGCTCCCCTTGGGATGCCTTTCACAGCTGCAGTGTGCTTGGAGCACAGGGCTTCCTGGTTTAAAAAACCACAACTTTAGCCCAAACTGGAGGCTTCTAAATCAGCCTTCGTTTCGGGACGTCCCCAAGGAAAAAGCTGTGGAGGCAGGCATGTTGAGGCACTTCTGCGCTCTTCTTGGGCAGTCCTTCGCAGCTGCTGTGTTCTTGGAACTCAGGGCTTTCTGGTTAAAAGAACACTAACCCTAGGTCTAACTCAAACCTTAAGCCTAGGAAGGAAAATCAGCCTATGATTCGGGATGGTCTCATGGAAATAGCAGTGGAGGCAGCCAAGTTGTGTCACTTTTGCGCTCCCCTTGGGATGCCTTTAACAGCTGCAGTGTGCCTGGAGCACAGGGCTTCCTGGTTTTAAAAGTCCTAGGCCTAAGCCTAACAGTAACCCTAGGAAGGTAAATCAGCCGGGTATTAGGGTTCTTCCTAAGGAAAAAGCTGTGAAAGCAGCCATGTTGTGGCACTTCTGCGCTCCCTTTGGGATGCCTTTGGCAGATGCAGTAAGCCTGGAACTCAGGGCTTCCTGCTTAAAAAAATCCTTGCCCTTGGCTGAGCCCTAACCCTAACCCTAGGCAGATAAATCAGCCTAGGTATAGGGATGGTGCCAAGGAAAAAGCTGTGAAAGCTGCCATGTTGTTGCACTTTTGTACTCCCCTTGGGATGCCTTTCACAGCTGCCGTGTGCCTGGAGCTCAGGGCTTCCTGGTTTAAAAAACAATGTCCCTAGCTGAGACGGGAGGCAGGTGATTCAGCCTAGGCTTAGCAATGGTGCCAATGAAAACGTGTGGAGGCAGCCATTTTCTGGCACTTTTGTGCTCCCCTTGGGATGCCTTTCGCAGCTGCCGTGTGCCTGGAGCTCAGAGCTTGCTGGTTTAAAAAGCTCTACACCTAGGCGTAACCCTAACCCTAACCGTAACACTGGTCATTTAAATCAGCCTGGGTTTAGGAATTATCCCAAGGGAAAAGCTGTGGAAACAGCCATGTTGTGGCACTTTTGCGCTCCCCTTGGGATGCCTTTCACAGCTGCAGTGTGCTTGGAGCACAGGGCTTCCTGCTTTAAAAAACCACAACTTTAGCCCAAACTGGAGGCTTCTAAATCAGCCTTCGTTTCGGGACGTCCCCAAGGAAAAAGCTGTGGAGGCAGGCATGTTGAGGAACTTCTGCGCTCTTCTTGGGTAGTCCTTCGCAGCTGCTGTGTTCTTGGAACTCAGGGCTTTCTGGTTAAAAGAACACTAACCCTAGGCCTAACTCAAACCTTAAGCCTAGGAAGGAATATCAGCCTATGATTCGGGATGGTCTCATGGAAATAGCAGTGGAGGCAGCCAAGTTGTGTCACTTTTGCGCTCCCCTTGGGATGCCTTTAACAGCTGCAGTGTGCCTGGAGCACAGGGCTTCCTGGTTTTAAAAGTCCTAGGCCTAAGCCTAACAGTAACCCTAGGAAGGTAAATCAGCCGGGTATTAGGGTTCTTCCTAAGGAAAAAGCTGTGAAAGCAGCCATGTTGTGGACCTTCTGCGCTCCCTTTGGGATGCCTTTGGCAGATGCAGTAAGCCTGGAACTCAGGGCTTCCTGCTTAAAAAAATCCTTGCCCTTGGCTGAGCCCTAACCCTAACCCTAGGCAGATAAATCAGCCTAGGTATAGGGATGGTGCCAAGGAAAAAGCTGTGAAAGCTGCCATGTTGTTGCACTTTTGTACTCCCCTTGGGATGCCTTTCACAGCTGCCGTGTGCCTGGAGCTCAGGGCTTCCTGGTTTAAAAAACCATGTCCCTAGCTGAGACTGGAGGCAGGTGATTCAGCCTAGGCTTAGCAATGGTGCCAATGAAAACGTGTGGAGGCAGCCATTTTCTGGCACTTTTGTGCTCCCCTTGGGATGCATTCGCAGCTGCCGTGTGCCTGGAGCTCAGAGCTTGCTGGTTTAAAAAGCTCTACACCTAGGCGTAACCCTAACCCTAACCGTAACACTGGTCATTTAAATCAGCCTGGGTTTAGGAATTATCCCAAGGGAAAAGCTGTGGAGACAGCCATGTTGTGGCACTTTTGCGCTCCCCTTGGGATGCCTTTCACAGCTGCAGTGTGCTTGGAGCACAGGGCTTCCTGCTTTAAAAAACCACATCTTTAGCCCAAACTGGAGGCTTCAAAATCAGCCTTCGTTTCGGGACGTCCCCAAGGAAAAAGCTGTGGAGGCAGGCATGTTGAGGCACTTCTGCGCTCTTCTTGGGTAGTCCTTCGCAGCTGCTGTGTTCTTAGAACTCAGGGCTTTCTGGTTAAAAGAACACTAACCCCAGGCCTAACTCAAACCTTAAGCCTAGGAAGGAAAATCAGCCTATGATTCGGGATGGTCTCATGGAAATAGCAGTGGAGGCAGCCAAGTTGTGTCACTTTTGCGCTCCCCTTGGGATGCCTTTAACAGCTGCAGTGTGCCTGGAGCACAGGGCTTCCTGGTTTTAAAAGTCCTAGGCCTAAGCCTAACAGTAACCCTAGGAAGGTAAATCAGCCGGGTATTAGGGTTCTTCCTAAGGAAAAAGCTGTGAAAGCAGCCATGTTGTAGCACTTCACCGCTCCCTTTGGGATGCCTTTGGCAGATGCAGTAAGCCTGGAACTCAGGGCTTCCTGGTTAAAAAAATCCTAGCCCTTGGCTGAGCCCTAACCCTAACCCTAGGCAGATAAATCAGCCTAGGTATAGGGATGGTGCCAAGGAAAAAGCTGTGAAAGCTGCCATGTTGTTGCACTTTTGTACTCCCCTTGGGATGCCTTTCACAGCTGCCGTGTGCCTGGAGCTCAGGGCTTCCTGGTTTAAAAAACCATGTCCCTAGCTGAGACTGGAGGCAGGTAATTCAGCCTAGGCTTAGCAATGGTGCCAATGAAAACGTGTGGAGGCAGCCATTTTCTGGCACTTTTGTGCTCCCCTTGGGATGCCTTTCGCAGCTGCCGTGTGCCTGGAGCTCAGAGCTTGCTGGTTTAAAAAGCTCTACACCTAGGCGTAACCCTAACCCTAACCGTAACACTGGTCATTTAAATCAGCCTGGGTTTAGGAATTATCCCAAGGGAAAAGCTGTGGAGACAGCCATGTTGTGGCACTTTTGCGCTCCCCTTGGGATGCCTTTCACAGCTGCAGTGTGCTTGGAGCACAGGGCTTCCTGCTTTAAAAAACCACAACTTTAGCCCAAACTGGAGGCTTCTAAATCAGCCTTCGTTTCGGGACGTCCCCAAGGAAAAAGCTGTGGAGGCAGGCATGTTGAGGCACTTGTGCGCTCTTCTTGGGTAGTCCTTCGCAGCTGCTGTGTTCTTGGAACTCAGGGCTTTCTGGTTAAAAGAACACTAACCCTAGGCCTAACTCAAACCTTAAGCCTAGGAAGGAAAATCAGCCTATGATTCGGGATGGTCTCATGGAAATAGCAGTGGAGGCAGCCAAGTTGTGTCACTTTTGCGCTCCCCTTGGGATGCCTTTAACAGCTGCAGTGTGCCTGGAGCACAGGGCTTCCTGGTTTTAAAAGTCCTAGGCCTAAGCCTAACAGTAACCCTAGGAAGGTAAATCAGCCGGGTATTAGGGTTCTTCCTAAGGAAAAAGCTGTGAAAGCAGCCATGTTGTGGCACTTCTGCACTCCCTTTGGGATGCCTTTGGCAGATGCAGTAAGCCTGGAACTCAGGGCTTCCTGCTTAAAAAAATCCTAGCCCTAGGCTGAGCCCTAACCCTAACCCTAGGCAGATAAATCAGCCTAGGTATAGGGATGGTGCCAAGGAAAAAGCTGTGAAAGCTGCCATGTTGTTGCACTTTTGTACTCCCCTTGGGATGCCTTTCACAGCTGCCGTGTGCCTGGAGCTAAGGGCTTCCTGGTTTAAAAAACCATGTCCCTAGCTGAGACTGGAGGCAGGTGATTCAGCCTAGGCTTAGCAATGGTGCCAATGAAAACGTGTGGAGGCAGCCATTTTCTGGCACTTTTGTGCTCCCCTTGGGATGCATTTCGCAGCTGCCGTGTGCCTGGAGCTCAGAGCTTGCTGGTTTAAAAAGCTCTACACCTAGGCGTAACCCTAACCCTAACCGTAACACTGGTCATTTAAATCAGCCTGGGTTTAGGAATTATCCCAAGGGAAAAGCTGTGGAGACAGCCATGTTGTGGCACTTTTGCGCTCCCCTTGGGATGCCTTTCACAGCTGCAGTGTGCTTGGAGCACAGGGCTTCCTGCTTTAAAAAACCACATCTTTAGCCCAAACTGGAGGCTTCAAAATCAGCCTTCGTTTCGGGACGTCCCCAAGGAAAAAGCTGTGCAGGCAGGCATGTTGAAGCACTTCTGCGCTCTTCTTGGGTAGTCCTTCGCAGCTGCTGTGTTCTTGGAACTCAGGGCTTTCTGGTTAAAAGAACACTAACCCTAGGCCTAACTCAAACCTTAAGCCTAGGAAGGAAAATCAGCCTATGATTCGGGATGGTCTCATGGAAATAGCAGTGGAGGCAGCCAAGTTGTGTCACTTTTGCGCTCCCCTTGGGATGCCTTTAACAGCTGCAGTGTGCCTGGAGCACAGGGCTTCCTGGTTTTAAAAGTCCTAGGCCTAAGCCTAACAGTAACCCTAGGAAGGTAAATCAGCCGGGTATTAGGGTTCTTCCTAAGGAAAAAGCTGTGAAAGCAGCCATGTTGTGGCACTTCTGCGCTCCCTTTGGGATGCCTTTGGCAGATGCAGTAAGCCTGGAACTCAGGGCTTCCTGCTTAAAAAAATCCTAGCCCTAGGCTGAGCCCTAACCCTAACCCTAGGCAGATAAATCAGCCTAGGTATAGGGATGGTGCCAAGGAAAAAGCTGTGAAAGCTGCCATGTTGTTGCACTTTTGTACTCCCCTTGGGATGCCTTTCACAGCTGCCGTGTGCCTGGAGCTCAGGGCTTCCTGGTTTAAAAAACCATGTCCCTAGCTGAGACTGGAGGCAGGTGATTCAGCCTAGGCTTAGCAATGGTGCCAATGAAAACGTGTGGAGGCAGCCATTTTCTGGCACTTTTGTGCTCCCCTTGGGATGCCTTTCGCAGCTGCCGTGTGCCTGGAGCTCAGAGCTTGCTGGTTTAAAAAGCTCTACACCTAGGCGTAACCCTAACCCTAACCGTAAGACTGGTCATTTAAATCAGCCTGGGTTTAGGAATTATCCCAAGGGAAAAGCTGTGGAGACAGCCATGTTGTGGCACTTTTGCGCTCCCCTTGGGATGCCTTTCACAGCTGCAGTGTGCTTGGAGCACAGGGCTTCCTGGTTTAAAAAACCACAACTTTAGCCCAAACTGGAGGCTTCTAAATCAGCCTTCGTTTCGGGACGTCCCCAAGGAAAAAGCTGTGGAGGCAGGCATGTTGAGGCACTTCTGCGCTCTTCTTGGGTAGTCCTTCGCAGCTGCTGTGTTCTTGGAACTCAGGGCTTTCTGGTTAAAAGAACACTAACCCTAGGCCTAACTCAAACCTTAAGCCTAGGAAGGAAAATCAGCCTATGATTCGGGATGGTCTCATGGAAATAGCAGTGGAGGCAGCCAAGTTGTGTCACTTTTGCGCTCCCCTTGGGATGCCTTTAACAGCTGCAGTGTGCCTGGAGCACAGGGCTTCCTGGTTTTAAAAGTCCTAGGCCTAAGCCTAACAGTAACCCTAGGAAGGTAAATCAGCCGGGTATTAGGGTTCTTCCTAAGGAAAAAGCTGTGAAAGCAGCCATGTTGTGGACCTTCTGCGCTCCCTTTGGGATGCCTTTGGCAGATGCAGTAAGCCTGGAACTCAGGGCTTCCTGCTTAAAAAAATCCTTGCCCTAGGCTGAGCCCTAACCCTAACCCTAGGCAGATAAATCAGCCTAGGTATAGGGATGGTGCCAAGGAAAAAGCTGTGAAAGCTGCCATGTTGTTGCACTTTTGTACTCCCCTTGGGATGCCTTTCACAGCTGCCGTGTGCCTGGAGCTAAGGGCTTCCTGGTTTAAAAAACCATGTCCCTAGCTGAGACTGGAGGCAGGTGATTCAGCCTAGGCTTAGCAATGGTGCCAATGAAAACGTGTGGAGGCAGCCATTTTCTGGCACTTTTGTGCTCCCCTTGGGATGCATTTCGCAGCTGCCGTGTGCCTGGAGCTCAGAGCTTGCTGGTTTAAAAAGCTCTACACCTAGGCGTAACCCTAACCCTAACCGTAACACTGGTCATTTAAATCAGCCTGGGTTTAGGAATTATCCCAAGGGAAAAGCTGTGGAGACAGCCATGTTGTGGCACTTTTGCGCTCCCCTTGGGATGCCTTTCACAGCTGCAGTGAGCTTGGAGCACAGGGCTTCCTGGTTTAAAAAACCACAACTTTAGCCCAAACTGGAGGCTTCTAAATCAGCCTTCGTTTCGGGACGTCCCCAAGGAAAAAGCTGTGCAGGCAGGCATGTTGAAGCACTTCTGCGCTCTTCTTGGGTAGTCCTTCGCAGCTGCTGTGTTCTTGGAACTCAGGGCTTTCTGGTTAAAAGAACACTAACCCTAGGCCTAACTCAAACCTTAAGCCTAGGAAGGAAAATCAGCCTATGATTTGGGATGGTCTCATGGAAATAGCAGTGGAGGCAGCCAAGTTGTGTCACTTTTGCGCTCCCCTTGGGATGCCTTTAACAGCTGCAGTGTGCCTGGAGCACAGGGCTTCCTGGTTTTAAAAGTCCTAGGCCTAAGCCTAACAGTAACCCTAGGAAGGTAAATCAGCCGGGTATTAGGGTTCTTCCTAAGGAAAAAGCTGTGAAAGCAGCCATGTTGTGGCACTTCTGCGCTCCCTTTGGGATGCCTTTGGCAGATGCAGTAAGCCTGGAACTCAGGGCTTCCTGCTTAAAAAATCCTAGCCCTAGGCTGAGCCCTAACCCTAACCCTAGGCAGATAAATCAGCCTAGGTATAGGGATGGTGCCAAGGAAAAAGCTGTGAAAGCTGCCATGTTGTTGCACTTTTGTACTACCCTTGGGATGCCTTTCACAGCTGCCGTGTGCCTGGAGCTCAGGGCTTCCTGGTTTAAAAAACCATGTCCCTAGCTGAGACTGGAGGCAGGTGATTCAGCCTAGGCTTAGCAATGGTGCCAATGAAAACGTGTGGAGGCAGCCATTTTCTGGCACTTTTGTGCTCCCCTTGGGATGCCTTTCGCAGCTGCCATGTGCCTGGAGCTCAGAGCTTGCTGGTTTAAAAAGCTCTACACCTAGGCGTAACCCTAACCCTAACCGTAACACTGGTCATTTAAATCAGCCTGGGTTTAGGAATTATCCCAAGGGAAAAGCTTGGAGACAGCCATGTTGTGGCACTTTTGCGCTCCCCTTGGGATGCCTTTCACAGCTGCAGTGTGCTTGGAGCACAGGGCTTCCTGGTGTAAAAAACCACAACTTTAGGCCAAACTGGAGGCTTCGAAATCAGCCTTCGTTTCGGGACGTCCCCAAGGAAAAAGCTGTGGAGGCAGGCATGTTGAGGCACTTCTGCGCTCTTCTTGGGTAGTCCTTTGCAGCTGCTGTATTCTTGGAACTCAGTGCTTTCTGGTCAAACGAACACTAACCCTAGGCCTAACTCAAACCTTAAGCCTAGGAAGGAAAATCAGCCTATGATTCGGGATGGTCTCATGGAAATAGCAGTGGAGGCAGCCAAGTTGTGTCACTTTTGCGCTCCCCTTGGGATGCCTTTAACAGCTGCAGTGTGCCTGGAGCACAGGGCTTCCTGGTTTTAAAAGTCCTAGGCCTAAGCCTAACAGTAACCCTAGGAAGGTAAATCAGCCGGGTATTAGGGTTCTTCCTAAGGAAAAAGCTGTGAAAGCAGCCATGTTGTGGCACTTCACCGCTCCCTTTGGGATGCCTTTGGCAGATGCAGTAAGCCTGGAACTCAGGGCTTCCTGGTTAAAAAAATCCTAGCCCTAGGCTGAGCCCTAACCCTAACCCTAGGCAGATAAATCAGCCTAGGTATAGGGATGGTGCCAAGGAAAAAGCTGTGAAAGCTGCCATGTTGTTGCACTTTTGTACTCCCCTTGGGATGCCTTTCACAGCTGCCGTGTGCCTGGAGCTCAGGGCTTCCTGGTTTAAAAAACCATGTCCCTAGCTGAGACTGGAGGCAGGTGATTCAGCCTAGGCTTAGCAATGGTGCCAATGAAAACGTGTGGAGGCAGCCATTTTCTGGCACTTTTGTGCTCCCCTTGGGATGCCTTTCGCAGCTGCCGTGTGCCTGGAGCTCAGAGCTTGCTGGTTTAAAAAGCTCTACACCTAGGCGTAACCCTAACCCTAACCGTAACACTGGTCATTTAAATCAGCCTGGGTTTAGGAATTATCCCAAGGGAAAAGCTGTGGAGACAGCCATGTTGTGGCACTTTTGCGCTCCCCTTGGGATGTCTTTCACAGCTGCAGTGTGCTTGGAGCACAGGGCTTCCTGGTTTAAAAAACCACAACTTTAGCCCAAACTGGAGGCTTCTAAATCAGCCTTCGTTTCGGGACGTCCCCAAGGAAAAAGCTGTGGAGGCAGGCATGTTGAGGCACTTCTGCGCTCTTCTTGGGTAGTCCTTCGCAGCTGCTGTGTCCTTGGAACTCAGGGCTTTCTGGTTAAAAGAACACTAACCCTAGGCCTAACTCAAACCTTAAGCCTAGGAAGGAAAATCAGCCTATGATTCGGGATGGTCTCATGGAAATAGCAGTGGAGGCAGCCAAGTTGTGTCATTTTTGCGCTCCCCTTGGGATGCCTTTAACAGCTGCAGTGTGCCTGGAGCACAGGGCTTCCTGGTTTTAAAAGTCCTAGGCCTAAGCCTAACAGTAACCCTAGGAAGGTAAATCAGCCGGGTATTAGGGTTCTTCCTAAGGAAAAAGCTGTGAAAGCAGCCATGTTGTGGCACTTCTGCGCTCCCTTTGGGATGCCTTTGGCAGATGCAGTAAGCCTGGAACTCAGGGCTTCCTGCTTAAAAAAATCCTAGCCCTAGGCTGAGCCCTAACCCTAACCCTAGGCAGATAAATCAGCCTAGGTATAGGGATGGTGCCAAGGAAAAAGCTGTGAAAGCTGCCATGTTGTTGCACTTTTGTACTCCCCTTGGGATGCCTTTCACAGCTGCCGTGTGCCTGGAGCTAAGGGCTTCCTGGTTTAAAAAACCATGTCCCTAGCTGAGACTGGAGGCAGGTGATTCAGCCTAGGCTTAGCAATGGTGCCAATGAAAACGTGTGGAGGCAGCCATTTTCTGGCACTTTTGTGCTCCCCTTGGGATGCATTTCGCAGCTGCCGTGTGCCTGGAGCTCAGAGCTTGCTGGTTTAAAAAGCTCTACACCTAGGCATAACCCTAACCCTAACCGTAACACTGGTCACTTAAATCAGCCTGGGTTTAGGAATTATCCCAAGGGAAAAGCTGTGGAGACAGCCATGTTGTGGCACTTTTGCGCTCCCCTTGGGATGCCTTTCACAGCTGCAGTGAGCTTGGAGCACAGGGCTTCCTGGTGTAAAAAACCACAACTTTAGCCCAAACTGGAGGCTTCTAAATCAGCCTTCGTTTCGGGACGTCCCCAAGGAAAAAGCTGTGGAGGCAGGCATGTTGAGGCACTTCTGCGCTCTTCTTGGGTAGTCCTTCGCAGCTGCTGTGTTCTTGGAACTCAGGGCTTTCTGGTTAAAAGAACACTAACCCTAGGCCTAACTCAAACCTTAAGCCTAGGAAGGAAAATCAGCCTATGATTCGGGATGGTCTCATGGAAATAGCAGTGGAGGCAGCCAAGTTGTGTCACTTTTGCGCTCCCCTTGGGATGCCTTTCACAGCTGCAGTGTGCCTGGAGCACAGGGCTTCCTGGTTTTAAAAGTCCTAGGCCTAAGCCTAACAGTAACCCTAGGAAGGTAAATCAGCCGGGTATTAGGGTTCTTCCTAAGGAAAAAGCTGTGAAAGCAGCCATGTTGTGGCACTTCTGCGCTCCCTTTGGGAGGCCTTTGGCAGATGCAGTAAGCCTGGAACTCAGGGCTTCCTGGTTAAAAAAATCCTTGCCCTTGGCTGAGCCCTAACCCTAACCCTAGGCAGATAAATCAGCCTAGGTATAGGGATGGTGCCAAGGAAAAAGCTGTGAAAGCTGCCATGTTGTTGCACTTTTGTACTCCCCTTGGGATGCCTTTCACAGCTGCCAAGTGCCTGGAGCTCAGGGCTTCCTGGTTTAAAAAACCATGTCCCTAGCTGAGACTGGAGGCAGGTGATTCAGCCTAGGCTTAGCAATGGTGCCAATGAAAACGTGTGGAGGCAGCCATTTTCTGGCACTTTTGTGCTCCCCTTGGGATGCCTTTCGCAGCTGCCGTGTGCCTGGAGCTCAGAGCTTGCTGGTTTAAAAAGCTCTACACCTAGGCGTAACCCTAACCCTAACCGTAACACTGGTCATTTAAATCAGCCTGGGTTTAGGAATTATCCCAAGGGAAAAGCTGTGGAGACAGCCATGTTGTGGCACTTTTGCGCTCCCCTTGGGATGCCTTTCACAGCTGCAGTGAGCTTGGAGCACAGGGCTTCCTGGTGTAAAAAACCACAACTTTAGCCCAAACTGGAGGCTTCTAAATCAGCCTTTGTTTCGGGACGTCCCCAAGGAAAAAGCTGTGGAGGCAGGCATGTTGAGGCACTTCTGCGCTCTTCTTGGGTAGTCCTTCGCAGCTGCTGTGTTCTTGGAACTCAGGGCTTTCTGGTTAAAAGAACACTAACCCTAGGCCTAACTCAAACCTTAAGCCTAGGAAGGAAAATCAGCCTATGATTCGGGATGGTCTCATGGAAATAGCAGTGGAGGCAGCCAAGTTGTGTCACTTTTGCGCTCCCCTTGGGATGCCTTTCACAGCTGCAGTGTGCCTGGAGCACAGGGCTTCCTGGTTTTAAAAGTCCTAGGCCTAAGCCTAACAGTAACCCTAGGAAGGTAAATCAGCCGGGTATTAGGGTTCTTCCTAAGGAAAAAGCTGTGAAAGCAGCCATGTTGTGGCACTTCTGCGCTCCCTTTGGGAGGCCTTTGGCAGATGCAGTAAGCCTGGAACTCAGGGCTTCCTGGTTAAAAAAATCCTTGCCCTTGGCTGAGCCCTAACCCTAACCCTAGGCAGATAAATCAGCCTAGGTATAGGGATGGTGCCAAGGAAAAAGCTGTGAAAGCTGCCATGTTGTTGCACTTTTGTACTCCCCTTGGGATGCCTTTCACAGCTGCCAAGTGCCTGGAGCTCAGGGCTTCCTGGTTTAAAAAACCATGTCCCTAGCTGAGACTGGAGGCAGGTGATTCAGCCTAGGCTTAGCAATGGTGCCAATGAAAACGTGTGGAGGCAGCCATTTTCTGGCACTTTTGTGCTCCCCTTGGGATGCCTTTCGCAGCTGCCGTGTGCCTGGAGCTCAGAGCTTGCTGGTTTAAAAAGCTCTACACCTAGGCGTAACCCTAACCCTAACCGTAACACTGGTCATTTAAATCAGCCTGGGTTTAGGAATTATCCCAAGGGAAAAGCTGTGGAGACAGCCATGTTGTGGCACTTTTGCGCTCCCCTTGGGATGCCTTTCACAGCTGCAGTGAGCTTGGAGCACAGGGCTTCCTGGTGTAAAAAACCACAACTTTAGCCCAAACTGGAGGCTTCTAAATCAGCCTTTGTTTCGGGACGTCCCCAAGGAAAAAGCTGTGGAGGCAGGCATGTTGAGGCACTTCTGCGCTCTTCTTGGGTAGTCCTTCGCAGCTGCTGTGTTCTTGGAACTCAGGGCTTTCTGGTTAAAAGAACACTAACCCTAGGCCTAACTCAAACCTTAAGCCTAGGAAGGAAAATCAGCCTATGATTCGGGATGGTCTCATGGAAATAGCAGTGGAGGCAGCCAAGTTGTGTCACTTTTGCGCTCCCCTTGGGATGCCTTTCACAGCTGCAGTGTGCCTGGAGCACAGGGCTTCCTGGTTTTAAAAGTCCTAGGCCTAAGCCTAACAGTAACCCTAGGAAGGTAAATCAGCCGGGTATTAGGGTTCTTCCTAAGGAAAAAGCTGTGAAAGCAGCCATGTTGTGGCACTTCTGCGCTCCCTTTGGGATGCCTTTGGCAGATGCAGTAAGCCTGGAACTCAGGGCTTCCTGGTTAAAAAAATCCTTGCCCTTGGCTGAGCCCTAACCCTAACCCTAGGCAGATAAATCAGCCTATGTATAGGGATGGGTCCAAGGAAAAAGCTGTGAAAGCTGCCATGTTGTTGCACTTTTGTACTCCCTTTGGGATGCCTTTCACAGCTGCCGTGTGCCTGGAGCTCAGGGCTTCCTGGTTTAAAAAACCATGTCCCTAGCTGAGACAGGAGGCAGGTGATTCAGCCTAGGCTTAGCAATGGTGCCAATGAAAACGTGTGGAGGCAGCCATTTTCTGGCACTTTTGTGCTCCCCTTGGGATGCCTTTCGCAGCTGCCGTGTGCCTGGAGCTCAGAGCTTGCTGGTTTAAAAAGCTCTAAACCTAGGCGTAACCCTAACCCTAACTGTAACACTGGTCATTTAAATCAGCCTGGGTTTAGGAATTATCCCAAGGGAAAAGCTGTGGAGACAGCCATGTTGTGGCACTTTTGCGCTCCCCTTGGGATGCCTTTCACAGCTGCAGTGTGCCTGGAGCACAGGGCTTCCTGGTTTTAAAAGTCCTAGGCCTAGGCCTAACAGTAACCCTAGGAAGGTAAATCAGCCGGGTATTAGTGTTCTTCCTAAGGAAAAAGCTGTGAAAGCAGCAATGTTGTGGCACTTCTTCGCTCCCTTTGGGATGCCTTTGGCATATGCAGTAAGCCTGGAACTCAGGGCTTCCTGGTTAAAAAAATCCTTGCCCTTGGCTGAGCCCTAACCCTAACCCTAGGCAGATAAATCAGCCTAGGTATAGGGATGGTGCCAAGGAAAAAGCTGTGAAAGCTGCCATGTTGTTGCACTTTTGTACTCCCCTTAGGATGCCTTTCACAGCTGCCAAGTGCCTAGAGCTCAGGGCTTCCTGGTTTAAAAAACCATGTCCCTAGCTGAGACTGGAGGCAGGTAATTCAGCCTAGGCTTAGCAATGGTGCCAATGAAAACGTGTGGAGGCAGCCATTTTCTGGCCCTTTTGTGCTCCCCTTGGGATGCCTTTCGCAGCTGCCGTGTGCCTGGAGCTCAGAGCTTGCTGGTTTAAAAAGCTCTACACCTAGGCGTAACCCTAACACTAACCGTAACACTGGTCATTTAAATCAGCCTGGGTTTAGGAATTATCCCAAGGGAAAAGCTGTGGAGACAGCCATGTTGTGGCACTTTTGCGCTCCCCTTGGGATGCCTTTCACAGCTGCAGTGAGCTTGGAGCACAGGGCTTCCTGGTGTAAAAAACCACAACTTTAGCCCAAACTGGAGGCTTCTAAATCAGCCTTCGTTTCGGGATGTCCCCAAGGAAAAAGCTGTGGAGGCAGGCATGTTGAGGCACTTCTGCGCTCTTCTTGGGTAGTCCTTCGCAGCTGCTGTGTTCTTGGAACTCAGGGCTTTCTGGTTAAAAGAACACTAACCCTAGGCCTAACTCAAACCTTAAGCCTAGGAAGGAAAATCAGCCTATGATTCGGGATGGTCTCATGGAAATAGCAGTGGAGGCAGCCAAGTTGTGTCACTTTTGCGCTCCCCTTGGGATGCCTTTAACAGCTGCAGTGTGCCTGGAGCACAGGGCTTCCTGGTTTTAAAAGTCCTAGGCCTAGGCCTAACAGTAACCCTAGGAAGGTAAATCAGCCGGGTATTAGGGTTCTTCCTAAGGAAAAAGCTGTGAAAGCAGCCATGTTGTGGCACTTCTGCGCTCCCTTTGGGATGCCTTTGGCAGATGCAGTAAGCCTGGAACTCAGGGCTTCCTGGTTAAAAAAATCCTTGCCCTTGGCTGAGCCCTAACCCTAACCCTAGGCAGATAAATCAGCCTATGTATAGGGATGGGTCCAAGGAAAAAGCTGTGAAAGCTGCCATGTTGTTGCACTTTTGTACTCCCTTTGGGATGCCTTTCACAGCTGCCGTGTGCCTGGAGCTCAGGGCTTCCTGGTTTAAAAAACCATGTCCCTAGCTGAGACAGGAGGCAGGTGATTCAGCCTAGGCTTAGCAATGGTGCCAATGAAAACGTGTGGAGGCAGCCATTTTCTGGCACTTTTGTGCTCCCCTTGGGATGCCTTTCGCAGCTGCCGTGTGCCTGGAGCTCAGAGCTTGCTGGTTTAAAAAGCTCTAAACCTAGGCGTAACCCTAACCCTAACTGTAACACTGGTCATTTAAATCAGCCTGGGTTTAGGAATTATCCCAAGGGAAAAGCTGTGGAGACAGCCATGTTGTGGCACTTTTGTGCTCCCCTTGGGATGCCTTTCACAGCTGCAGTGTGCCTGGAGCACAGGGCTTCCTGGTTTTAAAAGTCCTAGGCCTAGGCCTAACAGTAACCCTAGGAAGGTAAATCAGCCGGGTATTAGTGTTCTTCCTAAGGAAAAAGCTGTGAAAGCAGCAATGTTGTGGCACTTCTTCGCTCCCTTTGGGATGCCTTTGGCATATGCAGTAAGCCTGGAACTCAGGGCTTCCTGGTTAAAAAAATCCTTGCCCTTGGCTGAGCCCTAACCCTAACCCTAGGCAGATAAATCAGCCTAGGTATAGGGATGGTGCCAAGGAAAAAGCTGTGAAAGCTGCCATGTTGTTGCACTTTTGTACTCCCCTTAGGATGCCTTTCACAGCTGCCAAGTGCCTAGAGCTCAGGGCTTCCTGGTTTAAAAAACCATGTCCCTAGCTGAGACTGGAGGCAGGTAATTCAGCCTAGGCTTAGCAATGGTGCCAATGAAAACGTGTGGAGGCAGCCATTTTCTGGCCCTTTTGTGCTCCCCTTGGGATGCCTTTCGCAGCTGCCGTGTGCCTGGAGCTCAGAGCTTGCTGGTTTAAAAAGCTCTACACCTAGGCGTAACCCTAACACTAACCGTAACACTGGTCATTTAAATCAGCCTGGGTTTAGGAATTATCCCAAGGGAAAAGCTGTGGAGACAGCCATGTTGTGGCACTTTTGCGCTCCCCTTGGGATGCCTTTCACAGCTGCAGTGAGCTTGGAGCACAGGGCTTCCTGGTGTAAAAAACCACAACTTTAGCCCAAACTGGAGGCTTCTAAATCAGCCTTCGTTTCGGGATGTCCCCAAGGAAAAAGCTGTGGAGGCAGGCATGTTGAGGCACTTCTGCGCTCTTCTTGGGTAGTCCTTCGCAGCTGCTGTGTTCTTGGAACTCAGGGCTTTCTGGTTAAAAGAACACTAACCCTAGGCCTAACTCAAACCTTAAGCCTAGGAAGGAAAATCAGCCTATGATTCGGGATGGTCTCATGGAAATAGCAGTGGAGGCAGCCAAGTTGTGTCACTTTTGCGCTCCCCTTGGGATGCCTTTAACAGCTGCAGTGTGCCTGGAGCACAGGGCTTCCTGGTTTTAAAAGTCCTAGGCCTAGGCCTAACAGTAACCCTAGGAAGGTAAATCAGCCGGGTATTAGGGTTCTTCCTAAGGAAAAAGCTGTGAAAGCAGCCATGTTGTGGCACTTCTGCGCTCCCTTTGGGATGCCTTTGGCAGATGCAGTAAGCCTGGAACTCAGGGCTTCCTGCTTAAAAAAATCCTTGCCCTTGGCTGAGCCCTAACCCTAACCCTAGGCAGACAAATCAGCCTAGGTATAGGGATGGTGCCAAGGAAAAAGCTGTGAAAGCTGCCATGTTGTTGCACTTTTGTACTCCCCTTGGGATGCCTTAAACAGCTGCCGTGTGCCTGGAGCTCAGGGCTTCCTGGTTTAAAAAACCATGTCCCTAGCTGAGACTGGAGGCAGGTAATTCAGCCTAGGCTTAGCAATGGTGCCAATAAAAACGTGTGGAGGCAGCCATTTTCTGGCACTTTTGTGCTCCCCTTGGGATGCCTTTTGCAGCAGCCGTTTGCCTGGAGATCAGAGCTTGCTGGTTTAAAAAGCTCTACACCTAGGCGTAACCCTAACCCTAACCGCAACACTGGTCATTTAAATCAGCCTGGGTTTAGGAATTATCCCAAGGGAAAAGCTGTGGAGGCAGCCATTTTCTGGCACTTTTGTGCTCCCCTTGGGATGCCTTTCGCAGCTGCCGTGTGCCTGGAGCTCAGAGCTTGCTGGTTTAAAAAGCTCTACACCTAGGCATAACCCTAACCCTAACCGTAACACTGGTCACTTAAATCAGCCTGGGTTTAGGAATTATCCCAAGGGAAAAGCTGTGGAGACAGCCATGTTGTGGCACTTTTGCGCTCCCCTTGGGATGCCTTTCACAGCTGCAGTGAGCTTGGAGCACAGGGCTTCCTGGTGTAAAAAACCACAACTTTAGCCCAAACTGGAGGCTTCTAAATCAGCCTTCGTTTCGGGACGTCCCCAAGGAAAAAGCTGTGGAGGCAGGCATGTTGAGGCACTTCTGCGCTCTTCTTGGGTAGTCCTTCGCAGCTGCTGTGTTCTTGGAACTCAGGGCTTTCTGGTTAAAAGAACACTAACCCTAGGCCTAACTCAAACCTTAAGCCTAGGAAGGAAAATCAGCCTATGATTCGGGATGGTCTCATGGAAATAGCAGTGGAGGCAGCCAAGTTGTGTCACTTTTGCGCTCCCCTTGGGATGCCTTTCACAGCTGCAGTGTGCCTGGAGCACAGGGCTTCCTGGTTTTAAAAGTCCTAGGCCTAAGCCTAACAGTAACCCTAGGAAGGTAAATCAGCCGGGTATTAGGGTTCTTCCTAAGGAAAAAGCTGTGAAAGCAGCCATGTTGTGGCACTTCTGCGCTCCCTTTGGGATGCCTTTGGCAGATGCAGTAAGCCTGGAACTCAGGGCTTCCTGGTTAAAAAAATCCTTGCCCTTGGCTGAGCCCTAACCCTAACCCTAGGCAGATAAATCAGCCTAGGTATAGGGATGGTGCCAAGGAAAAAGCTGTGAAAGCTGCCATGTTGTTGCACTTTTGTACTCCCCTTGGGATGCCTTTCACAGCTGCCAAGTGCCTGGAGCTCAGGGCTTCCTGGTTTAAAAAACCATGTCCCTAGCTGAGACTGGAGGCAGGTAATCCAGCCTAGGCTTAGCAATGGTGTCAATGAAAACGTGTGGAGGCAGCCATTTTCTGGCACTTTTGTGCTCCCCTTGGGATGCCTTTCACAGCTGCCGTGTGCCTGGAGCTCAGAGCTTGCTGGTTTAAAAAGCTCTACACCTAGGCATAACCCTAACCCTAATCGTAACACTGGTCACTTAAATCAGCCTGGGTTTAGGAATTATCCCAAGGGAAAAGCTGTGGAGACAGCCATGTTGTGGCACTTTTGCGCTCCCCTTGGGATGCCTTTCACAGCTGCAGTGAGCTTGGAGCACAGGGCTTCCTGGTGTAAAAAACCACAACTTTAGCCCAAACTGGAGGCTTCTAAATCAGCCTTCGTTTCGGGACATCCCCAAGGAAAAAGCTGTGGAGGCAGGCATGTTGAGGCACTTCTGCGCTCTTCTTGGGTAGTCCTTCGCAGCTGCTGTGTTCTTGGAACTCAGGGCTTTCTGGTTAAAAGAACACTAACCCTAGGCCTAACTCAAACCTTAAGACTAGGAAGGAAAATCAGCCTATGATTTGGGATGGTCTCATGGAAATAGCAGTGGAGGCAGCCAAGTTGTGTCACTTTTGCGCTCCCCTTGGGATGCCTTTCACAGCTGCAGTGTGCCTGGAGCACAGGGCTTCCTGGTTTTAAAAGTCCTAGGCCTAAGCCTAACAGTAACCCTAGGAAGGTAAATCAGCCGGGTATTAGGGTTCTTCCTAAGGAAAAAGCTGTGAAAGCAGCCATGTTGTGGCACTTCTGCGCTCCCTTTGGGATGCCTTTGGCAGATGCAGTAAGCCTGGAACTCAGGGCTTCCTGGTTAAAAAAATCCTTGCCCTTGGCTGAGCCCTAACCCTAACCCTAGGCAGATAAATCAGCCTAGGTATAGGGATGGTGCCAAGGAAAAAGCTGTGAAAGCTGCCATGTTGTTGCACTTTTGTACTCCCCTTGGGATGCCTTTCACAGCTGCCAAGTGCCTGGAGCTCAGGGCTTCCTGGTTTAAAAAACCATGTCCCTAGCTGAGACTGGAGGCAGGTAATCCAGCCTAGGCTTAGCAATGGTGCCAATGAAAACGTGTGGAGGCAGCCATTTTCTGGCACTTTTGTGCTCCCCTTGGGATGCCTTTCACAGCTGCCGTGTGCCTGGAGCTCAGAGCTTGCTGGTTTAAAAAGCTCTACACCTAGGCGTATTCCTAACCCTAACCGTAACACTGGTCATTTAAATCAGCCTGGGTTTAGGAATTATCCCAAGGGAAAAGCTGTGGAGACAGCCATGTTGTGGCACTTTTGCGCTCCCCTTGGGATGCCTTTCACAGCTGCAGTGAGCTTGGAGCACAGGGCTTCCTGGTGTAAAAAACCACAACTTTAGCCTAAACTGGAGGCTTCTAAATCAGCCTTCGTTTCGGGACGTCCTCAAAGAAAAAGCTGTGGAGGCAGGCATGTTGAGGCACTTCTGCGCTCTTCTTGGGTAGTACTTCGCAGCTGCTGTGTTCTTGGAACTCAGGGCTTTCTGGTTAAAAGAACACTAACCCTAGGCCTAACTCAAACCTTAAGCCTAGGAAGGAAAATCAGCCTATGATTCGGGATGGTCTCATGGAAATAGCAGTGGAGGCAGCCAAGTTGTGTCACTTTTGCGCTCCCCTTGGGATGCCTTTAACAGCTGCAGTGTGCCTGGAGCACAGGGCTTCCTGGTTTTAAAAGTCCTAGGCCTAGGCCTAACAGTAACCCTAGGAAGGTAAATCAGCCGGGTATTAGGGTTCCTCCTAAGGAAAAAGCTGTGAAAGCAGCCATGTTGTGGCACTTCTGCGCTCCCCTTGGGATGCCTTTAACAGCTGCTGTGTGCCTGGAGCACATGGCTTCCTGGTTTTAAAAGTCCTAGGCCTAAGCCTAACAGTAACCCTAGGAAGGTAAATCAGCCGGGTATTAGGGTTCTTCCTTAGGAAAAAGCTGTGAAAGCAGCCATGTTGTCGCACTTCTGCGCTCCCTTTGGGATGCCTTTGGCAGATGCAGTAAGCCTGGAACTCAGGGCTTCCTGGTTAAAAAAATCCTTGCCCTTGGCTGAGCCCTAACCCTAACCCTAGGCAGATAAATCAGCCTCGGTATAGGGATGGTGCAAAGGAAAAAGCTGTGAAAGCTGCCATGTTGTTGCACTTTTGTACTCCCCTGAGGATGCCTTTCACAGCTGCCAAGTGCCTAGAGCTCAGGGCTTCCTGGTTTAAAAAACCATGTCCCTAGCTGAGACTGGAGGCAGGTAATTCAGCCTAGGCTTAGCAATGGTGCCAATGAAAACGTGTGGAGGCAGCCATTTTCTGGCACTTTTGTGCTCCCCTTGGGATGCCTTTCGCAGCTGCCGTGTGCCTGGAGCTCAGAGCTTGCTGGTTTAAAAAGCTCTACACCTAGGCGTAACCCTAACCCTAACCGTAACACTGGTCATTTAAATCAGCCTGGGTTTAGGAATTATCCCAAGGGAAAAGCTGTGGAGACAGCCATGTTGTGGCACTTTTGCGCTCCCCTTGGGATGCCTTTCACAGCTGCAGTGAGCTTGGAGCACAGGGCTTCCTGGTGTAAAAAACCACAACTTTAGCCCAAACTGGAGGCTTCTAAATCAGCCTTCGTTTCGGGATGTCCCCAAGGAAAAAGCTCTGGAGGCAGGCATGTTGAGGCACTTCTGCGCTCTTCTTGGGTAGTCCTTCGCAGCTGCTGTGTTCTTGGAACTCAGGGCTTTCTGGTTAAAAGAACACTAACCCTAGGCCTAACTCAAACCTTAAGCCTAGGAAGGAAAATCAGCCTATGATTTGGGATGGTCTCATGGAAATAGCAGTGGAGGCAGCCAAGTTGTGTCACTTTTGCGCTCCCCTTGGGATGCCTTTCACAGCTGCAGTGTGCCTGGAGCACAGGGCTTCCTGGTTTTAAAAGTCCTAGGCCTCGGCCTAACAGTAACCCTAGGAATGTAAATCAGCCGGGTATTAGGGTTCTTTCTAAGGAAAAAGCTGTGAAAGCAGCCATGTTGTGGCACTTCTGCGCTCCCTTTGGGATGCCTTTGGCAGATGCAGTAAGCCGGGAACTCAGGGCTTCCTGGTTAAAAAAATCCTTGCCCTTGGCTGAGCCCTAACCCTAACCCTAGGCAGACAAATCAGCCTAGGTATAGGGATGGTGCCAAGGAAAAAGCTGTGAAAGCTGCCATGTTGTTGCACTTTTGTACTCCCCTTGGGATGCCTTTCACAGCTGCCAAGTGCCTGGAGCTCAGGGCTTCCTGGTTTAAAAAACCATGTCCCTAGCTGAGACTGGAGGCAGGTAATCCAGCCTAGGCTTAGCAATGGTGCCAATGAAAACGTGTGGAGGCAGCCATTTTCTGGCACTTTTGTGCTCCCCTTGGGATGCCTTTCACAGCTGCCGTGTGCCTGGAGCTCAGAGCTTGCTGGTTTAAAAAGCTCTACACCTAGGCGTATTCCTAACCCTAACCGTAACACTGGTCATTTAAATCAGCCTGGGTTTAGGAATTATCCCAAGGGAAAAGCTGTGGAGACAGCCATGTTGTGGCACTTTTGCGCTCCCCTTGGGATGCCTTTCACAGCTGCAGTGAGCTTGGAGCACAGGGCTTCCTGGTGTAAAAAACCACAACTTTAGCCTAAACTGGAGGCTTCTAAATCAGCCTTCGTTTCGGGACGTCCTCAAAGAAAAAGCTGTGGAGGCAGGCATGTTGAGGCACTTCTGCGCTCTTCTTGGGTAGTACTTCGCAGCTGCTGTGTTCTTGGAACTCAGGGCTTTCTGGTTAAAAGAACACTAACCCTAGGCCTAACTCAAACCTTAAGCCTAGGAAGGAAAATCAGCCTATGATTCGGGATGGTCTCATGGAAATAGCAGTGGAGGCAGCCAAGTTGTGTCACTTTTGCGCTCCCCTTGGGATGCCTTTAACAGCTGCAGTGTGCCTGGAGCACAGGGCTTCCTGGTTTTAAAAGTCCTAGGCCTAGGCCTAACAGTAACCCTAGGAAGGTAAATCAGCCGGGTATTAGGGTTCCTCCTAAGGAAAAAGCTGTGAAAGCAGCCATGTTGTGGCACTTCTGCGCTCCCCTTGGGATGCCTTTAACAGCTGCTGTGTGCCTGGAGCACATGGCTTCCTGGTTTTAAAAGTCCTAGGCCTAAGCCTAACAGTAACCCTAGGAAGGTAAATCAGCCGGGTATTAGGGTTCTTCCTTAGGAAAAAGCTGTGAAAGCAGCCATGTTGTCGCACTTCTGCGCTCCCTTTGGGATGCCTTTGGCAGATGCAGTAAGCCTGGAACTCAGGGCTTCCTGGTTAAAAAAATCCTTGCCCTTGGCTGAGCCCTAACCCTAACCCTAGGCAGATAAATCAGCCTCGGTATAGGGATGGTGCAAAGGAAAAAGCTGTGAAAGCTGCCATGTTGTTGCACTTTTGTACTCCCCTGAGGATGCCTTTCACAGCTGCCAAGTGCCTAGAGCTCAGGGCTTCCTGGTTTAAAAAACCATGTCCCTAGCTGAGACTGGAGGCAGGTAATTCAGCCTAGGCTTAGCAATGGTGCCAATGAAAACGTGTGGAGGCAGCCATTTTCTGGCACTTTTGTGCTCCCCTTGGGATGCCTTTCGCAGCTGCCGTGTGCCTGGAGCTCAGAGCTTGCTGGTTTAAAAAGCTCTACACCTAGGCGTAACCCTAACCCTAACCGTAACACTGGTCATTTAAATCAGCCTGGGTTTAGGAATTATCCCAAGGGAAAAGCTGTGGAGACAGCCATGTTGTGGCACTTTTGCGCTCCCCTTGGGATGCCTTTCACAGCTGCAGTGAGCTTGGAGCACAGGGCTTCCTGGTGTAAAAAACCACAACTTTAGCCCAAACTGGAGGCTTCTAAATCAGCCTTCGTTTCGGGATGTCCCCAAGGAAAAAGCTCTGGAGGCAGGCATGTTGAGGCACTTCTGCGCTCTTCTTGGGTAGTCCTTCGCAGCTGCTGTGTTCTTGGAACTCAGGGCTTTCTGGTTAAAAGAACACTAACCCTAGGCCTAACTCAAACCTTAAGCCTAGGAAGGAAAATCAGCCTATGATTCGGGATGGTCTCATGGAAATAGCAGTGGAGGCAGCCAAGTTGTGTCACTTTTGCGCTCCCCTTGGGATGCCTTTCACAGCTGCAGTGTGCCTGGAGCACAGGGCTTCCTGGTTTTAAAAGTCCTAGGCCTCGGCCTAACAGTAACCCTAGGAATGTAAATCAGCCGGGTATTAGGGTTCTTTCTAAGGAAAAAGCTGTGAAAGCAGCCATGTTGTGGCACTTCTGCGCTCCCTTTGGGATGCCTTTGGCAGATGCAGTAAGCCGGGAACTCAGGGCTTCCTGGTTAAAAAAATCCTTGCCCTTGGCTGAGCCCTAACCCTAACCCTAGGCAGACAAATCAGCCTAGGTATAGGGATGGTGCCAAGGAAAAAGCGGTGAAAGCTGCCATGTTGTTGCACTTTTGTACTCCCCTTGGGATGCCTTTCACAGCTGCCGTGTGCCTGGAGCTCAGGGCTTCCTGGTTTAAAAAACCATGTCCCTAGCTGAGACTGGAGGCAGGTAATTCAGCCTAGGCTTAGCAATGGTGCCAATAAAAACGTGTGGAGGCAGCCATTTTCTGGCACTTTTGTGCTCCCCTTGGGATGCCTTTTGCAGCTGCCGTGTGCCTGGAGATCAGAGCTTGCTGGTTTAAAAAGCTCTACACCTAGGCGTAACCCTAACCCTAACCGCAACACTGGTCATTTAAATCAGCCTGGGTTTAGGAATTATCCCAAGGGAAAAGCTGTGGAGGCAGCCATTTTCTGGCACTTTTGTGCTCCCCTTGGGATGCCTTTCGCAGCTGCCGTGTGCCTGGAGCTCAGAGCTTGCTGGTTTAAAAAGCTCTACACCTAGGCATAACCCTAACCCTAACCGTAACACTGGTCACTTAAATCAGCCTGGGTTTAGGAATTATCCCAAGGGAAAAGCTGTGGAGACAGCCATGTTGTGGCACTTTTGCGCTCCCCTTGGGATGCCTTTCACAGCTGCAGTGAGCTTGGAGCACAGGGCTTCCTGGTGTAAAAAACCACAACTTTAGCCCAAACTGGAGGCTTCTAAATCAGCCTTCGTTTCGGGATGTCCCCAAGGAAAAAGCTCTGGAGGCAGGCATGTTGAGGCACTTCTGCGCTCTTCTTGGGTAGTCCTTCGCAGCTGCTGTGCTCTTGGAACTCAGGGCTTTCTGGTTAAAAGAACACTAACCCTAGGCCTAACTCAAACCTTAAGCCTAGGAAGGAAAATCAGCCTATGATTCGGGATGGTCTCATGGAAATAGCAGTGGAGGCAGCCAAGTTGTGTCACTTTTGCGCTCCCCTTGGGATGCCTTTAACAGCTGCAGTGTGCCTGGAGCACAGGGCTTCCTGGTTTTAAAAGTCCTAGGCCTCGGCCTAACAGTAACCCTAGGAATGTAAATCAGCCGGGTATTAGGGTTCTTTCTAAGGAAAAAGCTGTGAAAGCAGCCATGTTGTGGCACTTCTGCGCTCCCTTTGGGATGCCTTTGGCAGATGCAGTAAGCCTGGAACTCAGGGCTTCCTGCTTAAAAAAATCCTTGCCCTTGGCTGAGCCCTAACCCTAACCCTAGGCAGACAAATCAGCCTAGGTATAGGGATGGTGCCAAGGAAAAAGCTGTGAAAGCTGCCATGTTGTTGCACTTTTGTACTCCCCTTGGGATGCCTTTCACAGCTGCCGTGTGCCTGGAGCTCAGGGCTTCCTGGTTTAAAAAACCATGTCCCTAGCTGAGACTGGAGGCAGGTAATCCAGCCTAGGCTTAGCAATGGTGCCAATGAAAACGTGTGGAGGCAGCCATTTTCTGGCACTTTTGTGCTCCCCTTGGGATGTCTTTCGCAGCTGCCGTGTGCCTGGAGCTCAGAGCTTGCTGGTTTAAAAAGCTCTACACCTAGGCGTAACCCTAACCCTAACCGTAACACTGGTCATTTAAATCAGCCTGGGTTTAGGAATTATCCCAAGGGAAAAGCTGTGGAGACAGCCATGTTGTGGCACTTTTGCGCTCCCCTTGGGATGCCTTTCACAGCTGCAGTGTGCTTAGAGCACAGGGCTTCCTGGTGTAAAAAACCACAACTTTAGCCTAAACTGGAGGTTTCTAAATCAGCCTTCGTTTCGGGACGTCCTCAAAGAAAAAGCTGTGGAGGCAGGCATGTTGAGGCACTTCTGCGCTCTTCTTGGGTAGTCCTTCGCAGCTGCTGTGTTCTTGGAACTCAGGGCTTTCTGGTTAAAAGAACACTAACCCTAGGCCTAACTCAAACCTTAAGCCTAGGAAGGAAAATCAGCCTATGATTCGGGATGGTCTCATGGAAATAGCAGTGGAGGCAGCCAAGTTGTGTCACTTTTGCGCTCCCCTTGGGATGCCTTTAACAGCTGCAGTGTGCCTGGAGCACAGGGCTTCCTGGTTTTAAAAGTCCTAGGCCTAGGCCTAACAGTAACCCTAGGAAGGTAAATCAGCCGGGTATTAGGGTTCCTCCTAAGGAAAAAGCTGTGAAAGCAGCCATGTTGTGGCACTTCTGCGATCCCCTTGGGATGCCTTTAACAGCTGCAGTGTGCCTGGAGCACAGGGCTTCCTGGTTTTAAAAGTCCTAGGCCTAAGCCTAACAGTAACCCTAGGAAGGTAAATCAGCCGGGTATTAGGGGTCTTCCTAAGGAAAAAGCTGTGAAAGCAGCCATGTTGTGGCACTTCTGCGCTCCCTTTGGGATGCCTTTGGCAGATGCAGTAAGCCTGGAACTCAGGGCTTCCTGCTTAAAAAAATCCTTGCCCTTGGCTGAGCCCTAACCCTAACCCTAGGCAGATAAATCAGCCTAGGTATAGGGATGGTGCCAAGGAAAAAGCTGTGAAAGCTGCCATGTTGTTGCACTTTTGTACTCCCCTTGGGATGCCTTTCACAGCTGCCAAGTGCCTGGAGCTCAGGGCTTCCTGGTTTAAAAAACCATGTCCCTAGCTGAGACTGGAGGCAGGTAATTCAGCCTAGGCTTAGCAATGGTGCCAATAAAAACGTGTGGAGGCAGCCATTTTCTGGCACTTTTGTGCTCCCCTTGGGATGCCTTTCGCAGCTGCCGTGTGCCTGGAGCTCAGAGCTTGCTGGTTTAAAAAGCTCTACACCTAGGCGTAACCCTAACCCTAACCGTAACACTGGTCATTTAAATCAGCCTGGGTTTAGGAATTATCCCAAGGGAAAAGCTGTGGAGACAGCCATGTTGTGGCACTTTTGCGCTCCCCTTGGGATGCCTTTCACAGCTGCAGTGAGCTTGGAGCACAGGGCTTCCTGGTGTAAAAAACCACAACTTTAGCCTAAACTGGAGGCTTCTAAATCAGCCTTCGTTTCGGGACGTCCTCAAAGAAAAAGCTGTGGAGGCAGGCATGTTGAGGCACTTCTGCGCTCTTCTTGGGTAGTACTTCGCAGCTGCTGTGTTCTTGGAACTCAGGGCTTTCTGGTTAAAAGAACACTCACCCTAGGCCTAACTCAAACCTTAAGCCTAGGAAGGAAAATCAGCCTATGATTCGGGATGGTCTCATGGAAATAGCAGTGGAGGCAGCCAAGTTGTGTCACTTTTGCGCTCCCCTTGGGATGCCTTTAACAGCTGCAGTGTGCCTGGAGCACAGGGCTTCCTGGTTTTAAAAGTCCTAGGCCTAGGCCTAACAGTAACCCTAGGAAGGTAAATCAGCCGGGTATTAGGGTTCTTCCTAAGGAAAAAGCTGTGAAAGCAGCCATGTTGTGGCACTTCTGCGCTCCCTTTGGGATGCCTTTGGCAGATGCAGTAAGCCTGGAACTCAGGGCTTCCTGGTTAAAAAAATCCTTGCCCTTGGCTGAGCCCTAACCCTAACCCTAGGCAGATAAATCAGCCTAGGTATAGGGATGGTGCGAAGGAAAAAGCTGTGAAAGCTGCCATGTTGTTGCACTTTTGTACTCCCCTTGGGATGCCTTTCACAGCTGCCGTGTGCCTGGAGCTCAGGGCTTCCTGGTTTAAAAAACCATGTCCCTAGCTGAGACTGGAGGCAGGTAATTCAGCCTAGGCTTAGCAATGGTGCCAATAAAAACGTGTGGAGGCAGCCATTTTCTGGCACTTTTGTGCTCCCCTTGGGATGCCTTTTGCAGCTGCCGTGTGCCTGGAGCTCAGAGCTTGCTGGTTTAAAAAGCTCTACACCTAGGCGTAACCCTAACCCTAACCGTAACACTGGTCATTTAAATCAGCCTGGGTTTAGGAATTATCCCAAGGGAAAAGCTGTGGAGACAGCCATGTTGTGGCACTTTTGCGCTCCCCTTGGGATGCCTTTCACAGCTGCAGTGAGCTTGGAGCACAGGGCTTCCTGGTGTAAAAAACCACAACTTTAGCCCAAACTGGAGGCTTCTAAATCAGCCTTCGTTTCGGGCTGTCCCCAAGGAAAAAGCTCTGGAGGCAGGCATGTTGAGGCACTTCTGCGCTCTTCTTGGGTAGTCCTTCGCAGCTGCTGTGTTCTTGGAACTCAGGGCTTTCTGGTTAAAAGAACACTAACCCTAGGCCTAACTCAAACCTTAAGCCTAGGAAGGAAAATCAGCCTATGATTCGGGATGGTCTCATGGAAATAGCAGTGGAGGCAGCCAAGTTGTGTCACTTTTGCGCTCCCCTTGGGATGCCTTTAACAGCTGCAGTGTGCCTGGAGCACAGGGCTTCCTGGTTTTAAAAGTCCTAGGCCTAGGCCTAACAGTAACCCTAGGAAGGTAAATCAGCCGGGTATTAGGGTTCCTCCTAAGGAAAAAGCTGTGAAAGCAGCCATGTTGTGGCACTTCTGCGCTCCCCTTGGGATGCCTTTAACAGCTGCAGTGTGCCTGGAGCACAGGGCTTCCTGGTTTTAAAAGTCCTAGGCCTAGGCCTAACAGTAACCCTAGGAAGGTAAATCAGCCGAGTATTAGGGTTCTTCCTAAGGAAAAAGCTGTGAAAGCAGCCATGTTGTGGCACTTCTGCACTCCCTTTGGGATGCCTTTGGCAGATGCAGTAAGCCTGGAACTCAGGGCTTCCTGGTTAAAAAAATCCTTGCCCATGGCTGAGCCCTTACCCTAACCCTAGGCAGATAAATCAGCCTAGGTATAGGGATGGTGCCAAGGAAAAAGCTGTGAATGCTGCCATGTTGTTGCACTTTTGTACTCCCCTTGGGATGCCTTAAACAGCTGCCGTGTGCCTGGAGCTCAGGGCTTCCTGGTTTAAAAAACCATGTCCCTAGCTGAGACTGGAGGCAGGTAATTCAGCCTAGGCTTAGCAATGGTGCCAATAAAAACGTGTGGAGGCAGCCATTTTCTGGCACTTTTGTGCTCCCCTTGGGATGCCTTTTGCAGCTGCCGTGTGCCTGGAGCTCAGAGCTTGCTGGTTTAAAAAGCTCTACACCTAGGCATAACCCTAACCCTAACCGTAACACTGGTCACTTAAATCAGCCTGGGTTTAGGAATTATCCCAAGGGAAAAGCTGTGGAGACAGCCATTTTCTGGCACTTTTGTGCTCCCCTTGGGATGCCTTTCGCAGCTGCCGTGTGCCTGGAGCTCAGAGCTTGCTGGTTTAAAAAGCTCTACACCTAGGCGTAACCCTAACCCTAACCGTAACACTGGTCATTTAAATCAGCCTGGGTTTAGGAATTATCCCAAGGGAAAAGCTGTGGAGACAGCCATGTTGTGGCACTTTTGCGCTCCCCTTGGGATGCCTTTCACAGCTGCAGTGAGCTTGGAGCACAGGGCTTCCTGGTGTAAAAAACCACAACTTTAGCCTAAACTGGAGGCTTCTAAATCAGCCTTCGTTTCGGGACGTCCTCAAAGAAAAAGCTGTGGAGGCAGGCATGTTGAGGCACTTCTGCGCTCTTCTTGGGTAGTCCTTCGCAGCTGCTGTGTTCTTGGAACTCAGGGCTTTCTGGTTAAAAGAACACTAACCCTAGGCCTAACTCAAACCTTAAGCCTAGGAAGGAAAATCAGCCTATGATTCGGGATGGTCTCATGGAAATAGCAGTGGAGGCAGCCAAGTTGTGTCACTTTTGCGCTCCCCTTGGGATGCCTTTCACAGCTGCAGTGTGCCTGGAGCACAGGGCTTCCTGGTTTTAAAAGTCCTAGGCCTAGGCCTAACAGTAACCCTAGGAAGGTAAATCAGCCGGGTATTAGGGTTCCTCCTAAGGAAAAAGCTGTGAAAGCAGCCATGTTGTGGCACTTCTGCGCTCCCCTTGGGATGCCTTTAACAGCTGCAGTGTGCCTGGAGCACAGGGCTTCCTGGTTTTAAAAGTCCTAGGCCTAAGCCTAACAGTGACCCTAGGAAGGTAAATCAGCCGGGTATTAGGGGTCTTCCTAAGGAAAAAGCTGTGAAAGCAGCCATGTTGTGGCACTTCTGCGCTCCCTTTGGGATGCCTTTGGCAGATGCAGTAAGCCTGGAACTCAGGGCTTCCTGCTTAAAAAAATCCTTGCCCTTGGCTGAGCCCTAACCCTAACCCTAGGCAGATAAATCAGCCTAGGTATAGGGATGGTGCCAAGGAAAAAGCTGTGAAAGCTGCCATGTTGTTGCACTTTTGTACTCCCCTTGGGATGCCTTTCACAGCTGCCGTGTGCCTGGAGCTCAGGGCTTCCTGGTTTAAAAAACCATGTCCCTAGCTGAGACTGGAGGCAGGTAATTCAGCCTAGGCTTAGCAATGGTGCCAATAAAAACGTGTGGAGGCAGCCATTTTCTGGCACTTTTGTGCTCCCCTTGGGATGCCTTTCGCAGCTGCCGTGTGCCTGGAGCTCAGAGCTTGCTGGTTTAAAAAGCTCTACACCTAGGCGTAACCCTAACCCTAACCGTAACACTGGTCATTTAAATCAGCCTGGGTTTAGGAATTATCCCAAGGGAAAAGCTGTGGAGACAGCCATGTTGTGGCACTTTTGCGCTCCCCTTGGGATGCCTTTCACAGCTGCAGTGAGCTTGGAGCACAGGGCTTCCTGGTGTAAAAAACCACAACTTTAGCCTAAACTGGAGGCTTCTAAATCAGCCTTCGTTTCGGGACGTCCTCAAAGAAAAAGCTGTGGAGGCAGGCATGTTGAGGCACTTCTGCGCTCTTCTTGGGTAGTACTTCGCAGCTGCTGTGTTCTTGGAACTCAGGGCTTTCTGGTTAAAAGAACACTCACCCTAGGCCTAACTCAAACCTTAAGCCTAGGAAGGAAAATCAGCCTATGATTCGGGATGGTCTCATGGAAATAGCAGTGGAGGCAGCCAAGTTGTGTCACTTTTGCGCTCCCCTTGGGATGCCTTTAACAGCTGCAGTGTGCCTGGAGCACAGGGCTTCCTGGTTTTAAAAGTCCTAGGCCTAGGCCTAACAGTAACCCTAGGAAGGTAAATCAGCCGGGTATTAGGGTTCTTCCTAAGGAAAAAGCTGTGAAAGCAGCCATGTTGTGGCACTTCTGCGCTCCCTTTGGGATGCCTTTGGCAGACGCAGTAAGCCTGGAACTCAGGGCTTCCTGGTTAAAAAAATCCTTGCCCTTGGCTGAGCCCTAACCCTAACCCTAGGCAGATAAATCAGCCTAGGTATAGGGATGGTGCGAAGGAAAAAGCTGTGAAAGCTGCCATGTTGTTGCACTTTTGTACTCCCCTTGGGATGCCTTTCACAGCTGCCGTGTGCCTGGAGCTCAGGGCTTCCTGGTTTAAAAAACCATGTCCCTAGCTGAGACTGGAGGCAGGTAATTCAGCCTAGGCTTAGCAATGGTGCCAATAAAAACGTGTGGAGGCAGCCATTTTCTGGCACTTTTGTGCTCCCCTTGGGATGCCTTTCGCAGCTGCCGTGTGCCTGGAGCTCAGAGCTTGCTGGTTTAAAAAGCTCTACACCTAGGCGTAACCCTAACCCTAACCGTAACACTGGTCATTTAAATCAGCCTGGGTTTAGGAATTATCCCAAGGGAAAAGCTGTGGAGACAGCCATGTTGTGGCACTTTTGCGCTCCCCTTGGGATGCCTTTCACAGCTGCAGTGAGCTTGGAGCACAGGGCTTCCTGGTGTAAAAAACCACAACTTTAGCCCAAACTGGAGGCTTCTAAATCAGCCTTCGTTTCGGGATGTCCCCAAGGAAAAAGCTCTGGAGGCAGGCATGTTGAGGCACTTCTGCGCTCTTCTTGGGTAGTCCTTCGCAGCTGCTGTGTTCTTGGAACTCAGGGCTTTCTGGTTAAAAGAACACTAACCCTAGGCCTAACTCAAACCTTAAGCCTAGGAAGGAAAATCAGCCTATGATTCGGGATGGTCTCATGGAAATAGCAGTGGAGGCAGCCAAGTTGTGTCACTTTTGCGCTCCCCTTGGGATGCCTTTAACAGCTGCAGTGTGCCTGGAGCACAGGGCTTCCTGGTTTTAAAAGTCCTAGGCCTAGGCCTAACAGTAACCCTAGGAAGGTAAATCAGCCGGGTATTAGGGTTCCTCCTAAGGAAAAAGCTGTGAAAGCAGCCATGTTGTGGCACTTCTGCGCTCCCCTTGGGATGCCTTTAACAGCTGCAGTGTGCCTGGAGCACAGGGCTTCCTGGTTTTAAAAGTCCTAGGCCTAGGCCTAACAGTAACCCTAGGAAGGTAAATCAGCCGAGTATTAGGGTTCTTCCTAAGGAAAAAGCTGTGAAAGCAGCCATGTTGTGGCACTTCTGCACTCCCTTTGGGATGCCTTTGGCAGATGCAGTAAGCCTGGAACTCAGGGCTTCCTGGTTAAAAAAATCCTTGCCCATGGCTGAGCCCTTACCCTAACCCTAGGCAGATAAATCAGCCTAGGTATAGGGATGGTGCCAAGGAAAAAGCTATGAAAGCTGCCATGTTGTTGCACTTTTGTACTCCCCTTGGGATGCCTTAAACAGCTGCCGTGTGCCTGGAGCTCAGGGCTTCCTGGTTTAAAAAACCATGTCCCTAGCTGAGACTGGAGGCAGGTAATTCAGCCTAGGCTTAGCAATGGTGCCAATAAAAACGTGTGGAGGCAGCCATTTTCTGGCACTTTTGTGCTCCCCTTGGGATGCCTTTTGCAGCTGCCGTGTGCCTGGAGCTCAGAGCTTGCTGGTTTAAAAAGCTCTACACCTAGGCGTAACCCTAACCCTAACCGTAACACTGGTCACTTAAATCAGCCTGGGTTTAGGAATTATCCCAAGGGAAAAGCTGTGGAGACAGCCATGTTGTGGCACTTTTGCGCTCCCCTTGGGATGCCTTTCACAGCTGCAGTGAGCTTGGAGCACAGGGCTTCCTGGTGTAAAAAACCACAACTTTAGCCCAAACTGGAGGCTTCTAAATCAGCCTTCGTTTCGGGACGTCCCCAAGGAAAAAGCTGTGGAGGCAGGCATGTTGAGGCACTTCTGCGCTCTTCTTGGGTAGTCCTTCGCAGCTGCTGTGCTCTTGGAACTCAGGGCTTTCTGGTTAAAAGAACACTAACCCTAGGCCTAACTCAAACCTTAAGCCTAGGAAGGAAAATCAGCCTATGATTCGGGATGGTCTCATGGAAATAGCAGTGGAGGCAGCCAAGTTGTGTCACTTTTGCGCTCCCCTTGGGATGCCTTTCACAGCTGCAGTGTGCCTGGAGCACAGGGCTTCCTGGTTTTAAAAGTCCTAGGCCTAAGCCTAACAGTAACCCTAGGAAGGTAAATCAGCCGGGTATTAGGGTTCTTCCTAAGGAAAAAGCTGTGAAAGCAGCCATGTTGTGGCACTTCTGCGCTCCCTTTGGGATGCCTTTGGCAGATGCAGTAAGCCTGGAACTCAGGGCTTCCTGGTTTTAAAAATCCTTGCCCTTGGCTGAGCCCTAACCCTAACCCTAGGCAGATAAATCAGCCTAGGTATAGGGATGGTGCCAAGGAAAAAGCTGTGAAAGCTGCCATGTTGTTGCACTTTTGTACTCCCCTTGGGATGCCTTTCACAGCTGCTGTGTGCCTGGAGCTCAGGGCTTCCTGGTTTAAAAAACCATGTCCCTAGCTGAGACTGGAGGCAGGTAATCCAGCCTAGGCTTAGCAATGGTGCCAATGAAAACGTTTGGAGGCAGCCATTTTCTGGCACTTTTGTGCTCCCCTTGGGATGTCTTTCGCAGCTGCCGTGTGCCTGGAGCTCAGAGCTTGCTGGTTTAAAAAGCTCTACACCTAGGCGTAACCCTAACCCTAACCGTAACACTGGTCATTTAAATCAGCCTGGGTTTAGGAATTATCCCAAGGGAAAAGCTGTGGAGACAGCCATGTTGTGGCACTTTTGCGCTCCCCTTGGGATGCCTTTCACAGCTGCAGTGTGCTAAGAGCACAGGGCTTCCTGGTGTAAAAAACCACAACTTTAGCCTAAACTGGAGGCTTCTAAATCAGCCTTCGTTTCGGGACGTCCTCAAAGAAAAAGCTGTGGAGGCAGGCATGTTGAGGCACTTCTGCGCTCTTCTTGGGTAGTCCTTCGCAGCTGCTGTGTTCTTGGAACTCAGGGCTTTCTGGTTAAAAGAACACTAACCCTAGGCCTAACTCAAACCTTAAGCCTAGGAAGGAAAATCAGCCTATGATTCGGGATGGTCTCATGGAAATAGCAGTGGAGGCAGCCAAGTTGTGTCACTTTTGCGCTCCCCTTGGGATGCCTTTAACAGCTGCAGTGTGCCTGGAGCACAGGGCTTCCTGGTTTAAAAGTCCTAGGCCTAAGCCTAACAGTAACCCTAGGAAGGTAAATCAGCCGGGTATTAGGGTTCTTCCTAAGGAAAAAGCTGTGAAAGCAGCCATGTTGTGGCACTTCTGCGCTCCCTTTGGGATGCCTTTGGCAGATGCAGTAAGCCTGGAACTCAGGGCTTCCTGGTTAAAAAATCCTAGCCCTAGGCTGAGTCCTAACCCTAACCCTAGGCAGATAAATCAGCCTAGGTATAGGGATGGTGCCAAGGAAAAAGCTGTGAAAGCTGCCATGTTGTTGCACTTTTGTACTCCCTTTGGGATGACTTTCACAGCTGCCGTGTGCCTGGAGCTCAGGGCTTCCTGGTTTAAAAATCCATGTCCCTAGCTGAGACTGGAGGCAGGTAATTCAGCCTAGGCTTAGCAATAGTGCCAATGAAAACGTGTGGAGGCAGCCATTTTCTGGCACTTTTGTGCTCCCCTTGGGATGCCTTTCACAGCTGCCGTGTGCCTGGAGCTCAGAGCTTGCTGGTTTAAAAAGCTCTACACCTATGCGTAACCCTAACCCTAATCATAACACTGGTCATTTAAATCAGCCTGGGTTTAGGAATTATCCCAAGGGAAAAGCTGTGGAGAGAGCCATGTTGTGGCACTTTTGCGCTCCCCTTGGGATGCCTTTCACAGCTGCAGTGAGCTTGGAGCACAGGGCTTCCTGGTGTAAAAAACCACAACTTTAGCCCAAACTGGAGGCTTCTAAATCAGCCTTCGTTTCGGGACGTCCCCAAGGAAAAAGCTGTGGAGGCAGGCATGTTGAGGCACTTCTGCGCTCTTCTTGGGTAGTCCTTCGCAGCTGCTGTGCTCTTGGAACTCAGGGCTTTCTGGTTAAAAGAACACTAACCCTAGGCCTAACTCAAACCTTAAGCCTAGGAAGGAAAATCAGCCTATGATTCGGGATGGTCTCATGGAAATAGCAGTGGAGGCAGCCAAGTTGTGTCACTTTTGTGCTCCCCTTGGGATGCCTTTCACAGCTGCAGTGTGCCTGGAGCACAGGGCTTCCTGGTTTTAAAAGTCCTAGGCCTAAGCCTAACAGTAACCCTAGGAAGGTAAATCAGCCGGGTATTAGGGTTCTTCCTAAGGAAAAAGCTGTGAAAGCAGCCATGTTGTGGCACTTCTGCACTCCCTTTGGGATGCCTTTGGCAGATGCAGTAAGCCTGGAACTCAGGGCTTCCTGGTTAAAAAAATCCTTGCCCTTGGCTGAGCCCTAACCCTAACCCTAGGCAGATAAATCAGCCTAGGTATAGGGATGGTGCCAAGGAAAAAGCTGTGAAAGCTGCCATGTTGTTGCACTTTTGTACTCCCCTTGGGATGCCTTTCACAGCTGCCGTGTGCCTGGAGCTCAGGGCTTCCTGGTTTAAAAAACCATGTCCCTAGCTGAGACTGGAGGCAGGTAATTCAGCCTAGGCTTAGCAATGGTGCCAATAAAAACGTGTGGAGGCAGCCATTTTCTGGCACTTTTGTGCTCCCCTTGGGATGCCTTTCGCAGCTGCCGTGTGCCTGGAGCTCAGAGCTTGCTGGTTTAAAAAGCTCTACACCTAGGCGTAACCCTAACCCTAACCGTAACACTGGTCATTTAAATCAGCCTGGGTTTAGGAATTATCCCAAGGGAAAAGCTGTGGAGACAGCCATGTTGTGGCACTTTTGCGCTCCCCTTGGGATGCCTTTCACAGCTGCAGTGAGCTTGGAGCACAGGGCTTCCTGGTGTAAAAAACCACAACTTTAGCCCAAACTGGAGGCTTCTAAATCAGCCTTCGTTTCGGGACGTCCTCAAAGAAAAAGCTGTGGAGGCAGGCATGTTGAGGCACTTCTGCGCTCTTCTTGGGTAGTACTTCGCAGCTGCTGTGTTCTTGGAACTCAGGGCTTTCTGGTTAAAAGAACACTAACCCTAGGCCTAACTCAAACCTTAAGCCTAGGAAGGAAAATCAGCCTATGATTCGGGATGGTCTCATGGAAATAGCAGTGGAGGCAGCCAAGTTGTGTCACTTTTGCGCTCCCCTTGGGATGCCTTTAACAGCTGCAGTGTGCCTGGAGCACAGGGCTTCCTGGTTTTAAAAGTCCTAGGCCTAGGCCTAACAGTAACCCTAGGAAGGTAAATCAGCCGGGTATTAGGGTTCTTCCTAAGGAAAAAGCTGTGAAAGCAGCCATGTTGTGGCACTTCTGCGCTCCCTTTGGGATGCCTTTGGCAGATGCAGTAAGCCTGGAACTCAGGGCTTCCTGCTTAAAAAAATCCTTGCCCTTGGCTGAGCCCTAACCCTAACCCTAGGCAGATAAATCAGCCTAGGTATAGGGATGGTGCCAAGGAAAAAGCTGTGAAAGCTGCCATGTTGTTGCACTTTTGTACTCCCCTTGGGATGCCTTTCACAGCTGCCTAGTGCCTGGAGCTCAGGGCTTCCTGGTTTAAAAAACCATGTCCCTAGCTGAGACTGGAGGCAGGTAATTCAGCCTAGGCTTAGCAATGGTGCCAATGAAAACGTGTGGAGGCAGCCATTTTCTGGCACTTTTGTGCTCCCCTTGGGATGCCTTTCGCAGCTGCCGTGTGCCTGGAGCTCAGAGCTTGCTGGTTTAAAAAGCTCTACACCTAGGCGTAACCCTAACCCTAACCGTAACACTGGTCATTTAAATCAGCCTGGGTTTAGGAATTATCCCAAGGGAAAAGCTGCGGAGACAGCCATGTTGTGGCACTTTTGCGCTCCCCTTGGGATGCCTTTCACAGCTGCAGTGAGCTTGGAGCACAGGGCTTCCTGGTGTAAAAAACCACAACTTTAGCCCAAACTGGAGGCTTCTAAATCAGCCTTCGTTTCGGGACGTCCCCAAGGAAAAAGCTGTGGAGGCAGGCATGTTCAGGCACTTCTGCGCTCTTCTTGGGTAGTACTTCGCAGCTGCTGTGTTCTTGGAACTCAGGGCTTTCTGGTTAAAAGAACACTAACCCTAGGCCTAACTCAAACCTTAAGCCTAGGAAGGAAAATCAGCCTATGATTCGGGATGGTCTCATGGAAATAGCAGTGGAGGCAGCCAAGTTGTGTCACTTTTGCGCTCCCCTTGGGATGCCTTTAACAGCTGCAGTGTGCCTGGAGCACAGGGCTTCCTGGTTTTAAAAGTCCTAGGCCTAAGCCTAACAGTAACCCTAGGAAGGTAAATCAGCCGGGTATTAGGGTTCTTCCTAAGGAAAAAGCTGTGAAAGCAGCCATGTTGTGGCACTTCTGCACTCCCTTTGGGATGCCTTTGGCAGATGCAGTAAGCCTGGAACTCAGGGCTTCCTGGTTAAAAAAATCCTTGCCCTTGGCTGAGCCCTAACCCTAACCCTAGGCAGATAAATCAGCCTAGGTATAGGGATGGTGCCAAGGAAAAAGCTGTGAAAGCTGCCATGTTGTTGCACTTTTGTACTCCCCTTGGGATGCCTTTCACAGCTGCCGTGTGCCTGGAGCTCAGGGCTTCCTGGTTTAAAAAACCATGTCCCTAGCTGAGACTGGAGGCAGGTAATTCAGCCTAGGCTTAGCAATGGTGCCAATAAAAACGTGTGGAGGCAGCCATTTTCTGGCACTTTTGTGCTCCCCTTGGGATGCCTTTCGCAGCTGCCGTGTGCCTGGAGCTCAGAGCTTGCTGGTTTAAAAAGCTCTACACCTAGGCGTAACCCTAACCCTAACCGTAACACTGGTCATTTAAATCAGCCTGGGTTTAGGAATTATCCCAAGGGAAAAGCTGTGGAGACAGCCATGTTGTGGCACTTTTGCGCTCCCCTTGGGATGCCTTTCACAGCTGCAGTGAGCTTGGAGCACAGGGCTTCCTGGTGTAAAAAACCACAACTTTAGCCCAAACTGGAGGCTTCTAAATCAGCCTTCGTTTCGGGACGTCCTCAAAGAAAAAGCTGTGGAGGCAGGCATGTTGAGGCACTTCTGCGCTCTTCTTGGGTAGTACTTCGCAGCTGCTGTGTTCTTGGAACTCAGGGCTTTCTGGTTAAAAGAACACTAACCCTAGGCCTAACTCAAACCTTAAGCCTAGGAAGGAAAATCAGCCTATGATTCGGGATGGTCTCATGGAAATAGCAGTGGAGGCAGCCAAGTTGTGTCACTTTTGCGCTCCCCTTGGGATGCCTTTAACAGCTGCAGTGTGCCTGGAGCACAGGGCTTCCTGGTTTTAAAAGTCCTAGGCCTAGGCCTAACAGTAACCCTAGGAAGGTAAATCAGCCGGGTATTAGGGTTCTTCCTAAGGAAAAAGCTGTGAAAGCAGCCATGTTGTGGCACTTCTGCGCTCCCTTTGGGATGCCTTTGGCAGATGCAGTAAGCCTGGAACTCAGGGCTTCCTGCTTAAAAAAATCCTTGCCCTTGGCTGAGCCCTAACCCTAACCCTAGGCAGATAAATCAGCCTAGGTATAGGGATGGTGCCAAGGAAAAAGCTGTGAAAGCTGCCATGTTGTTGCACTTTTGTACTCCCCTTGGGATGCCTTTCACAGCTGCCTAGTGCCTGGAGCTCAGGGCTTCCTGGTTTAAAAAACCATGTCCCTAGCTGAGACTGGAGGCAGGTAATTCAGCCTAGGCTTAGCAATGGTGCCAATGAAAACGTGTGGAGGCAGCCATTTTCTGGCACTTTTGTGCTCCCCTTGGGATGCCTTTCGCAGCTGCCGTGTGCCTGGAGCTCAGAGCTTGCTGGTTTAAAAAGCTCTACACCTAGGCGTAACCCTAACCCTAACCGTAACACTGGTCATTTAAATCAGCCTGGGTTTAGGAATTATCCCAAGGGAAAAGCTGCGGAGACAGCCATGTTGTGGCACTTTTGCGCTCCCCTTGGGATGCCTTTCACAGCTGCAGTGAGCTTGGAGCACAGGGCTTCCTGGTGTAAAAAACCACAACTTTAGCCCAAACTGGAGGCTTCTAAATCAGCCTTCGTTTCGGGACGTCCCCAAGGAAAAAGCTGTGGAGGCAGGCATGTTCAGGCACTTCTGCGCTCTTCTTGGGTAGTACTTCGCAGCTGCTGTGTTCTTGGAACTCAGGGCTTTCTGGTTAAAAGAACACTAACCCTAGGCCTAACTCAAACCTTAAGCCTAGGAAGGAAAATCAGCCTATGATTCGGGATGGTCTCATGGAAATAGCAGTGGAGGCAGCCAAGTTGTGTCACTTTTGCGCTCCCCTTGGGATGCCTTTAACAGCTGCAGTGTGCCTGGAGCACAGGGCTTCCTGGTTTTAAAAGTCCTAGGCCTAGGCCTAACAGTAACCCTAGGAAGGTAAATCAGCCGGGTATTAGGGTTCCTCCTAAGGAAAAAGCTGTGAAAGCAGCCATGTTGTGGCACTTCTGCGCTCCCCTTGGGATGCCTTTAACAGCTGCAGTGTGCCTGGAGCACAGGGCTTCCTGGTTTTAAAAGTCCTAGGCCTAGGCCTAACAGTAACCCTAGGAAGGTAAATCAGCCGGGTATTAGGGTTCTTCCTAAGGAAAAAGCTGTGAAAGCAGCCATGTTGTGGACCTTCTGCGCTCCCTTTGGGATGCCTTTGGCAGATGCAGTAAGCCTGGAACTCAGGGCTTCCTGGTTAAAAAAATCCTTGCCCTTGGCTGAGCCCTAACCCTAACCCTAGGCAGCTAAATCAGCCTAGGTATAGGGATGGTGCCAAGGAAAAAGCTGTGAAAGCTGCCATGTTGTTGCACTTTTGTACTCCCCTTGGGATGCCTTTCACAGCTGCTGTGTGCCTGGAGCTCAGGGCTTCCTGGTTTAAAAAACCATGTCCCTAGCTGAGACTGGAGGCAGGTAATCCAGCCTAGGCTTAGCAATGGTGCCAATGAAAACGTGTGGAGGCAGCCATTTTCTGGCACTTTTGTGCTCCCCTTGGGATGTCTTTCGCAGCTGCCGTGTGCCTGGAGCTCAGAGCTTGCTGGTTTAAAAAGCTCTACACCTAGGCGTAACCCTAACCCTAACCGTAACACTGGTCATTTAAATCAGCCTGGGTTTAGGAATTATCCCAAGGGAAAAGCTGTGGAGACAGCCATGTTGTGGCACTTTTGCGCTCCCCTTGGGATGCCTTTCACAGCTGCAGTGTGCTTAGAGCACAGGGCTTCCTGGTGTAAAAAACCACAACTTTAGCCTAAACTGGAGGCTTCTAAATCAGCCTTCGTTTCGGGACGTCCTCAAAGAAAAAGCTGTGGAGGCAGGCATGTTGAGGCACTTCTGCGCTCTTCTTGGGTAGTACTTCGCAGCTGCTGTGTTCTTGGAACTCAGGGCTTTCTGGTTAAAAGAACACTCACCCTAGGCCTAACTCAAACCTTAAGCCTAGGAAGGAAAATCAGCCTATGATTCGGGATGGTCTCATGGAAATAGCAGTGGAGGCAGCCAAGTTGTGTCACTTTTGCGCTCCCCTTGGGATGCCTTTAACAGCTGCAGTGTGCCTGGAGCACAGGGCTTCCTGGTTTAAAAGTCCTAGGCCTAAGCCTAACAGTAACCCTAGGAAGGTAAATCAGCCGGGTATTAGGGTTCTTCCTAAGGAAAAAGCTGTGAAAGCAGCCATGTTGTGGCACTTCTGCGCTCCCTTTGGGATGCCTTTGGCAGATGCAGTAAGCCTGGAACTCAGGGCTTCCTGGTTAAAAAATCCTAGCCCTAGGCTGAGTCCTAACCCTAACCCTAGGCAGATAAATCAGCCGAGGTTGAGGGATGGTGCCAAGGAAAAAGCTGTGAAAGCTGCCATGTTGTTGCACTTTTGTACTCCCCTTGGGATGCCTTTCACAGCTGCCGTGTGCCTGGAGCTCAGGGCTTCCTGGTTTAAAAATCCATGTCCCTAGCTGAGACTGGAGGCAGGTAATTCAGCCTAGGCTTAGCAATAGTGCCAATGAAAACGTGTGGAGGCAGCCATTTTCTGGCACTTTTGTGCTCCCCTTGGGATGTCTTTCGCAGCTGCCGTGTGCCTGGAGCTCAGAGCTTGCTGGTTTAAAAAGCTCTACACCTAGGCGTAACCCTAACCCTAACCGTAACACTGGTCATTTAAATCAGCCTGGGTTTAGGAATTATCCCAAGGGAAAAGCTGTGGAGACAGCCATGTTGTGGCACTTTTGCGCTCCCCTTGGGATGCCTTTCACAGCTGCAGTGAGCTTGGAGCACAGGGCTTCCTGGTGTAAAAAACCACAACTTTAGCCCAAACAGGAGGCTTCTAAATCAGCCTTCGTTTCGGGACGTCCCCAAGGAAAAAGCTGTGGAGGCAGGCATGTTGAGGCACTTCTGCGCTCTTCTTGGGTAGTCCTTCGCAGCTGCTGTGTTCTTGGAACTCAGGGCTTTCTGGTTAAAAGAACACTAACCCTAGGCCTAACTCAAACCTTAAGCCTAGGAAGGAAAATCAGCCTATGATTCGGGATGGTCTCATGGAAATAGCAGTGGAGGCAGCCAAGTTGTGTCACTTTTGCGCTCCCCTTGGGATGCCTTTAACAGCTGCAGTGTGCCTGGAGCACAGGGCTTCCTGGATTTAAAAGTCCTAGGCCTAGACCTAACAGTAACCGTAGGAAGGTAAATCAGCCGGGTATTAGGGTTCTTCCTAAGGAAAAAGCTGTGAAAGCAGCCATGTTGTGGCACTTCTGCGCTCCCTTTGGGATGCCTTTGGCAGATGCAGTAAGCCTGGAACTCAGGGCTTCCTGGTTAAAAAAATCCTAGCCCTAGGCTGAGCCCTAACCCTAACCCTAGGCAGATAAATCAGCCTATGTATAGGGATGGGTCCAAGGAAAAAGCTGTGAAAGCTGCCATATTGTTGCACTTTTGTACTCCCTTTGGGATGCCTTTCACAGCTGCCGTGTGCCTGGAGCTCAGGGCTTCCTGGTTTAAAAAACCATGTCCCTAGCTGAGACAGGAGGCAGGTGATTCAGCCTAGGCTTAGCAATGGTGCCAATGAAAACGTTTGGAGGCAGCCATTTTCTGGCACTTTTGTGCTCCCCTTGGGATGCCTTTCGCAGCTGCCGTGTGCCTGGAGCTCAGAGCTTGCTGGTTTAAAAAGCTCTAAACCTAGGCGTAACCCTAACCCTAACTGTAACACTGGTCATTTAAATCAGCCTGGGTTTAGGAATTATCCCAAGGGAAAAGCTGTGGAGACAGCCATGTTGTGGCACTTTTGCGCTCCCCTTGGGATGCCTTTCACAGCTGCAGTGTGCCTGGAGCACAGGGCTTCCTGGTGTAAAAGTCCTAGGCCTAGGCCTAACAGTAACCCTAGGAAGGTAATTCAGCCGGGTATTAGTGTTCTTCCTAAGGAAAAAGCTGTGAAAGCAGCAATGTTGTGGCACTTCTTCGCTCCCTTTGGGATGCCTTTGGCATATGCAGTAAGCCTGGAACTCAGGGCTTCCTGGTTAAAAAAATCCTTGCCCTTGGCTGAGCCCTAACCCTTACCCTAGGCAGATAAATCAGCCGAAGTTGAGGGATGGTGCCAAGGAAAAAGCTGTGAAAGCTGCCATGTTGTTGCACTTTTGTACTCCCCTTGGGATGCCTTTCACAGCTGCCGTGTGCCTGGAGCTCAAGGCTTCCTGGTTTAAAAAACCACGTCCCTAGCTGAGACTGGAGGCAGGTGATTCAGCCTAGGCTTAGCAATGGTGCCAATGAAAACGTGTGGAGGCAGCCATTTTCTGGCCCTTTTGTGCTCCCCTTGGGATGCCTTTCGCAGCTGCCGTGTGCCTGGAGCTCAGAGCTTGCTGGTTTAAAAAGCTCTACACCTAGGCGTATTCCTAACCCTAACCGTAACACTGGTCATTTAAATCAGCCTGGGTTTAGGAATTATCCCAAGGGAAAAGCTGTGGAGACAGCCATGTTGTGGCACTTTTGTGCTCCCCTTGGGATGCCTTTCACAGCTGCAGTGAGCTTGGAGCACAGGGCTTCCTGGTGTAAAAAACCACAACTTTAGCCCAAACTGGAGGCTTCTAAATCAGCCTTCGTTTCGGGACGTCCCCAAGGAAAAAGCTGTGGAGGCAGGCATGTTGAGGCACTTCTGCGCTCTTCTTGGGTAGTCCTTCGCAGCTGCTGTGTTCTTGGAACTCAGGGCTTTCTGGTTAAAAGAACACTAACCCTAGGCCTAACTCAAACCTTAAGCCTAGGAAGGAAAATCAGCCTATGATTCGGGATGGTCTCATGGAAATAGCAGTGGAGGCAGCCAAGTTGTGTCACTTTTGCGCTCCCCTTGGGATGCCTTTAACAGCTGCAGTGTGCCTGGAGCACAGGGCTTCCTGGTTTTAAAAGTCCTAGGCCTAGGCCTAACAGTAACCCTAGGAAGGTAAATCAGCCGGGTATTAGGGTTCTTCCTAAGGAAAAAGCTGTGAAAGCAGCCATGTTGTGGCACTTCTGCGCTCCCTTTGGGATGCCTTTGGCAGATGCAGTAAGCCTGGAACTCAGGGCTTCCTGCTTAAAAAAATCCTTGCCCTTGGCTGAGCCCTAACCCTAACCCTAGGCAGATAAATCAGCCTCGGTATAGGGATGGTGCCAAGGAAAAAGCTGTGAAAGCTGCCATGTTGTTGCACTTTTGTACTCCCCTTAGGATGCCTTTCACAGCTGCCAAGTGCCTAGAGCTCAGGGCTTCCTGGTTTAAAAATCCATGTCCCTAGCTGAGACTGGAGGCAGGTAATTCAGCCTAGGCTTAGCAATGGTGCCAATGAAAACGTGTGGAGGCAGCCATTTTCTGGCACTTTTGTGCTCCCCTTGGGATGCCTTTCGCAGCTGCCGTGTGCCTGGAGCTCAGAGCTTGCTGGTTTAAAAAGCTCTACACCTAGGCGTAACCCTAACCCTAACCGTAACACTGGTCATTTAAAGCAGCCTGGGTTTAGGAATTATCCCAAGGGAAAAGCTGTGGAGACAGCCATGTTGTGGCACTTTTGCGCTCCCCTTGGGATGCCTTTCACAGCTGCAGTGAGCTTGGAGCACAGGGCTTCCTGGTGTAAAAAACCACAACTTTAGCCTAAACTGGAGGCTTCTAAATCAGCCTTCGTTTCGGGACGTCCTCAAAGAAAAAGCTGTGGAGGCAGGCATGTTGAGGCACTTCTGCGCTCTTCTTGGGTAGTCCTTCGCAGCTGCTGTGTTCTTGGAACTCAGGGCTTTCTGGTTAAAAGAACACTAACCCTAGGCCTAACTCAAACCTTAAGCCTAGGAAGGAAAATCAGCCTATGATTCGGGATGGTCTCATGGAAATAGCAGTGGAGGCAGCCAAGTTGTGTCACTTTTGCGCTCCCCTTGGGATGCCTTTCACAGCTGCAGTGTGCCTGGAGCACAGGGCTTCCTGGTTTTAAAAGTCCTAGGCCTAAGCCTAACAGTAACCCTAGGAAGGTAAATCAGCCGGGTATTAGGGTTCTTCCTAAGGAAAAAGCTGTGAAAGCAGCCATGTTGTGGCACTTCTGCGCTCCCTTTGGGATGCCTTTGGCAGATGCAGTAAGCCTGGAACTCAGGGCTTCCTGGTTAAAAAAATCCTTGCCCTTGGCTGAGCCCTAACCCTAACCCTAGGCAGATAAATCAGCCTCGGTATAGGGATGGTGCCAAGGAAAAAGCTGTGAAAGCTGCCATGTTGTTGCACTTTTGTACTCCCCTTGGGATGCCTTTCACAGCTGCCAAGTGCCTAGAGCTCAGGGCTTCCTGGTTTAAAAAACCATGTCCCTAGCTGAGACTGGAGGCAGGTGATTCAGCCTAGGCTTAGCAATGGTGCCAATGAAAACGTGTGGAGGCAGCCATTTTCTGGCACTTTTGTGCTCCCCTTGGGATGCCTTTCGCAGCTGCCGTGTGCCTGGAGCTCAGAGCTTGCTGGTTTAAAAAGCTCTACACCTAGGCGTAACCCTAACCCTAACCGCAACACTGGTCATTTAAATCAGCCTGGGTTTAGGAATTATCCCAAGGGAAAAGCTGTGGAGGCAGCCATTTTCTGGCACTTTTGTGCTCCCCTTGGGATGCCTTTCGCAGCTGCCGTGTGCCTGGAGCTCAGAGCTTGCTGGTTTAAAAAGCTCTACACCTAGGCATAACCCTAACCCTAACCGTAACACTGGTCACTTAAATCAGCCTGGGTTTAGGAATTATCCCAAGGGAAAAGCTGTGGAGACAGCCATGTTGTGGCACTTTTGCGCTCCCCTTGGGATGCCTTTCACAGCTGCAGTGAGCTTGGAGCACAGGGCTTCCTGGTGTAAAAAACCACAACTTTAGCCCAAGCTGGAGGCTTCTAAATCAGCCTTCGTTTCGGGACGTCCCCAAGGAAAAAGCTGTGGAGGCAGGCATGTTGAGGCACTTCTGCGCTCTTCTTGGGTAGTCCTTCGCAGCTGCTGTGTTCTTGGAACTCAGGGCTTTCTGGTTAAAAGAACACTAACCCTAGGCCTAACTCAAACCTTAAGCCTAGGAAGGAAAATCAGCCTATGATTCGGGATGGTCTCATGGAAATAGCAGTGGAGGCAGCCAAGTTGTGTCACTTTTGCGCTCCCCTTGGGATGCCTTTCACAGCTGCAGTGTGCCTGGAGCACAGGGCTTCCTGGTTTTAAAAGTCCTAGGCCTAAGCCTAACAGTAACCCTAGGAAGGTAAATCAGCCGGGTATTAGGGTTCTTCCTAAGGAAAAAGCTGTGAAAGCAGCCATGTTGTGGCACTTCTGCGCTCCCTTTGGGAGGCCTTTGGCAGATGCAGTAAGCCTGGAACTCAGGGCTTCCTGGTTAAAAAAATCCTTGCCCTTGGCTGAGCCCTAACCCTAACCCTAGGCAGATAAATCAGCCTAGGTATAGGGATGGTGCCAAGGAAAAAGCTGTGAAAGCTGCCATGTTGTTGCACTTTTGTACTCCCCTTGGGATGCCTTTCACAGCTGCCAAGTGCCTGGAGCTCAGGGCTTCCTGGTTTAAAAAACCATGTCCCTAGCTGAGACTGGAGGCAGGTGATTCAGCCTAGGCTTAGCAATGGTGCCAATGAAAACGTGTGGAGGCAGCCATTTTCTGGCACTTTTGTGCTCCCCTTGGGATGCCTTTCGCAGCTGCCGTGTGCCTGGAGCTCAGAGCTTGCTGGTTTAAAAAGCTCTACACCTAGGCGTAACCCTAACCCTAACCGTAACACTGGTCATTTAAATCAGCCTGGGTTTAGGAATTATCCCAAGGGAAAAGCTGTGGAGACAGCCATGTTGTGGCACTTTTGCGCTCCCCTTGGGATGCCTTTCACAGCTGCAGTGAGCTTGGAGCACAGGGCTTCCTGGTGTAAAAAACCACAACTTTAGCCCAAACTGGAGGCTTCTAAATCAGCCTTTGTTTCGGGACGTCCCCAAGGAAAAAGCTGTGGAGGCAGGCATGTTGAGGCACTTCTGCGCTCTTCTTGGGTAGTCCTTCGCAGCTGCTGTGTTCTTGGAACTCAGGGCTTTCTGGTTAAAAGAACACTAACCCTAGGCCTAACTCAAACCTTAAGCCTAGGAAGGAAAATCAGCCTATGATTCGGGATGGTCTCATGGAAATAGCAGTGGAGGCAGCCAAGTTGTGTCACTTTTGCGCTCCCCTTGGGATGCCTTTAACAGCTGCAGTGTGCCTGGAGCACAGGGCTTCCTGGTTTTAAAAGTCCTAGGCCTAAGCCTAACAGTAACCCTAGGAAGGTAAATCAGCCGGGTATTAGGGTTCTTCCTAAGGAAAAAGCTGTGAAAGCAGCCATGTTGTGGCACTTCTGCGCTCCCTTTGGGATGCCTTTGGCAGATGCAGTAAGCCTGGAACTCAGGGCTTCCTGGTTAAAAAAATACTTGCCCTTGGCTGAGCCCTAACCCTAACCCTAGGCAGATAAATCAGCCTATGTATAGGGATGGGTCCAAGGAAAAAGCTGTGAAAGCTGCCATGTTGTTGCACTTTTGTACTCCCTTTGGGATGCCTTTCACAGCTGCCGTGTGCCTGGAGCTCAGGGCTTCCTGGTTTAAAAAACCATGTCCCTAGCTGAGACAGGAGGCAGGTGATTCAGCCTAGGCTTAGCAATGGTGCCAATGAAAACGTGTGGAGGCAGCCATTTTCTGGCACTTTTGTGCTCCCCTTGGGATGCCTTTCGCAGCTGCCGTGTGCCTGGAGCTCAGAGCTTGCTGGTTTAAAAAGCTCTAAACCTAGGCGTAACCCTAACCCTAACTGTAACACTGGTCATTTAAATCAGCCTGGGTTTAGGAATTATCCCAAGGGAAAAGCAGTGGAGACAGCCATGTTGTGGCACTTTTGCGCTCCCCTTGGGATGCCTTTCACAGCTGCAGTGTGCCTGGAGCACAGGGCTTCCTGGTTTTAAAAGTCCTAGGCCTAGGCCTAACAGTAACCCTAGGAAGGTAAATCAGCCGGGTATTAGTGTTCTTCCTAAGGAAAAAGCTGTGAAAGCAGCAATGTTGTGGCACTTCTTCGCTCCCTTTGGGATGCCTTTGGCACATGCAGTAAGCCTGGAACTCAGGGCTTCCTGGTTAAAAAAATCCTTGCCCTTGGCTGAGCCCTAACCCTTACCCTAGGCAGATAAATCAGCCGAGGTTGAGGGATGGTGCCAAGGAAAAAGCTGTGAAAGCTGCCATGTTGTTGCACTTTTGTACTCCCCTTGGGATGCCTTTCACAGCTGCCGTGTGCCTGGAGCTCAAGGCTTCCTGGTTTAAAAAACCATGTCCCTAGCTGAGACAGGAGGCAGGTGATTCAGCCTAGGCTTAGCAATGGTGCCAATGAAAACGTGTGGAGGCAGCCATTTTCTGGCACTTTTGTGCTCCCCTTGGGATGCCTTTCGCAGCTGCCGTGTGCCTGGAGCTCAGAGCTTGCTGGTTTAAAAAGCTCTACACCTAGGCGTATTCCTAACCCTAACCGTAACACTGGTCATTTAAATCAGCCTGGGTTTAGGAATTATCCCAAGGGAAAAGCTGTGGAGACAGCCATGTTGTGGCACTTTTGTGCTCCCCTTGGGATGCCTTTCACAGCTGCAGTGAGCTTGGAGCACAGGGCTTCCTGGTGTAAAAAACCACAACTTTAGCCCAAACTGGAGGCTTCTAAATCAGCCTTCGTTTCGGGACGTCCCCAAGGAAAAAGCTGTGGAGGCAGGCATGTTGAGGCACTTCTGCGCTCTTCTTGGGTAGTCCTTCGCAGCTGCTCTGTTCTTGGAACTCAGGGCTTTCTGGTTAAAAGAACACTAACCCTAGGCCTAACTCAAACCTTAAGCCTAGGAAGGAAAATCAGCCTATGATTCTGGATGGTCTCATGGAAATAGCAGTGGAGGCAGCCAAGTTGTGTCACTTTTGCGCTCCCCTTGGGATGCCTTTAACAGCTGCAGTGTGCCTGGAGCACAGGGCTTCCTGGTTTTAAAAGTCCTAGGCCTAGGCCTAACAGTAACCCTAGGAAGGTAAATCAGCCGGGTATTAGGGTTCTTCCTAAGGAAAAAGCTGTGAAAGCAGCCATGTTGTGGCACTTCTGCGCTCCCTTTGGGATGCCTTTGGCAGATGCAGTAAGCCTGGAACTCAGGGCTTCCTGGTTAAAAAAATCCTTGCCCTTGGCTGAGCCCTAACCCTAACCCTAGGCAGATAAATCAGCCTAGGTATAGGGATGGTGCCAAGGAAAAAGCTGTGAAAGCTGCCATGTTGTTGCACTTTTGTACTCCCCTTAGGATGCCTTTCACAGCTGCCAAGTGCCTAGAGCTCAGGGCTTCCTGGTTTAAAAAACCATGTCCCTAGCTGAGACTGGAGGCAGGTAATTCAGCCTAGGCTTAGCAATGGTGCCAATGAAAACGTGTGGAGGCAGCCATTTTCTGGCCCTTTTGTGCTCCCCTTGGGATGCCTTTCGCAGCTGCCGTGTGCCTGGAGCTCAGAGCTTGCTGGTTTAAAAAGCTCTACACCTAGGCGTAACCCTAACACTAACCGTAACACTGGTCATTTAAATCAGCCTGGGTTTAGGAATTATCCCAAGGGAAAAGCTGTGGAGACAGCCATGTTGTGGCACTTTTGCGCTCCCCTTGGGATGCCTTTCACAGCTGCAGTGAGCTTGGAGCACAGGGCTTCCTGGTGTAAAAAACCACAACTTTAGCCCAAACTGGAGGCTTCTAAATCAGCCTTCGTTTCGGGATGTCCCCAAGGAAAAAGCTCTGGAGGCAGGCATGTTGAGGCACTTCTGCGCTCTTCTTGGGTAGTCCTTCGCAGCTGCTGTGTTCTTGGAACTCAGGGCTTTCTGGTTAAAAGAACACTAACCCTAGGCCTAACTCAAACCTTAAGACTAGGAAGGAAAATCAGCCTATGATTCGGGATGGTCTCATGGAAATAGCAGTGGAGGCAGCCAAGTTGTGTCACTTTTGCGCTCCCCTTGGGATGCCTTTAACAGCTGCAGTGTGCCTGGAGCACAGGGCTTCCTGGTTTTAAAAGTCCTAGGCCTAGGCCTAACAGTAACCCTAGGAAGGTAAATCAGCCGGGTATTAGGGTTCTTCCTAAGGAAAAAGCTGTGAAAGCAGCCATGTTGTGGCACTTCTGCGCTCCCTTTGGGATGCCTTTGGCAGATGCAGTAAGCCTGGAACTCAGGGCTTCCTGGTTAAAAAAATCCTTGCCCTTGGCTGAGCCCTAACCCTAACCCTAGGCAGACAAATCAGCCTAGGTATAGGGATGGTGCCAAGGAAAAAGCTGTGAAAGCTGCCATGTTGTTGCACTTTTGTACTCCCCTTGGGATGCCTTAAACAGCTGCCAAGTGCCTGGAGCTCAGGGCTTCCTGGTTTAAAAAACCATGTCCCTAGCTGAGACTGGAGGCAGGTAATTCAGCCTAGGCTTAGCAATGGTGCCAATAAAAACGTGTGGAGGCAGCCATTTTCTGGCACTTTTGTGCTCCCCTTGGGATGCGTTTCGCAGCTGCCGTGTGCCTGGAGCTCAGAGCTTGCTGGTTTAAAAAGCTCTACACCTAGGCGTAACCCTAACCCTAACCGTAACACTGGTCATTTAAATCAGCCTGGGTTTAGGAATTATCCCAAGGGAAAAGCTGTGGAGACAGCCATGTTGTGGCACTTTTGCGCTCCCCTTGGGATGCCTTTCACAGCTGCAGTGAGCTTGGAGCACAGGGCTTCCTGGTGTAAAAAACCACAACTTTAGCCTAAACTGGAGGCTTCTAAATCAGCCTTCGTTTCGGGACGTCCTCAAAGAAAAAGCTGTGGAGGCAGGCATGTTGAGGCACTTCTGCGCTCTTCTTGGGTAGTACTTCGCAGCTGCTGTGTTCTTGGAACTCAGGGCTTTCTGGTTAAAAGAACACTAACCCTAGGCCTAACTCAAACCTTAAGCCTAGGAAGGAAAATCAGCCTATGATTCGGGATGGTCTCATGGAAATAGCAGTGGAGGCAGCCAAGTTGTGTCACTTTTGCGCTCCCCTTGGGATGCCTTTAACAGCTGCAGTGTGCCTGGAGCACAGGGCTTCCTGGTTTTAAAAGTCCTAGGCCTAGGCCTAACAGTAACCCTAGGAAGGTAAATCAGCCGGGTATTAGGGTTCCTCCTAAGGAAAAAGCTGTGAAAGCAGCCATGTTGTGGCACTTCTGCGCTCCCCTTGGGATGCCTTTAACAGCTGCTGTGTGCCTGGAGCACATGGCTTCCTGGTTTTAAAAGTCCTAGGCCTAAGCCTAACAGTAACCCTAGGAAGGTAAATCAGCCGGGTATTAGGGTTCTTCCTTAGGAAAAAGCTGTGAAAGCAGCCATGTTGTGGCACTTCTGCGCTCCCTTTGGGATGCCTTTGGCAGATGCAGTAAGCCTGGAACTCAGGGCTTCCTGGTTAAAAAAATCCTTGCCCTTGGCTGAGCCCTAACCCTAACCCTAGGCAGATAAATCAGCCTAGGTATAGGGATGGTGCCAAGGAAAAAGCTGTGAAAGCTGCCATGTTGTTGCACTTTTGTACTCCCCTTGGGATGCCTTTCACAGCTGCCAAGTGCCTGGAGCTCAGGGCTTCCTGGTTTAAAAATCCATGTCCCTAGCTGAGACTGGAGGCAGGTAATTCAGCCTAGGCTTAGCAATAGTGCCAATGAAAACGTGTGGAGGCAGCCATTTTCTGGCACTTTTGTGCTCCCCTTGGGATGTCTTTCGCAGCTGCCGTGTGCCTGGAGCTCAGAGCTTGCTGGTTTAAAAAGCTCTACACCTAGGCGTAACCCTAACCCTAACCGTAACACTGGTCATTTAAATCAGCCTGGGTTTAGGAATTATCCCAAGGGAAAAGCTGTGGAGACAGCCATGTTGTGGCACTTTTGCGCTCCCCTTGGGATGCCTTTCACAGCTGCAGTGAGCTTGGAGCACAGGGCTTCCTGGTGTAAAAAACCACAACTTTAGCCTAAACTGGAGGCTTCTAAATCAGCCTTCGTTTCGGGACGTCCTCAAAGAAAAAGCTGTGGAGGCAGGCATGTTGAGGCACTTCTGCGCTCTTCTTGGGTAGTACTTCGCAGCTGCTGTGTTCTTGGAACTCAGGGCTTTCTGGTTAAAAGAACACTAACCCTAGGCCTAACTCAAACCTTAAGCCTAGGAAGGAAAATCAGCCTATGATTCGGGATGGTCTCATGGAAATAGCAGTGGAGGCAGCCAAGTTGTGTCACTTTTGCGCTCCCCTTGGGATGCCTTTAACGGCTGCAGTGTGCCTGGAGCACAGGGCTTCCTGGTTTTAAAAGTCCTAGGCCTAGGCCTAACAGTAACCCTAGGAAGGTAAATCAGCCGGGTATTAGGGTTCCTCCTAAGGAAAAAGCTGTGAAAGCAGCCATGTTGTGGCACTTCTGCGCTCCCCTTGGGATGCCTTTAACAGCTGCTGTGTGCCTGGAGCACATGGCTTCCTGGTTTTAAAAGTCCTAGGCCTAAGCCTAACAGTAACCCTAGGAAGGTAAATCAGCCGGGTATTAGGGTTCTTCCTTAGGAAAAAGCTGTGAAAGCAGCCATGTTGTGGCACTTCTGCGCTCCCTTTGGGATGCCTTTGGCAGATGCAGTAAGCCTGGAACTCAGGGCTTCCTGGTTAAAAAAATCCTTGCCCTTGGCTGAGCCCTAACCCTAACCCTAGGCAGATAAATCAGCCTCGGTATAGGGATGGTGCCAAGGAAAAAGCTGTGAAAGCTGCCATGTTGTTGCACTTTTGTACTCCCCTGAGGATGCCTTTCACAGCTGCCAAGTGCCTAGAGCTCAGGGCTTCCTGGTTTAAAAAACCATGTCCCTAGCTGAGACTGGAGGCAGGTAATTCAGCCTAGGCTTAGCAATGGTGCCAATGAAAACGTGTGGAGGCAGCCATTTTCTGGCACTTTTGTGCTCCCCTTGGGATGCCTTTCGCAGCTGCCGTGTGCCTGGAGCTCAGAGCTTGCTGGTTTAAAAAGCTCTACACCTAGGCGTAACCCTAACCCTAACCGTAACACTGGTCATTTAAATCAGCCTGGGTTTAGGAATTATCCCAAGGGAAAAGCTGTGGAGACAGCCATGTTGTGGCACTTTTGCGCTCCCCTTGGGATGCCTTTCACAGCTGCAGTGAGCTTGGAGCACAGGGCTTCCTGGTGTAAAAAACCACAACTTTAGCCCAAACTGGAGGCTTCTAAATCAGCCTTCGTTTCGGGATGTCCCCAAGGAAAAAGCTCTGGAGGCAGGCATGTTGAGGCACTTCTGCGCTCTTCTTGGGTAGTCCTTCGCAGCTGCTGTGTTCTTGGAACTCAGGGCTTTCTGGTTAAAAGAACACTAACCCTAGGCCTAACTCAAACCTTAAGCCTAGGAAGGAAAATCAGCCTATGATTCGGGATGGTCTCATGGAAATAGCAGTGGAGGCAGCCAAGTTGTGTCACTTTTGCGCTCCCCTTGGGATGCCTTTCACAGCTGCAGTGTGCCTGGAGCACAGGGCTTCCTGGTTTTAAAAGTCCTAGGCCTCGGCCTAACAGTAACCCTAGGAATGTAAATCAGCCGGGTATTAGGGTTCTTTCTAAGGAAAAAGCTGTGAAAGCAGCCATGTTGTGGCACTTCTGCGCTCCCTTTGGGATGCCTTTGGCAGATGCAGTAAGCCTGGAACTCAGGGCTTCCTGGTTAAAAAAATCCTTGCCCTTGGCTGAGCCCTAACCCTAACCCTAGGCAGACAAATCAGCCTAGGTATAGGGATGGTGCCAAGGAAAAAGCTGTGAAAGCTGCCATGTTGTTGCACTTTTGTACTCCCCTTGGGATGCCTTAAACAGCTGCCGTGTGCCTGGAGCTCAGGGCTTCCTGGTTTAAAAAACCATGTCCCTAGCTGAGACTGGAGGCAGGTAATTCAGCCTAGGCTTAGCAATGGTGCCAATAAAAACGTGTGGAGGCAGCCATTTTCTGGCACTTTTGTGCTCCCCTTGGGATGCCTTTTGCAGCTGCCGTGTGCCTGGAGCTCAGAGCTTGCTGGTTTAAAAAGCTCTACACCTAGGCGTAACCCTAACCCTAACCGCAACACTGGTCATTTAAATCAGCCTGGGTTTAGGAATTATCCCAAGGGAAAAGCTGTGGAGGCAGCCATTTTCTGGCACTTTTGTGCTCCCCTTGGGATGCCTTTCGCAGCTGCCGTGTGCCTGGAGCTCAGAGCTTGCTGGTTTAAAAAGCTCTACACCTAGGCATAACCCTAACCCTAACCGTAACACTGGTCACTTAAATCAGCCTGGGTTTAGGAATTATCCCAAGGGAAAAGCTGTGGAGACAGCCATGTTGTGGCACTTTTGCGCTCCCCTTGGGATGCCTTTCACAGCTGCAGTGAGCTTGGAGCACAGGGCTTCCTGGTGTAAAAAACCACAACTTTAGCCCAAACTGGAGGCTTCTAAATCAGCCTTCGTTTCGGGATGTCCCCAAGGAAAAAGCTGTGGAGGCAGGCATGTTGAGGCACTTCTGCGCTCTTCTTGGGTAGTCCTTCGCAGCTGCTGTGTTCTTGGAACTCAGGGCTTTCTGGTTAAAAGAACACTAACCCTAGGCCTAACTCAAACCTTAAGACTAGGAAGGAAAATCAGCCTATGATTCGGGATGGTCTCATGGAAATAGCAGTGGAGGCAGCCAAGTTGTGTCACTTTTGCGCTCCCCTTGGGATGCCTTTAACAGCTGCAGTGTGCCTGGAGCACAGGGCTTCCTGGTTTTAAAAGTCCTAGGCCTAAGCCTAACAGTAACCCTAGGAATGTAAATCAGCCGGGTATTAGGGTTCTTTCTAAGGAAAAAGCTGTGAAAGCAGCCATGTTGTGGCACTTCTGCGCTCCCTTTGGGATGCCTTTGGCAGATGCAGTAAGCCTGGAACTCAGGGCTTCCTGGTTAAAAAAATCCTTGCCCTTGGCTGAGCCCTAACCCTAACCCTAGGCAGACAAATCAGCCTAGGTATAGGGATGGTGCCAAGGAAAAAGCTGTGAAAGCTGCCATGTTGTTGCACTTTTGTACTCCCCTTGGGATGCCTTTCACAGCTGCCAAGTGCCTGGAGCTCAGGGCTTCCTGGTTTAAAAAACCATGTCCCTAGCTGAGACTGGAGGCAGGTAATCCAGCCTAGGCTTAGCAATGGTGCCAATGAAAACGTGTGGAGGCAGCCATTTTCTGGCACTTTTGTGCTCCCCTTGGGATGTCTTTCGCAGCTGCCGTGTGCCTGGAGCTCAGAGCTTGCTGGTTTAAAAAGCTCTACACCTAGGCGTAACCCTAACCCTAACCGTAACACTGGTCATTTAAATCAGCCTGGGTTTAGGAATTATCCCAAGGGAAAAGCTGTGGAGACAGCCATGTTGTGGCACTTTTGCGCTCCCCTTGGGATGCCTTTCACAGCTGCAGTGTGCTTAGAGCACAGGGCTTCCTGGTGTAAAAAACCACAACTTTAGCCTAAACTGGAGGTTTCTAAATCAGCCTTCGTTTCGGGACGTCCTCAAAGAAAAAGCTGTGGAGGCAGGCATGTTGAGGCACTTCTGCGCTCTTCTTGGGTAGTCCTTCGCAGCTGCTGTGTTCTTGGAACTCAGGGCTTTCTGGTTAAAAGAACACTAACCCTAGGCCTAACTCAAACCTTAAGCCTAGGAAGGAAAATCAGCCTATGATTCGGGATGGTCTCATGGAAATAGCAGTGGAGGCAGCCAAGTTGTGTCACTTTTGCGCTCCCCTTGGGATGCCTTTAACAGCTGCAGTGTGCCTGGAGCACAGGGCTTCCTAGTTTTAAAAGTCCTAGGCCTAAGCCTAACAGTAACCCTAGGAAGGTAAATCAGCCGGGTATTAGGGTTCTTCCTAAGGAAAAAGCTGTGAAAGCAGCCATGTTGTGGCACTTCTGCGCTCCCTTTGGGATGCCTTTGGCAGATGCAGTAAGCCTGGAACTCAGGGCTTCCTGCTTAAAAAAATCCTTGCCCTTGGCTGAGCCCTAACCCTAACCCTAGGCAGATAAATCAGCCCAGGTATAGGGATGGTGCCAAGGAAAAAGCTGTGAAAGCTGCCATGTTGTTGCACTTTTGTACTCCCCTTGGGATGCCTTTCACAGCTGCCGTGTGCCTGGAGCTCAGGGCTTCCTGGTTTAAAAAACCATGTCCCTAGCTGAGACTGGAGGCAGGTAATTCAGCCTAGGCTTAGCAATGGTGCCAATAAAAACGTGTGGAGGCAGCCATTTTCTGGCACTTTTGTGCTCCCCTTGGGATGCCTTTCGCAGCTGCCGTGTGCCTGGAGCTCAGAGCTTGCTGGTTTAAAAAGCTCTACACCTAGGCGTAACCCTAACCCTAACCGTAACACTGGTCATTTAAATCAGCCTGGGTTTAGGAATTATCCCAAGGGAAAAGCTGTGGAGACAGCCATGTTGTGGCACTTTTGCGCTCCCCTTGGGATGCCTTTCACAGCTGCAGTGAGCTTGGAGCACAGGGCTTCCTGGTGTAAAAAACCACAACTTTAGCCTAAACTGGAGGCTTCTAAATCAGCCTTCGTTTCGGGACGTCCTCAAAGAAAAAGCTGTGGAGGCAGGCATGTTGAGGCACTTCTGCGCTCTTCTTGGGTAGTCCTTCGCAGGTGCTGTGTTCTTGGAACTCAGGGCTTTCTGGTTAAAAGAACACTAACCCTAGGCCTAACTCAAACCTTAAGCCTAGGAAGGAAAATCAGCCTATGATTCGGGATGGTCTCATGGAAATAGCAGTGGAGGCAGCCAAGTTGTGTCACTTTTGCGCTCCCCTTGGGATGCCTTTAACAGCTGCAGTGTGCCTGGAGCACAGGGCTTCCTGGTTTTAAAAGTCCTAGGCCTAGGCCTAACAGTAACCCTAGGAAGGTAAATCAGCCGGGTATTAGGGTTCCTCCTAAGGAAAAAGCTGTGAAAGCAGCCATGTTGTGGCACTTCTGCGCTCCCCTTGGGATGCCTTTAACAGCTGCAGTGTGCCTGGAGCACAGGGCTTCCTGGTTTTAAAAGTCCTAGGCCTAAGCCTAACAGTAACCCTAGGAATGTAAATCAGCCGGGTATTAGGGTTCTTTCTAAGGAAAAAGCTGTGAAAGCAGCCATGTTGTGGCACTTCTGCGCTCCCTTTGGGATGCCTTTGGCAGATGCAGTAAGCCTGGAACTCAGGGCTTCCTGGTTAAAAAAATCCTTGCCCTTGGCTGAGCCCTAACCCTAACCCTAGGCAGACAAATCAGCCTAGGTATAGGGATGGTGCCAAGGAAAAAGCTGTGAAAGCTGCCATGTTGTTGCACTTTTGTACTCCCCTTGGGATGCCTTTCACAGCTGCCAAGTGCCTGGAGCTCAGGGCTTCCTGGTTTAAAAAACCATGTCCCTAGCTGAGACTGGAGGCAGGTAATCCAGCCTAGGCTTAGCAATGGTGCCAATGAAAACGTGTGGAGGCAGCCATTTTCTGGCACTTTTGTGCTCCCCTTGGGATGTCTTTCGCAGCTGCCGTGTGCCTGGAGCTCAGAGCTTGCTGGTTTAAAAAGCTCTACACCTAGGCGTAACCCTAACCCTAACCGTAACACTGGTCATTTAAATCAGCCTGGGTTTAGGAATTATCCCAAGGGAAAAGCTGTGGAGACAGCCATGTTGTGGCACTTTTGCGCTCCCCTTGGGATGCCTTTCACAGCTGCAGTGTGCTTAGAGCACAGGGCTTCCTGGTGTAAAAAACCACAACTTTAGCCTAAACTGGAGGTTTCTAAATCAGCCTTCGTTTCGGGACGTCCTCAAAGAAAAAGCTGTGGAGGCAGGCATGTTGAGGCACTTCTGCGCTCTTCTTGGGTAGTCCTTCGCAGCTGCTGTGTTCTTGGAACTCAGGGCTTTCTGGTTAAAAGAACACTAACCCTAGGCCTAACTCAAACCTTAAGCCTAGGAAGGAAAATCAGCCTATGATTCGGGATGGTCTCATGGAAATAGCAGTGGAGGCAGCCAAGTTGTGTCACTTTTGCGCTCCCCTTGGGATGCCTTTAACAGCTGCAGTGTGCCTGGAGCACAGGGCTTCCTAGTTTTAAAAGTCCTAGGCCTAAGCCTAACAGTAACCCTAGGAAGGTAAATCAGCCGGGTATTAGGGTTCTTCCTAAGGAAAAAGCTGTGAAAGCAGCCATGTTGTGGCACTTCTGCGCTCCCTTTGGGATGCCTTTGGCAGATGCAGTAAGCCTGGAACTCAGGGCTTCCTGCTTAAAAAAATCCTTGCCCTTGGCTGAGCCCTAACCCTAACCCTAGGCAGATAAATCAGCCCAGGTATAGGGATGGTGCCAAGGAAAAAGCTGTGAAAGCTGCCATGTTGTTGCACTTTTGTACTCCCCTTGGGATGCCTTTCACAGCTGCCGTGTGCCTGGAGCTCAGGGCTTCCTGGTTTAAAAAACCATGTCCCTAGCTGAGACTGGAGGCAGGTAATTCAGCCTAGGCTTAGCAATGGTGCCAATAAAAACGTGTGGAGGCAGCCATTTTCTGGCACTTTTGTGCTCCCCTTGGGATGCCTTTCGCAGCTGCCGTGTGCCTGGAGCTCAGAGCTTGCTGGTTTAAAAAGCTCTACACCTAGGCGTAACCCTAACCCTAACCGTAACACTGGTCATTTAAATCAGCCTGGGTTTAGGAATTATCCCAAGGGAAAAGCTGTGGAGACAGCCATGTTGTGGCACTTTTGCGCTCCCCTTGGGATGCCTTTCACAGCTGCAGTGAGCTTGGAGCACAGGGCTTCCTGGTGTAAAAAACCACAACTTTAGCCTAAACTGGAGGCTTCTAAATCAGCCTTCGTTTCGGGACGTCCTCAAAGAAAAAGCTGTGGAGGCAGGCATGTTGAGGCACTTCTGCGCTCTTCTTGGGTAGTCCTTCGCAGCTGCTCTGTTCTTGGAACTCAGGGCTTTCTGGTTAAAAGAACACTAACCCTAGGCCTAACTCAAACCTTAAGCCTAGGAAGGAAAATCAGCCTATGATTCGGGATGGTCTCATGGAAATAGCAGTGGAGGCAGCCAAGTTGTGTCACTTTTGCGCTCCCCTTGGGATGCCTTTAACAGCTGCAGTGTGCCTGGAGCACAGGGCTTCCTGGTTTTAAAAGTCCTAGGCCTAGGCCTAACAGTAACCCTAGGAAGGTAAATCAGCCGGGTATTAGGGTTCCTCCTAAGGAAAAAGCTGTGAAAGCAGCCATGTTGTGGCACTTCTGCGCTCCCCTTGGGATGCCTTTAACAGCTGCAGTGTGCCTGGAGCACAGGGCTTCCTGGTTTTAAAAGTCCTAGGCCTAAGCCTAACAGTAACCCTAGGAAGGTAAATCAGCCGGGTATTAGGGTTCTTCCTAAGGAAAAAGCTGTGAAAGCAGCCATGTTGTGGCACTTCTGCGCTCCCTTTGGGATGCCTTTGGCAGATGCAGTAAGCCTGGAACTCAGGGCTTCCTGCTTAAAAAAATCCTTGCCCTTGGCTGAGCCCTAACCCTAACCCTAGGCAGATAAATCAGCCTAGGTATAGGGATGGTGCCAAGGAAAAAGCTGTGAAAGCTGCCATGTTGTTGCACTTTTGTACTCCCCTTGGGATGCCTTTCACAGCTGCCAAGTGCCTGGAGCTCAGGGCTTCCTGGTTTAAAAAACCATGTCCCTAGCTGAGACAGGAGGCAGGTAATTCAGCCTAGGCTTAGCAATGGTGCCAATAAAAACGTGTGGAGGCAGCCATTTTCTGGCACTTTTGTGCTCCCCTTGGGATGCGTTTCGCAGCTGCCGTGTGCCTGGAGCTCAGAGCTTGCTGGTTTAAAAAGCTCTACACCTAGGCGTAACCCTAACCCTAACCGTAACACTGGTCATTTAAATCAGCCTGGGTTTAGGAATTATCCCAAGGGAAAAGCTGTGGAGACAGCCATGTTGTGGCACTTTTGCGCTCCCCTTGGGATGCCTTTCACAGCTGCAGTGAGCTTGGAGCACAGGGCTTCCTGGTGTAAAAAACCACAACTTTAGCCTAAACTGGAGGCTTCGAAATCAGCCTTCGTTTCGGGACGTCCTCAAAGAAAAAGCTGTGGAGGCAGGCATGTTGAGGCACTTCTGCGCTCTTCTTGGGTAGTACTTCGCAGCTGCTGTGTTCTTGGAACTCAGGGCTTTCTGGTTAAAAGAACACTCACCCTAGGCCTAACTCAAACCTTAAGCCTAGGAAGGAAAATCAGCCTATGATTCGGGATGGTCTCATGGAAATAGCAGTGGAGGCAGCCAAGTTGTGTCACTTTTGCGCTCCCCTTGGGATGCCTTTAACAGCTGCAGTGTGCCTGGAGCACAGGGCTTCCTGGTTTTAAAAGTCCTAGGCCTAGGCCTAACAGTAACCCTAGGAAGGTAAATCAGCCGGGTATTAGGGTTCTTCCTAAGGAAAAAGCTGTGAAAGCAGCCATGTTGTGGCACTTCTGCGCTCCCTTTGGGATGCCTTTGGCAGATGCAGTAAGCCTGGAACTCAGGGCTTCCTGGTTAAAAAAATCCTTGCCCTTGGCTGAGCCCTAACCCTAACCCTAGGCAGATAAATCAGCCTAGGTATAGGGATGGTGCCAAGGAAAAAGCTGTGAAAGCTGCCATGTTGTTGCACTTTTGTACTCCCCTTGGGATGCCTTTCACAGCTGCCAAGTGCCTGGAGCTCAGGGCTTCCTGGTTTAAAAAACCATGTCCCTAGCTGAGACTGGAGGCAGGTAATTCAGCCTAGGCTTAGCAATGGTGCCAATAAAAACGTGTGGAGGCAGCCATTTTCTGGCACTTTTGTGCTCCCCTTGGGATGCCTTTTGCAGCTGCCGTGTGCCTGGAGCTCAGAGCTTGCTGGTTTAAAAAGCTCTACACCTAGGCGTAACCCTAACCCTAACCGTAACACTGGTCATTTAAATCAGCCTGGGTTTAGGAATTATCCCAAGGGAAAAGCTGTGGAGACAGCCATGTTGTGGCACTTTTGCGCTCCCCTTGGGATGCCTTTCACAGCTGCAGTGAGCTTGGAGCACAGGGCTTCCTGGTGTAAAAAACCACAACTTTAGCCCAAACTGGAGGCTTCTAAATCAGCCTTCGTTTCGGGATGTCCCCAAGGAAAAAGCTGTGGAGGCAGGCATGTTGAGGCACTTCTGCACTCTTCTTGGGTAGTCCTTCGCAGCTGCTGTGTTCTTGGAACTCAGGGCTTTCTGGTTAAAAGAACACTAACCCTAGGCCTAACTCAAACCTTAAGCCTAGGAAGGAAAATCAGCCTATGATTCGGGATGGTCTCATGGAAATAGCAGTGGAGGCAGCCAAGTTGTGTCACTTTTGCGCTCCCCTTGGGATGCCTTTAACAGCTGCAGTGTGCCTGGAGCACAGGGCTTCCTGGTTTTAAAAGTCCTAGGCCTAGGCCTAACAGTAACCCTAGGAAGGTAAATCAGCCGGGTATTAGGGTTCCTCCTAAGGAAAAAGCTGTGAAAGCAGCCATGTTGTGGCACTTCTGTGCTCCCCTTGGGATGCCTTTAACAGCTGCAGTGTGCCTGGAGCACAGGGCTTCCTGGTTTTAAAAGTCCTAGGCCTAGGCCTAACAGTAACCCTAGGAAGGTAAATCAGCCGAGTATTAGGGTTCTTCCTAAGGAAAAAGCTGTGAAAGCAGCCATGTTGTGGCACTTCTGCACTCCCTTTGGGATGCCTTTGGCAGATGCAGTAAGCCTGGAACTCAGGGCTTCCTGGTTAAAAAAATCCTTGCCCTTGGCTGAGCCCTTACCCTAACCCTAGGCAGATAAATCAGCCTATGTATAGGGATGGTGCCAAGGAAAAAGCTGTGAAAGCTGCCATGTTGTTGCACTTTTGTACTCCCCTTGGGATGCCTTAAACAGCTGCCGTGTGCCTGGAGCTCAGGGCTTCCTGGTTTAAAAAACCATGTCCCTAGCTGAGACTGGAGGCAGGTAATTCAGCCTAGGCTTAGCAATGGTGCCAATAAAAACGTGTGGAGGCAGCCATTTTCTGGCACTTTTGTGCTCCCCTTGGGATGCCTTTTGCAGCTGCCGTGTGCCTGGAGCTCAGAGCTTGCTGGTTTAAAAAGCTCTACACCTAGGCATAACCCTAACCCTAACCGTAACACTGGTCACTTAAATCAGCCTGGGTTTAGGAATTATCCCAAGGGAAAAGCTGTGGAGACAGCCATGTTGTGGCACTTTTGCGCTCCCCTTGGGATGCCTTTCACAGCTGCAGTGAGCTTGGAGCACAGGGCTTCCTGGTGTAAAAAACCACAACTTTAGCCCAAACTGGAGGCTTCTAAATCAGCCTTCGTTTCGGGACGTCCCCAAGGAAAAAGCTGTGGAGGCAGGCATGTTGAGGCACTTCTGCGCTCTTCTTGGGTAGTCCTTCGCAGCTGCTGTGCTCTTGGAACTCAGGGCTTTCTGGTTAAAAGAACACTAACCCTAGGCCTAACTCAAACCTTAAGCCTAGGAAGGAAAATCAGCCTATGATTCGGGATGGTCTCATGGAAATAGCAGTGGAGGCAGCCAAGTTGTGTCACTTTTGCGCTCCCCTTGGGATGCCCTTCACAGCTGCAGTGTGCCTGGAGCAGAGGGCTTCCTGGTTTTAAAAGTCCTAGGCCTAAGCCTAACAGTAACCCTAGGAAGGTAAATCAGCCGGGTATTAGGGTTCTTCCTAAGGAAAAAGCTGTGAAAGCAGCCATGTTGTGGCACTTCTGCGCTCCCTTTGGGATGCCTTTGGCAGATGCAGTAAGCCTGGAACTCAGGGCTTCCTGGTTTTAAAAATCCTTGCCCTTGGCTGAGCCCTAACCCTAACCCTAGGCAGATAAATCAGCCTAGGTATAGGGATGGTGCCAAGGAAAAAGCTGTGAAAGCTGCCATGTTGTTGCACTTTTGTACTCCCCTTGGGATGCCTTTCACAGCTGCTGTGTGCCTGGAGCTCAGGGCTTCCTGGTTTAAAAAACCATGTCCCTAGCTGAGACTGGAGGCAGGTAATCCAGCCTAGGCTTAGCAATGGTGCCAATGAAAACGTTTGGAGGCAGCCATTTTCTGGCACTTTTGTGCTCCCCTTGGGATGTCTTTCGCAGCTGCCGTGTGCCTGGAGCTCAGAGCTTGCTGGTTTAAAAAGCTCTACACCTAGGCGTAACCCTAACCCTAACCGTAACACTGGTCATTTAAATCAGCCTGGGTTTAGGAATTATCCCAAGGGAAAAGCTGTGGAGACAGCCATGTTGTGGCACTTTTGCGCTCCCCTTGGGATGCCTTTCACAGCTGCAGTGTGCTAAGAGCACAGGGCTTCCTGGTGTAAAAAACCACAACTTTAGCCTAAACTGGAGGCTTCTAAATCAGCCTTCGTTTCGGGACGTCCTCAAAGAAAAAGCTGTGGAGGCAGGCATGTTGAGGCACTTCTGCGCTCTTCTTGTGTAGTACTTCGCAGCTGCTGTGTTCTTGGAACTCAGGGCTTTCTGGTTAAAAGAACACTAACCCTAGGCCTAACTCAAACCTTAAGCCTAGGAAGGAAAATCAGCCTATGATTCGGGATGGTCTCATGGAAATAGCAGTGGAGGCAGCCAAGTTGTGTCACTTTTGCGCTCCCCTTGGGATGCCTTTAACAGCTGCAGTGTGCCTGGAGCACAAGGCTTCCTGGTTTAAAAGTCCTAGGCCTAAGCCTAACAGTAACCCTAGGAAGGTAAATCAGCCGGGTATTAGGGTTCTTCCTAAGGAAAAAGCTGTGAAAGCAGCCATGTTGTGGCACTTCTGCGCTCCCTTTGGGATGCCTTTGGCAGATGCAGTAAGCCTGGAACTCAGGGCTTCCTGGTTAAAAAATCCTAGCCCTAGGCTGAGTCCTAACCATAACCCTAGGCAGATAAATCAGCCTAGGTATAGGGATGGTGCCAAGGAAAAAGCTGTGAAAGCTGCCATGTTGTTGCACTTTTGTACTCCCCTTGGGATGCCTTTCACAGCTGCCGTGTGCCTGGAGCTCAGGGCTTCCTGGTTTAAAAATCCATGTCCCTAGCTGAGACTGGAGGCAGGTAATTCAGCCTAGGCTTAGCAATAGTGCCAATGAAAACGTGTGGAGGCAGCCATTTTCTGGCACTTTTGTGCTCCCCTTGGGATGCCTTTCACAGCTGCCGTGTGCCTGGAGCTCAGAGCTTGCTGGTTTAAAAAGCTCTACACCTAGGCGTAACCCTAACCCTAATCATAACACTGGTCATTTAAATCAGCCTGGGTTTAGGAATTATCCCAAGGGAAAAGCTGTGGAGAGAGCCATGTTGTGGCACTTTTGCGCTCCCCTTGGGATGCCTTTCACAGCTGCAGTGAGCTTGGAGCACAGGGCTTCCTGGTGTAAAAAACCACAACTTTAGCCCAAACTGGAGGCTTCTAAATCAGCCTTCGTTTCGGGACGTCCCCAAGGAAAAAGCTGTGGAGGCAGGCATGTTGAGGCACTTCTGCGCTCTTCTTGGGTAGTCCTTCGCAGCTGCTGTGCTCTTGGAACTCAGGGCTTTCTGGTTAAAAGAACACTAACCCTAGGCCTAACTCAAACCTTAAGCCTAGGAAGGAAAATCAGCCTATGATTCGGGATGGTCTCATGGAAATAGCAGTGGAGGCAGCCAAGTTGTGTCACTTTTGCGCTCCCCTTGGGATGCCTTTCACAGCTGCAGTGTGCCTGGAGCACAGGGCTTCCTGGTTTTAAAAGTCCTAGGCCTAAGCCTAACAGTAACCCTAGGAAGGTAAATCAGCCGGGTATTAGGGTTCTTCCTAAGGAAAAAGCTGTGAAAGCAGCCATGTTGTGGCACTTCTGCACTCCCTTTGGGATGCCTTTGGCAGATGCAGTAAGCCTGGAACTCAGGGCTTCCTGGTTAAAAAAATCCTTGCCCTTGGCTGAGCCCTAACCCTAACCCTAGGCAGATAAATCAGCCTAGGTATAGGGATGGTGCCAAGGAAAAAGCTGTGAAAGCTGCCATGTTGTTGCACTTTTGTACTCCCCTTGGGATGCCTTTCACAGCTGCCAAGTGCCTGGAGCTCAGGGCTTCCTGGTTTAAAAAACCATGTCCCTAGCTGAGACTGGAGGCAGGTAATTCAGCCTAGGCTTAGCAATGGTGCCAATAAACACGTGTGGAGGCAGCCATTTTCTGGCACTTTTGTGCTCCCCTTGGGATGCCTTTCGCAGCTGCCGTGTGCCTGGAGCTCAGAGCTTGCTGGTTTAAAAAGCTCTACACCTAGGCGTAACCCTAACCCTAACCGTAACACTGGTCATTTAAATCAGCCTGGGTTTAGGAATTATCCCAAGGGAAAAGCTGTGGAGACAGCCATGTTGTGGCACTTTTGCGCTCCCCTTGGGATGCCTTTCACAGCTGCAGTGAGCTTGGAGCACAGGGCTTCCTGGTGTAAAAAACCACAACTTTAGCCTAAACTGGAGGCTTCTAAATCAGCCTTCGTTTCGGGACGTCCTCAAAGAAAAAGCTGTGGAGGCAGGCATGTTGAGGCACTTCTGCGCTCTTCTTGGGTAGTCCTTCGCAGCTGCTGTGTTCTTGGAACTCAGGGCTTTCTGGTTAAAAGAACACTAACCCTAGGCCTAACTCAAACCTTAAGCCTAGGAAGGAAAATCAGCCTATGATTCGGGATGGTCTCATGGAAATAGCAGTGGAGGCAGCCAAGTTGTGTCACTTTTGCGCTCCCCTTGGGATGCCTTTAACAGCTGCAGTGTGCCTGGAGCACAGGGCTTCCTGGTTTTAAAAGTCCTAGGCCTAGGCCTAACAGTAACCCTAGGAAGGTAAATCAGCCGGGTATTAGGGTTCTTCCTAAGGAAAAAGCTGTGAAAGCAGCCATGTTGTGGCACTTCTGCGCTCCCTTTGGGATGCCTTTGGCAGATGCAGTAAGCCTGGAACTCAGGGCTTCCTGCTTAAAAAAATCCTTGCCCTTGGCTGTGCCCTAACCCTAACCCTAGGCAGATAAATCAGCCTAGGTATAGGGATGGTGCCAAGGAAAAAGCTGTGAAAGCTGCCATGTTGTTGCACTTTTGTACTCCCCTTGGGATGCCTTTCACAGCTGCCTAGTGCCTGGAGCTCAGGGCTTCCTGGTTTAAAAAACCATGTCCCTAGCTGAGACTGGAGGCAGGTAATTCAGCCTAGGCTTAGCAATGGTGCCAATGAAAACGTGTGGAGGCAGCCATTTTCTGGCACTTTTGTGCTCCCCTTGGGATGCCTTTCGCAGCTGCCGTGTGCCTGGAGCTCAGAGCTTGCTGGTTTAAAAAGCTCTACACCTAGGCGTAACCCTAACCCTAACCGTAACACTGGTCATTTAAATCAGCCTGGGTTTAGGAATTATCCCAAGGGAAAAGCTGCGGAGACAGCCATGTTGTGGCACTTTTGCGCTCCCCTTGGGATGCCTTTCACAGCTGCAGTGAGCTTGGAGCACAGGGCTTCCTGGTGTAAAAAACCACAACTTTAGCCCAAACTGGAGGCTTCTAAATCAGCCTTCGTTTCGGGATGTCCCCAAGGAAAAAGCTGTGGAGGCAGGCATGTTGAGGCACTTCTGCGCTCTTCTTGGGTAGTACTTCGCAGCTGCTGTGTTCTTGGAACTCAGGGCTTTCTGGTTAAAAGAACACTAACCCTAGGCCTAACTCAAACCTTAAGCCTAGGAAGGAAAATCAGCCTATGATTCGGGATGGTCTCATGGAAATAGCAGTGGAGGCAGCCAAGTTGTGTCACTTTTGCGCTCCCCTTGGGATGCCTTTAACAGCTGCAGTGTGCCTGGAGCACAGGGCTTCCTGGTTTTAAAAGTCCTAGGCCTAGGCCTAACAGTAACCCTAGGAAGGTAAATCAGCCGGGTATTAGGGTTCCTCCTAAGGAAAAAGCTGTGAAAGCAGCCATGTTGTGGCACTTCTGCGCTCCCCTTGGGATGCCTTTAACAGCTGCAGTGTGCCTGGAGCACAGGGCTTCCTGGTTTTAAAAGTCCTAGGCCTAGGCCTAACAGTAACCCTAGGAAGGTAAATCAGCCGGGTATTAGGGTTCTTCCTAAGGAAAAAGCTGTGAAAGCAGCCATGTTGTGGCACTTCTGCGCTCCCTTTGGGATGCCTTTGGCAGATGCAGTAAGCCTGGAACTCAGGGCTTCCTGGTTAAAAAAATCCTTGCCCTTGGCTGAGCCCTAACCCTAACCCTAGGCAGATAAATCAGCCTAGGTATAGGGATGGTGCCAAGGAAAAAGCTGTGAAAGCTGCCATGTTGTTGCACTTTTGTACTCCCCTTGGGATGCCTTTCACAGCTGCTGTGTGCCTGGAGCTCAGGGCTTCCTGGTTTAAAAAACCATGTCCCTAGCTGAGACTGGAGGCAGGTAATCCAGCCTAGGCTTAGCAATGGTGCCAATGAAAACGTGTGGAGGCAGCCATTTTCTGGCACTTTTGTGCTCCCCTTGGGATGTCTTTCGCAGCTGCCGTGTGCCTGGAGCTCAGAGCTTGCTGGTTTAAAAAGCTCTACACCTAGGCGTAACCCTAACCCTAACCGTAACACTGGTCATTTAAATCAGCCTGGGTTTAGGAATTATCCCAAGGGAAAAGCTGTGGAGACAGCCATGTTGTGGCACTTTTGCGCTCCCCTTGGGATGCCTTTCACAGCTGCAGTGTGCTTAGAGCACAGGGCTTCCTGGTGTAAAAAACCACAACTTTAGCCTAAACTGGAGGCTTCTAAATCAGCCTTCGTTTCGGGACGTCCTCAAAGAAAAAGCTGTGGAGGCAGGCATGTTGAGGCACTTCTGCGCTCTTCTTGGGTAGTACTTCGCAGCTGCTGTGTTCTTGGAACTCAGGGCTTTCTGGTTAAAAGAACACTAACCCTAGGCCTAACTCAAACCTTAAGCCTAGGAAGGAAAATCAGCCTATGATTCGGGATGGTCTCATGGAAATAGCAGTGGAGGCAGCCAAGTTGTGTCACTTTTGCGCTCCCCTTGGGATGCCTTTAACAGCTGCAGTGTGCCTGGAGCACAGGGCTTCCTGGATTTAAAAGTCCTAGGCCTAGACCTAACAGTAACCCTAGGAAGGTAAATCAGCCGGGTATTAGGGTTCCTCCTAAGGAAAAAGCTGTGATAGCAGCCATGTTGTGGCACTTCTGCGCTCCCCTTGGGATTCCTTTAACAGCTGCAGTGTGCCTGGAGCACAGGGCTTCCTGGTTTTAAAAGTCCTAGGCCTAGGCCTAACAGTAACCCTAGGAAGGTAAATCAGCCGGGTATTAGGGTTCTTCCTAAGGAAAAAGCTGTGAAAGCAGCCATGTTGTGGCACTTCTGCGCTCCCTTTGGGATGCCTTTGGCAGATGCAGTAAGCCTGGAACTCAGGGCTTCCTGGTTAAAAAAATCCTTGCCCTTGGCTGTGCCCTAACCCTAACCCTAGGCAGATAAATCAGCCTAGGTATAGGGATGGTGCCAAGGAAAAAGCTGTGAAAGCTGCCATGTTGTTGCACTTTTGTACTCCCCTTGGGATGCCTTTCACAGCTGCCTAGTGCCTGGAGCTCAGGGCTTCCTGGTTTAAAAAACCATGTCCCTAGCTGAGACTGGAGGCAGGTAATTCAGCCTAGGCTTAGCAATGGTGCCAATGAAAACGTGTGGAGGCAGCCATTTTCTGGCACTTTTGTGCTCCCCTTGGGATGCCTTTCGCAGCTGCCGTGTGCCTGGAGCTCAGAGCTTGCTGGTTTAAAAAGCTCTACACCTAGGCGTAACCCTAACCCTAACCGTAACACTGGTCATTTAAATCAGCCTGGGTTTAGGAATTATCCCAAGGGAAAAGCTGCGGAGACAGCCATGTTGTGGCACTTTTGCGCTCCCCTTGGGATGCCTTTCACAGCTGCAGTGAGCTTGGAGCACAGGGCTTCCTGGTGTAAAAAACCACAACTTTAGCCCAAACTGGAGGCTTCTAAATCAGCCTTCGTTTCGGGATGTCCCCAAGGAAAAAGCTGTGGAGGCAGGCATGTTGAGGCACTTCTGCGCTCTTCTTGGGTAGTACTTCGCAGCTGCTGTGTTCTTGGAACTCAGGGCTTTCTGGTTAAAAGAACACTAACCCTAGGCCTAACTCAAACCTTAAGCCTAGGAAGGAAAATCAGCCTATGATTCGGGATGGTCTCATGGAAATAGCAGTGGAGGCAGCCAAGTTGTGTCACTTTTGCGCTCCCCTTGGGATGCCTTTAACAGCTGCAGTGTGCCTGGAGCACAGGGCTTCCTGGTTTTAAAAGTCCTAGGCCTAGGCCTAACAGTAACCCTAGGAAGGTAAATCAGCCGGGTATTAGGGTTCCTCCTAAGGAAAAAGCTGTGAAAGCAGCCATGTTGTGGCACTTCTGCGCTCCCCTTGGGATGCCTTTAACAGCTGCAGTGTGCCTGGAGCACAGGGCTTCCTGGTTTTAAAAGTCCTAGGCCTAGGCCTAACAGTAACCCTAGGAAGGTAAATCAGCCGGGTATTAGGGTTCTTCCTAAGGAAAAAGCTGTGAAAGCAGCCATGTTGTGGCACTTCTGCGCTCCCTTTGGGATGCCTTTGGCAGATGCAGTAAGCCTGGAACTCAGGGCTTCCTGGTTAAAAAAATCCTTGCCCTTGGCTGAGCCCTAACCCTAACCCTAGGCAGATAAATCAGCCTAGGTATAGGGATGGTGCCAAGGAAAAAGCTGTGAAAGCTGCCATGTTGTTGCACTTTTGTACTCCCCTTGGGATGCCTTTCACAGCTGCTGTGTGCCTGGAGCTCAGGGCTTCCTGGTTTAAAAAACCATGTCCCTAGCTGAGACTGGAGGCAGGTAATCCAGCCTAGGCTTAGCAATGGTGCCAATGAAAACGTGTGGAGGCAGCCATTTTCTGGCACTTTTGTGCTCCCCTTGGGATGTCTTTCGCAGCTGCCGTGTGCCTGGAGCTCAGAGCTTGCTGGTTTAAAAAGCTCTACACCTAGGCGTAACCCTAACCCTAACCGTAACACTGGTCATTTAAATCAGCCTGGGTTTAGGAATTATCCCAAGGGAAAAGCTGTGGAGACAGCCATGTTGTGGCACTTTTGCGCTCCCCTTGGGATGCCTTTCACAGCTGCAGTGTGCTTAGAGCACAGGGCTTCCTGGTGTAAAAAACCACAACTTTAGCCTAAACTGGAGGCTTCTAAATCAGCCTTCGTTTCGGGACGTCCTCAAAGAAAAAGCTGTGGAGGCAGGCATGTTGAGGCACTTCTGCGCTCTTCTTGGGTAGTACTTCGCAGCTGCTGTGTTCTTGGAACTCAGGGCTTTCTGGTTAAAAGAACACTAACCCTAGGCCTAACTCAAACCTTAAGCCTAGGAAGGAAAATCAGCCTATGATTCGGGATGGTCTCATGGAAATAGCAGTGGAGGCAGCCAAGTTGTGTCACTTTTGCGCTCCCCTTGGGATGCCTTTAACAGCTGCAGTGTGCCTGGAGCACAGGGCTTCCTGGATTTAAAAGTCCTAGGCCTAGACCTAACAGTAACCCTAGGAAGGTAAATCAGCCGGGTATTAGGGTTCCTCCTAAGGAAAAAGCTGTGATAGCAGCCATGTTGTGGCACTTCTGCGCTCCCCTTGGGATTCCTTTAACAGCTGCAGTGTGCCTGGAGCACAGGGCTTCCTGGTTTTAAAAGTCCTAGGCCTAGGCCTAACAGTAACCCTAGGAAGGTAAATCAGCCGGGTATTAGGGTTCTTCCTAAGGAAAAAGCTGTGAAAGCAGCCATGTTGTGGCACTTCTGCGCTCCCTTTGGGATGCCTTTGGCAGATGCAGTAAGCCTGGAACTCAGGGCTTCCTGGTTAAAAAAATCCTAGCCCTAGGCTGAGCCCTAACCCTAACCCTAGGCAGATAAATCACCCGAGGTTGAGGGATGGTGCCAAGGAAAAAGCTGTGAAAGCTGCCATGTTGTTGCACTTTTGTGCTCCCCTTGGGATGCCTTTCACAGCTGCCGTGTGCCTGGAGCTCAGGGCTTCCTGGTTTAAAAAACCATGTCCCTAGCTGAGACTGGAGGCAGGTAATTCAGCCTAGGCTTAGCAATGGTGCCAATAAAAACGTGTGGAGCCAGCCATTTTCTGGCACTTTTGTGCTCCCCTTGGGATGCCTTTCGCAGCTGCCGTGTGCCTGGAGCTCAGAGCTTGCTGGTTTAAAAAGCTCTACACCTAGGCGTAACCCTAACCCTAACCGTAACACTGGTCATTTAAATCAGCCTGGGTTTAGGAATTATCCCAAGGGAAAAGCTGTGGAGACAGCCATGTTGTGGCACTTTTGCGCTCCCCTTGGGATGCCTTTCACAGCTGCAGTGAGCTTGGAGCACAGGGCTTCCTGGTGTAAAAAACCACAACTTTAGCCCAAACTGGAGGCTTCTAAATCAGCCTTCGTTTCGGGACGTCCCCAAGGAGAAAGCTGTGGAGGCAGGCATGTTGAGGCACTTCTGCGCTCTTCTTGGGTAGTCCTTCGCAGCTGCTGTGCTCTTGGAACTCAGGGCTTTCTGGTTAAAAGAACACTAACCCTAGGCCTAACTCAAACCTTAAGCCTAGGAAGGAAAATCAGCCTATGATTCGGGATGGTCTCATGGAAATAGCAGTGGAGGCAGCCAAGTTGTGTCACTTTTGCGCTCCCCTTGGGATGCCTTTAACAGCTGCAGTGTGCCTGGAGCACAGGGCTTCCTGGTTTTAAAAGTCCTAGGCCTAAGCCTAACAGTAACCCTAGGAAGGTAAATCAGCCGGGTATTAGGGTTCTTCCTAAGGAAAAAGCTGTGAAAGCAGCCATGTTGTGGCACTTCTGCGCTCCCTTTGGGATGCCTTTGGCAGATGCAGTAAGCCTGGAACTCAGGGCTTCCTGCTTAAAAAAATCCTTGCCCTTGGCTGAGCCCTAACCCTAACCCTAGGCAGATAAATCAGCCTAGGTATAGGGATGGTGCCAAGGAAAAAGCTGTGAAAGCTGCCATGTTGTTGCACTTTTGTACTCCCCTTGGGATGCCTTTCACAGCTGCCAAGTGCCTGGAGCTCAGGGCTTCCTGGTTTAAAAAACCATGTCCCTAGCTGAGACTGGAGGCAGGTAATTGAGCCTAGGCTTAGCAATGGTGCCAATGAAAACGTGTGGAGGCAGCCATTTTCTGGCACTTTTGTGCTCCCCTTGGGATGCCTTTCGCAGCTGCCGTGTGCCTGGAGCTCAGAGCTTGCTGGTTTAAAAAGCTCTACACCTAGGCGTAACCCTAACCCTAACCGTAACACTGGTCATTTAAATCAGCCTGGGTTTAGGAATTATCCCAAGGGAAAAGCTGTGGAGACAGCCATGTTGTGGCACTTTTGCGCTCCCCTTGGGATGCCTTTCACAGCTGCAGTGAGCTTGGAGCTCAGGGCTTCCTGGTGTAAAAAACCACAACTTTAGCCCAAACTGGAGGCTTCTAAATCAGCCTTCGTTTCGGGATGTCCCCAAGGAGAAAGCTGTGGGGGCAGGCATGTTGAGGCACTTCTGCGCTCTTCTTGGGTAGTCCTTCGCAGCTGCTCTGTTCTTGGAACTCAGGGCTTTCTGGTTAAAAGAACACTAACCCTAGGCCTAACTCAAACCTTAAGCCTAGGAAGGAAAATCAGCCTATGATTCGGGATGGTCTCATGGAAATAGCAGTGGAGGCAGCCAAGTTGTGTCACTTTTGCGCTCCCCTTGGGATGCCTTTAACAGCTGCAGTGTGCCTGGAGCACAGGGCTTCCTGGTTTTAAAAGTCCTAGGCCTAGGCCTAACAGTAACCCTAGGAAGGTAAATCAGCCGGGTATTAGGGTTCCTCCTAAGGAAAAAGCTGTGAAAGCAGCCATGTTGTGGCACTTCTGCGCTCCCCTTGGGATGCCTTTAACAGCTGCAGTGTGCCTGGAGCACAGGGCTTCCTGGTTTTAAAAGTCCTAGGCCTAGGCCTAACAGTAACCCTAGGAAGGTAAATCAGCCGGGTATTAGGGTTCTTCCTAAGGAAAAAGCTGTGAAAGCAGCCATGTTGTGGCACTTCTGCGCTCCCTTTGGGATGCCTTTGGCAGATGCAGTAAGCCTGGAACTCAGGGCTTCCTGCTTAAAAAAATCCTTGCCCTTGGCTGAGCCCTAACCCTTACCCTAGGCAGATAAATCAGCCGAGGTTGAGGGATGGTGCCAAGGAAAAAGCTGTGAAAGCTGCCATGTTGTTGCACTTTTGTACTCCCCTTGGGATGCCTTTCACAGCTGCTGTGTGCCTGGAGCTCAGGGCTTCCTGGTTTAAAAAACCATGACCCTAGCTGAGACTGGAGGCAGGTAATCCAGCCTAGGCTTAGCAATGGTGCCAATGAAAACGTGTGGAGGCAGCCATTTTCTGGCACTTTTGTGCTCCCCTTGGGATGTCTTTCGCAGCTGCCGTGTGCCTGGAGCTCAGAGCTTGCTGGTTTAAAAAGCTCTACACCTAGGCGTAACCCTAACCCTAACCGTAACACTGGTCATTTAAATCAGCCTGGGTTTAGGAATTATCCCAAGGGAAAAGCTGTGGAGACAGCCATGTTGTGGCACTTTTGCGCTCCCCTTGGGATGCCTTTCACAGCTGCAGTGTGCTTAGAGCACAGGGCTTCCTGGTGTAAAAAACCACAACTCTAGCCTAAACTGGAGGCTTCTAAATCAGCCTTCGTTTCGGGACGTCCTCAAAGAAAAAGCTGTGGAGGCAGGCATGTTGAGGCACTTCTGCGCTCTTCTTGGGTAGTACTTCGCAGCTGCTGTGTTCTTGGAACTCAGGGCTTTCTGGTTAAAAGAACACTAACCCTAGGCCTAACTCAAACCTTAAGCCTAGGAAGGAAAATCAGCCTATGATTCGGGATGGTCTCATGGAAATAGCAGTGGAGGCAGCCAAGTTGTGTCACTTTTGCGCTCCCCTTGGGATGCCTTTAACAGCTGCAGTGTGCCTGGAGCACAGGGCTTCCTGGTTTAAAAGTCCTAGGCCTAAGCCTAACAGTAACCCTAGGAAGGTAAATCAGCCGGGTATTAGGGTTCTTTCTAAGGAAAAAGCTGTGAAAGCAGCCATGTTGTGGCACTTCTGCGCTCCCTTTGGGATGCCTTTGGCAGATGCAGTAAGCCTGGAACTCAGGGCTTCCTGGTTAAAAAATCCTAGCCCTAGGCTGAGTCCTAACCCTAACCCTAGGCAGATAAATCAGCCTAGGTATAGGGATGGTGCCAAGGAAAAAGCTGTGAAAGCTGCCATGTTGTTGCACTTTTGTACTCCCCTTGGGATGCCTTTCACAGCTGCCGTGTGCCTGGAGCTCAGGGCTTCCTGGTTTAAAAATCCATGTCCCTAGCTGAGACTGGAGGCAGGTAATTCAGCCTAGGCTTAGCAATAGTGCCAATGAAAACGTGTGGAGGCAGCCATTTTCTGGCACTTTTGTGCTCCCCTTGGGATGCCTTTCACAGCTGCCGTGTGCCTGGAGCTCAGAGCTTGCTGGTTTAAAAAGCTCTACACCTAGGCATAACCCTAACCCTAACCGTAACACTGGTCACTTAAATCAGCCTGGGTTTAGGAATTATCCCAAGGGAAAAGCTGTGGAGACAGCCATGTTGTGGCACTTTTGCGCTCCCCTTGGGATGCCTTTCACAGCTGCAGTGAGCTTGGAGCACAGGGCTTCCTGGTGTAAAAAACCACAACTTTAGCCCAAACTGGAGGCTTCTAAATCAGCCTTCGTTTCGGGACGTCCCCAAGGAAAAAGCTGTGGAGGCAGGCATGTTGAGGCACTTCTGCGCTCTTCTTGGGTAGTCCTTTGCAGCTGCTGTGTTCTTGGAACTCAGGGCTTTCTGGTTAAAAGAACACTAACCCTAGGCCTAACTCAAACCTTAAGCCTAGGAAGGAAAATCAGCCTATGATTCGGGATGGTCTCATGGAAATAGCAGTGGAGGCAGCCAAGTTGTGTCACTTTTGCGCTCCCCTTGGGATGCCTTTAACAGCTGCAGTGTGCCTGGAGCACAGGGCTTCCTGGATTTAAAAGTCCTAGGCCTAGGCCTAACAGTAACCCTAGGAAGGTAAATCAGCCGGGTATTAGGGTTCCTCCTAAGGAAAAAGCTGTGATAGCAGCCATGTTGTGGCACTTCTGCGCTCCCCTTGGGATTCCTTTAACAGCTGCAGTGTGCCTGGAGCACAGGGCTTCCTGGTTTTAAAAGTCCTAGGCCTAGGCCTAACAGTAACCCTAGGAAGGTAAATCAGCCGGGTATTAGGGTTCTTCCTAAGGAAAAAGCTGTGAAAGCAGCCATGTTGTGGCACTTCTGCGCTCCCTTTGGGATGCCTTTGGCAGATGCAGTAAGCCTGGAACTCAGGGCTTCCTGGTTAAAAAAATCCTAGCCCTAGGCTGAGTCCTAACCCTAACCCTAGGCAGATAAATCAGCCTAGGTATAGGGATGGTGCCAAGGAAAAAGCTGTGAAAGCTGCCATGTTGTTGCACTTTTGTGCTCCCCTTGGGATGCCTTTCACAGCTGCCGTGTGCCTGGAGCTCAGGGCTTCCTGGTTTAAAAAACCATGTCCCTAGCTGAGACTGGAGGCAGGTAATTCAGCCTAGGCTTAGCAATGGTGCCAATAAAAACGTGTGGAGGCAGCCATTTTCTGGCACTTTTGTGCTCCCCTTGGGATGCCTTTCGCAGCTGCCGTGTGCCTGGAGCTCAGAGCTTGCTGGTTTAAAAAGCTCTACACCTAGGCGTATTCCTAACCCTAACCGTAACACTGGTCATTTAAATCAGCCTGGGTTTAGGAATTATCCCAAGGGAAAAGCTGTGGAGACAGCCATGTTGTGGCACTTTTGCGCTCCCCTTGGGATGCCTTTCACAGCTGCAGTGAGCTTGGAGCACAGGGCTTCCTGGTGTAAAAAACCACAACTTTAGCCTAAACTGGAGGCTTCTAAATCAGCCTTCGTTTCGGGACGTCCCCAAGGAGAAAGCTGTGGAGGCAGGCATGTTGAGGCACTTCTGCGCTCTTCTTGGGTAGTCCTTCGCAGCTGCTGTGTTCTTGGAACTCAGGGCTTTCTGGTTAAAAGAACACTAACCCTAGGCCTAACTCAAACCTTAAGACTAGGAAGGAAAATCAGCCTATGATTCGGGATGGTCTCATGGAAATAGCAGTGGAGGCAGCCAAGTTGTGTCACTTTTGCGCTCCCCTTGGGATGCCTTTAACAGCTGCAGTGTGCCTGGAGCACAGGGCTTCCTGGTTTTAAAAGTCCTAGGCCTAGGCCTAACAGTAACCCTAGGAAGGTAAATCAGCCGGGTATTAGGGTTCTTCCTAAGGGAAAAGCCGTGAAAGCAGCCATGTTGTGGCACTTCTGCACTCCCTTTGGGATGCCTTTGGCAGATGAAGTAAGCCTGGAACTCAGGGCTTCCTGGTTAAAGAAATCCAAGCCCTAGGCTGAACCCTAACCCTAACCCTAGGCAGATAAATCAGCCTAGGTATAGGGATGGTGCCAAGGAAAAAGCTGTGAAAGCTGCCATGTTGTTGCACTTTTGTACTCCCCTTGGGATGCCTTTCACAGCTGCCAAGTGCCTGGAGCTCAGGGCTTCCTGGTTTAAAAAACCATGTCCCTAGCTGAGACTGGAGGCAGGTAATTGAGCCTAGGCTTAGCAATGGTGCCAATGAAAACGTGTGGAGGCAGCCATTTTCTGGCACTTTTGTGCTCCCCTTGGGATGCCTTTCGCAGCTGCCGTGTGCCTGGAGCTCAGAGCTTGCTGGTTTAAAAAGCTCTACACCTAGGCGTAACCCTAACCCTAACCGTAACACTGGTCATTTAAATCAGCCTGGGTTTAGGAATTATCCCAAGGGAAAAGCTGTGGAGACAGCCATGTTGTGGCACTTTTGCGCTCCCCTTGGGATGCCTTTCACAGCTGCAGTGAGCTTGGAGCACAGGGCTTCCTGGTGTAAAAAACCACAACTTTAGCCCAAACTGGAGGCTTCGAAATCAGCCTTCGTTTCGGGACGTCCCCAAGGAAAAAGCTCTGGAGGCAGGCATGTTGAGGCACTTCTGCGCTCTTCTTGGGTAGTCCTTCGCAGCTGCTGTGTTCTTGGAACTCAGGGCTTTCTGGTTAAAAGAACACTAACCCTAGGCCTAACTCAAACCTTAAGCCTAGGAAGGAAAATCAGCCTATGATTCGGGATGGTCTCATGGAAATAGCAGTGGAGGCAGCCAAGTTGTGTCACTTTTGCGCTCCCCTTGGGATGCCTTTAACAGCTGCAGTGTGCCTGGAGCACAGGGCTTCCTGGTTTTAAAAGTCCTAGGCCTAGGCCTAACAGTAACCCTAGGAAGGTAAATCAGCCGGGTATTAGGGTTCCTCCTAAGGAAAAAGCTGTGAAAGCAGCCATGTTGTGGCACTTCTGCGCTCCCCTTGGGATTCCTTTAACAGCTGCAGTGTGCCTGGAGCACAGGGCTTCCTGGTTTTAAAAGTCCTAGGCCTAGGCCTAACAGTAACCCTAGGAAGGTAAATCAGCCGGGTATTAGGGTTCTTCCTAAGGAAAAAGCTGTGAAAGCAGCCATGTTGTGGCACTTCTGCGCTCCCTTTGGGATGCCTTTGGCAGATGCAGTAAGCCTGGAACTCAGGGCTTCCTGGTTAAAAAAATCCTAGCCCTAGGCTGAGCCCTAACCCTAACCCTAGGCAGATAAATCAGCCTAGGTATAGGGATGGTGCCAAGGAAAAAGCTGTGAAAGCTGCCATGTTGTTGCACTTTTGTGCTCCCCTTGGGATGCCTTTCACAGCTGCCGTGTGCCTGGAGCTCAGGGCTTCCTGGTTTAAAAAACCATGTCCCTAGCTGAGACTGGAGGCAGGTAATTCAGCCTAGGCTTAGCAATGGTGCCAATAAAAACGTGTGGAGGCAGCCATTTTCTGGCACTTTTGTGCTCCCCTTGGGATGCCTTTCGCAGCTGCCGTGTGCCTGGAGCTCAGAGCTTGCTGGTTTAAAAAGCTCTACACCTAGGCGTATTCCTAACCCTAACCGTAACACTGGTCATTTAAATCAGCCTGGGTTTAGGAATTATCCCAAGGGAAAAGCTGTGGAGACAGCCATGTTGTGGCACTTTTGCGCTCCCCTTGGGATGCCTTTCACAGCTGCAGTGAGCTTGGAGCACAGGGCTTCCTGGTGTAAAAAACCACAACTTTAGCCCAAACTGGAGGCTTCTAAATCAGCCTTCGTTTCGGGACGTCCCCAAGGAAAAAGCTGTGGAGGCAGGCATGTTGAGGCACTTCTGCGCTCTTCTTGGGTAGTCCTTCGCAGCTGCTGTGCTCTTGGAACTCAGGGCTTTCTGGTTAAAAGAACACTAACCCTAGGCCTAACTCAAACCTTAAGCCTAGGAAGGAAAATCAGCCTATGATTCGGGATGGTCTCATGGAAATAGCAGTGGAGGCAGCCAAGTTGTGTCACTTTTGCGCTCCCCTTGGGATGCCTTTAACAGCTGCAGTGTGCCTGGAGCACAGGGCTTCCTGGTTTTAAAAGTCCTAGGCCTAGGCCTAACAGTAACCCTAGGAAGGTAAATCAGCCGGGTATTAGGGTTCTTCCTAAGGAAAAAGCTGTGAAAGCAGCCATGTTGTGGCACTTCTGCGCTCCCTTTGGGATGCCTTTGGCAGATGCAGTAAGCCTGGAACTCAGGGCTTCCTGCTTAAAAAAATCCTTGCCCTTGGCTGAGCCCTAACCCTAACCCTAGGCAGATAAATCAGCTTAGGTATAGGGATGGTGCCAAGGAAAAAGCTGTGAAAGCTGCCATGTTGTTGCACTTTTGTACTCCCCTTGGGATGCCTTTCACAGCTGCCAAGTGCCTGGAGCTCAGGGCTTCCTGGTTTAAAAAACCATGTCCCTAGCTGAGACTGGAGGCAGGTAATTGAGCCTAGGCTTAGCAATGGTGCCAATGAAAACGTGTGGAGGCAGCCATTTTCTGGCACTTTTGTGCTCCCCTTGGGATGCCTTTCGCAGCTGCCGTGTGCCTGGAGCTCAGAGCTTGCTGGTTTAAAAAGCTCTACACCTAGGCGTAACCCTAACCCTAACCGTAACACTGGTCATTTAAATCAGCCTGGGTTTAGGAATTATCCCAAGGGAAAAGCTGTGGAGACAGCCATGTTGTGGCACTTTTGCGCTCCCCTTGGGATGCCTTTCACAGCTGCAGTGAGCTTGGAGCACAGGGCTTCCTGGTGTAAAAAACCACAACTTTAGCCCAAACTGGAGGCTTCTAAATCAGCCTTCGTTTCGGGATGTCCCCAAGGAAAAAGCTGTGGAGGCAGGCATGTTGAGGCACTTCTGCGCTCTTCTTGGGTAGTCCTTCGCAGCTGCTGTGTTCTTGGAACTCAGGGCTTTCTGGTTAAAAGAACACTAACCCTAGGCCTAACTCAAACCTTAAGCCTAGGAAGGAAAATCAGCCTATGATTCGGGATGGTCTCATGGAAATAGCAGTGGAGGCAGCCAAGTTGTGTCACTTTTGCGCTCCCCTTGGGATGCCTTTAACAGCTGCAGTGTGCCTGGAGCACAGGGCTTCCTGGTTTTAAAAGTCCTAGGCCTAGGCCTAACAGTAACCCTAGGAAGGTAAATCAGCCGGGTATTAGGGTTCCTCCTAAGGAAAAAGCTGTGAAAGCAGCCATGTTGTGGCACTTCTGCGCTCCCCTTGGGATGCCTTTAACAGCTGCAGTGTGCCTGGAGCACAGGGCTTCCTGGTTTTAAAAGTCCTAGGCCTAGGCCTAACAGTAACCCTAGGAAGGTAAATCAGCCGGGTATTAGGGTTCTTCCTAAGGAAAAAGCTGTGAAAGCAGCCATGTTGTGGCACTTCTGCGCTCCCTTTGGGATGCCTTTGGCAGATGCAGTAAGCCTGGAACTCAGGGCTTCCTGCTTAAAAAAATCCTTGCCCTTGGCTGAGCCCTAACCCTAACCCTAGGCAGATAAATCAGCCTAGGTATAGGGATGGTGCCAAGGAAAAAGCTGTGAAAGCTGCCATGTTGTTGCACTTTTGTACTCCCCTTGGGATGCCTTTCACAGCTGCTGTGTGCCTGGAGCTCAGGGCTTCCTGGTTTAAAAAACCATGACCCTAGCTGAGACTGGAGGCAGGTAATCCAGCCTAGGCTTAGCAATGGTGCCAATGAAAACGTGTGGAGGCAGCCATTTTCTGGCACTTTTGTGCTCCCCTTGGGATGTCTTTCGCAGCTGCCGTGTGCCTGGAGCTCAGAGCTTGCTGGTTTAAAAAGCTCTACACCTAGGCGTAACCCTAACCCTAACCGTAACACTGGTCATTTAAATCAGCCTGAGTTTAGGAATTATCCCAAGGGAAAAGCTGTGGAGACAGCCATGTTGTGGCACTTTTGCGCTCCCCTTGGGATGCCTTTCACAGCTGCAGTGTGCTTAGAGCACAGGGCTTCCTGGTGTAAAAAACCACAACTTTAGCCTAAACTGGAGGCTTCTAAATCAGCCTTCGTTTCGGGACGTCCTCAAAGAAAAAGCTGTGGAGGCAGGCATGTTGAGGCACTTCTGCGCTCTTCTTGGGTAGTACTTCGCAGCTGCTGTGTTCTTGGAACTCAGGGCTTTCTGGTTAAAAGAACACTAACCCTAGGCCTAACTCAAACCTTAAGCCTAGGAAGGAAAATCAGCCTATGATTCGGGATGGTCTCATGGAAATAGCAGTGGAGGCAGCCAAGTTGTGTCACTTTTGCGCTCCCCTTGGGATGCCTTTAACAGCTGCAGTGTGCCTGGAGCACAGGGCTTCCTGGTTTAAAAGTCCTAGGCCTAAGCCTAACAGTAACCCTAGGAAGGTAAATCAGCCGGGTATTAGGGTTCTTTCTAAGGATAAAGCTGTGAAAGCAGCCATGTTGTGGCACTTCTGCGCTCCCTTTGGGATGCCTTTGGCAGATGCAGTAAGCCTGGAACTCAGGGCTTCCTGGTTAAAAAATCCTAGCCCTAGGCTGAGTCCTAACCCTAACCCTAGGCAGATAAATCAGCCTAGGTATAGGGATGGTGCCAAGGAAAAAGCTGTGAAAGCTGCCATGTTGTTGCACTTTTGTACTCCCCTTGGGATGCCTTTCACAGCTGCCGTGTGCCTGGAGCTCAGGGCTTCCTGGTTTAAAAATCCATGTCCCTAGCTGAGACTGGAGGCAGGTAATTCAGCCTAGGCTTAGCAATAGTGCCAATGAAAACGTGTGGAGGCAGCCATTTTCTGGCACTTTTGTGCTCCCCTTGGGATGCCTTTCGCAGCTGCCGTGTGCCTGGAGCTCAGAGCTTGCTGGTTTAAAAAGCTCTACACCTAGGCGTAACCCTAACCCTAACCGTAACACTGGTCATTTAAATCAGCCTGGGTTTAGGAATTATCCCAAGGGAAAAGCTGTGGAGACAGCCATGTTGTGGCACTTTTGCGCTCCCCTTGGGATGCCTTTCACAGCTGCAGTGAGCTTGGAGCACAGGGCTTCCTGGTGTAAAAAACCACAACTTTAGCCCAAACTGGAGGCTTCTAAATCAGCCTTCGTTTCGGGACGTCCCCAAGGAAAAAGCTGTGGAGGCAGGCATGTTGAGGCACTTCTGCGCTCTTCTTGGGTAGTCCTTCGCAGCTGCTGTGTTCTTGGAACTCAGGGCTTTCTGGTTAAAAGAACACTAACCCTAGGCCTAACTCAAACCTTAAGCCTAGGAAGGAAAATCAGCCTATGATTCGGGATGGTCTCATGGAAATAGCAGTGGAGGCAGCCAAGTTGTGTCACTTTTGCGCTCCCCTTGGGATGCCTTTAACAGCTGCAGTGTGCCTGGAGCACAGGGCTTCCTGGATTTAAAAGTCCTAGGCCTAGGCCTAACAGTAACCCTAGGAAGGTAAATCAGCCGGGTATTAGGGTTCCTCCTAAGGAAAAAGCTGTGATAGCAGCCATGTTGTGGGACTTCTGCGCTCCCCTTGGGATTCCTTTAACAGCTGCAGTGTGCCTGGAGCACAGGGCTTCCTGGTTTTAAAAGTCCTAGGCCTAGGCCTAACAGTAACCCTAGGAAGGTAAATCAGCCGGGTATTAGGGTTCTTCCTAAGGAAAAAGCTGTGAAAGCAGCCATGTTGTGGCACTTCTGCGCTCCCTTTGGGATGCCTTTGGCAGATGCAGTAAGCCTGGAACTCAGGGCTTCCTGGTTAAAAAAATCCTAGCCCTAGGCTGAGCCCTAACCCTAACCCTAGGCAGATAAATCAGCCTAGGTATAGGGATGGTGCCAAGGAAAAAGCTGTGAAAGCTGCCATGTTGTTGCACTTTTGTGCTCCCCTTGGGATGCCTTTCACAGCTGCCGTGTGCCTGGAGCTCAGGGCTTCCTGGTTTAAAAAACCATGTCCCTAGCTGAGACTGGAGGCAGGTAATTCAGCCTAGGCTTAGCAATGGTGCCAATAAAAACGTGTGGAGGCAGCCATTTTCTGGCACTTTTGTGCTCCCCTTGGGATGCCTTTCGCAGCTGCTGTGTGCCTGGAGCTCAGAGCTTGCTGGTTTAAAAAGCTCTACACCTAGGCGTAACCCTAACCCTAACCGTAACACTGGTCATTTAAATCAGCCTGGGTTTAGGAATTATCCCAAGGGAAAAGCTGTGGAGACAGCCATGTTGTGGCACTTTTGCGCTCCCCTTGGGATGCCTTTCACAGCTGCAGTGTGCTTGGAGCACAGGGCTTCCTGGTGTAAAAAACCACAACTTTAGCCTAAACTGGAGGCTTCTAAATCAGCCTTCGTTTCGGGACGTCCTCAAAGAAAAAGCTGTGGAGGCAGGCATGTTGAGGCACTTCTGCGCTCTTCTTGGGTAGTCCTTCGCAGCTGCTGTGTTCTTGGAACTCAGGGCTTTCTGGTTAAAAGAACACTAACCCTAGGCCTAACTCAAACCTTAAGCCTAGGAAGGAAAATCAGCCTATGATTCGGGATGGTCTCATGGAAATAGCAGTGGAGGCAGCCAAGTTGTGTCACTTTTGCGCTCCCCTTGGGATATGCCTTTAACAGCTGCAGTGTGCCTGGAGCACAGGGCTTCCTGGTTTTAAAAGTCCTAGGCCTAGGCCTAACAGTAACCCTAGGAAGGTAAATCAGCCGGGTATTAGGGTTCCTCCTAAGGAAAAAGCTGTGAAAGCAGCCATGTTGTGGCACTTCTGCGCTCCCCTTGGGATGCCTTTAACAGCTGCAGTGTGCCTGGAGCACAGGGCTTCCTGGTTTTAAAAGTCCTAGGCCTAAGCCTAACAGTAACCCTAGGAAGGTAAATCAGCCGGGTATTAGGGTTCTTCCTAAGGAAAAAGCTGTGAAAGCAGCCATGTTGTGGCACTACTGCACTCCCTTTGGGATGCCTTTGGCAGATGCAGTAAGCCTGGAACTCAGGGCTTCCTGCTTAAAAAAATCCTTGCCCTTGGCTGAGCCCTAACCCTAACCCTAGGCAGATAAATCAGCCTAGGTATAGGGATGGTGCCAAGGAAAAAGCTGTGAAAGCTGCCATGTTGTTGCACTTTTGTACTCCCCTTGGGATGCCTTTCACAGCTGCCAAGTGCCTGGAGCTCAGGGCTTCCTGGTTTAAAAAACCATGTCCCTAGCTGAGACTGGAGGCAGGTAATTCAGCCTAGGCTTAGCAATGGTGCCAATAAAAACGTGTGGAGCCAGCCATTTTCTGGCACTTTTGTGCTCCCCTTGGGATGCCTTTCGCAGCTGCCGTGTGCCTGGAGCTCAGAGCTTGCTGGTTTAAAAAGCTCTACACCTAGGCGTAACCCTAACCCTAACCCTAACCGTAACACTGGTCATTTAAATCAGCCTGGGTTTAGGAATTATCCCAAGGGAAAAGCTGTGGAGACAGCCATGTTGTGGCACTTTTGCGCTCCCCTTGGGATGCCTTTCACAGCTGCCGTGTGCTTGGAGCACAGGGCTTCCTGGTGTAAAATACCACAACTTTAGCCCAAACTGGAGGCTTCTAAATCAGCCTTCGTTTCGGGATGTCCCCAAGGAAAAAGCTGTGGAGGCAGGCATGTTGAGGCACTTCTGCGCTCTTCTTGGGTAGTCCTTCGCAGCTGCTGTGTTCTTGGAACTCAGGGCTTTCTGGTTAAAAGAACACTAACCCTAGGCCTAACTCAAACCTTAAGCCTAGGAAGGAAAATCAGCCTATGATTCGGGATGGTCTCATGGAAATAGCAGTGGAGGCAGCCAAGTTGTGTCACTTTTGCGCTCCCCTTGGGATGCCTTTAACAGCTGCAGTGTGCCTGGAGCACAGGGCTTCCTGGTTTTAAAAGTCCTAGGCCTAGGCCTAACAGTAACCCTAGGAAGGTAAATCAGCCGGGTATTAGGGTTCCTCCTAAGGAAAAAGCTGTGAAAGCAGCCATGTTGTGGCACTTCTGCGCTCCCCTTGGGATGCCTTTAACAGCTGCAGTGTGCCTGGAGCACAGGGCTTCCTGGTTTTAAAAGTCCTAGGCCTAGGCCTAACAGTAACCCTAGGAAGGTAAATCAGCCGGGTATTAGGGTTCTTCCTAAGGAAAAAGCTGTGAAAGCAGCCATGTTGTGGCACTTCTGCGCTCCCTTTGGGATGCCTTTGGCAGATGCAGTAAGCCTGGAACTCAGGGCTTCCTGGTTAAAAAAATCCTTGCCCTTGGCTGAGCCCTAACCCTAACCCTAGGCAGATAAATCAGCCTAGGTATAGGGATGGTGCCAAGGAAAAGCTGTGAAAGCTGCCATGTTGTTGCACTTTTGTACTCCCCTTGGGATGCCTTTCACAGCTGCCAAGTGCCTGGAGCTCAGGGCTTCCTGGTTTAAAAAACCATGTCCCTAGCTGAGACTGGAGGCAGGTAATCCAGCCTAGGCTTAGCAATGGTGCCAATGAAAACGTGTGGAGGCAGCCATTTTCTGGCACTTTTGTGCTCCCCTTGGGATGTCTTTCGCAGCTGCCGTGTGCCTGGAGCTCAGAGCTTGCTGGTTTAAAAAGCTCTACACCTAGGCGTAACCCTAACCCTAACCGTAACACTGGTCATTTAAATCAGCCTGGGTTTAGGAATTATCCCAAGGGAAAAGCTGTGGAGACAGCCATGTTGTGGCACTTTTGCGCTCCCCTTGGGATGCCTTTCACAGCTGCAGTGTGCTTAGAGCACAGGGCTTCCTGGTGTAAAAAACCACAACTTTAGCCTAAACTGGAGGCTTCTAAATCAGCCTTCGTTTCGGGACGTCCTCAAAGAAAAAGCTGTGGAGGCAGGCATGTTGAGGCACTTCTGCGCTCTTCTTGGGTAGTACTTCGCAGCTGCTGTGTTCTTGGAACTCAGGGCTTTCTGGTTAAAAGAACACTAACCCTAGGCCTAACTCAAACCTTAAGCCTAGGAAGGAAAATCAGCCTATGATTCGGGATGATCTCATGGAAATAGCAGTGGAGGCAGCCAAGTTGTGTCACTTTTGCGCTCCCCTTGGGATGCCTTTAACAGCTGCAGTGTGCCTGGAGCACAGGGCTTCCTGTTTTAAAAGTCCTAGGCCTAAGCCTAACAGTAACCCTAGGAAGGTAAATCAGCCGGGTATTAGGGTTCTTCCTAAGGAAAAAGCTGTGAAAGCAGCCATGTTGTGGCACTTCTGCGCTCCCTTTGGGATTCCTTTGGCAGATGCAGTAAGCCTGGAACTCAGGGCTTCCTGGTTAAAAAATCCTAGCCCTTGGCTGAGTCGTAACCCTAACCCTAGGCAGATAAATCAGCCTAGGTATAGGGATGGTGCCAAGGAAAAAGCTGTGAAAGCTGCCATGTTGTTGCACTTTTGTACTCCCCTTGGGATGCCTTTCACAGCTGCCGTGTGCCTGGAGCTCAGGGCTTCCTGGTTTAAAAATCCATGTCCCTAGCTGAGACTGGAGGCAGGTAATTCAGCCTAGGCTTAGCAATAGTGCCAATGAAAACGTGTGGAGGCAGCCATTTTCTGGCACTTTTGTGCTCCCCTTGGGATGCCTTTCGCAGCTGCCGTGTGCCTGGAGCTCAGAGCTTGCTGGTTTAAAAAGCTCTACACCTAGGCATAACCCTAACCCTAATCGTAACACTGGTCACTTAAATCAGCCTGGGTTTAGGAATTATCCCAAGGGAAAAGCTGTGGAGACAGCCATGTTGTGGCACTTTTGCGCTCCCCTTGGGATGCCTTTCACAGCTGCAGTGAGCTTGGAGCACAGGGCTTCCTGGTGTAAAAAACCACAACTTTAGCCCAAACTGGAGGCTTCTAAATCAGCCTTCGTTTCGGGACGTCCCCAAGGAAAAAGCTGTGGAGGCAGGCATGTTGAGGCACTTCTGCGCTCTTCTTGGGTAGTCCTTCGCAGCTGCTGTGCTCTTGGAACTCAGGGCTTTCTGGTTAAAAGAACACTAACCCTAGGCCTAACTCAAACCTTAAGCCTAGGAAGGAAAATCAGCCTATGATTCGGGATGGTCTCATGGAAATAGCAGTGGAGGCAGCCAAGTTGTGTCACTTTTGCGCTCCCCTTGGGATGCCTTTAACAGCTGCAGTGTGCCTGGAGCACAGGGCTTCCTGGTTTTAAAAGTCCTAGGCCTAGGCCTAACAGTAACCCTAGGAAGGTAAATCAGCCGGGTATTAGGGTTCCTCCTAAGGAAAAAGCTGTGAAAGCAGCCATGTTGTGGCACTTCTGCGCTCCCCTTGGGATGCCTTTAACAGCTGCAGTGTGCCTGGAGCACAGGGCTTCCTGGTTTTAAAAGTCCTAGGCCTAGGCCTAACAGTAACCCTAGGAAGGTAAATCAGCCGGGTATTAGGGTTCTTCCTAAGGAAAAAGCTGTGAAAGCAGCCATGTTGTGGCACTTCTGCGCTCCCTTTGGGATGCCTTTGGCAGATGCAGTAAGCCTGGAACTCAGGGCTTCCTGCTTAAAAAAATCCTTGCCCTTGGCTGAGCCCTAACCCTAACCCTAGGCAGATAAATCAGCCTAGGTATAGGGATGGTGCCAAGGAAAAAGCTGTGAAAGCTGCCATGTTGTTGCACTTTTGTACTCCCCTTGGGATGCCTTTCACAGCTGCTGTGTGCCTGGAGCTCAGGGCTTCCTGGTTTAAAAAACCATGTCCCTAGCTGAGACTGGAGGCAGGTAATCCAGCCTAGGCTTAGCAATGGTGCCAATGAAAACGTGTGGAGGCAGCCATTTTCTGGCACTTTTGTGCTCCCCTTGGGATGTCTTTCGCAGCTGCCGTGTGCCTGGAGCTCAGAGCTTGCTGGTTTAAAAAGCTCTACACCTAGGCGTAACCCTAACCCTAACCGTAACACTGGTCATTTAAATCAGCCTGGGTTTAGGAATTATCCCAAGGGAAAAGCTGTGGAGACAGCCATGTTGTGGCACTTTTGCGCTCCCCTTGGGATGCCTTTCACAGCTGCAGTGTGCTTAGAGCACAGGGCTTCCTGGTGTAAAACACCACAACTTTAGCCTAAACTGGAGGCTTCTAAATCAGCCTTCGTTTCGGGACGTCCTCAAAGAAAAAGCTGTGGAGGCAGGCATGTTGAGGCACTTCTGCGCTCTTCTTGGGTAGTACTTCGCAGCTGCTGTGTTCTTGGAACTCAGGGCTTTCTGGTTAAAAGAACACTAACCCTAGGCCTAACTCAAACCTTAAGCCTAGGAAGGAAAATCAGCCTATGATTCGGGATGGTCTCATGGAAATAGCAGTGGAGGCAGCCAAGTTGTGTCACTTTTGCGCTCCCCTTGGGATATGCCTTTAACAGCTGCAGTGTGCCTGGAGCACAGGGCTTCCTGGTTTTAAAAGTCCTAGGCCTAGGCCTAACAGTAACCCTAGGAAGGTAAATCAGCCGGGTATTAGGGTTCCTCCTAAGGAAAAAGCTGTGAAAGCAGCCATGTTGTGGCACTTCTGCGCTCCCCTTGGGATGCCTTTAACAGCTGCAGTGTGCCTGGAGCACAGGGCTTCCTGGTTTTAAAAGTCCTAGGCCTAAGCCTAACAGTAACCCTAGGAAGGTAAATCAGCCGGGTATTAGGGTTCTTCCTAAGGAAAAAGCTGTGAAAGCAGCCATGTTGTGGCACTTCTGCACTCCCTGTGGGATGCCTTTGGCAGATGCAGTAAGCCTGGAACTCAGGGCTTCCTGCTTAAAAAAATCCTTGCCCTTGGCTGAGCCCTAACCCTAACCCTAGGCAGATAAATCAGCCTAGGTATAGGGATGGTGCCAAGGAAAAAGCTGTGAAAGCTGCCATGTTGTTGCACTTTTGTACTCCCCTTGGGATGCCTTTCACAGCTGCCAAGTGCCTGGAGCTCAGGGCTTCCTGGTTTAAAAAACCATGTCCCTAGCTGAGACTGGAGGCAGGTAATTCAGCCTAGGCTTAGCAATGGTGCCAATAAAAACGTGTGGAGGCAGCCATTTTCTGGCACTTTTGTGCTCCCCTTGGGATGCCTTTCGCAGCTGCCGTGTGCCTGGAGCTCAGAGCTTGCTGGTTTAAAAAGCTCTACACCTAGGCGTAACCCTAACCCTAACCGTAACACTGGTCAGTTAAATCAGCCTGGGTTTAGGAATTATCCCAAGGGAAAAGCTGTGGAGACAGCCATGTTGTGGCACTTTTGCGCTCCCCTTGGGATGCCTTTCACAGCTGCAGTGTGCTTAGAGCACAGGGCTTCCTGGTGTAAAAAACCACAACTTTAGCCTAAACTGGAGGCTTCTAAATCAGCCTTCTTTTCGGGACGTCCTCAAAGAAAAAGCTGTGGAGGCAGGCATGTTGAGGCACTTCTGCGCTCTTCTTGGGTAGTCCTTCGCAGCTGCTGTGTTCTTGGAACTCAGGGCTTTCTGGTTAAAAGAACACTAACCCTAGGCCTAACTCAAACCTTAAGCCTAGGAAGGAAAATCAGCCTATGATTCGGGATGGTCTCATGGAAATAGCAGTGGAGGCAGCCAAGTTGTGTCACTTTTGCGCTCCCCTTGGGATGCCTTTAACAGCTGCAGTGTGCCTGGAGCACAGGGCTTCCTGGTTTTAAAAGTCCTAGGCCTAAGCCTAACAGTAACCCTAGGAAGGTAAATCAGCCGGGTATTAGGGTTCTTCCTAAGGAAAAAGCTGTGAAAGCAGCCATGTTGTGGCACTTCTGCGCTCCCTTTGGGATGCCTTTGGCAGATGCAGTAAGCCTGGAACTCAGGGCTTCCTAGTTAAAAAAAATCCTTGCCCTTGGCTGAGCCCTTACCCTAACCCTAGGCAGATAAATCAGCCTAGGTATAGGGATGGTGCCAAGGAAAAAGCTGTGAAAGCTGCCATGTTGTTGCACTTTTGTACTCCCCTTGGGATGCCTTTCACAGCTGCCGTGTGCCTGGAGCTCAGGGCTTCCTGGTTTAAAAAACCATGTCCCTAGCTGAGACTGGAGGCAGGTAATTCAGCCTAGGCTTAGCAATGGTGCCAATGAAAACGTGTGGAGGCAGCCATTTTCTGGCACTTTTGTCCTCCCCTTGGGATGCCTTTCTCAGCTGCCGTGTGCCTGGAGCTCAGAGCTTGCTGGTTTAAAAAGCTCTACACCTAGGCGTAACCCTAACCCTAACCGTAACACTGGTCATTTAAATCAGCCTGGGTTTAGGAATTATCCCAAGGGAAAAGCTGTGCAGACAGCCATGTTGTGGCACTTTTGCGCTCCCCTTGGGATGCCTTTCACAGCTGCAGTGAGCTTGGAGCACAGGGCTTCCTAGTGTAAAAAACCACAACTTTAGCCCAAACTGGAGGCTTCTAAATCAGCCTTCGTTTCGGGACGTCCCCAAGGAAAAAGCTGTGGAGGCAGGCATGTTGAGGCACTTCTGCGCTCTTCCTGGGTAGTCCTTCGCAGCTGCTGTGTTCTTGGAACTCAGGACTTTCTGGTTAAAAGAACACTAACCCTAGGCCTAACTCAAACCTTAAGCCTAGGAAGGAAAATCAGCCTATGATTCGGGATGGTCTCATGGAAATAGCAGTGGAGGCAGCCAAGTTGTGTCACTTTTGCGCTCCCCTTGGGATATGCCTTTAACAGCTGCAGTGTGCCTGGAGCACAGGGCTTCCTGGTTTTAAAAGTCCTAGGCCTAGGCCTAACAGTAACCCTAGGAAGGTAAATCAGCCGGGTATTAGGGTTCCTCCTAAGGAAAAAGCTGTGAAAGCAGCCATGTTGTGGCACTTCTGCGCTCCCCTTGGGATGCCTTTAACAGCTGCAGTGTGCCTGGAGCACAGGGCTTCCTGGTTTTAAAAGTCCTAGGCCTAAGCCTAACAGTAACCCTAGGAAGGTAAATCAGCCGGGTATTAGGGTTCTTCCTAAGGAAAAAGCTGTGAAAGCAGCCATGTTGTGGCACTTCTGCACTCCCTGTGGGATGCCTTTGGCAGATGCAGTAAGCCTGGAACTCAGGGCTTCCTGCTTAAAAAAATCCTTGCCCTTGGCTGAGCCCTAACCCTAACCCTAGGCAGATAAATCAGCCTAGGTATAGGGATGGTGCCAAGGAAAAAGCTGTGAAAGCTGCCATGTTGTTGCACTTTTGTACTCCCCTTGGGATGCCTTTCACAGCTGCTGTGTGCCTGGAGCTCAGGGCTTCCTGGTTTAAAAAACCATGTCCCTAGCTGAGACTGGAGGCAGGTAATCCAGCCTAGGCTTAGCAATGGTGCCAATGAAAACGTGTGGAGGCAGCCATTTTCTGGCACTTTTGTGCTCCCCTTGGGATGTCTTTCGCAGCTGCCGTGTGCCTGGAGCTCAGAGCTTGCTGGTTTAAAAAGCTCTACACCTAGGCGTAACCCTAACCCTAACCGTAACACTGGTCATTTAAATCAGCCTGGGTTTAGGAATTATCCCAAGGGAAAAGCTGTGGAGACAGCCATGTTGTGGCACTTTTGCGCTCCCCTTGGGATGCCTTTCACAGCTGCAGTGTGCTTAGAGCACAGGGCTTCCTGGTGTAAAACACCACAACTTTAGCCTAAACTGGAGGCTTCTAAATCAGCCTTCGTTTCGGGACGTCCTCAAAGAAAAAGCTGTGGAGGCAGGCATGTTGAGGCACTTCTGCGCTCTTCTTGGGTAGTACTTCGCAGCTGCTGTGTTCTTGGAACTCAGGGCTTTCTGGTTAAAAGAACACTAACCCTAGGCCTAACTCAAACCTTAAGCCTAGGAAGGAAAATCAGCCTATGATTCGGGATGGTCTCATGGAAATAGCAGTGGAGGCAGCCAAGTTGTGTCACTTTTGCGCTCCCCTTGGGATATGCCTTTAACAGCTGCAGTGTGCCTGGAGCACAGGGCTTCCTGGTTTTAAAAGTCCTAGGCCTAGGCCTAACAGTAACCCTAGGAAGGTAAATCAGCCGGGTATTAGGGTTCCTCCTAAGGAAAAAGCTGTGAAAGCAGCCATGTTGTGGCACTTCTGCGCTCCCCTTGGGATGCCTTTAACAGCTGCAGTGTGCCTGGAGCACAGGGCTTCCTGGTTTTAAAAGTCCTAGGCCTAAGCCTAACAGTAACCCTAGGAAGGTAAATCAGCCGGGTATTAGGGTTCTTCCTAAGGAAAAAGCTGTGAAAGCAGCCATGTTGTGGCACTTCTGCACTCCCTGTGGGATGCCTTTGGCAGATGCAGTAAGCCTGGAACTCAGGGCTTCCTGCTTAAAAAAATCCTTGCCCTTGGCTGAGCCCTAACCCTAACCCTAGGCAGATAAATCAGCCTAGGTATAGGGATGGTGCCAAGGAAAAAGCTGTGAAAGCTGCCATGTTGTTGCACTTTTGTACTCCCCTTGGGATGCCTTTCACAGCTGCCAAGTGCCTGGAGCTCAGGGCTTCCTGGTTTAAAAAACCATGTCCCTAGCTGAGACTGGAGGCAGGTAATTCAGCCTAGGCTTAGCAATGGTGCCAATAAAAACGTGTGGAGGCAGCCATTTTCTGGCACTTTTGTGCTCCCCTTGGGATGCCTTTCGCAGCTGCCGTGTGCCTGGAGCTCAGAGCTTGCTGGTTTAAAAAGCTCTACACCTAGGCGTAACCCTAACCCTAACCGTAACACTGGTCAGTTAAATCAGCCTGGGTTTAGGAATTATCCCAAGGGAAAAGCTGTGGAGACAGCCATGTTGTGGCACTTTTGCGCTCCCCTTGGGATGCCTTTCACAGCTGCAGTGTGCTTAGAGCACAGGGCTTCCTGGTGTAAAAAACCACAACTTTAGCCTAAACTGGAGGCTTCTAAATCAGCCTTCTTTTCGGGACGTCCTCAAAGAAAAAGCTGTGGAGGCAGGCATGTTGAGGCACTTCTGCGCTCTTCTTGGGTAGTCCTTCGCAGCTGCTGTGTTCTTGGAACTCAGGGCTTTCTGGTTAAAAGAACACTAACCCTAGGCCTAACTCAAACCTTAAGCCTAGGAAGGAAAATCAGCCTATGATTCGGGATGGTCTCATGGAAATAGCAGTGGAGGCAGCCAAGTTGTGTCACTTTTGCGCTCCCCTTGGGATGCCTTTAACAGCTGCAGTGTGCCTGGAGCACAGGGCTTCCTGGTTTTAAAAGTCCTAGGCCTAAGCCTAACAGTAACCCTAGGAAGGTAAATCAGCCGGGTATTAGGGTTCTTCCTAAGGAAAAAGCTGTGAAAGCAGCCATGTTGTGGCACTTCTGCGCTCCCTTTGGGATGCCTTTGGCAGATGCAGTAAGCCTGGAACTCAGGGCTTCCTAGTTAAAAAAAATCCTTGCCCTTGGCTGAGCCCTTACCCTAACCCTAGGCAGATAAATCAGCCTAGGTATAGGGATGGTGCCAAGGAAAAAGCTGTGAAAGCTGCCATGTTGTTGCACTTTTGTACTCCCCTTGGGATGCCTTTCACAGCTGCCGTGTGCCTGGAGCTCAGGGCTTCCTGGTTTAAAAAACCATGTCCCTAGCTGAGACTGGAGGCAGGTAATTCAGCCTAGGCTTAGCAATGGTGCCAATGAAAACGTGTGGAGGCAGCCATTTTCTGGCACTTTTGTCCTCCCCTTGGGATGCCTTTCTCAGCTGCCGTGTGCCTGGAGCTCAGAGCTTGCTGGTTTAAAAAGCTCTACACCTAGGCGTAACCCTAACCCTAACCGTAACACTGGTCATTTAAATCAGCCTGGGTTTAGGAATTATCCCAAGGGAAAAGCTGTGGAGACAGCCATGTTGTGGCACTTTTGCGCTCCCCTTGGGATGCCTTTCACAGCTGCAGTGAGCTTGGAGCACAGGGCTTCCTAGTGTAAAAAACCACAACTTTAGCCCAAACTGGAGGCTTCTAAATCAGCCTTCGTTTCGGGACGTCCCCAAGGAAAAAGCTGTGGAGGCAGGCATGTTGAGGCACTTCTGCGCTCTTCCTGGGTAGTCCTTCGCAGCTGCTGTGTTCTTGGAACTCAGGGCTTTCTGGTTAAAAGAACACTAACCCTAGGCCTAACTCAAACCTTAAGCCTAGGAAGGAAAATCAGCCTATGATTCGGGATGGTCTCATGGAAATAGCAGTGGAGGCAGCCAAGTTGTGTCACTTTTGCGGTCCCCTTGGGATATGCCTTTAACAGCTGCAGTGTGCCTGGAGCACAGGGCTTCCTGGTTTTAAAAGTCCTAGGCCTAGGCCTAACAGTAACCCTAGGAAGGTAAATCAGCCGGGTATTAGGGTTCCTCCTAAGGAAAAAGCTGTGAAAGCAGCCATGTTGTGGCACTTCTGCGCTCCCCTTGGGATGCCTTTAACAGCTGCAGTGTGCCTGGAGCACAGGGCTTCCTGGTTTTAAAAGTCCTAGGCCTAAGCCTAACAGTAACCCTAGGAAGGTAAATCAGCCGGGTATTAGGGTTCTTCCTAAGGAAAAAGCTGTGAAAGCAGCCATGTTGTGGCACTTCTGCACTCCCTGTGGGATGCCTTTGGCAGATGCAGTAAGCCTGGAACTCAGGGCTTCCTGCTTAAAAAAATCCTTGCCCTTGGCTGAGCCCTAACCCTAACCCTAGGCAGATAAATCAGCCTAGGTATAGGGATGGTGCCAAGGAAAAAGCTGTGAAAGCTGCCATGTTGTTGCACTTTTGTACTCCCCTTGGGATGCCTTTCACAGCTGCTGTGTGCCTGGAGCTCAGGGCTTCCTGGTTTAAAAAACCATGTCCCTAGCTGAGACTGGAGGCAGGTAATTCAGCCTAGGCTTAGCAATGGTGCCAATAAAAACGTGTGGAGGCAGCCATTTTCTGGCACTTTTGTGCTCCCCTTGGGATGCCTTTCGCAGCTGCCGTGTGCCTGGAGCTCAGAGCTTGCTGGTTTAAAAAGCTCTACACCTAGGCGTAACCCTAACCCTAACCGTAACACTGGTCAGTTAAATCAGCCTGGGTTTAGGAATTATCCCAAGGGAAAAGCTGTGGAGACAGCCATGTTGTGGCACTTTTGCGCTCCCCTTGGGATGCCTTTCACAGCTGCAGTGTGCTTAGAGCACAGGGCTTCCTGGTGTAAAAAACCACAACTTTAGCCTAAACTGGAGGCTTCTAAATCAGCCTTCTTTTCGGGACGTCCTCAAAGAAAAAGCTGTGGAGGCAGGCATGTTGAGGCACTTCTGCGCTCTTCTTGGGTAGTCCTTCGCAGCTGCTGTGTTCTTGGAACTCAGGGCTTTCTGGTTAAAAGAACACTAACCCTAGGCCTAACTCAAACCTTAAGCCTAGGAAGGAAAATCAGCCTATGATTCGGGATGGTCTCATGGAAATAGCAGTGGAGGCAGCCAAGTTGTGTCACTTTTGCGCTCCCCTTGGGATGCCTTTAACAGCTGCAGTGTGCCTGGAGCACAGGGCTTCCTGGTTTTAAAAGTCCTAGGCCTAAGCCTAACAGTAACCCTAGGAAGGTAAATCAGCCGGGTATTAGGGTTCTTCCTAAGGAAAAAGCTGTGAAAGCAGCCATGTTGTGGCACTTCTGCGCTCCCTTTGGGATGCCTTTGGCAGATGCAGTAAGCCTGGAACTCAGGGCTTCCTAGTTAAAAAAAATCCTTGCCCTTGGCTGAGCCCTTACCCTAACCCTAGGCAGATAAATCAGCCTAGGTATAGGGATGGTGCCAAGGAAAAAGCTGTGAAAGCTGCCATGTTGTTGCACTTTTGTACTCCCCTTGGGATGCCTTTCACAGCTGCCGTGTGCCTGGAGCTCAGGGCTTCCTGGTTTAAAAAACCATGTCCCTAGCTGAGACTGGAGGCAGGTAATTCAGCCTAGGCTTAGCAATGGTGCCAATGAAAACGTGTGGAGGCAGCCATTTTCTGGCACTTTTGTCCTCCCCTTGGGATGCCTTTCTCAGCTGCCGTGTGCCTGGAGCTCAGAGCTTGCTGGTTTAAAAAGCTCTACACCTAGGCGTAACCCTAACCCTAACCGTAACACTGGTCATTTAAATCAGCCTGGGTTTAGGAATTATCCCAAGGGAAAAGCTGTGGAGACAGCCATGTTGTGGCACTTTTGCGCTCCCCTTGGGATGCCTTTCACAGCTGCAGTGAGCTTGGAGCACAGGGCTTCCTAGTGTAAAAAACCACAACTTTAGCCCAAACTGGAGGCTTCTAAATCAGCCTTCGTTTCGGGACGTCCCCAAGGAAAAAGCTGTGGAGGCAGGCATGTTGAGGCACTTCTGCGCTCTTCCTGGGTAGTCCTTCGCAGCTGCTGTGTTCTTGGAACTCAGGGCTTTCTGGTTAAAAGAACACTAACCCTAGGCCTAACTCAAACCTTAAGCCTAGGAAGGAAAATCAGCCTATGATTCGGGATGGTCTCATGGAAATAGCAGTGGAGGCAGCCAAGTTGTGTCACTTTTGCGGTCCCCTTGGGATATGCCTTTAACAGCTGCAGTGTGCCTGGAGCACAGGGCTTCCTGGTTTTAAAAGTCCTAGGCCTAGGCCTAACAGTAACCCTAGGAAGGTAAATCAGCCGGGTATTAGGGTTCCTCCTAAGGAAAAAGCTGTGAAAGCAGCCATGTTGTGGCACTTCTGCGCTCCCCTTGGGATGCCTTTAACAGCTGCATTGTGCCTGGAGCACAGGGCTTCCTGGTTTTAAAAGTCCTAGGCCTAAGCCTAACAGTAACCCTAGGAAGGTAAATCAGCCCTGTATTTGGGTTCTTCCTAAGGAAAAAGCTGTGAAAGCAGCCATGTTGTGGCACTTCTGCACTCCCTTTGGGATGCCTTTGGCAGATGCAGTAAGCCTGGAACTCAGGGCTTCCTGCTTAAAAAAATCCTTGCCCTTGGCTGAGCCCTAACCCTAACCCTAGGCAGATAAATCAGCCTAGGTATAGGGATGGTGCCAAGGAAAAAGCTGTGAAAGCTGCCATGTTGTTGCACTTTTGTACTCCCCTTGGGATGCCTTTCACAGCTGCCGTGTGCCTGGAGCTCAGGGCTTCCTGGTTTAAAAATCCATGTCCCTAGCTGAGACTGGAGGCAGGTAATTCAGCCTAGGCTTAGCAATGGTGCCAATAAAAACGTGTGGAGGCAGCCATTTTCTGGCACTTTTGTGCTCCCCTTGGGATGCCTTTCGCAGCTGCCGTGTGCCTGGAGCTCAGAGCTTGCTGGTTTAAAAAGCTCTACACCTAGGCGTAACCCTAACCCTAACCGTAACACTGGTCAGTTAAATCAGCCTGGGTTTAGGAATTATCCCAAGGGAAAAGCTGTGGAGACAGCCATGTTGTGGCACTTTTGCGCTCCCCTTGGGATGCCTTTCACAGCTGCAGTGTGCTTAGAGCACAGGGCTTCCTGGTGTAAAAAACCACAACTTTAGCCTAAACTGGAGGCTTCTAAATCAGCCTTCTTTTCGGGACGTCCTCAAAGAAAAAGCTGTGGAGGCAGGCATGTTGAGGCACTTCTGCGCTCTTCTTGGGTAGTCCTTCGCAGCTGCTGTGTTCTTGGAACTCAGGGCTTTCTGGTTAAAAGAACACTAACCCTAGGCCTAACTCAAACCTTAAGCCTAGGAAGGAAAATCAGCCTATGATTCGGGATGGTCTCATGGAAATAGCAGTGGAGGCAGCCAAGTTGTGTCACTTTTGCGCTCCCCTTGGGATGCCTTTAACAGCTGCAGTGTGCCTGGAGCACAGGGCTTCCTGGTTTTAAAAGTCCTAGGCCTAAGCCTAACAGTAACCCTAGGAAGGTAAATCAGCCGGGTATTAGGGTTCTTCCTAAGGAAAAAGCTGTGAAAGCAGCCATGTTGTGGCACTTCTGCGCTCCCTTTGGGATGCCTTTGGCAGATGCAGTAAGCCTGGAACTCAGGGCTTCCTAGTTAAAAAAAATCCTTGCCCTTGGCTGAGCCCTTACCCTAACCCTAGGCAGATAAATCAGCCTAGGTATAGGGATGGTGCCAAGGAAAAAGCTGTGAAAGCTGCCATGTTGTTGCACTTTTGTACTCCCCTTGGGATGCCTTTCACAGCTGCCGTGTGCCTGGAGCTCAGGGCTTCCTGGTTTAAAAAACCATGTCCCTAGCTGAGACTGGAGGCAGGTAATTCAGCCTAGGCTTAGCAATGGTGCCAATGAAAACGTGTGGAGGCAGCCATTTTCTGGCACTTTTGTCCTCCCCTTGGGATGCCTTTCTCAGCTGCCGTGTGCCTGGAGCTCAGAGCTTGCTGGTTTAAAAAGCTCTACACCTAGGCGTAACCCTAACCCTAACCGTAACACTGGTCATTTAAATCAGCCTGGGTTTAGGAATTATCCCAAGGGAAAAGCTGTGGAGACAGCCATGTTGTGGCACTTTTGCGCTCCCCTTGGGATGCCTTTCACAGCTGCAGTGAGCTTGGAGCACAGGGCTTCCTAGTGTAAAAAACCACAACTTTAGCCCAAACTGGAGGCTTCTAAATCAGCCTTCGTTTCGGGACGTCCCCAAGGAAAAAGCTGTGGAGGCAGGCATGTTGAGGCACTTCTGCGCTCTTCCTGGGTAGTCCTTCGCAGCTGCTGTGTTCTTGGAACTCAGGGCTTTCTGGTTAAAAGAACACTAACCCTAGGCCTAACTCAAACCTTAAGCCTAGGAAGGAAAATCAGCCTATGATTCGGGATGGTCTCATGGAAATAGCAGTGGAGGCAGCCAAGTTGTGTCACTTTTGCGGTCCCCTTGGGATATGCCTTTAACAGCTGCAGTGTGCCTGGAGCACAGGGCTTCCTGGTTTTAAAAGTCCTAGGCCTAGGCCTAACAGTAACCCTAGGAAGGTAAATCAGCCGGGTATTAGGGTTCCTCCTAAGGAAAAAGCTGTGAAAGCAGCCATGTTGTGGCACTTCTGCGCTCCCCTTGGGATGCCTTTAACAGCTGCAGTGTGCCTGGAGCACAGGGCTTCCTGGTTTTAAAAGTCCTAGGCCTAAGCCTAACAGTAACCCTAGGAAGGTAAATCAGCCCTGTATTTGGGTTCTTCCTAAGGAAAAAGCTGTGAAAGCAGCCATGTTGTGGCACTTCTGCACTCCCTTTGGGATGCCTTTGGCAGATGCAGTAAGCCTGGAACTCAGGGCTTCCTGCTTAAAAAAATCCTTGCCCTTGGCTGAGCCCTAACCCTAACCCTAGGCAGATAAATCAGCCTAGGTATAGGGATGGTGCCAAGGAAAAAGCTGTGAAAGCTGCCATGTTGTTGCACTTTTGTACTCCCCTTGGGATGCCTTTCACAGCTGCCGTGTGCCTGGAGCTCAGGGCTTCCTGGTTTAAAAATCCATGTCCCTAGCTGAGACTGGAGGCAGGTAATTCAGCCTAGGCTTAGCAATGGTGCCAATAAAAACGTGTGGAGGCAGCCATTTTCTGGCACTTTTGTGCTCCCCTTGGGATGCCTTTCGCAGCTGCCGTGTGCCTGGAGCTCAGAGCTTGCTGGTTTAAAAAGCTCTACACCTAGGCGTAACCCTAACCCTAACCGTAACACTGGTCAGTTAAATCAGCCTGGGTTTAGGAATTATCCCAAGGGAAAAGCTGTGGAGACAGCCATGTTGTGGCACTTTTGCGCTCCCCTTGGGATGCCTTTCACAGCTGCAGTGTGCTTAGAGCACAGGGCTTCCTGGTGTAAAAAACCACAACTTTAGCCTAAACTGGAGGCTTCTAAATCAGCCTTCTTTTCGGGACGTCCTCAAAGAAAAAGCTGTGGAGGCAGGCATGTTGAGGCACTTCTGCGCTCTTCTTGGGTAGTCCTTCGCAGCTGCTGTGTTCTTGGAACTCAGGGCTTTCTGGTTAAAAGAACACTAACCCTAGGCCTAACTCAAACCTTAAGCCTAGGAAGGAAAATCAGCCTATGATTCGGGATGGTCTCATGGAAATAGCAGTGGAGGCAGCCAAGTTGTGTCACTTTTGCGCTCCCCTTGGGATGCCTTTAACAGCTGCAGTGTGCCTGGAGCACAGGGCTTCCTGGTTTTAAAAGTCCTAGGCCTAAGCCTAACAGTAACCCTAGGAAGGTAAATCAGCCGGGTATTAGGGTTCTTCCTAAGGAAAAAGCTGTGAAAGCAGCCATGTTGTGGCACTTCTGCGCTCCCTTTGGGATGCCTTTGGCAGATGCAGTAAGCCTGGAACTCAGGGCTTCCTAGTTAAAAAAAATCCTTGCCCTTGGCTGAGCCCTTACCCTAACCCTAGGCAGATAAATCAGCCTAGGTATAGGGATGGTGCCAAGGAAAAAGCTGTGAAAGCTGCCATGTTGTTGCACTTTTGTACTCCCCTTGGGATGCCTTTCACAGCTGCCGTGTGCCTGGAGCTCAGGGCTTCCTGGTTTAAAAAACCATGTCCCTAGCTGAGACTGGAGGCAGGTAATTCAGCCTAGGCTTAGCAATGGTGCCAATGAAAACGTGTGGAGGCAGCCATTTTCTGGCACTTTTGTCCTCCCCTTGGGATGCCTTTCTCAGCTGCCGTGTGCCTGGAGCTCAGAGCTTGCTGGTTTAAAAAGCTCTACACCTAGGCGTAACCCTAACCCTAACCGTAACACTGGTCATTTAAATCAGCCTGGGTTTAGGAATTATCCCAAGGGAAAAGCTGTGGAGACAGCCATGTTGTGGCACTTTTGCGCTCCCCTTGGGATGCCTTTCACAGCTGCAGTGAGCTTGGAGCACAGGGCTTCCTGGTGTAAAAAACCACAACTTTAGCCCAAACTGGAGGCTTCTAAATCAGCCTTCGTTTCGGGACGTCCCCAAGGAAAAAGCTGTGGAGGCAGGCATGTTGAGGCACTTCTGCGCTCTTCCTGGGTAGTCCTTCGCAGCTGCTGTGTTCTTGGAACTCAGGGCTTTCTGGTTAAAAGAACACTAACCCTAGGCCTAACTCAAACCTTAAGCCTAGGAAGGAAAATCAGCCTATGATTCGGGATGGTCTCATGGAAATAGCAGTGGAGGCAGCCAAGTTGTGTCACTTTTGCGGTCCCCTTGGGATATGCCTTTAACAGCTGCAGTGTGCCTGGAGCACAGGGCTTCCTGGTTTTAAAAGTCCTAGGCCTAGGCCTAACAGTAACCCTAGGAAGGTAAATCAGCCGGGTATTAGGGTTCCTCCTAAGGAAAAAGCTGTGAAAGCAGCCATGTTGTGGCACTTCTGCGCTCCCCTTGGGATGCCTTTAACAGCTGCAGTGTGCCTGGAGCACAGGGCTTCCTGGTTTTAAAAGTCCTAGGCCTAAGCCTAACAGTAACCCTAGGAAGGTAAATCAGCCCTGTATTAGGGTTCTTCCTAAGGAAAAAGCTGTGAAAGCAGCCATGTTGTGGCACTTCTGCACTCCCTTTGGGATGCCTTTGGCAGATGCAGTAAGCCTGGAACTCAGGGCTTCCTGCTTAAAAAAATCCTTGCCCTTGGCTGAGCCCTAACCCTAACCCTAGGCAGATAAATCAGCCTAGGTATAGGGATGGTGCCAAGGAAAAAGCTGTGAAAGCTGCCATGTTGTTGCACTTTTGTACTCCCCTTGGGATGCCTTTCACAGCTGCCGTGTGCCTGGAGCTCAGGGCTTCCTGGTTTAAAAATCCATGTCCCTAGCTGAGACTGGAGGCAGGTAATTCAGCCTAGGCTTAGCAATGGTGCCAATAAAAACGTGTGGAGGCAGCCATTTTCTGGCACTTTTGTGCTCCCCTTGGGATGCCTTTCGCAGCTGCCGTGTGCCTGGAGCTCAGAGCTTGCTGGTTTAAAAAGCTCTACACCTAGGCGTAACCCTAACCCTAACCGTAACACTGGTCATTTAAATCAGCCTGGGTTTAGGAATTATCCCAAGGGAAAAGCTGTGGAGACAGCCATGTTGTGGCACTTTTGCGCTCCCCTTGGGATGCCTTTCACAGCTGCAGTGTGCTTAGAGCACAGGGCTTCCTGGTGTAAAAAACCACAACTTTAGCCTAAACTGGAGGCTTCTAAATCAGCCTTCTTTTCGGGACGTCCTCAAAGAAAAAGCTGTGGAGGCAGGCATGTTGAGGCACTTCTGCGCTCTTCTTGGGTAGTCCTTCGCAGCTGCTGTGTTCTTGGAACTCAGGGCTTTCTGGTTAAAAGAACACTAACCCTAGGCCTAACTCAAACCTTAAGCCTAGGAAGGAAAATCAGCCTATGATTCGGGATGGTCTCATGGAAATAGCAGTGGAGGCAGCCAAGTTGTGTCACTTTTGCGCTCCCCTTGGGATGCCTTTAACAGCTGCAGTGTGCCTGGAGCACAGGGCTTCCTGGTTTTAAAAGTCCTAGGCCTAAGCCTAACAGTAACCCTAGGAAGGTAAATCAGCCGGGTATTAGGGTTCTTCCTAAGGAAAAAGCTGTGAAAGCAGCCATGTTGTGGCACTTCTGCGCTCCCTTTGGGATGCCTTTGGCAGATGCAGTAAGCCTGGAACTCAGGGCTTCCTAGTTAAAAAAAATCCTTGCCCTTGGCTGAGCCCTTACCCTAACCCTAGGCAGATAAATCAGCCTAGGTATAGGGATGGTGCCAAGGAAAAAGCTGTGAAAGCTGCCATGTTGTTGCACTTTTGTGCTCCCCTTGGGATGCCTTTCACAGCTGCCGTGTGCCTGGAGCTCAGGGCTTCCTGGTTTAAAAAACCATGTCCCTAGCTGAGACTGGAGGCAGGTAATTCAGCCTAGGCTTAGCAATGGTGCCAATGAAAACGTGTGGAGGCAGCCATTTTCTGGCACTTTTGTCCTCCCCTTGGGATGCCTTTCTCAGCTGCCGTGTGCCTGGAGCTCAGAGCTTGCTGGTTTAAAAAGCTCTACACCTAGGCGTAACCCTAACCCTAACCGTAACACTGGTCATTTAAATCAGCCTGGGTTTAGGAATTATCCCAAGGGAAAAGCTGTGGAGAACGCCATGTTGTGGCACTTTTGCGCTCCCCTTGGGATGCCTTTCACAGCTGCAGTGAGCTTGGAGCACAGGGCTTCCTAGTGTAAAAAACCACAACTTTAGCCCAAACTGGAGGCTTCTAAATCAGCCTTCGTTTCGGGACGTCCCCAAGGAAAAAGCTGTGGAGGCAGGCATGTTGAGGCACTTCTGCGCTCTTCCTGGGTAGTCCTTCGCAGCTGCTGTGTTCTTGGAACTCAGGGCTTTCTGGTTAAAAGAACACTAACCCTAGGCCTAACTCAAACCTTAAGCCTAGGAAGGAAAATCAGCCTATGATTCGGGATGGTCTCATGGAAATAGCAGTGGAGGCAGCCAAGTTGTGTCACTTTTGCGCTTCCCTTGGGATATGCCTTTAACAGCTGCAGTGTGCCTGGAGCACAGGGCTTCCTGGTTTAAAAAGTCCTAGGCCTAGGCCTAACAGTAACCCTAGGAAGGTAAATCAGCCGGGTATTAGGGTTCCTCCTAAGGAAAAAGCTGTGAAAGCAGCCATGTTGTGGCACTTCTGCGCTCCCCTTGGGATGCCTTTAACAGCTGCAGTGTGCCTGGAACACAGGGCTTCCTGGTTTTAAAAGTCCTAGGCCTAAGCCTAACAGTAACCCTAGGAAGGTAAATCAGCCGGGTATTAGGGTTCTTCCTAAGGAAAAAGCTGTGAAAGCAGCCATGTTGTGGCACTTCTGCGCTCCCTTTGGGATGCCTTTGGCAGATGCAGTAAGCCTGGAACTCAGGGCTTCCTGCTTAAAAAAATCCTTGCCCTTGGCTGAGCCCTAACCCTAACCCTAGGCAGATAAATCAGCCTAGGTATAGGGATGGTGCCAAGGAAAAAGCTGTGAAAGCTGCCATGTTGTTGCACTTTTGTACTCCCCTTGGGATGCCTTTCACAGCTGCCGTGTGCCTGGAGCTCAGGGCTTCCTGGTTTAAAAATCCATGTCCCTAGCTGAGACTGGAGGCAGGTAATTCAGCCTAGGCTTAGCAATGGTGCCAATAAAAACGTGTGGAGGCAGCCATTTTCTGGCACTTTTGTGCTCCCCTTGGGATGCCTTTCGCAGCTGCCGTGTGCCTGGAGCTCAGAGCTTGCTGGTTTAAAAAGCTCTACACCTAGGCGTAACCCTAACCCTAACCCTAACCGTAACACTGCCCATTTAAATCAGCCTGGGTTTAGGAATTATCCCAAGGGAAAAGCTGTGGAGACAGCCATGTTGTGGCACTTTTGCGCTCCCCTTGGGATGCCTTTCACAGCTGCCGTGTGCTTGGAGCACAGGGCTTCCTGGTGTAAAAAACCACAACTTTAGCCTAAACTGGAGGCTTCTAAATCAGCCTTCGTTTCGGGACGTCCTCAAAGAAAAAGCTGTGGAGGCAGGCATGTTGAGGCACTTCTGCGCTCTTCTTGTGTAGTACTTCGCAGCTGCTGTGTTCTTGGAACTCAGGGCTTTCTGGTTAAAAGAACACTAACCCTAGGCCTAACTCAAACCTTAAGCCTAGGAAGGAAAATCAGCCTATGATTCGGGATGATCTCATGGAAATAGCAGTGGAGGCAGCCAAGTTGTGTCACTTTTGCGCTCCCCTTGGGATGCCTTTAACAGCTGCAGTGTGCCTGGAGCACAGGGCTTCCTGGTTTAAAAGTCCGAGGCCTAAGCCTAACAGTAACCCTAGGAAGGTAAATCAGCCGGGTATTAGGGTTCTTCCTAAGGAAAAAGCTGTGAAAGCAGCCATGTTGTGGCACTTCTGCGCTCCCTTTGGGATGCCTTTGGCAGATGCAGTAAGCCTGGAACTCAGGGCTTCCTGGTTAAAAAATCCTAGCCCTTGGCTGAGTCGTAACCCTAACCCTAGGCAGATAAATCAGCCTAGGTATAGGGATGGTGCCAAGGAAAAAGCTGTGAAAGCTGCCATGTTGTTGCACTTTTGTACTCCCCTTGGGATGCCTTTCACAGCTGCCGTGTGCCTGGAGCTCAGGGCTTCCTGGTTTAGAAATCCATGTCCCTAGCTGAGACTGGAGGCAGGTAATTCAGCCTAGGCTTAGCAATAGTGCCAATGAAAACGTGTGGAGGCAGCCATTTTCTGGCACTTTTGTGCTCCCCTTGGGATGCCTTTCACAGCTGCCGTGTGCCTGGAGCTCAGAGCTTGCTGGTTTAAAAAGCTCTACACCTAGGCATAACCCTAACCCTAATCGTAACACTGGTCACTTAAATCAGCCTGGGTTTAGGAATTATCCCAAGGGAAAAGCTGTGGAGACAGCCATGTTGTGGCACTTTTGCGCTCCCCTTGGGATGCCTTTCACAGCTGCAGTGAGCTTGGAGCACAGGGCTTCCTGGTGTAAAAAACCACAACTTTAGCCCAAACTGGAGGCTTCTAAATCAGCCTTCGTTTCGGGACGTCCCCAAGGAAAAAGCTGTGGAGGCAGGCATGTTGAGGCACTTCTGCGCTCTTCTTGGGTAGTCCTTCGCAGCTGCTGTGCTCTTGGAACTCAGGGCTTTCTGGTTAAAAGAACACTAACCCTAGGCCTAACTCAAACCTTAAGCCTAGGAAGGAAAATCAGCCTATGATTCGGGATGGTCTCATGGAAATAGCAGTGGAGGCAGCCAAGTTGTGTCACTTTTGCGCTCCCCTTGGGATGCCTTTAACAGCTGCAGTGTGCCTGGAGCACAGGGCTTCCTGGTTTTAAAAGTCCTAGGCCTAGGCCTAACAGTAACCCTAGGAAGGTAAATCAGCCGGGTATTAGGGTTCTTCCTAAGGAAAAAGCTGTGAAAGCAGCCATGTTGTGGCACTTCTGCACTCCCCTTGGGATGCCTTTAACAGCTGCAGTGTGCCTGGAGCACAGGGCTTCCTGGTTTTAAAAGTCCTAGGCCTAGGCCTAACAGTAACCCTAGGAAGGTAAATCAGCCGGGTATTAGGGTTCTTCCTAAGGAAAAAGCTGTGAAAGCAGCCATGTTGTGGCACTTCTGCGCTCCCTTTGGGATGCCTTTGGCAGATGCAGTAAGCCTGGAACTCAGGGCTTCCTGCTTAAAAAAATCCTTGCCCTTGGCTGAGCCCTAACCCTAACCCTAGGCAGATAAATCAGCCTAGGTATAGGGATGGTGCCAAGGAAAAAGCTGTGAAAGCTGCCATGTTGTTGCACTTTTGTACTCCCCTTGGGATGCCTTTCACAGCTGCTGTGTGCCTGGAGCTCAGGGCTTCCTGGTTTAAAAAACCATGTCCCTAGCTGAGACTGGAGGCAGGTAATTCAGCCTAGGCTTAGCAATGGTGCCAATGAAAACGTGTGGAGGCAGCCATTTTCTGGCACTTTTGTGCTCCCCTTGGGATGCCTTTCGCAGCTGCCGTGTGCCTGGAGATCAGAGCTTGCTGGTTTAAAAAGCTCTACACCTAGGCGTAACCCTAACCCTAACCGCAACACTGGTCATTTAAATCAGCCTGGGTTTAGGAATTATCCCAAGGGAAAAGCTGTGGAGGCAGCCATTTTCTGGCACTTTTGTGCTCCCCTTGGGATGTCTTTCGCAGCTGCCGTGTGCCTGGAGATCAGAGCTTGCTGGTTTAAAAAGCTCTACACCTAGGCGTAACCCTAACCCTAACCGCAACACTGGTCATTTAAATCAGCCTGGGTTTAGGAATTATCCCAAGGGAAAAGCTGTGGAGGCAGCCATTTTCTGGCACTTTTGTGCTCCCCTTGGGATGCGTTTCGCAGCTGCCGTGTGCCTGGAGCTCAGAGCTTGCTGGTTTAAAAAGCTCTACACCTAGGCGTAACCCTAACCCTAACCGTAACACTGGTCATTTAAATCAGCCTGGGTTTAGGAATTATCCCAAGGGAAAAGCTGTGGAGACAGCCATGTTGTGGCACTTTTGCGCTCCCCTTGGGATGCCTTTCACAGCTGCAGTGTGCTTAGAGCACAGGGCTTCCTGGTGTAAAAAACCACAACTTTAGCCTAAACTGGAGGCTTCTAAATCAGCCTTCGTTTCGGGACGTCCTCAAAGAAAAAGCTGTGGAGGCAGGCATGTTGAGGCACTTCTGCGCTCTTCTTGGGTAGTACTTCGCAGCTGCTGTGTTCTTGGAACTCAGGGCTTTCTGGTTAAAAGAACACTAACCCTAGGCCTAACTCAAACCTTAAGCCTAGGAAGGAAAATCAGCCTATGATTCGGGATGGTCTCATGGAAATAGCAGTGGAGGCAGCCAAGTTGTGTCACTTTTGCGCTCCCCTTGGGATATGCCTTTAACAGCTGCAGTGTGCCTGGAGCACAGGGCTTCCTGGTTTTAAAAGTCCTAGGCCTAGGCCTAACAGTAACCCTAGGAAGGAAAATCAGCCGGGTATTAGGGTTCCTCCTAAGGAAAAAGCTGTGAAAGCAGCCATGTTGTGGCACTTCTGCGCTCCCCTTGGGATGCCTTTAACAGCTGCAGTGTGCCTGGAGCACAGGGCTTCCTGGTTTTAAAAGTCCTAGGCCTAGGCCTAACAGTAACCCTAGGAAGGTAAATCAGCCGGGTATTAGGGTTCTTCCTAAGGAAAAAGCTGTGAAAGCAGCCATGTTGTGGCACTTCTGCACTCCCTTTGGGATGCCTTTGGCAGATGCAGTAAGCCTGGAACTCAGGGCTTCCTGCTTAAAAAAATCCTTGCCCTTGGCTGAGCCCTAACCCTAACCCTAGGCAGATAAATCAGCCTAGGTATAGGGATGGTGCCAAGGAAAAAGCTGTGAAAGCTGCCATGTTGTTGCACTTTTGTACTCCCCTTGGGATGCCTTTCACAGCTGCTGTGTGCCTGGAGCTCAGGGCTTCCTGGTTTAAAAAACCATGTCCCTAGCTGAGACTGGAGGCAGGTAATCCAGCCTAGGCTTAGCAATGGTGCCAATGAAAACGTGTGGAGGCAGCCATTTTCTGGCACTTTTGTGCTCACCTTGGGATGTCTTTCGCAGCTGCCGTGTGCCTGGAGCTCAGAGCTTGCTGGTTTAAAAAGCTCTACACCTAGGCGTAACCCTAACCCTAACCATAACACTGGTCATTTAAATCAGCCTGGGTTTAGGAATTATCCCAAGGGAAAAGCTGTGGAGACAGCCATGTTGTGGCACTTTTGCGCTCCCCTTGGGATGCCTTTCACAGCTGCAGTGTGCTTAGAGCACAGGGCTTCCTGGTGTAAAAAACCACAACTTTAGCCTAAACTGGAGGCTTCTAAATCAGCCTTCGTTTCGGGACGTCCTCAAAGAAAAAGCTGTGGAGGCAGGCATGTTGAGGCACTTCTGCGCTCTTCTTGGGTAGTACTTCGCAGCTGCTGTGTTCTTGGAACTCAGGGCTTTCTGGTTAAAAGAACACTAACCCTAGGCCTAACTCAAACCTTAAGCCTAGGAAGGAAAATCAGCCTATGATTCGGGATGATCTCATGGAAATAGCAGTGGAGGCAGCCAAGTTGTGTCACTTTTGCGCTCCCCTTGGGATGCCTTTAACAGCTGCAGTGTGCCTGGAGCACAGGGCTTCCTAGTTTTAAAAGTCCTAGGCCTAAGCCTAACAGTAACCCTAGGAAGGTAAATCAGCCGGGTATTAGGGTTCTTCCTAAGGAAAAAGCTGTGAAAGCAGCCATGTTGTGGCACTTCTGCGCTCCCTTTGGGATGCCTTTGGCAGATGCAGTAAGCCTGGAACTCAGGGCTTCCTGGTTAAAAAATCCTAGCCCTTGGCTGAGTCGTAACCCTAACCCTAGGCAGATAAATCAGCCTAGGTATAGGGATGGTGCCAAGGAAAAAGCTGTGAAAGCTGCCATGTTGTTGCACTTTTGTACTCCCCTTGGGATGCCTTTCACAGCTGCCAAGTGCCTGGAGCTCAGGGCTTCCTGGTTTAGAAATCCATGTCCCTAGCTGAGACTGGAGGCAGGTAATTCAGCCTAGGCTTAGCAATAGTGCCAATGAAAACGTGTGGAGGCAGCCATTTTCTGGCACTTTTGTGCTCCCCTTGGGATGCCTTTCACAGCTGCCGTGTGCCTGGAGCTCAGAGCTTGCTGGTTTAAAAAGCTCTACACCTAGGCATAACCCTAACCCTAATCGTAACACTGGTCACTTAAATCAGCCTGGGTTTAGGAATTATCCCAAGGGAAAAGCTGTGGAGACAGCCATGTTGTGGCACTTTTGCGCTCCCCTTGGGATGCCTTTCACAGCTGCAGTGAGCTTGGAGCACAGGGCTTCCTGGTGTAAAAAACCACAACTTTAGCCCAAACTGGAGGCTTCTAAATCAGCCTTCGTTTCGGGATGTCCCCAAGGAAAAAGCTGTGGAGGCAGGCATGTTGAGGCACTTCTGCGCTCTTCTTGGGTAGTCCTTCGCAGCTGCTGTGTTCTTGGAACTCAGGGCTTTCTGGTTAAAAGAACACTAACCCTAGGCCTAACTCAAACCTTAAGCCTAGGAAGGAAAATCAGCCTATGATTCGGGATGGTCTCATGGAAATAGCAGTGGAGGCAGCCAAGTTGTGTCACTTTTGCGCTCCCCTTGGGATGCCTTTAACAGCTGCAGTGTGCCTGGAGCACAGGGCTTCCTGGTTTTAAAAGTCCTAGGCCTAGGCCTAACAGTAACCCTAGGAAGGAAAATCAGCCGGGTATTAGGGTTCCTCCTAAGGAAAAAGCTGTGAAAGCAGCCATGTTGTGGCACTTCTGCGCTCCCCTTGGGATGCCTTTAACAGCTGCAGTGTGCCTGGAGCACAGGGCTTCCTGGTTTTAAAAGTCCTAGGCCTAGGCCTAACAGTAACCCTAGGAAGGTAAATCAGCCGGGTATTAGGGTTCTTCCTAAGGAAAAAGCTGTGAAAGCAGCCATGTTGTGGCACTTCTGCGCTCCCTTTGGGATGCCTTTGGCAGATGCAGTAAGCCTGGAACTCAGGGCTTCCTGCTTAAAAAAATCCTTGCCCTTGGCTGAGCCCTAACCCTAACCCTAGGCAGATAAATCAGCCCAGGTATAGGGATGGTGCCAAGGAAAAAGCTGTGAATGCTGCCATGTTGTTGCACTTTTGTACTCCCCTTGGGATGCCTTTCACAGCTGCTGTGTGCCTGGAGCTCAGGGCTTCCTGGTTTAAAAAACCATGTCCCTAGCTGAGACTGGAGGCAGGTAATCCAGCCTAGGCTTAGCAATGGTGCCAATGAAAACGTGTGGAGGCAGCCATTTTCTGGCACTTTTGTGCTCCCCTTGGGATGTCTTTCGCAGCTGCCGTGTGCCTGGAGCTCAGAGCTTGCTGGTTTAAAAAGCTCTACACCTAGGCGTAACC